>NC_054481.1:101591598-102239455 GCF_017639515.1 Carcharodon carcharias | reverse complement strand
GGGCATGAGTGAGTGAGTGGGAATGGGAGAGGGAATGAGTGAGTGAGTGAGTGGAGGACTGAATGGGGAGGGAGGGCCTGAGCGAGTGAGTGAGTGGGGACGAGGGGGAGGAAGGGCATGAGTAAATGAGTGGAGGCTGAATGGGGAGGGAGGACATGAGTGGGTATGGGAGAGAAGGAGGACGTGAGTGAGTGGGTGGGGCTGGAAGGGAGGGTGTAAGTGAGTGAGTGGGGATGGGAGGGAGAATGTGAGGGTGTGACCATGGCTGAGTCGGGAGGGGGTGGCGCATAAGTCTGCGTAATAGTAACGAAAATGTGTTGTAAAGGCTATCTTGTGGCTCTCAAATGTCTGGAGATGATCATATGAAGCTCTAAGGTTCAGGAAGTTTGGCCACCCTTAGCATGAGGCAACAGGGACAGTGAGAAGGAGATGTAGCCAGACAGACATAGACAACGAGGTTGAAAGATTCTCAGAGGCAGGGAGAGAAAACTAGACAAACACAAACAGAAAGAGTGAAAGGATGTGGAGTGGGAGAGATAGGAAGTGATACACAGAGTAATAGTGAAATGAAGAAAAATAGAAATAAAGATATAGTGAGATAGATAGACAGAGACATAAAAAGACAGAGAAAGATGGAGTGATGATTTAAGAAAGAAGGGATGGAGAGAGGGACACAGATAGAAAGATAGATCATGACGCAGAGCAACCCATACGAAGATAGAAAGCTGGGTGGAGGTTTGGGAGAACTACACAGGTAATGTGATAGAGTGATAATAAGAAAGATAGAAGAGACACACACAAAGAAACACAGTGAGACAGCTGGAGAAATAGACATAGATACAAAGAAATAGGCAGATAATGAAAGTGATGGAGAGAGAGGGAGACAGTGTGAGATAGAGTCACAAAAAGAAAGGTGTGAGGGATGGAGAGAAAACAGAAATTGTGTGATAATGCATGAGAGAGAGAGAGAGCGAGTCAATGAGCCATTACAATTATTTTATCTCTGTCTGAGGTTCTTGCCTCAATTGACTGCACTTTTACAGGGAACAGTTTATTCGATGTAATTCAGAAATGTGGCTCTGAAAGGGATGATGTTCCACAGAGCAGCAAATATCAATCCAGAGTCTGTACAATAAACACCAACTCGGACGTACTGATATGGTGTTACTGTGACAGTGACAGTCTCTTTGCCCTGTAGAATGCTAATTACAGACCAAAATCATTAGTGGCCGCTTATTTATGAACAGAGAGTTGCACAGATCTCATACCCTCTATAATTTAACTACAATAGCCAAAGAACCTTCAGTTTAATGAAAAATTTAACGTAAAAGATTCCTAAAAGAATGACACAGGACATGTAGATCTATTTGTCAAGCATCGTGTCTGTAGTAAGACATTGCTGAATATATGCAGCACCATGATTAGAATAAATATTAGAGAGGCCTGGCAGCCTGCCCTCAAAGACTAATGAGCTCAGTTCCCTGCTAGGTTTTGAATGGCAGTCTGCAGTAGTCCTTGTTTTAGTTTAGAGATTGCAGGTAAAATGCAGAATTAAAGGAAAGACTCCAGAGGGGGATTATAAATCCAATTCTCAGCCTTAGAAGGAAAGATTGGCCAACTTGGATGGTGATCTTTGTAAAGGGTTGTGGATGAGGCTTAGGAAGGAGAGCTTTTTAAGATGATCATGGATATGGAGAGTTTGGATCCAGGCATGTTCTTTTGGGGGGGGTGGTGGTATTGAATTTAAGGACAAGGGATGCAGCTCAATGGCAAAGAGGTCAAAAGAGAATAGAAAATGCAGGCAACTTCCCTCTTAGGCCTGAGTTAAAAGTGCATTTGGGGTCTGTTGATTTGCATATTTACAGAAGAACCCCGGTGGCTTGCCTGCCAGAAGCCCAAGTGAAAATCCCGGGTGGAGGGATCTGGGCTATGAGGGTAGCCTGGGGGGTTCTAATGGCTCTGCCCCCTTTCTGCCCCCAATATTGTTAATTCAGTTTTCTAAAGTGTAAGAATAAAAGAGGCTTTATTGATACAGAACGGAAATTTCTCAGAAACAGGCTTCAACTTTGGTTTTGAAAAAGCGGTTACTGCTATGTAGTCAACACAGGCACAGAGCAATGTCTTACAAACAGTGAGGAGATAAATGATCCATTAATTTGGTGTTGTTGGCTGAAGGAGACACATTGGCCAAGTTAATGCCTTGCTCCTCTTTGAATAGCGCCATGGGTTCTTTAATATCCATCGGATCCAGATCCATAAAGCAGTATAAGCTGTTAATTCTAACACTGTGATCTGCTAATGAAATAGTGCAGAGGTGATGCAACATCTCATGACCCTGCTCTCTCTTGTAGACCTCACGGCAAGATGAAGCCGCTGTAAGGTGTTTCTCAACAAAGTTAGCGTTTTCCTTATCTTGGCAGACTCTGTGAATACTCTGGGCAGGATTTTTAGGTTAGTGCGTGGGTGCAGTTAGTGGGGGTGGCTGGGGAACAGACCTGCGATCAGCCCCCGACCGCAATTTCATGCTGGCTGCTCAACTAACGGCCAAGTCAGTGTTAAGTGTGTGCTGAAATGCTCAGCACTGCCGGGGCGGAGGCAGGAGGAGGGGGGGGCACTGATGTAAGCGCGGGTGTGGGCGAGCACGGAATGAAAGCTCCCCGAAGGCAAAGAGCCACCTCAGGGAGCTGAAGACTTCAAAACAATTAAACAAAGATTTTAGAATCACGAAAAAATGTCCACGCATCAGAATCAGTCACCTGAATATGTACAGGATGAAAATTCTGATCATACATCTTCTGTTAGTTAATAACGGGAATCTCATCCTGCCCTTGGATGAGGTTTCATCAAAAATGCAAAGTCTGCCTGGCAGATTCGCCCGTCCGCCAACCATAGGGTTGGACGGACCACGAAAAATCAGGGATAATTGGAACTTTAACAACGTTAATTGTCTCCTTAATTGTTGGTGGGTGTGCTTCATACGCACACCCACTGATCGGAATATGACGCGAACGCGGGATGATATTGGGACACTCGCCAGACGTCATCTCGCCCAATTTTGCATCCGATCGGGTCAGGCGTACACTCACGCGCCAACCTAAAAATTCTGCCCTCTGTGCTGGCACAATGAGATCAAGGATATTACATGGTGGCAGCCAGTGAAAGAATAAGCTTGGAAAACACTCTGACATTACTGCAAAGCTTCAAGCAGGTTGTAGGTCTCAACCAGGGCAGAAATGTGGCTGAACTGGTGCCGAAGATGCCAAAGATATCGCAATGCAGCAGGCCTCACTTTCAAGGAGAGCAGTGAGCAGGTCAATGTGCTATTATACGTGATGGCTGACTGTGTGGAAGATATCCTAGTCAGACAAGGGAGCGACAAAGGAAAAGCAACGTATGGTGAAGTAATAAAAGCCTTGATGCCTACTTCAATCTGTGAAGGAATACCATTGTCGAGTAGGCTAGCTTTAACAAGCATATGCAACGACAAGGGAAAAGTATTGATACATTTATCAACAATCTGCAGAGACTTGCAGAGAACAGTGTGTATGGCAGCTTAAAGGATGATCTAATCAGAGACAGTATTGTTGTTGGGAGTCCTGGGTGAAACATGGTCTGACCACTTGCAGTTGGTGGATGATTTAACCTTAAAGGCAAATCAGCTGAGCAGACAAGCAAAATCGATCGATGCTTCAGGGTGACAGGGAGCACCACATCCCAAAAACGACTGACCTCGGCGGAGTATGTTAAATATGAAAGCAGGGATGGCCGTAAAAAAGCAAGGGAGGCAGAAAGAGTGGTCATGAATGGCCGAGCTAACTGTAATCGGTGTCATGGGAAAAAACGAAGGCATGAAATTGTTCCATTGAAGAGGCCCAAATGTCATTCCTGCAGAAAGGAAGCTCACTTTCAGACTATGTGTCACAGCAAGAGGCTTTTATAAGCAAATATAAGCAAAAAGAGAAGTCTTCCAAAGGTGGAACAATCCATGAAATAGAAAATAGTAATGACATTGTGATGCTTTTCTTTGGAGAGATCTTGGAACCGAATGGAAGCTGCTGAAGTGTTGATATCCTAGCAGAGGAAAATAAGACTTGCTTTAAGTTTGACACAGGTGCAGCAGATTCAATTCTTTCTGATGCTGAACCGTGGTTGGAGCAAAGTTTTCTTCAGCCAGAGTGAATGGTGATGGGGCATGGAAAGAAACAAAGACAGCAGCACATTTTTTCTTTGTTTCTTTTCATGCCTTTTCCCCATTCCCTATCACCATGGAACACTAACTCTTCTGTTATTCAACCTCTTCTGTCTTCCACCCAATCACAGACCTTCCTTTTGTCCTTGTCCCACTCACCCCTTGCTCCAAACCTATTACAATTCTACCTTTTCTCAGTTTTGATCAAAGGTCATTAACACGAAACGTTAACTCCGTTTCTCTCTCCACAGATGCTGTCTGACCTACTGAGTATTTCCAGCATTTTCTGTTTTTATTCCACAGTTTAACAGCTTGTCCAGACGATGGTACTTTCAAAAATACAGCATTCCCTCAGTATTGCGCCAGAATGTTAGCTTAAATTAACACAAGTTTTTCAAGTAAGGCTTGAACCGCTGACCCCCTGATTCACAACCCAGTGAGGCTGATAATTATATAAACTGCTGCCTAATACCAACTTCTCAGTGTACGGTAGAGACAACTGGACAGACCTCAGGCCTGTTTGTTCACTTGTGGCAATAAAAGCCAGCTGCAAGCATCAAATAGATTGCAAGAGATGGCCAGATGACTTTAACATATTGTTACATAGGGCAGAATTTTTCCCTTTGGCATGTGGGATTGGTGAGGGCAGCCAGGAAGTTGGTGGGGGGGAGGGCAGAGTGCGAGCAGGCCCAGCGTGAACTTTGCACATGTGCACAAGAGAGAACTGAATAATCTCCCTGAGGCAGCTCTGTGCCTCAGGGGGATGAAGGAGATACGAAGAAATTAATAAAAAACAGAAAATGTCATAAAACATGTCCCCTCATGTGACTGTCACATGAGCAGGGACATGTTTTTAATTCAAGTGTAAAACTTTTTTTTGATTTTTATTTGCTTTATGAAACCTCATCCCGCCCATGGATGAGGTTTCCTAAAAAGTGCAAAAGAACCTTGGCCTTTTCGCCTGCCCGCCAACCGTAAGGTTGGATGGGCAGCATAAATTTGAATTTAATTACCTTTTTAATGGCCTTAATAGACCCTTTAACTGTTGGCGGGCGTGCTGCCGATTCCAGTGCGTAACCGCTGAATGAAATGTTGTAGGACTGCACGATGATGTCGGGACGCTCGCCTGACGTCATCACTGGTCTTTTTACGCTCGGCCGGGTCAAGAGCTTGCCCGCACACCGAGCTTAATATTCTTCCCATAAAATTACATAGACTTTACAGCATGGACAGTCTACTCTTGTGTTTATGTTCTACACAAGCCTCGTCTCACCCTACTTCATCCTATCAGCATATGCTTCTCATTCTCATCTTCGCTTTTACATTTTTTGTAGTCTTTTTTCCATTCTCTTTTTCTTTTCTTTCCTCTCTCCATTTTCTTTTCTCTATTCACAGCCAAACTGCCTGAAGGATTTATGGAGAGTGACAGAAAACAAAAAAACTCTTCTGGAGATGGAGGTACCCTAGCATTCATGGCAACAGGGAATGTTCTCCATCAAAAAAGTACAATCCACAGACTTAATGAAGACTCTCATTATCACTATGACTACTGAGATAACCCCGTCCTCCATAGCGTTTTGGCAATTGCTACGCAGTGTATACAGGCAGGAGATCATGATCCTGAGGCAGAAGAGTAAGATATTATTCAGATTAAACATCCAAACCCACCATCATCCACATATCTTGGCATCCTATATACAGGCAGCACCTCCCCAACCCAGGCTTCTTCAACAGCATCTCCACCAGCCTGAAGGATGAGGGCGGCAGATGCATGGTAACACCATTAGCGCCATCACACACCGACTTGGACATATAGGGCAGTTCCTTCATTATCGGTGAGTCAAAGTCATGTAACTCCCTTCCCAACAGCATTGCGGAAACATCTTCACCACATGGACTGCAGTGGTTTAAGAAGAAGGCATATCACAACCCTCTTAATCGCAATTCACAATGGGCAGTAAATGCCAGCCTCATCTGCAATGCTCATATCTTGAGAATGAATGAAGTAAAGATAATGATTCAGTGTCAACTTGCTTATGGATATCAGTTTGACTCCTCAGATGAGTGTGATTTCACATGTCACTGTGGGTTTTGGCATGATATCTAGGCTGGCATTTAACTGGATGCTGCCTTTTGGACGAAATGTTCAGCTGAGACTCCATCTGCCTGCTCAATTGGACGTATGAGGTGCCATAGCACTCTTCAAAGAAGAACAGAGAGTTCTCCTGATACCCAAGCAAAGATTTCTTCTTCAACCAACACCATCAAAGACAGATTATCTGGTTATCCATCTGCTGTTTTGGGACCTTTTATGGAGTGCAAATTGGCTGCTGTGGTTGCTTAGGTAACAACTGTGCATTTCAAAAGTAATCTATTGGTTAAAGACACTTTGAGATGTCCAGAGGGTGTGGTAAGGTCCCACATAAATCAAGTAATTTTCTCTTCCTTTATGGGATGCCTGCCAAATTTGAAAGAATTGTTCCATCTGCTTCAGATGTCCAGGTTTTAGCTTGCTGGACCAAGCCAAGCAGTGATCTCTAAACCTATCAGTCTGTAGAAGCAATCTTTTGAAACACTGAACACCCAAACTTTACAACTCCACGGCAACATCTGTGAAATCAGTGAGGGGAAACTTTGACACATTCCTGAATATAACATTTTGTGTCCAGCTCCATCTGTGCCAATCCATATCTATACATCCTATCCCCTCCGAATGAGTCGAATTAAATAAGAATGGGGTTGTTCAAGGACAGGTCTATACCAATACTTAGGGTGACATACTGCCCAGTTTAAAGTAGTCACGCGAGACATTTTGACAAATACTAGGCAATCTAATTTTCAATTCTGCATCTATTGTGGTGCTCGGAGAGATGAGAACCCTGTCTCTGCTCATGAGAAAAAACAGGGGCCTCAACATATCGACCACTGTCACACAAACACAACAGGAAGTAAGCAATAATAACAGATTGCACTTGTTTAGTGTCCAACATAGAAAAATGTCTCAAAACACTTCACAGAGGCGTAATCAAAAAATGAGCACCTAGCCACAGAAATAAATACTGGGAGTGATGGCCAAAAGCTTGCTCAAGGAGATGGACCTTACAAAGGATCTCAAAACAGAGCCAGGAGGTAGAGAACTGGATGTAATTGAGTGTGGGATCGAGGCATTCGAAGACCTGGTTACCATTTTTGAGGAAGGAGGGATGACATTGTTTCGAAGGAGCGGGATGATACCTGAGAAGAACGAGCATTTACAATGTCAGCTAGCAGGGGTTAGGAAGGGAGCTGAGTGGACAGCACTCAACATAAGAAAGTGTAAAAGGTGAACACACTATTTAGCTCATTGAGTCATCCCCTTAAAGGATTGTGTACAATTGTATTATGGCAGCTTCTTAACCAATCTACATTTGCTGAAGGAGGTGATAAAAACACCTGGAAAATTTGTAGGAAGTCCAATCTGTGAACTTTGTTCAGGTCATATTGGCATGTCCTGAATAATGTGCCATTCAGTGCTACATAAACTATTCAATCATCTCTGCCCTAGTTTGTCCTTATAACCCTCAATCCTACTGCTAGTCAGAAAACAATCCAAGGCATTCTGCTGTAACGGTGTTTGGGCTGGATGAATGACCTGTCAGTGAAACTGTGACTATGGCTATGGGAGCCAGCAATCCTGGGGCTGTTTTTCTCCTGATTAAATCATGCTACTTCAACAACAGCAACATGCATTTATATAGCACTTTTAATGTAGGAAAATGTCCCAAAGCACTTCGCGGAGGAGAAAAGGACCGGGCGTCAAGAACATCTGGGAAGGTTCGGCAAAGTGGCTACAAAACTGGTTGGAAATGGATTCTGGGGAGATTTTTAAAGAGGGTGTGTGGGGGGGGGCAAGGCAACAGAAGTCTCTGCCACCAAAGGAGGAACAGAAGGCTCAGATGCACAGGAGTCTAGAGAGCCACAGAATGTGGGACGGCAAGAAAGGCTGGAGAAAATTACAGATGGGGTGAATCCACAGAGGAATTTGGAAATAAGGAAGGTAATTTTAAACCCCGCATTCTCGTGGGCATGAAGTCAATGTAGATCAGCAAGAATGCGAATGATGGGACAATGGAATTTAATACAAGGCAGGATGCAGATACGTGCATTGTGACATTCTCTTCAGCTGGTGCCACTCATTGGCAAGTGGTTTCCTTCGTTTGCACAACACTGGCAGGTGCTCACTGTTCAATCGCTGTTAAATCCTCCTAACTCCTCAGAAAACATCCACTCTGGGAATTTACCCAGGCGTCCTCTGGATTGGCTGCTGTAATTCCAGCGGAAGATTGGTGGTGGATTCCAGTTTCCATGGTGGGACCGGGGTTCCTGCCCATCTTGCACCGAGGTTACGGGGAATTTCGGGGGCAGTACGATGAGGAAATTCTGGGTGTCTGTTATTCTGAATCAGGGCCAGCATGAGCCCCCGAATAGGATTCCACAGATTTCCAGAATCCACATTATCTTGCTTTGGTCTCTGTGCTAATGATTAATTTACGAGTTACATAGAAAAGTTCACACAGGATTCATCCCAATTGGTTTCTAAGGGATTGTGATATAATGAAGAATGCCTACTTCTCACATTTACTATTTCATCAATTGATGCCAATAGGCACAGCTAATCCCAGCCAGTGAACCATATTCCAGAGAATTGCATTTTATAGTGCTGTAAAACACAGGCTATAAAATAGAGTTGTTACATTACATCATTATTAGATATTGGACATGTGGCACAATGCATGGTCAGGGCTTTTGTTAAATGCCCATCACATCATTAAATGTTTGTTTGTTGAACACAGCAGAAAGAAAATGCAAGGGTTGCTGTGGAAAATAAAACAACAATTCCTTTTTCCGTTCAGTGCGTGTTTCACAAGTCAAGGTTCCATATTCCCTGCACCCGGCATGAAAGCTTGTTCTCTCGGGCTCCGCCGGAAGATACACTGCTGAGGGAAGGCCGGAGGTTCAATCCCTGGCTTGTGCCCTGCTGGGCCATCTCAATTTGAGGTAATGGTCGGGGCGCTAGGATTAGCCCCAGCACTCGTGGGCTTGGGAGATGATGGGCTGGATTTTATCCCGGGCTTTGGGGGGTCCAACTTTGGCACCATTTCAGGGTCCTGACCCTGTGCGTTTTTATAGGGCGCCTGCCAGCTTAATTTTATGGGAGGTGGCTAATTAATAAGCCGCTTCCTTGTTCGCCGTCCAATTCAGGAGGTCAGGCAGCAGATGGCAAACTGGAGTACCAACTGGATGAGGCTGAAGGCAGGGGCAGCCGGCAGCTCCACCGGGAAAGGTGAATGCTGCTCAGGCAGAGGGTCCGAGTTTGCACCTGTACATTTTGACCAGTTTTACTGGCGATACCGCCAAGGGGGATTGAGAAAGATAAGTTTTGGATTATTTTTGCTGAGCTGGGAGGAACAGGAGTGGTCCTCCAGGGACCCCCAAAAAGAACTGGCCTGCTGCCATCCTGACCTCTTCCCCTTTGTGATCACAAAGCCCAGCAGGTCTTACCTTCCTGTTGGGTGACCAGTTGCTCAACTTGATACTACGCTAGCCAGAGTCAAGTGAGCTGCATTGGGACGCCATTTTGACCCCTGACCTTTTTGTCGCCAAAACAGGTGGGCAGCAAGTTGCTATTCTGCGGGATTTCCCAGCCCCACCATGGCGGGACTCAGCAGGGGAAATGTGGCCGACCAGCCAATACGCCATTGACTTTCGGTGGAACCGGATGACCCTGGAAAATCCCACCCATTGTTTGATATTCAGACAAAAACTACTGGATAGTGATCTAGAAAATCTGGTTGATTTATTAATTCCCAGTGATGCTGAGGCGATTTGTAGCACCTTAACCATTGTCCCCAGCATGGATGAAACATGGTTGAAGTACAGGTCATAGCACGCTTAAGACCTCATTGTCTTTCAGTCTCAGACAGTGGGAGCTGTGGCTTAGTGGCAGCATTCTTGCCTCTGAGTCAGAAGATTGTGAGCTCAAGCCCCACTCCAGAGGCTTGAATGTGCAATCTGGGCTGACACTCATCTGAGGAAGAACTATGCTGTTGGAGGTGTCATCTTTCAGATGAGACATTGAACCACCTTCCCTCTCAGGTGAAAGTAAGAGATCCTGTGGTGCTATTTGAAGAAGGGCAGGGGAGCCCTTCTGGTGTCCTGGCCAATATTTAACCCTTCAAATAAAATAACCTGGTCATTTATTTAATTACTGTGTGGGAGCTTGCTTTGCACTGTTTGCTTGCAATATTTCCTACATTAAACAGTGACAACACTTCAAAGATATCTCACTGCCTGTAAAGTGCTTTGGGAAACCGTGAGGTGGTGAAAGGTGCTATATAATGCAAGTTCTCCCTCTTACTATACTGGGTCTCATATCTATCTAGTAAACCATTGCGGGTAGTTGATCCCTTACCCTCAAGGTGATTCTATAAAATTGTTCTGCACCCTGTTTTATTGAAGCAATAATTTGTCAGACTTACCCAGTATCACCTCAGACTGCATTGGCATTGACAGGGCCGGGTGCTTCACCTCACAGCTGAACAAGGCATTATTATCCAGGTCAGGGTTCAAAGTCCAGGTGATCATGGCCCGGACTTCGACAGTCCCATCGCTGACGGGAATCTGTGTGTGCCGGAACAGATACTCTGGGTCGCTGGGATAAATCCACCTCGGGAACTCCCGGCTGATGACTGTCTCTGGAATCTTTTCTGCTTCAGTGGTTGCTGAGGCGATGCTATCGGTGATGCTCCGTGAGGGCCTCTCCGTGAAGAGCCTGCCTCCACCTTCAAAATCCAGCAAGGACAAAGATTTCTGCATCTTCGTGTCGTCCATATCCCGGCTGATAAGGTTCTGAGGGACTCGACCTTTCCTCATGCCTGCATCTGAGGATGTCTGAGACACGTGGAGGACTTCAACCAGTTCACCGTCTCGCTTGAAATACACCTACCGGGAACACACACAAATGTTAAAACCTTCAGGAAACAGATAGGCAGGACTGTACACCGAAAGGTTTCAGGAACATAAAATGTTTGGACTGTTCAGACTGTTCAAATGTTTGGACAAGCTGTTCAGTTTCAATGGATCAAGCCACAACTGAGTCACCTTGTTACCACATTCTCAGACCCCTCTCAATCCTGAGGCTCTGGATTGTCAAAATAAGGCACGGTCCGGGATCAGACCATCTCATTTGTCTTTTTGTTTTGGTGCTGCAGGAGTCGTCAGCTGCCCTTGTAAAATGGGAAATTGACGTGATGTACCTGGCAAGGGTTAAAAGAAAAGAAGGGAGCACAAGGGAGATATCTGGCCTGTGCAGAGCGCCATTGTGCTTGCTCCATTTCAAAGGGGCTCAGGTGCAAGGAGCTGCATTACAAAATACCTCAAAGTATCTGAGGTAGTGAGGAATCCGAGAAATCAAGGTGTGGGTAAAATCAGACATTAAACTTCTGGTTTGCCTCAGATGGAAAGCAACAGCATTAGCACTGCCACAAGTTGGAAGCACAAGGAATTCTGTCAGTCAGGCCGCCCAGCCTTTTTGAAGGAGGAAGGGAGGAGGAGAAACTGAAACAGCCTCTTTATGGCTTGATGCAACCACTTTATTCACGGCTCCTGTAAACAAAGATGTTAAGCGTTAAGCGAATTCTTGCGCTTAGTTCATCTGTTGGGGACAGGGATACTTCGAAGGCTTGTGAAGATGTTGCTCAAAAGGGTAGAATCTTCAGTGTACTATAACCTGAAACAGTCAGAGGTGGGTCTGTCTTTGCAGTTGCAATCTGATCATGATTGACATCTTGTCTATCATATTAACAATGGGGCAGGCCTGGTACCACCTTAACAGCTGGGCAGTTATGGACCACACTGGCAATCACTCTGCCCTCAGAGGCATGCTCGGACACCTACTGTCTAATTCCCCCATACCACTGGCAGAGTTGTTGGATTAGCCCCTAGCCTGGCTTTTCTGCATAAGATAGCAGGGAAAAACAAGGAGACCGAGGGAGAAAATCAAAACAAAATAAAATTGCAGTCCATTCCCTCCTGCTGCCAACATACCGTGGGAGCCGGCTTCCCTCCAGAAACGATGCAGACCAGCGTGAAGTTCTGAGCCTCGTAGCGGCTGAAAGCTGCGGGCGCATCTGCTGCGATGACTGAGATTGAGGAAGGGGGTGCTGGAGGATAAAAACATTTGAGGTTTCAGCACGATTTACCTAATTACAGCAGAGCCAGTACATCTCAATAAGGAATGTCAGCGAGACTAATGCAGGTGAAAGTGGCGATTTCCTAAGTGCAATTTGTCCTATCTCTAGAATGTCTTCCCTGTCTCTAGAATTTTATATCCATAACTGTAGTTCTTGCAGAAGTTTTACTGGGCATACGATTTATTGCCCAAGCAACTCAAGTTTGCAAAAATAGGTTAAATTTACAGGCATGGCAAACTATCTGGCCTCATTGGCCAATCTGATTGGGCGGCAGCTCTTGAGGGCGAGACTTCCTCCCACTGAGGGGCAGGAGTCCCACTCTTTCCAAGCTTAGCCCACTGGAAATGCGCTAAGGCTGCTGGGCGAGCTTCTTTCAGGTGTGTCAGCTGCCGGCCGACTCTGCTTCTGGTTAGTGTGAGGTGAGGAGGCAGGCAGTCTGTACCCCGCCTGTAAAATCCAGCCCCTGGTACTTGAGAATACTCTCTTCCCTATATTTATGATTCATCATGGACGGACAGGATATAGATCTCACCTTCCTTGTTAAGAGACTTTAATGTACGCAAGTCATACGTACACAAATCCCTGAAGGTGGCAAGACAAGTGATAAGGCTGTTAAAAACAAAACGTTTGACATGATAGGCTTTTTAAATGGAGACATAGAGCACAAAAGCAAGGAAGTTATGATAAACCATTAGTTCGGCCACAACTGGAAGGCACCACACTTTAGGAAGGATGTGTAGGCCTTAGAAAGGAGATTTACTAGAGTGGTACCAGGGACGAGGGACTTCACTTATTTTAAGAGAAGCTGGGACAATTCTATTTAGAGCAAAGAAATTTAAATACAATAGAGATGTTCAAAATTATCAGGGCTTCAATTGTGTAAATAAGAGCAACTGTTTCCAAGGGCAGGAGGGTTGGTAATTAGAGGGCATCAATTTAAGATAACCACTAAACGAACCTGGGGGAGAGGAGGAGGATTATTTTATGCAGTAAATTGTTATGATGTGGAATACACTTGCCTGAAAGGGTGGTGGAAGCAGATTCAGTAGTAACTTTCAAAGAGGAAGTGGATATATATTTGACAAGGAAAAACGTGCAAGGCTATGATAAAAAGCAGGGTAATGGGACTAACTGGATAGCTCTTTGAAAGCACCAGCACAGACAGCATAGACCAAGGCCTGAATTTTTTCCATGCAAGCGAGCCTCCCCATCATAGCAATGATGGCGGATGCGCCTGGAAATGGAAGTTCCGTCCCCTGAACATGGCACCTACCATTTTCACAGGGGTGGTAATGAGGTCCGTGTTGGGGTTTGCGCACGCGCGTTGCACGGCGGCAGCTGCCCATTCAAGTTCACTCAAGTCGGATTTTGGTCTCACACGCGTGTGAAACATGACATGCTCAGACCTGGTAGGAGCAGGTCAGAACTTGGTGAATTTCTCCAGATAGTCAGGGTCCATCCCCCTTTGGAGAGATGCAGGTACCCATGAGGAATTTAATTTAAATTTGTCTTAACCACTCCAGAATTGGCAAAAACTCAACTCAAACTGTCCCACTTTAACTCAAGGGTGTAGGAAGGTTGGTTGCTTGACCTGCAGGGCAGCTTTTTTTTGCCTCTACTGACTCATGCACCCAGGTGTCAAGAAGAAATTTGTGCTTGAGAAGGGCACATTTTGCTTTGTGTGAAGGAGGGCAGAATATGGGCATGGTACTCTCAGACACAGACACCATAGAAGCCAGTTAACATGAGCAGTCGAGGGCCAGAGGGAGAGCAGAACATCAGGAGGAAGAGGCAGCACCGTGCACACCAGGAAGGAGGAGGAGGAGAGGCAGGACAACCAGGTACTACCCTGAGGGAAGGGTGTACAGGCCTAGAACATCCTACTTCAATATGACGGAGAACAAGTGTCGAAGGCAACTGAGGCTAAGCTGTGAGGTGGTGACAACAGGGCCAGGGAGAGAAATCATGGGTCTCTGTGTTTCTCCTCTTTCCAGGGCCCTTAATCCCCACACTCACCCGCAACTGCCATCCCCCCCCTCCACTTAACCCTCCCCCTCAACCATGCATGATATTTTTCCACTTTTAAGATTCATCAATTAATTCATTGATCAGAGAAAGGTCCTAGTAAAATAATACTCCCATTGCTGGCGCCTGGTTACAAATATCATCCGATTATATATGCAGCATGGGTCATTAATATTAAGAGCAGCGACAATATAATGCAGTGTTAGCTTGTGTGAGCCTTATAGCTGATCCCACTGCAACCGTTAAACAAACCAAAGCGTACAAAGTTTACTTTGTCAGCATCGTGCAATATTGTTAGCTTGACAGGAAAATAGTGTATTAGTTATTTATAACACTGTGCAGACGATAAAACACTGATTTCGGTGACTGCCTTAGCCTCATTAACGTGTTCTGCACATTGCATCATATGGACAAGGTGACAGTAAATTCACATCTGGAAGAAAGATTCAATACTTGCAACCCAGATAAACTGCACAAGACTTTTTTTCATTCCCTAGAAGAATTAGAAGACTTTCTCCTGCCTGGGTGGATGATATTATTCAATACAATTATTTCTCAGAGATGGTGTAATTGGATTCTATTTTATCCGTAATCTAACAGCATAGAAAGATCAAGTGATTCCTGAGAAAAAAAGTGAAATGATTGAACAACATAGGTCTTCACTGTTGGTGAGAAGCATTGGAGTCCTCAGGTGTCTCTGTATGACACAACTTTTAAGAGGCTAGAGGACAAAGACTGAATGGTTCACAATTATATCTGTGTTTTCTTGATTAGCAAGTCTGAAGACTCTGCAGATTGCTGCTTTTCACTACAATAAATTTTCAATATCTACAATGCAACACAACTTAATCATGAGCAGAATATTGCCATCGGCGTGTGAGGGCGGGCCCGACACGCCGACACATAAAATGATGCGCGATGACTTTGGGCGTGCGTCCCGATGTCATCGCGCGTCATTTTGACATTGCATTTGGTGGGCACGCGCAAGAGGCGGCTGCGCACCCTCCGAACAGTCAACAGCCTATTAAGACCATTAATAAAGCAATTAAAGTTGTAAACAACGTCGCCCGTCCAACTGTTGGCGCCAACAGGCGAAGAGCCCAAGCGGCCTTCGCATTTTTCAGGAAACCTGATCCACAAGCGGGATGAGGTTTCCTGAATCTTGTATAAACTAAATAAATACATTTTCTTGATTTCACAAACATGTCCCAGCCCATGTGATACTGTCACATGAGGGGACATGTTTAAATAATTTTTAACTTTATTATTTAAAAACTTTTATTAACAATTTAATCTCCCTGAGGCAACTCCGTGCTAGCCTCAACTCTCCCTCCTCTCCCCGCCCGCACAGGGAGCGCTGAGCACTCTTGGCCGCGTGTTAAGCTGGGTGGGCAACAATCAGCTCCACACTTGTCCCTGCCCACTCCTGCCCAGCCCGCCTGACATAGGTAAGATTCTACTTATGATATTGCATTCCTCAAACAGCTCATAAAAACACCAAGATAGAGTGGGATAATAGGTGGATAGACAAAAGGACAAGATTGAAGTCAATGGAAAAGGCTCTTGAGACTCATATGCAGGATAAAACGGGTGACTATTTCACTATGAGCCCATTATGTACTCCTGTCCTAGCAATTTCGCCCCACAAAGCAACAAAATAAACAGAACTCCAGCTATGATTCCATCCCCTGTTTGCAAGACATTTATGGATGACCAAGGCCATTCAGCCCAACTCATCTCATCCATCCGGAATGATATACAAACATACATGTTAGGAGCAGGAATAAGCGATTCGGCCCCTTGAGCCTGCTCCGCCATTTGATAACACTGCCCACATTATATCAGTGACTACAACTCAAAAGTATTTAATTGGCTATAAAGCAATTTGATACATTGCGAAAGAAGCTGTATAAAGTAGGTTTTGTCTTTATTTCATTACATTTGCATGTAATTAGCACTGTGACTGTAGCAATGGTGAAATTGGAGGTCCAATGCTTTTCTCTAGCGATAATTAATCACACAGCAATCAACTGATGTTAGGAAAGTGGCTACAAAGAAAACACTACATTTACAAAGAAATTCAACTCTGTAGCTAATATGGCCTTACCATTCTGATATCTCTGATGCCAACCTACAATATACATAAATGGCATCGGCTCCTTTTACGCTAATGACACTATCCCCAGGATTTGTCAATCAGTCAACTATCAGCATCTTAGGAAAAATATAGATTAAATTGTTGATCTGAATTTTTCAGAGAAGAATGATACAAGGTACATAAATTCAGTATGGCCTCAACTCAAGAACTGGATTGTTTCCCTCTCCCCCAGAAGCTGTCATACAAATTGTGTTGTATACTGTCAATTTACAGCCTAAGATTGAGTTAATGAATAAAAAAACTCAAAGCAAAAAGAGTGACACTCTTACCCCACACTCCTGACCCCCTCCACACCACCCCACCACTCCCAAACCCCTCAACCCCTAAAAGGCCCCAGCCTCACCTGACCATCTCCAACACTCCCCGCCTCAGCATCCAATTGGATCTAAAATAGAGATTCCACTTACCATTTTTCAAGCAAGATTTTTCTTCAGTTGCTGCACTGCTGTTTCCTTTTGGGCAGCTTTGTGGCTTTCTGGGGGGTGGGAGGAGCTTTTAAAAAAAAATCAGAAAGGTTGGAAGCAGTGCTGCAACTCACTAAAATTGATCTGACCGGCTGTTAAACAATCAGAATCTCAGGATCACGGTTCCGATTTTTTAAAAGTTGGACTTTCAGGTCTGCAGCTCTGCCCTCTGGCTGCTCAGGTAGGGGGACAACCGGGTACTCCATTCAGAACAACGAGCATGCCCCCATCCCCACCCCATTCCCCTCTCCCCCCAGTGTTTGGAACCATCTGCGTCCCTTCTCCCAGGCTTTTGGGTGTACAGACAAAGGACAGCCTACCTCAAAATGTCGAAGAAGCAGTGTCGATGGTGACTGAGGCTGGGCCGTGAGGTGGTGACAGATGTATGTCACATGCTCCAGCAACAACTCGAGCCATGCTCTATCGCCTTCACACCCTGCCAGTGGCTGTAACGGTATCCGTTGCTCTCAATTTTTATGCCTCAGGCTCTTACCAGAGCTCATCGGGAGACCTGTCTGGTATATCCCAATCAGCAGCACAGAGCTGCCTTAAAGCTGTAACTAATGCTCTCTTTGCTCATGTGGGGGATCACATTAATTTCCCTATACATTTGGCATCTCAGACACAAACAGCCATGGCCTTTTCCCAATTAGCAGGCTTCCCTCAGCTGAAGGGTGTTATTGATTGCGCCCATGTTGTCATAAAGGCTCCAACTCATAATTTGGACACCTTCGTCAAATGAATGTCTTTCCACTCACTCAACGTGCAGGTTGTTTGTAATCACAACAAGTTCTTTCTTCAAGTGTGTGTAAGGTTTCCAGGTAGTTGCCATGACTCCTTCAAACTAAGGAGTTCCCAATTCTCTCAGCTATTTCAGCCACCAACGCAGATCCATGATTGGCTTCTAGGGGACAAGGGCTACCTCTCAAGAACTTGGCTAATGACCCCCACCCCCCCCATCCCAACATTAGGAGTCCTCAAACTGAGGTAGAGTGCAACTACAGCAGGAGCCTTGTTGTCACAAGCAGTACAATCGAGCAGGCCATTGGCATTCAAAGAATGCACTTCAGGTGCCTCGGTCGCTCAGGTGGAGCTCTGCTGTATGCCCCAGCAAGGGTATTAAGAAGAGCAATGGTGTGCTGCATGCTGCAAAACATTGCATTGCAAAGGGACCTAGAAATTGATGATGATGACGCTGCGGGCAGAGCTCTAACCTTGGAGAAGGAGGAGGAGGCTGAGGAAGATGGTGAGGAGGAGGAAGAATCCCCGGGCCATTCTGACAATTCCCAAAAGGAGGAGGATAAGGCGGCCGCCAATGGCCGAGCAGCTGTGAGGCACGGTCATGTAGCCAGCAGGAGGGGATCATTGCCAGGCATGTCCTTGTGCAAAATCAATTCTCATAAAGCCCTCCAAACTCACAATTGCCATTAGCCAGTCCCTGGTGAGCAACTTCAAAGTAATGAATCTTTTACATTGACACCACAATTACTCAGGGGAATGTATACCCCCCACAAGGGAGAGAATCAACATCAATGAGTTTGACTCAGTTACATTAAAGTGGCTGAAACCCTTATTATTAAAACCACATGTCTCAGCACATTACAAACACACATGGTAAGGAGTCCTTTACAACCTGGTCCCCTCACATAAGCACCAGTGCCTGAAAATAAGGTGTCAAAGCCACCACTTTGCCTATAAACCAACCATTCCCCAATGTTGAGAGTGACATGACTTAAGATTTTACATTCTCTACGTGTTGATAGGATTGCATATGCCAGCAAACATGCAGGCAAGGCACACCGTGCAGGATGAGCCCACAACTGAGCAACAACAGATCTATGAATGAATTTGAGCACCATCAACTCCAGCCAATGGTCCAGTTTCTGGTCTGGGCGCCAAATGCAACATTCACAACTCCCTTACAAAGCATACACTCACCAACTGGAATGCAAATGCTGCCAAGTAATGGGTGCAGCAGACAAGCAACATTCCCTGGAACATACATGGCATGTCGAGCTGTGATGCGTACACCTATGGAAATGTGCGACAATGCGTGTGAATGAATGCCTTGCACCCAGCGTTCATGTAAGAGATGCACCTGCTGCCAACATGTGTTTGTGGAGTAATTCTGATCACTGAGCCTCCAAAGCTGAGTTTGGATGGACAATGATAGAAGCAAGGAGCATCTCAACAGCTTGAGCCTTTGGACGCTGCAACCTCACGTGAAAGACCGGAGAAGGTAGAAGCCCTCCAATGCCTCACAAATATGGGCGAGATGGACCTCAACAGGCTGCCTTCATTGTACAAACATACGAATCAGAAACAGCGTTAGGCCATTTGGCTCTCAAGCCTACTTCACCATTCAATAAAATCATGGTTGATCTGATTGTGGCCTCATCTCCACATTCTGCCTACCCCCGATAAGCTTTGATTCCCTTGTTAGTCAAGAATCTATCTACCTCCGCCTTAAAAATATTCATTGATCCTGCCTTCACTGCTCTCTGGGGAAGAGAGTTCCAAAGATTCACAGCCCTACGAGAGAAAGAATTTAAATGGGAGGCCCCTTATTTTTAAACTGTGTTCCTGGTAAGAATGTCCTTCACAATGTTACCATTCTTTTGGAGATCTGTGGTGTACAAACACATACTGAGTCAAAAATGAGTGTCAGTAAATATTTTCAAAAAGTGCTCAAATGCAATGTATACAATGTGAATATTGTAACCATGGTGAACCCATTAGTGCTCTAGATGAGATGAAGCCCACTGCTCACACACACTCCTACAAAATGCCCCCTCCATGCAGCCTTGGAGCGTTGGACACAAGCTGCTCACTTCTTGGTCTATATGGCAATGAGGAGCGTGGTGGCCAGCCTCATTGCGCAAGCACCTGTCGGGGACCTCCTTCCAACTGCAGCCTCTCCATCTCTATATAGGGGTAGCCATGGTCATTGGCACATGCGGAGCAAAGGCTCTGGTGGAAGGGCTGGTGAGGTGGAAGAAGATGAGGGTGCTGAGAGATTTCTGGTGTCTTCACCAAATGTCTGACGCTGGGTCAGGGAATTTTTAGAATTCAGGTTCGAGGAGCTGGAAGTTTTCCCACATCTGCACACCCAAGGATGAAAATCTAGGCCCAACTGCTTGTAGATCACAATGGATTATTGTAGAATCCATTAGGGCACTTCTGTCTCAGCTAGGATCTACGGTTTAAATTTACCTTGATCAAGAGGGACACACATTTCCCATCTAATATCACACACAAAATAAGCTTTTATACTCAAGCTCATTTTCATTGGCCATTGTCACTGCCCCAACAAAAAATTCACAGCATGTCACCTGCTGAAGATAAAAGTCTAGCTAACCTGATAGGTTAATGAGTAAAGGCACTAAGCTTTATAGCACAAAGCTATACATATTGTAAGATACCAGGTTAAAATCTGAGTGCATACTCAGATACACTCTTCTCGCCTGGGACAGCAATTCAGCTGAGTTCAGTGAAAATCAGCCATGATTTCTGCTTATGACCTTCCCTCAGCAGGAAAGAGTGGACACTGGGTCCCCAATGCCCTGCATGATTATATTTTATGATGACACTCACTTGTCCAGGTTTACAGAGGAAGAGTAATATCTTGGGAAAAGTGTTAGAAGTAAAGCCTGTACCTCGACCACAGTCAACGTGCAGTGGAGGAAAGTGAAGGGAGAAGTCCAGATGAATAACCTGCCTCGTGTTTCTTACTAGTGAGCTGATTCATTAAAGTGGAAACAATTTGTAGCAAGATCAGCGGAACTGAAACATCTAAATCCAGGTTTTATAATTGAATAGGAGAAATAAGAGATAAAGAAAGGGTAATGTGTGTCACATCCAATTATTGTTTTGCTGTACTGACCTCTATTAATATGTGGTGTGTGGGTTAGGTTCATCATACTAATGGATGCCCTACAGTGCGATGATAATTTGTTGTGACAATGATCCAGACGCAGCCCTTTTGTGGTTTTATAATCAACCAAACTTTTCTGCTGCCTCACGAATGTGATGTCACTCGTGCCATTAACAGGAGAAGGAATTGGCTGTTCCAGTTGGCGGTTATACACTGTTACAAAGCGATGGGATGGCAGGATTGATGCTGGGAGCTGAGGCCTGGATCTCGACCCATGTCTCTCAGGAGAGACACCGAGTGAAGGTCATGGCCTTCCCTTCAGGGACAGATAGAAAATGGCCAGGTGGACTCTCACTGGGCAATGTTCAAGTGTCTGCCATCTGCCGGCCTACAGGGGTGGTCACTCTCCCATGCACACGCCAGAGACTCACAGTGTCTCCGGGACACGGACACTTAAGTTTCCATGGAAAGATCCCTCCCTGCTCTTCAGAAGGTGCTGACTGAAACTGGGGCACAGCAATGCAACTGTATCATCTCCCTTGAGTGACTCATTACCAAATTTGTTATTTTAGGAAGGAATACAGCAGGTTGGAGGTTGAGATTGAACCAACGAGAACTCCTAAGCGATGTAAACCTGTTCTCAGTCGGTCTACTTTCCTCTTGCCACTGGAGAATGTGTCTTCTTCACACTTCACCAGGGGCTGAATTTTATGTTGATTGGGTGGGTGGGGGCTCGATCCGATTGATCGCGAAATTGTGCGAGATGATGTTGGGCAAGTGTCCTGACGTCATCCTGAGCTCGTGCGATATTTCACTCGGCGAGCAAGCGCAAAAGTCGGAAGCGCGCCCACCAACAATTAGGAGGGTAATTAAGCCCATTAACGGAACAATTGTCTGTTATTTTTCATAGCCCATCCAACCTTATGGTTGGTGGACGGGCGAATTGGCCAGGCGGCCTTTACATTTTCATCCAACCTCATCCAAGGGTGGGATAAGGTTTCCAATTTTAAATAAAATAAAAATCTGTGGGCAGCATATGTTCATGTGCCTGACTGTGATGCTTGGATTTTTTTTTCTCTGATTTTCAAAACTTTATTTCATGGGTCTGCAACTCCCCGAGGCAGCTGTCAGCCTTCAGGCAGCTTTCTCTCAGCGTTCACCCACGCCCGCATAGATGTCACTGCCCGCCCTCTTCCTGCAACCCACCCCCCACTCCGGCAGCGCTGAGCTTTCCAGCGCATGCTTCACTTTGGCTGGCTGTTAGTTTGGCCAGCCAGTGTGAAATCGCGGTCGGGGGCCGATCGCAGTCAGCGGCCTGTTTCCCGGCTGATCTTGGGCCTGCCGCCGAGCTGAAAATTCAGGCCTTGAAGATTGTGTGGGAACTGCCCACTGCCCAGCTGTTCTCATAGAACCTTTGCATCATTGCTTTTGTCACAGGCAATCATAACATATTCCCTTTTATTGCCCGTGACCAAATATGTGGGTGTGTGTATGCTCTTACCTTCAGACAGATTGAGTCAATTTGAATAACCCAGCAGCAAGCTTTTGTATTTTAAAATGAAGGGAGTTAATTTATTTCTCATACACTTGCCTTGGAGGTTAACGAAAACATGACATTTCACTCATATGACTCACCCACACTACCACATGTACAATAACTAGATAACAGTTGATGGTAAAACAGTAATTATAAAAATGGAATTTAACTTAGTCCCCATTTTGGTGCAGGCCTGATGTTTCATGGTCAAGTTGTTACTTTAGCTAAAGCAAAGGGGTCTAAAAAGGAGAGTTCTCAGTAGTTATGATGGTTCCTAGATTTGATCTGCCCAGAGGTTGTTTTCACAGGTAGGTTTGAAAATGGAATGGGTTAGAGGAAAGAAAGAGACTTAGTTTCTCTTTCAAGATATTGTAGGTAGTTAATTTGCTGCTTAACTGGCTGCAGCATTAAAAGATAACTTTAAAGGCTACATTTTAAGAAATAGTAAAACTGGAACTTAAGGTGGCTCCTCAGAGCTACCAGAAAAACAATGTAAATTTTGTGTTATATCTTTATCAGGGAGCCAAGATGGCTGCTATATCATGTGACCTCACATCAATGTCAATTCATGTTCCCAAATAAGTGAATCTGGTAATAATAGTCTTAAGTTTTCTCCTATTTGTAATTTTTTCGATAGTCAAACCCTTTAGATTTGACAAGGCAAACTTGCATTTTTATAATGAAAGTGTCGATGGAGTTTTGTTTATCTCATGGCCAATACCTCAGTGATTCAATATCATAAAAAATATTTTTGTCCCCTTGTCCTCTTGAGAGATGAGATGGTTTAATCCATAAAAAGTCTGGTAGGTCTGAGGAGCCATTTTAAGTTCCAGTTTTATTATTTCTTAAAATGTAGTCTTTAAAAATATCTTTTAAGATTTATAATAACATCATGCAGGTATTGTACCATTATGCTATGAATTCTGGGATGCTTTTGCAACCATTGAGTTGTGGACAGGAATGTCAGAACTGACTCTGATATCAGAACAGTTGAAATCAATGTGAGGGCATCATCCTGAGGCACAAAGTTCTCTGGCAGGCTACACTTCAAGCCTTCTCACCACAGCAACAATGGTGCAACTGATATGCCAGAAGCTCGAAGAAGCTTCAGTGGCCTTTGTACATTCATGAGGTAGCCCCAATGGTATGGTGCCACTTCACCCATTTCAGCAACAGAGAGAAAACAGTACAGGCTGGGCCCAAGATGGCAGAGGCAACCCATATGCCACTGTCAGCACTAGCCTATGAATGCTGCCAGCAGTGTTCCCAGTCAGAGGTGCCCTGGGAAACCCTCATGAGAAGAATGCCTCTGAACCTTGGATCATTTAAGTTGGAGTGTGCTCTCTGACATTACACCATAACGTTGACTCTAGTAGCATGAGCAAAGGGGCCAGGAAAGGAGGAGTAAATTTGAGAGAGAAAATAGATTTTACAGATAAGAAATGCTTCCTGCTCCTTTTTCCTCAAGGTATTATATCACTCCAGCATCAGCACTAAGGCTAGAAAGCTGGCCAATCCCAATTTACCTCTGCTAGAGACATTTCCACATTTCGATAGGGGTTTAATAGCCACTTCACTGCTGTGGGTCAGCCAACATTAACCCAACTACAAAGAACACAATTCAGGACTCGCTGTGCATTAGTCGCATTCTTCAAAAGCTCATTTCATGAGAGGTCTTGGCTGGCCTTGTGAATGCAGTGCATGAACAGACTTTTTCAGTTATTTGAAATCAAGATCAGCAAGGCCTGCCATGAAATTGCCAACAGAGAGTGAATGCTGTACGAATCTTAGACTGCTGGAAGAAGTCCTGCAACTTTTGGAAATCCCAATCCTTAACAGAAGCTCTCTGAGACGGTACAGATTGTGAACCCATCTATAGCCTGCTGCTTGCAATGTACACATGTTCTAATATGAACCAAATATAATGTGATAACTGAGATTAATGTGCTACTAGGCTACAAATTGTAAAGACACTCATGTGTAGAGAAAATTCAGCCTGACTGTTCGTGTAAATTCATGCTTGTTGGAAAGGCCACATTGAAGGCAGGGAACAAAGAAAGAGGTTTTGTGTGGGGAAGGAGTAGGTACATTCTATGCTATTTATCTTTGAACATGCTCAAACTAGATTATTCTGGCTATCAATTGGCACTGCAAGAATTTCAAAAGTGCTTCTCTGATCCACCTACGCAAACAACTACATCCTTGTGTGTTATCAATACCTTTGGTTAAAAGGTGACATTTTTCTTACAATCCCAGAACGGAGGTAGCATGGGAGGCAGTAGTTTCTGTGAAAAGGTCATGTTTCCATGGGAGGCTTAGCTCTGTGATTTTATTAGCCATGAAACCCTTCTCTGAGTAGAGTCTCCGAAGTGAAAGAGCTGGCGAGGGGGCGAGACAGAACGTCCTGCTCTCAAGTACCTCTTGACTACATACATGGGCCATGAGCTAAACACAACACATCTGTGGTTAATATAGAAGTATTCAGGCAGAAAATGTAACTGCAAAGTGAATCATTATTATAGTGCAGAAGGAAGCCATTCAGCCCATCATATTTGCACCTGCTCTCTGAATGACCAATTCACTTAGTGCCACTCTCCTGCCTTCTTCCCACAATTCAGCCTTTTCGAATAACAATCTAATACCCTTTTAAAGGTTTCAATTGAACCTGCCTCCACCACAATCACAGGCAGTGCATTCTACTTAAGCACTCGATGCTTGAAAAATTTTCCTCATGTCGCTTTTGCTTCTTTCACCAATTACTTTAAATCTGTGCCTTCTTGTTCTCAATCCTTTCACAAGTGGGAACAGTTTCTCCCTGTCTACTTTGCCCGGACCACTCATGATTTTGAATACCACAATCAAATCTCCTCTTAACCTTCTTTTCTCCGAGGAAAACAGTCCCAACTTGTCCAATCTATCTTCATAACTGAAGTTCCTTATCCCATTCTTTTCTGCACTCTCTCCAACGCTTCCCCATCCTTCCTAAAGTATGGCACCCAGAACTGGACGCAATACTCCAGTTCAGGCCGAACAAGTTCATAACCTCCTTGCTTTCTTTTGATTTCTGTTGTCCTGCCTCAAGTCCTACTTCTCAATATGACTGCAGTCCAGCAGCATTCCAACTTATCCACTGTTTATGTCGTACACATTTCTGAAAATAGATCTCTGGGATGTTTGAATTTTGGAATGTGGTGCTCCAGGGCAGAGCTACAGTTGGTGGAAGCAGATTTGGGTCTGGCGATCATTGTAGACACCTCTCTACCCACAGGTTTTGTTGATGGGAGATCATGCACCCTGTGAACTGCAGCACTGACTTTGGCTTCCAAATTCCCACTGTGCGCTCTTGCTGTGTGAACCTCTGTGCTGGGGGACCTCAATTGTTAATATTACTGGGCTCCCGATCATCTTAGGATTGGAAAATCTAAGGCATCACAAAATCCAGAAAAATAGTAGCAGGAGGAGCCAGCCCCTTCCATCAATTTTAGTGAGGAGGGTTCGTATAGCGATGGTACCAGGGCAGGCTTCAGACACACTTGGAGATGCAGAGTGCAGGCTCACCAACTCTGAAGCTTTTCCAGAACTTTCCGGTTCTTTGAAAGAGCTATTCAATTAGTCCCATTCCCTCTGCTCTCTCCACATAGCCCTGAAAATCTTTCACCGTCAAGAATTTTTCAACCTTCCTTTTAAAAGTTACTATTGAATCTGCTTCCACCACCCTTTCAGGCAGTGCAATCCAAATCATAACAGCCGGGTGTGCAAAAAAAAATACTCCCACCTCATTTCTAGCTCGTAAAGTGGAGAATGCTGGACCATGTATGCTGTATGCCTACTTCATTTGGCTGTGGAAAGCTGTGGGGTGAGGCCTGGATACTGAGAGAGAGTTAAGAACTCAAGCAGTCAGAATGACAAGGCTAAGGCAAATAGGGAAGACTTCTTTGGCCTAAGGTCTAATGTGCAGCAAGTGCCAGCTGGCATGGCATATGCTGCAGTAGCCTCAGTAAAGACCATAAGGAATGCGAGTATATCTCACATTGATGCTCACACTGCAGCCCTGGGGAAGCTTTGGATGACAAAATACAAGAAGCTGTGAAGGATTGTTTCAACTCATTAGGAAAATGTGACTGCTGGCTTTCATATTAACTTCTCTCATTAGCAGCAAAACTGCAAACTACTCTACCTGAGGGACTGTATTATCTCCTACTGTGTTCTAATAACCTGTGCGTGTGGAGTGAACATGTCCTCTGTGGTATGATGTGAGATAGCATACTTGGCTTTCATGCTGGAGACTGCCCTATGCCAATAGCTTGTCCAATACAATTATCAGTAGAATATACCTACATACATATGGACATACGAATTAGGAGCAGGAGTAGGCCAATCGGCCCCTCGAGCCTGCTCTGCCATTTAATAAGATCATGGCTAATCTGACTTCTCTCCATTCCCACCTACCCCCTATAACTTATCACTCCCTTGCTCATCAAGAATCCATCTACCTCTGACATGGGTAAGGAATTCCAACCTCTGAACCCTTAATTATAAGGGCAACACCTTCAGGATTGTTTGAAGCTGGGAGGCAATGGGTGGCTAGTTTCCTCAGTAGTGGGGAAGTGTCTTTCAGAATCACTAGCTCCTCAAACACCCCACCAACAACCGCTTAGGGACTACAACATGTAGGACTCATTGATTTAAGAAAAAGCACAAAAAGGCATAAATAGTTGGTAAACTCATCTTATCCATTCACTTAGTGCTCCTTCGGGGAAAGATGTTGCTGCTCCTTACCCTCCTGTCATGGGTCCTACTAAGAGTTGCTGAATTTAAAGCTAATGCCTCCATCAATGACAATAATGTGGAGGATACAGTTTGTGACTTCCTCATCAGGGTAGATGTGAACACACTAAAGATGTGCTCAGTCACCTCCCTGTTCTGAGCATGGTCCTCTGGGTGTCATTCATTCAGCTGGTGTATGGTTTGCATAGAGGCATTGTGAGCCACGGTTGCAACATAATGGGCATTGAGAAGTTTACTCCATTTAAACAATTCCATTATTTTAAATGAAATGTTAGTCAAACTAATGGATCTTTCAATGCCGGCATCAACTTGGTCATCTTTTTAAAAAATAAACATGCCATTAGCTTATTTCCACATTAAGCATATCTTACTGGGAGAGTAACTTAGAGACCAGAGGATGTGAGTTCTAATCCCACAGTAACAGTTTGAGAATTTGAAATCAGCTTTTAAAAGTCTGGAATTAAAAGCTGGCAACGGTAAGATTGACTATGAAATGGTCAGATTATCATGAAAACCCAATGGGGATCTTTAATATCTTTTGGGAAGGGAAACCTTCCGTCCTTATCCAGACTTGCCTACGTGTGACTGCGGCCATATAGTTGAGACATAACTGGCCTCTGGAGTTCTACAGGGGCAACAAGGCATGGACAATATGCTTGTGACACCCATATCCTGAGTATGAATAATAAGAAGGAGAGCTTATTCAGATGGATTCCAATCCATTCCACGAATGCTCTGCCCACGAGGCAGGGTCTCAGCTCTTTTGCCTGCTGATGCCTCAACCTGAACTACTTTCCTGGGCAGCTTTTGTCAGTAGTGGTTTACGATTGCTTTCCACTCTCAGGGACAAGGCAGATCCCAAGTCTACCTCAGCCAGAGCAGGAATTGAACCCATACTGTTGGCATTATTCTGAGCTACATGCTAGCCAACTGAACTAACCAGCCCCCACATTCAAATAGATATCAAAGCGTAAGCTATGTGAAGCACAGTGTGTTCTCCCATTATCCTGGCCAACAGTCCTTGCTTTCTGAACATCACAAGAATATAGAGGAACTGATTATTTACATTATTTGTAGGAGATTTGTGCATACCAATTGGCTGCTTTGTTGGTCTACATAACAACAATGACTACTCTTAGAAGTACTTCATTCTGTGGAACATTTTGTGATGCTCTGAGAATACAAGCACATTCTTTTAAAAAATATACATATTTTAGAGAGACTAAAGCTCCAAATAGTGTTCATGTTCCAACACACCTGAAGAAGAGTCCATACGGACTCAAAACATTAACTCTGTCTTTCTCTCCACAGATGCTGTCTGACCTGCTGAGTTTTTCCAGCATTTTTTGTTTTTGTTTCAGGTTTCTCACATCCGCAGTAATTTGCCTTTATCATAGTGTTTGTGTTACTGGACTACTAATCCCAAAGCCTGGACTAATGATGTGGAGACATGGGGCGGGATTCTCTGGTCCTGCCCGTCATCGTGGGTGGGACGAAAAATTTAACGGACCAGCAAAAGGCCTGTCAACTACGGGCGGGAATTTCTGGTCCCGCTCAAAATGTTGCCCATGGGTTCATACCCCACTATGGCAACAGGGGAATTTAAATTCAATTAAATAAATCTTCAATTAAAAAGCTGATATCAGTATTGGTGACCTCAATTGTTATTTAAAAAAGAAAAACAGCCTTTTGGGGAAGGAAATCTGCCATCCTTGCCCAGTCTGGTCCACATGTGACTCTAGACCCACAGCAATGTGGTTGGTTCTGAAATGGCCAAAGAAGCCACCCAATTGTATTCAAGAAAGGTGCCTCCTCACTCTCACTAGAGACACCACACCCCGTGAATGAATAACTGCATTCAAATAGCAGATAAAGAGGTCTTGGGTGCAGTCTAGCGTGGACACATTACAAATTCATATTCTGTACTTTGCAGATTCCACCACGAGAAGGGAATCCACTGAAATAAACACGTTGAGCAGAATTTTTAGCTTGGCAGGCGGGCGCCTGAACTGATTGGACGTGAAACCGCGTGAGGCGACATTGGGCAAGCGTCCTGATGTCATCCGGCGCACGCGAAATATTTCGGTAGGCACCCGCCCACAATTAAGAAGCCAATTAAGGTTATTAAAGGTGGAACCATCTCCGATTTTTCGTGGTCCGTCCAACCTTACAGTTGGCGAATTGGCCAGGTAGACTTTGCATTTTTCCTGAAGCCTCATCCAAGGGCGGGATGAGGTTTCCGTTATTAAATGAAAGAAAAAGAAAAATTTATGGACAGCATTTTTATCATGTGTATATTCAGGTAACTGACTGTGATGCTTCGACAATTTTTCCCCCGATTTAAAAAAATGCATTCAATGCTTTTCAGGTCTTCAGCTCCCTGGGGCAGCTCTCGGCCTTCAGGGAGCTTTCTGTCTGCGCTCGCCTGCACCTGCACTGACATCAGCGTCCACCCTCCTCCCACCCCCACCCCTGCTGAGCTTCTCAGCGCGCGTTTCGGGGGCCGATCGTGATTGGGGGCCGATCGCGGTTGGCGGTCTGTTCCCCGGCCGATCCTGGACCCGCCGATCTGCCCAGTGTCTCAACTCGCCTGAGGCATCACAGGCACCAAGTGCCAGTTACTTTCGCCAGTGATGACAATGATGCCCTGGATGAGGTCGCCAGACCTGTGGGGTCATACATATTAGCTCAGTCTGGGGAAAGGAGAACGGAATAAGTGGATAGTTCCTTCAAAGAGCTGGGGCCAATATGATGAAATGAATGGTTCCCCCGGGGTTGTAAAATTGCAGTGCAATGTGTAATATTTATAGGTTGCAAGAAGCGTAAGCTCTGGCGGGGGAGCTATCTGCCCACATGCTCAGCCCCCGCCCTCTGCCCACCCACCCCAGCACAACAACTGCACACACACCACAGCCTGATTTTGAGAATGCCCACATTTCAAAGTTGTCAGAACCAATGATGAAACCCGGACAAATCCACTGCTGCATTCTGTGTAGAACAGATCGCCCACTCTCAAACATAAACAGATGAAAGAATAGGCTATTTTGCATTCTTAATAGTTGTTAAAGGAAGGTATCATGCATGCAATGAAGGTTCAATTCTGAAGCTCATATTAAAAAAAAAATCATTGATAATTTCATGGCAGCAGGTGGGACGTTTGGTTTATCCGACACAGCAAGGTGGAGGCAGCTTTTGGAAAAGGAGTCATGATCCAGCTGTGGTGCGCAAAAGTTTTGGGGCATAATTACTGTAAATAAAACCATCAAACCATCAAGAAAACCTAGATTCGTGACCTGGTTGCCAAATATTTTCCAACCCACCGTGGTATTTTCATTATTTCAGGGGACGTGCGCCAAGGAATTGAATTAACACATCCACATAGTATGCTGAGATGGCCCAGCACTGAGGTGCCCTGGGTTAATGACTGTACCTCCACTGATGTCAAATCTGTTCTCCCTGGCTCTTGGCTTCTATCTCCCAACAGTGTCAATTAGCTCTGTACGTTTCAAGACAAAGTGTTTTTCTTTGGGGACTGCAAGGTGAAAACTGCTTCCAATTAATCTTATAAATTAGATTTAATTGGTACACTTTGCTAGTCAGTTACTTCCTTAGAAAGTTATGTTGAGATTTCTATTTAAAATGAAAACAATTTATGTTAATATATGAAAAGAAACATGGACATAAGCCCGGTGATGATGATCAGACACCATCTCTTGGGCTGCATTAAATGAAGAGCCTCTAATGGTTACCACTTATAGTATAGATAAATATTTTTTTAATTACATTTTTAATAACATTTGCATTTGCTTTTGCAACCCTTTTGCCAAAACCCATCAAATGCAAGCGGTTCAGAAATTAAAGATCCCTTGGTAGCATTCAAAGAACAGCAAGGATTTATCCTGATGTCTTGGTTAATAACCTTCCTTCCACCAGCAGAGTGGATCATTTGTCTCATGGCTGTTTGTGGGATCGTGCTTGCACACTATGATTGCTGCGGTCACTGAATAACAAGTAACCTATTGTACGTGAGGTGATAAAACCTCAAAAAATGTGCAACTCCCCTTCTCCTTCAGCCTTCCCTTCAATTCACAGGCTTGCAAAATGTAAACTTTGTGTCATCTGATCACAACTGCCTAATTTACCTCAGCTTTCTCCTGCTCCTCTCAAGATTGGAGTCCTGCACTAAAGCCTTGGCCCCTCACCTTGGCTTCTCAATAACAAATAAAATATGGATCCTTATATTAACCAGCTGGATTGCTGTAAAAACCCAACTGGTCACCTAATGGCTTTCAAGGAAGAGAACACTCTACCTTGGCTCAGTTTGCCCTATATGCAGTTAACTCTTGATGTCTTTTTCATTTTTTCTTGGGATGTGAGTGTTGATGGCAAGGCCAGCATTTGTTGCCCCTCCCTAATTGCCTTAAACTGAGTGACTTGCTAGGCAATTTTAGAAAACATTGCTGGGGAGGTGGAATCACATGTAGACCAAACCAAGTAAGGAGAGAAGATTTCCATCCTAAAGGACATTAGTGAACCACATGATGACAGGACATTAGTGAACCAATTGATGCTGGTTGTCATGGTCACCATTACTGAGACTAGCTTTATATTCCAAGTTTATGAATTGAATTTAAAGTCCACGAGCTGCCATGGTGGGATTTGTGCCCATGTCCTCAGACCATTAGCCTAGGCCTATTACACCACTATTCCCTCAGGGCAATCAACACCGAATGTTGTTCTTCCCAATGTTCCAAGAGAAAAAACATTAAAAGATTACAAAAAGTATGGGATAGTTGCAAGTCATCCTGCTATAAGGGGTAATTTTCAGAGCCTTGTATGCTAGTGCAAAGCCCCACTTGATTCAAACATGTGTTGGACACATGGAGTGGAATTGGCCCAGTTTGCACTAAGTGAGGTAGCGGGTGGGTAAAACTGTTGGCTGCAGTGGTGGGTTTTCATGCTGTATCGTCCCAAACCCACCGTGTTAGTTATGCATTCCCAGGAAACAGGCCGTTTCAAAGGCAGGTGGGCTCTCACTCGCCAGCCACACCATCACCTCGTCGCTTCATCAAGCCGGGCACCATATTTAAAGTCCAGCCATGCGCACACATCTCAGTGTTTCCAGCCCACGACTACTGCAGAGGAGATGTCCACGTTAGGCAAAAAGGCTGCACCCCCCAGGGTTTAGTGACGTGTCACTGGAATGCCTTTTGGATGCCATGGAAGCCTGCCGCAATGTCCTCTACCCCCGCTCTGGCCACAGGATAGTCAGCGGTGTGACCAACCAGGCTTGGTAGGCAATGGCAGTGGTGATCCGTGCCAATGCTGCACAGAAGAGGTTGGCCATCCAATGCAGATAGAGGATGAATGACCTCATCCATGCAGCCAGGGTAAGGCAACCATCTCATCACCCTAAACTCACATGCTCAAGCCCATTACACATACACTGGCATCTCATTCCCGGCCAGCTCAAGGGGCATCACCACCCATTCTCACACACATACTCTCACATCTCCATCTGGCTTCATCTCCTCTGGAGACTGCCTCCTCAGCCCTTGCCATCTTGAGGCCACTTGCACAGATCATCATGTGCCCCCACACACACCCTGGGTTACCCTCCTTTTCCATTACAGCTTTCGTAAGTGCTGACTGAAGCAAAATAGGCAAACAAGCCTTGAAGTCCTGAGCCAAGTGCAGCCGCCAGGTGCAAGTCGCTTATGTGCTGTTGTGAAACACGTCAGCGTGTTTTCCCACAGACGATCCACTGGCGGGCTGAGCAGATGATTGTGAACTGGTTTCACGCCATTGTGAAACTGATCACGTCATATCGTCCGCTCACGCCTCCGAACACGCCCGACACTGGCGGGCACAAAAAAATCCCGGCCATGGTTATAACACTATTCTCTGACATACACTTGCCACTTGTAAGACTCCCCATCAACGACTGTTAAGTACTGAGGGGCACACATTATCATCAGCCGAATGTGAGCCAAGTTACTGCAGCCTGGAGAAAGCTCCCTCACAATGCTTTCGCCTAATGGTTCTTCGGCACTGAAAAAATATCTTCAGCTACCAATTCAGAATGTGTTGAAGAGCTACAATGGGACTTGCATTACAGGAAAAGATTTCTTCAGAGCAGTTAAGAGGGAAGGGTAATGCTGACCGTATAAATACTGATTCCTGGAGGACTCATGCTTCTGCTGATATGGAGCTGAACGGTAGGTGACAGTACTTTGAAGAACCACCCACACTTGTTTGTCCCTTGCCAGTACCTCCTGTCACTCATTCTATTTATTGATTTTATGGTCATCAGGGTGTGGGACATCAGTATAAAGGAATGGGGCAATGTTCCCATGTTCTGGCTCCAGTGGCAGCACCTAGCCCTGTCTGGTTAAGCACAATAGAGGCACATACCTTAGCGACAAGCCTCAACACACTTCAGAAAAGTGGCCCTTCCTGCACCACCTCAGTGGTTCAATTTCCCTCACCAACGACTGGGCTACTTTACTGAGTTTGCCCATTCAATGCCAATCTATGCTATATTATGGGCAGATAAACAGATGTCCACCGGCTCTAGGTTGGGGGAGCACAGAACACATTTTACTTGAGCCTAGCCCTGCTGTCAAAGAGATGCAACTTAATTCTCTCTCTTGAGTCTGTGACAGATTCAAACAAAGGCACAGGGAGTGAAAGGGTCGATTCAATCACTGTGAGGCTGAGACTTAGTCAAAATGCTCTTCAAAAGAAAAGAATATCATTTTCATTTATTATTCCTTATTAAATATTCATTATTAAGTATTATTTCATTAAGTGCAGTTACACAACATTTCTATAGCACTGAGTTTCAGAATGACTATAAACATGAATGCAGTCTCTGTTTTATTAGCTCATTTCTCCAGCAAGCTGTGTTTGATTTTTTAAATGCTATTCCAAAGGGCGTGTTTGGTGGGGGAGCTAATGCTGATTCTGGACCCTCTCCTGAGATGTTACTTATTTGGGTGCTGTGAATGCCATGAGTATTCTTCATGACAGTAGTCCCCTTGGACTTGAACAGTCATTGACTTGGCCTTGTTTGTGGTGTGGCCCATGTTAATCCTCAAGCTCTGGCCATTTGATTGGAAAATCAGTTTTTAAAACTAGTTTCAGCAAATGAAAATCATGTTTTAAAGTAAATCTTACTCCCACTTTCAAAAGACATGGGGGAACCAAAGGGCCAGCTCAACCTCGGAGAGCTTCAAAGCCCACTATCAGTCCATCACTAATACTGCATGTTTCAACCTTTATAAGACTACTCAACTCCCACCCTAACTCTCCCTACTACATAATCTATCTAAATGGCATGGCATGCATGACACCATCAAGTTTCATCTCAATGCCACAACATATTTTAAGGACGTCAGCTTTTTTTAATGTAAAATATCTGTTTCTACTCAGTGTTCTCTGGTATTTTGGATTCATTTGAATCAGTGAATGAGCCATTAAGTAGTGTATGGAACAAAACTTTGCAAATTGGTTTATTTTGTTCAAGGGTCACTGGCTTTGTTGTCTCCAGTCTTGATTACTTCAAGCTCCATTCTAGCCTAACTCCAACCGCCTGGAACTCTAGTGCCTGTATTGTACACAACACTGTTTCTATTATTCCTGTCCCTGTTGGCCTCAGCTGTCCCTGCCCCCAAGCATGTTGTTCCGGACTTAATATTGAGTTCAACAATTTCAGATCCTGAACTCTCTCCTCCGTCCCCACCCCCGTTCCGTTCCCCCTTTTTCCAATAATTTATAAATTTTTTAAAAATATCTTTCTTTTCCCACCTATTTTTAAATTTATTTAGATCTATTGTTTTATCTCCACCTTTTAGCCCATTTCGATCCCTTCCCCCCACCCCACCCCCACTAGGGCCATCTGCCACTTGCTTGTCCTGCTTGCTATCCTTAATGTCCCCATTCCTTAGATAATATCCCCACCGTCAACACCCCTTTGTCCATTTGTCTATGATACCTTTGGCAATCTCTTCTTTGCCTCCACCTATTACTGGCCCCCTATCCAGCTCTACCTGTCCCACCCCACTCTACCAGCTTATATTTCACCTCATTTCTTCATTTCCTTAGTTCTGATGAAGAGTCATATGGACTCGAAACATCAGCTGTATTCTTCTCCGCCAATGCTGTCAGATCTACTGAGTTTTTCCAGCTATTTTTCTTGATGTTGTTTTGTCTCTCCATTACCTTGCTCCATTGTAGCCTGTAAATTCCTCCAGTTCCGCATCTCAGGTAATGCCTCCTTCTTTTCTAACCACCGTCGTCTCTTATATGTCACCTGTACCCGTCCCCATTGGGGATGCAGCCCTCATCCATCATCCCTTGAACTCTGGAATTCCCCTCTAACCATCCCCCATCTTGTCATGGCGCACCCAATCACCCTCAAAATCCACCTCTTCATCTATGCCTTCAGTCAACTTCTCTGTATCGCCTCCCAAACTCTTGCTTGGTAACCCCTTTGTAAAGCCTCTTGGGGTTTTTGGTACATAAAGTGTAGGTAGGGAGAAACCGTTTCCACTTGTGCTTCCACGTGGAAGGAGGATTGGTAACTAGGGTAAAGTGATTTAAGATAATTGGCAAAAAAGAGCCAGGAGGAGTTGAAGAGCAATGATTTTTACACAGTCAGTCGTATTTATCTGGAACACAAAGCCTGAGAGGGTGGTGGAAACAGTTTCAATAGTAACTTTCAAAACGGAATTGGATTAATACTTGAAGGAAAATGTACAGGCTATGGGGAAAGAGCAGGGGAATGGGGTTAATTGGGGTTAAGAGAGTTGGCAGGGGCATGAAGGACTCATGGCCTTCTTATGTGCTGTTAAGGTTCCTTGAGAACTGCTAAACAAATGCAATTTGTTGGAGACAGACCTGCTAGTTTTTCAATTCCTATTTCAGTTTTCAGCATAAGATCTAAATGTCCTCCATCCCCTTATTCTCCCTTCAGTGATGCATAGGTACATTAGCTTATGGTTAAACAACACCTTGATTTAAAACTTCTCATTTTTGTTTTCAAATCTCTTCATGACCTCACTCCTCCCTATCTCTGTTCCCCTCCAGCCCCACAAGCCTCCAAGATCTCTGCATTCCTCTAATTCTGGCCTCTTGGGCATCTGCTACTTTTATTACCTGACCATTGGCAGCTGCCTTCAGCTGCCTTCGACCTAAGCTCCGGAACTCCCTCCCTAAACCTCTCTATCTCTCTCTCCTCTTTCATGACGCTCCTTAAACCCTACCATTTTTGGCAAGCTTTTAGTCAGCTGCCCTAATATTCCCTAATGTGACTCAGTGTCAAGTGTGGATATTTTATTCTATTAAAGGCGCTATACAAATTGTTGTTATAGCAGCATGAATAACACTACCAAATTGTATCTCAATGCAAACAGCATATTTTACAAATATGATACCTTTCACGAAAAGGTGTCCAGTTTTTAAGTCAGTGTTTTCTATTATTTTGGACTGGATTGTATCCGTGAAGCGTCATTAACTGGTGTCCGACACAAAGGCTTGCAAGTTCATATATTTTGCTTTGAGTTTATAGGAAATCTCATCCAAGATTTACTAATGCTGGATATTCACTCTCTGGACAGCTGCCTGCTGGGGTTAACCTCTGTTCTGTGCTGAGGCAGTGGTAGGCGAGACGGCACAATTTGCTGCACCATCCTCAAGGTGGGGCAGGGAATCAGACAGCCTACCTGCAGCATTGTCCATTGACCCCTGCTGGAAAGCGGGCACGTGCATTAGGCATTGGGCAAAGGCAGGATAAGGCTCGGCTGTGCTTCTTTCTGTGGTCAAATAGCCTGTCAGCAATTTAGACTCACACACAAACGGTGATCACTGGAGTGAGGGGAAAGAGGGAGCCTTGATGGGGACTGTACCTTAACTAGTCAGCACATTGGTGATGGAGGGAAAGAAAGCTAAGAGAAGGTGGGTTGGTGGGGGCCGGTGGTGGGTGAGCAACCAAATAGTTAAAGTGCATTTTACTGTATGGTCTGTATGTTTTCAGATGTCCCTTATTCCATGTGCGATGGTGTCAAGATAGTGAAATATTTATATACATCTCCAGGGTTCTGTCATCAATGCTTTGGAAAGACTTTGATGTTATCTGTATCTGCGACAATTGCTGTCTTAAATGATAGATTATTGTTTTTTTTTAGTCAACTGTCAGTTAAAATGAAAAGTAACAACAATGTTGTCCTTCTGCCTCTTCTTGGGAGTTTGTTAGGTGCACAGACACTTCTCTTGCTTCAGGTCCCAGATGTTACTCTATTCCAAATGGAATTATCACTGGAAAAATTCTTGCTTTATGCTGTCGTGCTCATGGATTATAAACTCTGTCCTTTTCCTCAGTGAGCGGTATTATGCTTTTGCTGTTGTGGATCCTTTACCAGCTTGTTTTATTTCCTCCTCCTCACAGTCCCTTTCTCAAAAGTTCAGAGACACATGTTATTCCTTTCTCCCTCTTTATGTCAATTTACCATTTTCCCATAAAAAGCACAGGGCTGCCTGAGGCGAACCATTTAATGGGAACTTGTGCTACGGGTGCACAGGATTGTGCTGCCGAATTGTGTCCACTAACAGTCTGAGACTTGATCCAACAGATTAAACTGCAGACCAAGGAGAGCTTGCAAAGGGAAGCCGTCCTTCCGTTCTATTATTTTGGGCAGGATTCAAACTCACTCTCACATTTCATGCACAAAGACTGGGGACTGTTGACTTGTCAGCTAGGTGTAAAAGTGGCGATGCGGATAGACTGCCCATTGTAAAGAGTGTCAGAGAAACAAAAATCAGGGAGCTGCTTAACAGGGAGCTGAAGCCAGTTGTTTTACATCTGGCTGGCAGGTTGGAAGCCCATCCGACTAACTCTGCCTCTTTGGTTTCTCTCTTTGGGCAATGGTGTGAAATGGACAATATTGAACGAGCTATGCGTTAAATAGCACACCTGGCTGCAGATTCAATTGAATTGGTGACCAGTGTAATGTTGCCCACTTGGCACCATCACCCAAAGTTAAAATGACGACGTGCATGTGTGAGAGATAAAGAGAAGATAGTTACTTTTTTTTTATTCATGGGATGTGGGCATCTCTGGCTAGGCCAGCATTTATTGCCCATCCCTAACTGCCCTTCTGAGCGAATTTAAGAGTCAACCACATTGCTGGGGGGTCTGGAGTCACATGTAGGCCAGACTAGGTAAGGACAACAAATTTCCTTTCCTGAAGGACATTAGTACAACAATTGACATCATCAGACTTTTAACTCCAGATGTTTATTAAAGTCAAATTTCACCAGCTGCCATGGTGGGATTTGAACCCAGGTCCCTGGAGAATTATCTAGTCAGTGACAATACCACAATGCCACCGCCTCCTTGGCATGCTGGTACATTGTTCACTTTTACAGTGATCAGTGTTGCACTTCACAACTCAGTCATACAAGGAGCAGGGTATGCGTTTTCTAAAACACCTTAAACTGGACAGAACAATATCTCATCTAGGGCCTGCATTGGTAATGCAATCATTTCCTAGTTAATCTGCCCCTGTAAAGGGTCAGCAAAGTGACTATCCAGTTCTGGATAGAAATGGGTTAGGACCACACCCCCCTGCCCCCGGAAGAATCACAGAGATAGAGAAAAGTGTGAACAATGTGGATTTCAGACCATTAGCCTCTTACTTCCAAGTGTTTGAATGTAACCTTAATCCCACATTTTGTCAACTCATAACATGTAGGGAGGTCTGTCAGTTCCCGATACATAATTTTTAAAAATGACTCCTTTTAATAATCAGCTAAAATACAGTGCTGCAGTGTGAAGGTTGAAAGTGTGTGGTAAATGAGTCTAAAAATTAGAAGGTGAAATACGCATGGCCTCTGATAGTCTATTTTCAATAGCCTTGGGATTAGTGCAAGTGCTGTTCAGAGTGAAAGTCGATTTTACAAGGGGCTGGGTATTGGGAATTGACTAATAGGCCAAGAGAGAATGTGCAGGTTTAACAGAGATAAGCAGGCTCCCTGATGACGTGGGACATTGTCAGCACTATGCATTTAATATTAAAACGACTGAATCACTGGAGGATTAAACAGCATCAAGGCTCTGGACTTTGAGAGATACTCCCTTTTAGATTCTAGTCTCGCCTGTATGACCTTACTGTCATTTTCATAATAGATATCACTGAGCTTCCAACATCCACCAGGCACACTTCCCCCATCAGATTAGGGTTATTCATTGGGCAAATTGATACCTTCCTTATTTAAATGATCATTTTTATTTGTGTGTTTAAAAAAGGGACCAAATTGTCTTTTTAGCAAAATTAAAACCACCTCACCCATTCTCCTTTTAATTAGATTTTTTCCTCTTCTGATGCAACACATGAATAAAGTATGAACAGATAGCTTTTCGTTAAGTTCGAAGATTAACTGGCAAACCCATATTCTGTTACACAGGACAATTTAATGGAACTCTGAATCTTAGTCAGGGTGTTTAATGCTCAATTTCAGTATGGGGGAGGGGCAGCTGAGCAATGCGCTGTTAACTGCGTTTACTCTTTGCAGTCATTGCTACCCAGGCCTCAACAGTGTCCTTCCTGTCTCTCCCAGTTTCCTCCCCTCTCTCCCTAAAGCCGTAACCTTTGCTGAGAAGCAAAGCTGCAGGTGGCTGCACATGTCACCCAGCCTTCATGTGTGAGCCTGGAGAATATGTGCTGGCTGGCTGTTTGACTGTGGGAGGCAGCACAGCTCGACCCTCACCCAACGTGCATCTTTGTGAGGGATGAGGATGGTGATCGTGGATGGTCTTTCCTTTCCTTTCTTTGCTGCCGGAGGACATTAAGATCAGCTAACTCAGTGCAGAGCAGGAATTGGTCGAGTAAAGTTGCAGACTTGATACTCTTACTAGAAGCTGTGACATACCTGCTCATTACTGACCCACCTTTGAATGCTTTACCTGCAATTAAAACAAGGCGAAAAAAATCTTTGATTCCAATGGGATGTGAATCCCTGGTGTGTTGATGAGGGCAAAAGAGTGAATACTGGCCTCCGATGGTGTGTATTTAACTATCCAGTTGTTAGGGTGTCCATGAGCGCCTGACATGCAAAAGTTTTAAAGGCCCCAGGCCGCCCGTGAAATTATCAGTGGCTATCCCAGCAGAAGCTTGTGACTCCGTAGATCTCATGAATTTCAAGCGATGAAGAACTAATACTTTTGTGAGTGCAAAGTGGGATCCAGGCATGCAACTGCACAGATACTCAGCAGCAATTGTTTCATGGGAAGGTGTCATGGGGTTGGATGTTGGGTATTCTTGGCATTTGAAACATGCAGTGCAACCGAACACAAAATGAATCTACCACTTGAGTGTGCGCTGACCCCTGGGGACAGGTAGAACTGAGTCCTCTGCTCTCCCAATTGGCTCTTCTCCTGTCCTAAAGGTGTAGACAACCACTGCCCACCACCCCCCACCACGACCCCCGGCTGCAGGCAGCCCTCAAAGCATAAAATAACCATTCGCTAAGTATGATCCAGAAGGATACTGAAGACAACGTGCTGAAAATTCCTGGCAGCTTGCTCTGATGGCACAAAAGGGATGGAGTAGAATCCACCATTTGCCTCAGTCCCAAAGAAACAGCTTGCAATTATATAGCGCTTTTCACACTTTACAGCTGATGAAGTACTTTTTGAAGTGTAGTCAATGTGGGAAACACGACAGTTAATTTGCACACAGCAAACTCCCACAGCCAAGTCATCTGTTTTTGCGATGTTGATCGAGGGATAAATGTTGACCAAAACACCGGGGAGAATCCCATGGTGCTTCTTCAAAATTGCACCATTACATCCACCCAAGCAGGTACTTGGTGCCTCAGATTAACATTTCACTGAAAGATAGTGCCTCCAACAGCACAGCACTCACTCAGTACTGCACTGGAGTGTCAGCCTCGACTGTTGTGCTCAAGCCACAGGGTGGGAGCTGAACCCGGAACCTTGGGACTCAGAAGTGACACTGCTACCAACTAAACCACGGCTGACGTTGAGAAGGTAGCAACACTATCCAAAATCCTGGGTGGAGTTATTTATACAACCAGGGTGAGTGCCTTGCTTCAGAAAGGGTGTTCCAACTGTTCAGGAACATAGAAACATAGGCCATTCAGCCCCTCAAGCCTACTTTGCAATTAAATTAGATCATGGCTGATCTGCACCTTAACTCTAATTATGTGTGTTTGTAACAATTTCCAGCATCCGCAGTTTTTTTGTTTTTACCTTAATACCTTTGACTGACAAAAATCAATCCATTTCATTTTTGAAATTTCCCATTGGCTCCCTATGCTCAACAGCTGAGGCTAAGAAATGCCCAGACTTCCACTATTATCTCCAGCTGCTGGAAGGTGGAACATGCCCAAAACTGCTCTGCTGGGGGATTAAAAGCTTGGCTTTGGGATGGAGTAACAAGAAGTAGAAAAAGTCTTCCACTCTGAAGGAAGCCACGCATTATTGTGAAAAAGGTCACCAATCCCCTCCAGGATCAATTATCTTTCAGTGGGATTTGGGGCCTTTCCTGGCATTCCAGGGGCTTGTACATCAGCTCTCAGCCGGCCTGAGCTCTGCTGGGACCCTTTAAGTGCATGCTGAGTAGAATTTCCAAGGGAGATGGAAATCTCTCCCTTGCTGTAGGGAATTTGGGCACATCTACCTACAGCTCTCTTCTCCCATCCCACCGGCCCCCCACCTCCCTCAGCCCCACTAATGGGCTTTAAATGGTCAGTGCAAAGAGGATGGAATCCTGGCAAAAATAGGATCTGTCCCAGATTCTGGGCCCTCTCTAGGTGGAAATCTTGCCTCCTGGTATCTCCAGCCTGAAGAAGTTTGGGGCCAAAATATCCAGTTCGTTGCAAGTGAGAATCCTGGGCCACGGTTTTGTGCTCCCTCCCGCCTGGTCAGATATTACGGTCCTGCTGAGCCGAGTGGAGATTTAAATGGCTCGTCGCATCCGCCGGGGGAGGCAAGCCATAGCAGGGCCGTAAAATCCTGGCCCTGGTCTTAATTTGATATGCAAGGACCAAGCTGGGCATTCCTTTGGCAAAGCAACTTTATGCCTGCTGTGGCTCAACTGGTAGTAATATCATCAGGGAGTTGTGGACTTAAGTCCCACTACAGGACTTGAGCACAGAAATCAAGCCTCGCACTTCAGTGCAACACAGAGCCAATGCTGAACTGTCAGGGGTACTGCCTTTTGGATGAGACGCTAAACAAAGGCCAACTGTTCTCTCAGGTGGATGTAAAAGACCCCATGGCACCATTTTAAAGAAGAGCAGAAGAGTTATCCTTGGTGTCCTGGCCAATGTTTATACTTCAATCGATATAGAAATAAAGGATTATCTAGTCCTTACCACCTGGTGTTTTATGGGAGCTTGCTGTGTGCAAAATAGCTGTTGCACCTTCTACATTACAACAGTGACTACACTTCAAAAGCTTCACTGGCTGTAAAGCGCAATGGGACATCCGGAGGTCATGAAGGGCACTATATAAATTATCCGACTGTTAGCATCCTTCCACCTATGAAAGATGAAGGGCATGCAGCAAACAATCCATTTCAGATGGGGTGCTTTCATATGGTGCATCTTTACTGATGGCTGAGGGGGCCAATCCTTGACAGGCAGGTTCTGCCACAAGTTCTGCATGTGAAGCTACAAAGTTACATTAAGAGTTGTTGTTTGCGGCGTTGATGTCCGTTGCCAATTCGCTGGTCATCGTGATGGTGCAAGGCAGCCCACAGGAGGTGCCGCCATTTTCCTCTGACAAATGCTAGTGATTGCCAGGTGTGATAGCCAGATGGCCGGTGGGATGCCCAAAACTCCACTTCAAGGATGCTTGAAGGCCCTAAACCATCGATTAACAGATACAATTAGTACGACACTCCAGCCTAATTAGATTGCCAGCTTAGGTCAATTATCTCAGCCTAGGCTGATGATTGAAGCAAAGATGTTGCTGATTTGTACAGCTCAGTACCACACTGAGCAGTGCGTTTATCCACTGAGCCAATGCAGCTCATATCTGTAGTTTGGTTTTAAAGCGTATGGGGTGGTTGGTGCGTATATTTTACAAGAGGTTGTGTGTGTGTCAGGTCGGCTCTGAGGCAGAAGCTTAATCTAGGGTGAAAGTTCACTGCTGTGCTAAGGGAGTGCTGTGTAGTCAAAGGCACCACCTTTCAGGTAGAACATTAAAGGGGAGTCATAGCAACCTATCCAGAACTCCTGACCAAGGTTTGCCCTGAACCGCCACCACCAGAGCAGATTAATCAGCATTTAACTCATTTTCTGTTTGTGGGACCTTGCTTTGAATAAGTTGGCTATACAGCAACAGTGACTCCATTGTGAAGCACTTTGTTCTGGGGATGTGAAAAGCACTGTGTAGATGCAAGGTCGTTCTTCATTTTCCATATTTCCAGGTCACTGGAACTATGCCATCCATTTGTAAAGGACATATACAACAGACACAGAATGCACAGCACAGCATAAGATAATCCTACAATACTGCTGTTTTTTTTTGGAAAAGGCTTTAGTATCTCAGTCATGCTCGCCGTACTGTGGGGTAATGGATCTTCTCCACTTGACGGAATTGGTGCAATAACCGTACTATTTAAAAACTAACTCTACAAAACACCATCCCCATCAGCTTGTATAATCGCTACCATAAAATGGAGATAGACTGCTGTACAACTCCAGAAATATTCATTAGCTACTGAGCACTGATAGAATAGTCTCCACAGAAACATTAAAGAGCTTATTCAATTAGAACACTCTCTTTTCACTCCTGGGATATAGTTTCCAATCCATCTTCGGCTGCTGGGGTTGAAGTCTCCTCCCTCTGCTGACTTGAAGATTGTTGTGTGAGATGATTTGGAGCAAAGGCAGCAATAACTGACCTTCTGATCATGTCACAGCACCTATCACAAGTCAGTATGTCAATTAATCCTGGTTGCAGTATTAAAGGGAGGGCGGTACATTATTTCGCTGCTCTTTACTTTGGACTCAGTTTGAGCCTTCAACCCCTCTTATGCTACAATTGGTATGAAGTGATTTCGGCCTCACACGAACATTAAAACTGTTGGGGGTGTGACTGCACTGAGCTAGCTGAACCTGGAGTGGCGCTGTACCACTGTGAGGGGCCGTGGGCGGGGTGGGGGGGGGGGGGGGTGCACCCGCAGCGTGGACCAGGTCACAGTCAGGAACCTCTCTTCCACAGAGGGGAGACCTGATTAAGGTGATCTATCCCTCTGCATGTCTGTACTTGGCTGTCAAAAGGTGATGGGCCTACTTAGCTTGTTGGAGAGAGCAAAGTAGAATTCCCAGGGAATCTCAGGAATAATCCAGGACAATGCCCCAGGACTGCCTTGTGGTAATCCGAGGTGCAATACACCTTTAAGAGAATGTGAGCAGATTGACCACATGACTGTATTACCCAATTGCTGTGTAGCGCAGGCCACAATGTTAATCAGTAGTTTAGAATAGTGTCTGGTTTGAGAAGCACACATTGCGTTAGTGCTCTGTGATTTGTGTAAATAAACAGCATGTGTTTCATCTTATACTGGTCTCTGCGTCTGCAGTATATTGTTAGCCAACCCACCCACTGGTAGACAGGTGTGCAACCGAGTTCGCGAGCAAAGTGACCCAACAGAAGGAACATAACATGCCTCTTCCATGACTGAATTAGACAGAAGAAGCCCCGACCACTCCTGGTTCGGAACTTCTGAGATAACCTTTGACAGTATAGACACTCAGCAGGTCAAACTTCCATTCCAAAATGTGACCTCCCCACCCTTATAACTGATCCCAGTTTCTCCCTTCCCTTCCGCAGTTTAATCTTTTCATGTTGAATACAATATTTCACCCCATGAAGGTTTTGGGTTGACAGGCATTGATTGCTTTACCTGTGACCTTTACCTGCTCCCCTCCTGCCCTCACCTCTTTATTCCGTACAGGCCTCTAAAGACCTCTAAGAAGGCATATGGGATACTTGCCTTTATTAGCCAAGGCATAGAATATAAGAGCAGGGAGGTTTATGCTCGAACTGTATAAAACACAGGTTAGGCTGCAGCTAGAGTATTGCGTGCAGTTCTGGAATCCGCATTATAGGAAGGATGCGATTGCACAGAGACAGGGCAGAGGAGATTTACCAGGATGTTGCCTGGGCTGGAGAGTTTTAGTTATGAGAAGAGATTGGATAGACTGGGGTTATTTTCCCTGGAGCAGAGGAGATTGAGGGAGGACATGATTGGTGTATAAAATTATGAGGGGCATAGATAGGGTAGACAGGAAGGAACTTTTCCCCTTGATGGAGGGATCAATAACCAGGGGGCATAGGTTTAAGGTAAGGGGCAGGAGGGTTAGAGAGAATGTGAAGAATTTTTTCACCCAGAGTGTGGTGGGAATCTGGAACTCACTGCCTGAAAGGGTGGTAGAGGCAGAAACCCTCAAAACAGTTAAGAAGTATTTGGATGTGCACTTGCGATGCCATGGCATACAAGGCTATGGGCCCAGTGCTGGAAAATGGGATTAGAATAGTTAGGTACTTGTTTGACCAGTGCAGACTCGATGGGCCGAAGGGCCTTTTTCTGTGCTGTAGACCTCTATGACTCTAAAGGCCTTCCCTGTATACTTCATTGTTTTGACGAGAACATTCTCACTCAAGCATTAACCTTCCTTTCTCAGACACCAAATGGACTGCTGTGAATTTTGTCCTTTGTTTTTCTTTTCAAGCCCTGGAGAATTTGTACTGAAGAGCCATGAGGAAAACCCAGAGCTTCCCTGTCGCCTAACACGTGTTCCAACAATGTCTGTTCATGTGAACTGTGCATGTTAGCTGCTGTGTCCAAGAGGCACAAAGTTACAGGTGATGAATTGTAAAACATTGTGGCACAGAAGCCGACTGGAAGGATAGTGCCCATACATCAATGATCTCTTTCCATTTACTTCTTTGGATACAAACTCTTGTACAATACCTTGTAAAACATGGTAACGTGGTTGGAGTCAATGCGACTCATATTTTGCTAAGCGTGTAGCGGGGCCTCCGGCAGCAGGTGGCGATGCTGGGGAAAGCACTGAACAAGGGAACTGGTCGGCCCCTGCCTGCAGGAAGCAGTGTCTTTGACAAGCTATGGGGCAGAGCCAGATGTCATGAGGCGAGGGAGAAAACAGCAAGGACTGATCCAGGGCTTGTGAGTGGCGGGGTGGCAAGAGCAGCTTAAAGCCCCGAAGCGGGGGAGAAAGGAGAAAGGAAAGGAATTGGGAACATAGGGCAGAATTTTTCCCTCGTCGGGCAGGCGCATGCCCGGCCCAAATGAGAGTAAAATAGCGTGTGACGAGGTTGGGCGAGTGTCCCGGCATCATTGCGCACTCTGGCGATACCTCGCTTGGTGGGCGGGCGGGCGTGTGTGAGAGGCAGCAGCGTGCCCACCAACAATTAAGAGGCCTATTAAGGCCCTTAATAAATTAATTAAATCAGATTTTTCGCTGCCCGTCCAACTGTTCGGTCGGCGGGCGGGCGAAAAAGGCCAAGCAGCCTTTGGATTTTTGCGGAAACCTCATCCACAGGCCGGATGTTAATTAAACAGAAAATAAAAAAGTTTAAATCTCATTTCTAACTTGCCCCTGCTCATGTGACAGGGTCACACGAGGGGATATGGTTACCTTATTTTATAAATCTTTGTTTGTAATGTTATAAATCTTCAGCTCCCTGAGGCAGCTCTGTGTCTTCAGGGAGCTATCAGCGCACGCACTCATGCGTATGCGCAAACGTCCGTGATCGCCCTCCTCCCGCTTCACCACCACCCCAGCTAGCGTGAAATCGCGGGCAGCAGTCAGTTTCACGGCCGCTCCCAGGCCCGCCCGACATGGTAAAATTCCTGTCCCTAATCAAACTGACTGGCAGCACCCCTGAGTCTGAGAAGCGTCATTAGAAGGAGGGTGAAAAAGCCGGGAGCTGGGCAGCAGAGCAAGCCTGGCGAGTGATTGTGTTGAGAAGCTGAGGCCCCACATAGGACAGAGATCTGGAGCATCGGCAGTGAACAATCTCTGTAAATAGTTTGTTTCTTGCAGCTATGCTTTCCCTTGAAAGCTTATACAGTTTTGATGCCAGTGGAAGAAAGGAACCTTGTTGTCTAACCTTTGTGCAGTCGGTGTGCTTAGATTCCATGTTACAAGAGCCAAGCAGTTTCTTGTTTGGCTCTACACTTAAAAGTGCTGCAAGAGTAGCAGAAGGTGAATTGGACTTGTCTTTAGAAACTATAGACCATATAGTTCTATTTTAATAGGGTCCTTTCACATGCTGAATTGAAGCTTGGATAATCCTGTTGCACAATAGTATTCCCTTGCCTTCTTTTGGTGGGCAGCACTGAATCTCGGCTAAGCAACATCCTGTAATCAAACAGGCCATATGGAGGCTCAGAGGCATATGGAGCAGCAATTCTCCCAGGGTTGCAGGAGAAGGGCAGCTGGACTGCATTGTGAATTTAACTGACATAAGTTGACAGCGGCTCTGTCAAGGCCCTTGGTTGAGCACTGTGAACCTTGACCTGTTGAACAATGGTCGAATAGTGTATGAGGCATGTTATTTTTCATCAAAGGAGGGAGCTCATTTTCTTTTTCAACGTTGCCTAACGAACTCTGGGTGGAATATCACTAAGTGGCCAACCAGAGCCATTTTGGTTGCTAGAAAAGTAATAAAGACTTGCTTTATTTTTGTGAAAATAATCCCTGATTCACAATACTTGGCAGAAAATTGTGCCAGCAAGTAATCTATTAAACCCAGCTGAGCTCTCCATTAATTCCTGCAGCTTCTTTATAAATGAAATTAAATATCAAATCCTACAAAGAAACCATGCCCATTTCTAAGGGAGTGAGTCTAAACCCAATCGGGTTTCTTTCAAAGAGGATTCTCACTGATAGGATTTTTTTTTAAGGGGTAACCTTGCTGAAAGAACCTTTTAAGGGGGGAATTTAAATTTGAAAAACAAGACCATGAATATCCCCAGAAATTTGCAGTGAATTATATAACTACCTGCTGTACAGCTCAAATTATTCAGTTATGTGAGTGCAGATGGTGCATCGAACACGCTTTGGAAATTTATTTAAATTTGGAAAATTCTAAATGCCGCAGAAATGTTCACTGATCAGATAGTCACTGAACTAGTGGAAACAGCACACAACTTATCTTCACAGGAACTGCAACCAGCACAATGCAGATTGTTCCTTCTTGTTAGAAACAACCCGCACGGTGCACAGGCTGAGGATCAAACCCAGGAGTTTACGCACTTTTGATTTGAGGCTGAGCTGCAGTTTGTTCCCTGGAGACATCTCTGGCAAATGGGCCTCCGCCTTAACAGAGACCACGGAGATTGTCCGCCAGTCTCATATCCCGATGCCAAGGGATGGATGCCTTTATCTTGCTTCATTAGGCGCTCCAGAACGACAGACTTGGAGTTCTGCGTGGTTGCCCCATATGGTGTTCTGGTACTTTGTTCTTTGGCTTTGGCACTGTTTCAGACAATCTGTGGCTTACACAGCAGATGGGACTGTGTGATTCTTTAGGTAATGATGCTAGTTTTCAATGACTTCTGGTGGGAGATGGTTCTGTGCACAATACAAGTTCTTATGGGGCAAGCTGTACGGATGGAAACCTTACAGAAAGGCTGATAGGACAACTATGGGCAAATAGTAGTGGACCCGATTCACCAGCCGCCTGATCATTAAAGCTAGCAATGGAAAAATCAAAAATCTGGGGAGAGGGTAAATAGTGTTCACTGAAACCCCCCCACCTCAAATGTATGATCTGCCCTCACTGATGAGTGAGGATCTAGTGTGGCCATCCCAGAAAATCTACCCCTCTCTCCAAGCAGAAAATGCAGCATGTCTCATTCAGTCCCCGAGAGAGATGACAGGTCAATATTTCAGATGGGTCACCTCATGAGAACTGTCAGGAGTACCTTCTGATCCAGAGGGGAGGAGGGAGGATGAAACGGTCAAAGCCTAGTTTTTCAGGGAGTACACTGGGGCATTGCATGAAAGAAGCTATGCAAGGTAACTGTCAGGTATCATACATACCTAACTGAAATTTTTATTTGCCTATTCTGACATTTTCCTTTATTTTCCCCTTCTATTTAAATTTCACGTTTTAGGAAATGCTCCATAACATTACTGGGTGCTCCCAGCACCCGTCCAAAGAGTGCCATGGGATCTTTCACGCCCACTGTGGAGAGTGTGGTTTAATGTCTCAGCTGAAAGATGGCACCTCTGACAGTGCAGCACTCCTTCAGTACTGAACTGGAATGTCATCCTAAATTTTGCACTGAATATGAATCCACAACTTTCCGACCCAGAGGTGAGAATGTTATCACTGAGCCCTGACTAACACCCACTGATTCATTATCATCCAAAACAAATTTCGCCTCCCAATCTATACCCTTAGTGTTAGGTCTGCATTTCATTCTTCTCCACGTAGATTATACACAGCCACTGTTATGTCACTCGTTATTTGAACAATCACAAATTTACCAATAATAATGACTAATTACATTGGTTTGTAAGTAATAAGAGCTTGAAAAGTTTCACACTTCAGATCATCTTCTACTGCAACTAAATGTCAGCAAGGAATAGTACAACAAAAAATTATTAACATCGTTGAAGTCTCCTGATAAGCAAATCTTCTGGAAAACAGAGTCAGAGTAAAGGAGTTTGAGTGCAGCAGGAATTATTTCTGTATCATTGACCTTCCCTGTGCATGACACAGCGCTGGATCAGCAGGACAACAGTAAGGCTGAAATGATTTGACTAAGGGATGTAAGGAGATCCAATGTTGGCAGTCCTGGAAAGAAGAGGGTTGAGTGGGAGATGGCATGATGAGATTTGATTCTAACACAAAAGAGGACGCAGGGAAAAGGAAGGAGTTGGAGCCCTGCAGCAAAAAGGCAGGAAAAGGGAGAAGCATTGAAGTCCTGGATACAGCTGTGCTTCTAGCATTCAGGGAACAGTGACATGAAAGAGAAAAGCAAGTTCCTTCAATAATTTGGTATGTATGTAGCTTACAACCCAATATAATCTTTACAGGATCGTGATAATGAACTGTACATAAGCAGGTAACCTGACTTAGACTGTTAGCACAGAGCTAGGGAAATAGGTCTTCAAGTGAAACTAGAGATTAGAAGGTTCTGGTGAAGGGTCATCAATCTGAAACATTAACTCTATTTCTCTCTCCGCACATACTGCCTGACCTGTTGTGTATTTCCAGTATTTCCAATTTTTACGATTAGGTTTTGTTGAGCATTGAAAATGGGAAAAACTTCCAACAATAGCAACTAAAATTTCTTCAAAACGGAGCAGATAAATACTTGGAACTATTGATAATCCCTTAATAAGGACGTGGGGATTGCAGTACATGATTAGCCCATGCCTGTTCTTTGAGACGCAGGCAGCATATTAAATACATGCTGCTTGCTATTTCAAATGATTTGTGTGTGTAGACAACACTAACTGTGCTGGTCATTGGCTGCACGCATTAGTAGGAGACCTGGTGTGTGGTACTTAGAGGCAACTCGCACCGCCTTAAAGGGGAGATGCATTATTGGGCGGAATTTTCCCAAATTTGCACTGAGTACAGTAGTGGGTGGGTAGAATGGCGTCCCACCCACCGACAGTGATGGTGGGCTTTCACGCCATATCATCCCAAACCTTCCTCGTTATTTATGCACTCCCGGGAAACACGCCGTTTCCATGGCAGTCCGGCTCTCTCACATTTGGCTCCTTTGCAAGTCTCACATCCACAACTTCCACACACTAGCAGCTATTCAACCATGACAGTCACATCACCCAAACACATTGCAAGACACTCACTGATGCACTTCCCTCTTTCTTACAGGAGAAGGTGGCGCATAACCATAGGCAGCAGCAAAGAACTGGAAGGTGACAAACGTGCCTGCATGTCTTAATAACATGGAGGAAACAGTAACCATGGCCACTGATGGGCTGAAGGAGTTGATGGTGAGGGTATCTGCACACCTAATCTTCTTTCTCTCATCCCTCTTCTCTGTCATCCCACAATCCCTTCTGACTTAAAAGTTGCAAATGGTGGAAGCACTCACTTCTTACTTTCTCTTCTCCCATGACTACAACACCACCCTTGCTCCTTCATTTCAGATACCCAAGAATTGGAACATTCCCAGCCAGTGGAGGAAGAGGAAGAAGATACTGAAGATGAAGAGACACTGTCACTCGATCTGGCATTCGCAGCCACCAGTTCAAAGACTGAATAAAGTATGTATATTGTAGGTTAGGTTAGGGGAGGGATCTAGATATCGTGACTCTGGGCACAACTGCACTGGGACCAGGGGTGGGGGCAAGGATAATGCAGGTGACAGCTTGCTGAAGGGTGTGGTCGTGCACTATTTTTGATGTAGACGACTTCAGTGGACCAGGCAACTGAAGAGGGTTGTTCAGCATACACAACCAAATGCTTGGTGCAACGGGCTGGCCTGACAGAGATCCTATGCACAATGCCAAGGGTAATGGAAGAGTCCAACGCCGACATTGCACAGGGTTTTGCGCAAAGCTTGAAGCCATCCTTTCCAACATGGAACGGGTGCTCACCTCCATCAGCACACCACTGGAACCCACCATGATGCACCATCTGATGGCTGATGTCACAGCTTCCATTGCAGCACAACATCCAGCAAAGTTCTGAATGTTGCAATGAAAACTCGGACTGCTGCCATCAGAGCTGTGGATACTACTGTTCGAAGGAGCTTCTAGGGAGTTACAGCAATCCATCAACCTGTCCTCCGATACGTCAACAGGTTTGCTGAGGTGAGAACACAAACCTGCTATGTTCTCTCTGGATGACAGCTTTTCTGCTCCCACCTTCGCCACTCTGTCAATGCCCTTGCTATTGCCTGTCAGCCAGCTCAGACTGCTGCTGCTGCTACTGGCCAAGATGGTGCAGTTTGAAGCTGGGTCGTTGAGGCCTAGAGCTGCTTGAGGTGACTCTCAAAGGCCATCTGTAGTCCAGCAGCCTTCCACCAGCCATGCTACAGCCACTGCGGAAGCACCTTGTTGGAGCACTAGGATAAGCAAAGACACGTGGCAGACAGGCACTGTGGGAATCCACAAGGGTGATCGGTTTAAATGTATGTGCGTTATGTAATGACTGAACTTATAAAATTGGGTTGGACTGTGTATTTTCTGGTGGTTTTTATTTTTGTTTTCTTGCAAAGAGGTCAGTGTAATGTTCAGTGATAGAGGACAGGCAATGAGCGTGAGACTGTCAGTGAATAGGGAAATATGGTTAAGATTACTGGTGTTGCTCATTAATGATTTGATCACGTGGAACCTGGGCAGAAAGGGGCTTTTTACACTGTAGTCTTCCTACTTCTTTCCATTTCTCCACTTCCTCCTCCTCCTCTTCCTCATGCTCCCTGCATCAGCTTCTCACCTGAGAGGCAGTGGAAAGGGTTGTTCTCTCACAATGGCCAGATTGTGCAGCATGCGAGTACGTGTATTGATATCACCTCGGCTGAGTACTGCAGGGCTCCTCCAAAGCAGTCCAGGTAACATTGCTTGAGGATGCCAATGGTGTACTCTATAGTGTTCTTTTTGGGAGCATGGGTCTCATCGCATGCCTGATGTGCAAGTGTTAATGGGTCCTGGGCCAGAATCATGAGCCATGTAATGAGTGGGTAAATCTTGCTGACCAGTAGCCAGCTTTTGATTTGTCATTGTGGGTCAAATAGAGGTGACACAGACAACTGCCACAGAATGAGGGAATTGTGACTGCTGCCAGGATAACAGGTATCCATCTGCATGATGAGCTGCCTGCAGTCACACACCAGCTGCACATTAAGGGAGCAAAATCCCTTTTGGTTCACGGAAGTGACTGGGCTCGCATGAGGAAGACAATGTGTGTGCAGTCAATGGCGCCCTACGCCACAGGGGAGCTTGTAGTTTGTGCAAACCCTTGTGGCTCACTCCACCTACCTGTCTCTGACAAGAGGCAATGAGATTAAACTGGGTCCCTGCGTACAGAGAGCCTCAGTGACTTGCTCAGTCACTTCATAAACTGCTAAGATGTTGCTTGTATCTCCAGCAGCAGCCTGGAAGGAGCCAGGTACATAAATACTAAGAGTCATTGTCACCTGGACAGCTGCAGGCAATGCTGCCCTTGCCCTGGTTTGAGGTTGCAGTTGTGGCAGTAGATTTGGCAAGTCTCAAGAATTGGCACTTTCTGAAGTTGAGATAAAAGGATCATTCCCCACAGACTTATAGTGGATATGGCCTTTGGCTCGGCCATTACTTCTCCACCTCCTCCCTTTTCTAGCAACTTGTCCTGCTCTGTAAAACCTCCAATCCTTTTCCCTGTCATGATCAATTCCCAGTGGAAGCCATCTATCCCTAGAAGTAACTTATTTCAGCACAAATTCTTAAATGTACAAAAAAGTACTTTAGCACCAGCCAGACAACTTCCTATCTCAAAATTTAGCGAAGTATTGGGAAGCTCCAAAAACAAGTACAATTGCATCAGCAACTAGAGGAATAATCTGACAACTAACCTTCAAGTAATTCATGATCCCTTCAAATGGTGTTGATGTGGATTGCTTTATTGAATTTAAAGTTGTGTTTAGCTGCGCGAGATTAAGCAGGGCTGGAGTATGCAGTTGGAAAATGGCAGTGCTGATGTCAGATTATAATTGCACACTGGTTTGCATCATGAACTGCATGATATGGTTGTTGTCATTAGGTGCATACGCAAATGTCTTTGCCAAGATAGCGTCCTGCACACTTGCCATTGGATTTGTGTGTGAGTGTCCAAGAACCCAGTTTTGAACATTACATGGTCATGGAGTACCTAATAAATGGGTGCTACAGAGCCCAATTCTGCCTCCAATGGGTTGAGAATAGAGTGTGATGATTAAGTTTTCTATGGCACACGATGAACTGCCAGGCTCCTGGGATAGAAGACAACGTTTGTTTGAAGGGCGGTACACCAAGATTGAATCATGGATATACAAGGGTGGATGGACATTCTCGACTTTGCCGATCTTCGGAGATCAGAGAGTACTTATTCACAACTTGGCTTAGAGTGTTGGGGGGGTTGCTATTGGAGGGGTTGGATGAAGTCCATGTTGAGGTAGAATCTTCATGATAGAAACAGTGAGTTAGAATGGGCTGAACAGCTTTCCTTATTCTAAGTTTGGTCACATCTTTGAACATTAGTCCCTTGATAGGCTAGAAACTGTATGTAACCACAGCTGATTTGTTGAACTACTTGACTATCTTAGCTCCATGTTCTATGACAATTAACTTGGCATTCAAGCTAATGGGATGAATCCATCCAACAGATGCTATATAGAGCTGAAGATAATAACTGTATCTTCACTCTAAATAGGCTGAGCTTTGTCAGAACCAATCTCCAATAATCAATGAGTTGTGTGCTGTGGATAGCTACTGGAGAATGAGTTTTTATTTAGGGAGAATCTTGGGCCAAATATGCATTAGGTGCCCACTGTCAGTGGTGAGCTTAATAACACCACATTTCTTTATGTTTTACAGTTTGATTGATGCTTGGGATAACTCAATGTGAACGTTAATCTGGAAGGCATAGCATATCTGTTTTGCAAATAATTAATCAATTCATGGAACTATGCATCCTTTACAATAAGGTATGGTTCTAAGCCAAGGTCTGTAATTCCCCCATAAACTATATAACCTTGGCAGCAGGAGAGACACCCAGCAGTCGATTTCAACTTAGGACCCTGGGGACTGTTAGGCAGGCAGCTCTGACATCCCATTCTTTAAAAGTGATATTTAGGAGGCAAGAGGACGATAAAAGGAGAATGAACAGAGTATATAGAGAGAGCATCAGTTATCCTGATTCCTTCATTTAATTTGTCACTATTAGATCAGACTCCCCAGGTCTGGCCGTCAATGAAATGATGACCAACGTATTGAGGTTCATCATTATCAGAACTACATAATTACCACCACTCCAATACAACACAGTCTAAAGAAGGGACAATATTACATTAAAGCCCTTGCTTTCAAATCTGTTCTCTCCCCTTCTCTGCTTCAACCACTCTTGAATTGAGAATCTTCCCAGCACTATTAAGCACCAAGGTCCATCTACAACTTTATCTTCTGTGGCACTTTTAACACAGTAAACAGCCCGGATGCTTCACAGACATTGAACAAGTTCAAAAGAGTGAGGGGAGCTGACTAAAGGTAATGTTAAAGGAGTAGGCTTAAAGGAAACTTTTGAAGGTGGGGAGAGAGGTACCAAGGCAGATTGGCTCAGGAATAGAGTTCAAGAGAGCAGGACTGACCATGCCTGAGCACACTCCCCACCTATGGTACAGCAGGGAAATGCACAGCCATTGGGAGACAAGAGAACATGAACTAGGATGGATGACTGGAATAAGAGGTAGGCTGGGATGAGGTACAGTTGGGTGAGGCAGTGAGCAATTTGTAAACGAAAAGGATTTTCAATTCAATGTGCAGTGAGGACAGGAAATCTACAGGACGGAAGGAATTGCATTTATATAGTGCCTTTCACAACCTCAAGAGGTGCACATCCCAAAGTGCTTGCAGCCAACAAGACAGTTCTGAAGTATAGTCACGGTAGTAATATAGGGAAATGTGACAGCCAATTTGTGCACAGAAATGTCCCACAAACAATGAAATAATGACCACATAATCTGATTTTAGCAATGTTGGTTGAAGAATAAATGATGCCAGTCCCTTGCTCATCTTTGAATAGTTTTATGGGTCTTTTACATCTGCCTGAGAGGGCAGGGGAGCCTTGGTTTAGCCTCTAATCAGTATCACAAAACCTCTGTCAATGTGGCACTCCATCAGTGCTGCACTGAAGCGTTAGCCTGAGTTATATGCTCCATTCTCAAGCAGGGCATGAACACACAACCTTCTAACATAGAGGCAGGGATATTACCACTGAGCCAAGAATGACACCTAAATAGGGGTGAGCAAAGAAACTGGTGATAAGGACTCCATACAGTTGGAACAGGATGTGCACAGCAGAATCCTCGATGTGTTGAAGTTTGTATAGGGTGGAGACCAGAAGGCGAGCAAAATGGATAGTGGGGGTGGGGGAGGCGGCAGGGGGAGAGAGAAATTGGGTGTGGGGGACGGATTAGAGCTTTGAAGCCTGAAGATAACAAAAGCGTATAAAAGCAATGCAGCCAATGTGAGGATGAGTGTGGGGTGAAGGTGGGCACTGCAAGAGAAATGAGCTCAGTGATTACTGAAACTCAGTTCGGGCTCAAATAGAACACTTAAGCTGTGCACTTTCAAGTTCAGCCTAAGTTGAGATCAAATCAAAAATAATTTCATGTTTCATATTGCTGGAAAATGGGATTAGAATAGTTAGATATTTGTTTGACCGGTGCAGACTCGATGGGCCGAAGGGCCTTTTTCTGTGCTGTAGACCTCTATGACTCTATATTTTGCAAATGGTCTATTTGTCTTATAATATGGGTACCTAGCAGTTCAGGAGGAAATATTGTCCAAGGTGCTAGGAGAACTCATCTGCTCTTTTTGACAAGAGGATTGGGATCTTTGAAATCCACTTGCACGAACAGACAAGGCTTTGGTTTAATGTCTCAGTCAAGATATGACACCTCTGGCAATGCAGCACTCTCTCAGTACTGCACTGGTGAGTCAACTGCAATAATGTTGTCAGGTCCTGAGCAAGGCTTGAATTCACAACTTTCTGACTCAGAGGAAAGAATGCTACAAATTACCTGCTGCATCCAATTACATTTACTCTTGCTAAAAGGCAAATGAGAGAGGACTTTTAGATATATGAAGAATAAAAAGTGGAATGAAACAAGTTAATCCAGAGTCAACGGGCCGCATCTTCATCTGGGTGTGGAGGCATGTTTTGGTGTGAGAGTGGGCGTGCTTTGATTTCTTTTTTGGAGGAAATCCAATTTTCCTGACCCTGTGCCATTTTCCTCTGGCCTTTTTGTTGGCCGGGAATGCCTAGTGTGAAAAATGCATACCCACTCCTGCTGAGGTCGAGTTCCAATTTAAACTGTGGGATGAAAATCAGATTTCCTCCAGCAGACCATTTTTGACTGGCAGTGCGGAGGTTATGGAAGCTCACTAAAAGTAGGATAGGGTTGAGAGTTTGTGAAGAAAGTAGAAAACCTGCTGAGGAGTTGGAAACATCCTGAAAGGTGAAAGTAAAACGTTTTCATACCTTACAATGTTATTATTTGATGCTATATTGTATGTAAATGTGTTTTTAATGCAGCGATTCATCATAGGGACCTGTCCTACAAAGATGAGTTAACCAGCATTGTGTAATTGCTCACATGCCTTATAATACCTTTTCAATGGAGAAAATACCATAATGTATTTTAAAAATGTTTTTTAAAAAAGGCCTCTGCTTTCATGTTTTTGTGCTCTGATTCAATTGAACTAGCAGATCTGGCTGTTTCAAAAAAAACACCCTGCTTCTGAAGATTGAAAAATGGTCTGCACCTGCTCCCACTCCATTGATTGACACGCACTCTGCTTCGGAATGGATATCTATTCTGTCAGTGGAGCTAAAAGCTTTTGTTCCATCGTGAATGTTTGGCAGGGTTTCAAAAGCATCAGCTCAGCAGGTGGTCTTATTGATCCAAGAACTATTGAAACTTTTTGTGGTTGCTTGTTTACTTACAAACCTAATCGATATTTCAAGGATTGCAACTTTATTTTCCCTTGGGGTTTTTGGTTCAGCAGCAATGATAGGAGCATAGGTGGAGGAGTAGGCCATTTGGTCCTTCAAACCTGCTCCACCATTCAATAAGATCATGGCTGATCTAGTTGTGGTCTCAGCTCCACTTTCCTGTCTGCCCCTCATAGCCCTTGACTCCCTTGCCTAACAAAAATCTGTCTAACTCAGCTTGACTAAATTCAAAGGCCCAGATCCACTACTTTCTAGGGAAGAGAATTCCACACACTAACAACTCTTTGGGTGAAAAAGTTTCTCCTCAACTCTATCCTAAAAGGGGGAAGCTTTTATTTTTAAACTGGTTATAGTTTCCCCTGGTTATAGTCTCTCCGGCAAGGGGAAACATCCTCTGGGTATCCACCCTATCAAGTCCGCTCCGGATCTTATATGTTTCAATAAGATGACCTCTCATGGTACCTCAGCGAATTTGAATTCAGAGTTTTCTTAGATTAAGGTTTAAAAGTTTTTCAATGATTTAAAAATAATTCCCATTGCTACTGTATGGCCCTTGAGAACTGTACATACTGGGTGAGTGGCTATGGAGGATGTATGGGGCATAGAGGCAGCATGCAGAATGTACAGTGGCATGGGGGAATATGAGGGAGCATGGGGTGGCATGGGGGAATGTAAGGGGTAAGTAGTGGCATGGGGGAGTGTAAGGGGGCATAGGGTGACATCGGGGGGGGGGGTGACGGGAGTGAGAAATGAGGTTTAGGAGGCCTTTAAACAATGCTGGCATCCAGGCTGTTGCGTCTGGAGAACCAAGGTGGTTCTAACTGGCCCATCTGCCTCCGCATCCACACACCTGGCAAAATGCACCGCGAACTGGACCCCTGTGAAAAGGTGGAAATTCCTTGTAAAGACACATGAGTTGGATATGCAAACTGCAAGCTGCGAAAGTGCACAGGTCAAGTTTTCCTGAGTCCAGACAAAAATTCAGCCCCTATATTTCAAATAAAATCACACACGCAGGACATGGAGACATAGAGACATGCTGGTCAGGGCAAAGTCAAGATGCTCTTGCTCAGAAGATGATTAATATCTGAATGATCACCAGGTAGGGCTCTCAAAAACTCTGAAGACATTCAAGAGAGACAGTTAAGTTCTATGATGAGATATGGGTCAAATGAAGGAAGAAAGGTTTGCATTTATATAGTACATTCCACAGCCTCAGAATGTCCCCACATGTTTTCAAGCCAATGAGGTACTTTTTGGGTGTAGACACTATTGTAGCAAAGGAAATGCAGTAGCCAATTTACACATAGCAAGGTTCCATAAATAGGAATCCAATAGTGACCAGATATTCTGTTTCTTTATGCTGTTATTTAAGGGATGAATATTGGCTAAGATACCAGGGAGAACTCCTTGTTCTTGTCCAAAATATGGCCATGGAATCCTTTATGCCCACCTGAGGGGGCAGACAGGACCTTGGTTTAACATCTTATCTGAAAGCAGTACCTCCGACGGTACAGCTCTCCCTCAGAACAGCCTAGATTTCTGCCTGGAGCCAGCCTAGATTTTTGCACTCAAGTCCTTGAGTGGGGCTTGAACCTACAACTTTTGGACTCAGAGTCAAGAGCCACATCTCGTTGCCTGTATGAAGTGTTGTGTTTCAGTTTAGTTTAGATCAACCAAGTCCACAGTTATCTCACAGTTTGATGTTCAACTCAATAGCATAGAAAGAAGAAAAGCGCTGATTGCTCACCACCGTCTTTACATTTCATTCTTAAAGTAGGGCAGACTCACAGCGCTAGTTGCTTCCATTGGGAGGCTCATTCACATAATACATTACTTAATAGTTGTGATCTGCAGTTTCTCTGTTATTAAAAATATTTTGTTTTAATTTGCCAGCCAGTTCCTGTTCAGTGAATAAAATGTTTTCCCAGAACACTTTATTCTGCTCTCACAAGTCCCTGTGTAGGTGTAAGAATTTTTGTATTGAAATTTTCCACAAAATCCCACTGGTTTACCCTCACTCTCAGACTGAGAGCACTCGATGAATGGGCTGAGGCCACTGTGTGGGAGATCGCCAAGGTTGAAAGAAATGGGGAAGAAAACTGAGGTGGACCACAAATTCATATTTAGTAAACAGCAAGTTTCATTCTTAAAAGCTTCCAGTGGAATTGAATAAAAAGCAAACAGAGGGAGGTAAGAAGGATGTGTCAGCCCAGGCTCAGGTGGTATTCCTCTTGTTGCTGAGGCAAAGCTTGTGAGTTCAAACCCCATTCCAGTGATTTTAACATACAGTCTAGTACTGACGGAGGAGTGTTGGAGCAGGGAGACATTAGGGCTTTGGGTGAGATATTTTGGGTGAGACATTAAACTGAGGTCCCTTGTGCTGACTCGGGAGAATGTAAAAGATCCCATAGCATTAGTCTGAAGAAGAGCAGGGGAGTTAATCCCAGTGTTCTGGTCAATATTTATCCCTCAATCAACATCATAATAAAAACATTATCACAGTACTACTTGTGGGACCGTGCTGTGCACAAATTCATTGCTGTGTTTTCTGCATTATAACAGTGACTCTCTCTCTTCAGGTACCATGCTCTAAAAGAGCATTGGCAACAATGGACTTCTTTTTTGGTTCATGATTATGCTTGGCAAGGTACTGCAGTGGGTTGCCATTGCCTTCCGCAAATGGCTGACCAGGAATCTCTCCCACTCTTACCATCTGCCACTGGTGTGTGTTGGAAAAATTTACAAGTTGATACTCAACCTGTTTGGCCATGTTACGAACACACCTTCCTCGGCCATCAAGTCCTGGAGTGGGACTTGAACCTAGAGCTTCTGGCTCAGAGGCAGGGTCACTACCCACTGTGTCACAAGATCTCCACAACTGTGACTACATTTCAGAAAAGTACTTAATTGGCTATAAAGCACGCTGGGACATCCTGAGGTTGTGAAAGGTGGTACATAAATGTGAGTCTTTCTTCCTTCCTTTTACATAAAGCAAGTTTTTTCTCCGTTTCAAGAGTTGCACAGTCTTAGGAATTCTGGTCTGATACACTGATCCAATGGGAATGCCACCAGATTGGCAGTGAGGTGGGCAGCCATGCTGGAAGGGGAGTACAATGCTGTAGTGCTAATCTTCTGACCTGTGCTTCCTTCCAAAATTGGAATCAGTGGATATGTCTGTTTACTCTGAGGAGGACCCACCATGTACAACCTATATCCTACAGAAGATCTCTTGTTCCACCACATAGACCCTCGCGATCTGTGACTGTTTCTATGCAGAACAAAATCAAAGAACATTAAACCCTGTGTACAGTTAACTTACACATGACGTTGAGGAAGACATGACCATATGCTTCCAGAAACTTCTTGCGGTTTGTCCTGTCATAGATCCCAACGTGGCATTCGAAAGGCCCATTATCTAAAATGCGGACTTCTGGAATTCTGTTTTTTTTAAAGGAAGAAAATAAGTGGAAAAAAATTAGTCACATTTCACTAAACAAATACAGGATTCAGTCCCACTTTAGTACCAATATACAATGGGGGAAATTTTTCCATACTGCTCTCCCACTCTTGAAGGGAGTGCAGGTTGGAACTGGGTTAGAACATTGTAGGCCAACTTGTAGCTGTGCTTCATGTGAGTATAACTCTACTGGAAATGCTGGATGCATAATTACCCCTATACAGACTGAATATAACTCTGGGGCATTTATGGTTTTTTATGGTCTGAACCATAGAAAGGCAGTCTGGTCAGTAAAAGGATATGCGCAGATGTGGAATAAAAGAGATGCCTTCATACCAAAGTCAGTCTAGGTCATACTTGAATATTATAACACTAAGTGACTCTATTTGTCTCACTATTTTTCAGTGACTTTTGTGATCATCAAAATGTGGAAGTGCTGGGGAAATAGAACATTGCCAGCGTGGGACAATGCAAGGTCAGGCAAAGCACGGATGCAGAGTGGATGATCTCCAATATTGGTTCAGCAACAAATCTCAATGAGTACTGCATACTGCGGCAGTGGGACACTTTTCCATTTCCCATAGCTGAGGAGCTGTGGCCTTCCTGAGGGCGATGCCAATTTAGTGCCCATCACTGTTAAATTGAATTGAGAGGACCTGGACTGAAACGACTAATGCAATTCCACAAAGGAGACTTACAGCCATGACAGCTTCTATTCCACCATTCCATCCATCTGGACTGAGTCAAGTCCAGGTGTTAAGCGTGAAAGGGCAGTGTCTAACTCAATACACCACAGTCCACAACTTTTACTTTCTTAAAGCAAAATGACTAAGGATTAAATTTGTTTGATACATGGCTGAGTTTATTCAGACAGACATTTCCTACATTACAACAGTTACTACACTTTAAAAGTACTTCATTGGTTGTAAAACATTTTGAGACATCTGGTGGGCATGAAAAGCGCTACATAAATGTAAGTCTTTCTTTCTTTCTTTGAGCCCTGCTGCTGAGTATAATCATTAATTAACAATTATTTTGGAGTATCACATGTTTCCAAATTAGCCTCAATCAGCGGCAAATCAGGAGGGTGCTTTTCAAGACCCACGTTTATTAGGGGACAATCATCACAGAAGTTGCGCTTCCAGCATAGACAATCACTCTATGGGTGGGAAAATTGGACAATCAAGAGTGGACATTGGACTGCTCAATTTGAAGCCCTTGATTTTTTGGTCACTAATATGAATAACCAGCAAATCGGGTGACCCATAGCTGACTATCCAATATGCCTGTCAGTTTATCAACTGCGGCTGAGATTAAGTTTATCACCAGGTCGAATTCTTCATTTGAAAATCACCTATAGATTTACAAGGAGGTCATTTTTGCAAACAAAATATAAGCCACCCTAATTTGTTCTAAATTGCCAGTTCTATTTGTATAGACATGTAAACCCTTTGACTATTCGTTGCTGATTTTTTTTGGGAATAGCACTAGTCTCAGTTGGCAGTGTCTCTGATATATTTATAAAGGGGAGCTTCATAGTTGGTATCAGCCAGGCATCTACATTACTTTGCTCATTCCATGTCCCAGCTTTTCCTGTAGATCATTAGAGTGACCTCTTTTGAGATTTGAACAATTTGAAGAGCTTGTGAGTTCCGGCCAATCCTTTGTCTGTGTTGGTAAGAGGACTCACTTTCCCCTTGGATCCCCCTCAAGGACTAAGCCTACTGGAAGTGAGCTGCCCCTAGGAGGGCAGGCTTTCAGTCGATTAGTTTGGCCTGGGTCATGGTGTGGCCACCAATCTGGTGAATGGCTGCCCCCGGTAGTGCTTTGCACTGGGATTGTACAGGATGACAACAGGAGAAGATCTGAAGGATTGAGGGACCTACAACTAGGCTCCTGGCTGCAGGCTACCAAACATCTATCTGTTCTGGAGAGAAAAAGCCAGAAGGCCCTGAATCCCACAGACCTTCTAGAGGGGAGGGGTAAGTATTTTAATTACCGTTCTTTTTCTTTATTTCTTTGAGGTGCTGCAGGAATCCCCACCCCCCACCAAACCCTCTCTATATTCAATAACCACCCACCAGCCAACCAATGCTCCACCTGATCTGCATTGTTCTGCTGATCCTGCATCTATTTCATATGCAGGCCCACTTTGACAATTCCCCCAGGATGCCTGACTAGTCTTTTGGAGGCACAAATCCAATACATGTGTCTGCAGCCTATTTCCTTCTTACTGTGTCTAAGTGTTCCCTGGACCCAATGAAAAGAAACATCAATGCCCTGGCGCCTAGTCAGATAATGGATTTTCTGGAATATGGCTGTACAGGAGGCAGGATGAGGCTGTACATGGGTCTGACAACCTTCTGAGTTTACATCCTCCTGGCCAATGGGTATTATTATATTAAGAAACATGTACACACGCACACCAACTACTTAAATATAGATAAAGCTTCAACAAAAATTGTACAAGATATACGTTGTTGCATCGCAGGTCATTCTAACACACAAAATACAAGCCAATCTAAACATGTTTCATCAATTGACCTGTACACAGTACAAGTCAATCTAAATAGATAGCATGAATTAATCCAAACACACTGTACAAATATGTGTAAACTCAAGCTGGCTGTCAGCAACCTGACTGTTGGCCAGTAAAGTGGAAGCACATGTTATATTCTGATTGCGAAACCAAGTGTAAAAGGTCATGGCTCATAGAACAGAAACCATCGGGAAAGGAATACGAGCAAGTGATTACTGGTGCTGCCAAGCTCTGAAAACCTGAATACTGGAGGAGGAGACAGCAATTCAGGGACCGAGGGAACCAAGGAATTCCACAGTTTTGAGGTTCTGTGGAAGGTAAGAAAGAGGCAGGGTGACGAGTCTTGATTTGAACACAGTGAGGGTGCTGAGTGTAGAGAAACGTTGTTTGCAACTCAAAGCAATGTGAGGAATCATTTAGAGAGGATCGATGACAATTGTAATATTGATAAAATAGAGAGAGAGCCCAAGAGGTTGGGAAGGGGAGCAAGAGACAAGAGCGAGAGAGATCAACCTTCTTAAGGAAAAGCTTTTTTAAAAATTGAATTCTATGCAGGAGTGGATGGGTCGACGGAAGTAGTATTAAAAGAACTTTGCCAGATTGAGATCTGGATTCTGGCCTTAAATGGAGATGAGTTTTGTAAGAAATGTTGAAGGGAAAGGAAAAGTTTGGCATGCGCAAAAAAACAAAGGTTCCTGGAGGCAGCATTAGCGTTGGAGAAAAAAACAAAAAAACTGCGGATGCTGGAAATCCAAAACAAAAACAGAATTACCTGGAAAAACTCAGCAGGTCTGGCAGTATCGGCGGAGAAGAAAAGAGTTGACGTTTCGAGTCCTCATGACCCTTCTGTTCAAGGGTCATGAGGACTCGAAACGTCAACTCTTTTCTTCTCTGCCAATGCTGCCAGACCTGCTGAGTTTTTCCAGGTAATTCTGTTTTTGTTTTAGTGTTGGAGAAGGTGTGGGAATCCCATGTGAGAGGGAGACAAAGGCTGTTGTTCAGTGAGGGAGGGCTGTGATAGACCCATGAAAGGTAAGAGGTGGGAGTTATTGCTTTGAGCTGCCAGGTGTGAAGGAACTGTCCTTGAATAACTGAAAGAATCAAGAGATCTAAAGCAGTGTACAAAATGACCAAAAAAAAAAACCAGCTTCCTTTTTAGAGTCATAGTGTTATACAGCACTGAAACAGGCCCTTCTTTAGGTGAGAGAATAATTGTGGGATGAAGATAGAATGAAGATTCATGAAGATTATGAGGAGGAGAGGCTGTGGAACTGGCAGGCAGCCAATCTGTGCCCTTGGAAACATACCCCAGTGCGAGTCAGGACCATTCTAGTTAGCAATGAGAGAGAAAAGTATTTCTAATTAAAAAGGGCTGATTCTTATTAGAGAACATTCAACAGCTTTAATAATTGAATGAAACATCAGTCAGCCTCAAAACATGTACATCCCTCTCACTTGGCCTAAATAGCCAAGTGGTCATGGTACTGGGCTTGTAACCTCAAGATCAAGAGTTCAAATCTCATAATGGCAAACTATGAAACAATGTAACTTCATCTGAAACAGGTGGAAACGGGTTTGTACTCGAAAGAGTTACATCCCTCTCAAACCCCCTAACCTGCTCTTCAGTTGTTGTCCTTTTTGTAAAGAAGGGCTGTTATGTTTGGTTTCTAAAGGAATTACTTGTACCACTGAACTCAAGTGCAAAGGTTGGGGGGGGGGGGGGCACTGCTACTTAACCAAACCTGATCCTGTCCTCACTCTATGTGCTCAGATTTTTCTGCATCACAGATAGCTTGCAGGGACCAAACTGGTTGATTTTATCCTTCATAACCTTAAAGTGTTATAATCAATGGTGGCACCAAGCTGCCATCTTGGCTGAGACCAGCTAGGTCAATAAGGATTAGGGATTGGTGCTGGGGTCTTCCTGTTCGGTAAGACTCGGTTCCACACGGAACAGTATATTCTCCAGTTGAGTTATCGGGAAGCCAAATGGAAAATACTTCAGATTTCATTCTGACCTTTTGTCAGTCAACAGATTTAAAAGGATTTGATAGGCAACATGATTAAGTAGGATGTTGAAGGAGTTGGAATGAATAGTTCATGTTTAACACTCGGTCTATTCTCAGTGGAACTCCAATTGTCATGTCCATGATGAACAGCTTAGCTACTGTCAATCACTCGGCTGTAGCACAGTTTACCTTAGTAATCCTGTTGTGCAGTTCTAATCAGGAATTACCAATGCTGGGCATTGTCAGAAAAGGATTCTGTTTGTAGCAGTAAACACAAGGGTCTGCTTTGTTCCTTGGTTTGATCATCAAGATGAGTTAGCAGATCCTCGCCCAATTGGGATCATGAGTTCCATGAGCTGGGAGTGGTGCAACCAAAATGACGGCATTAGTAGTGGGGGGGTGGGGGGGGCGGTGGGGGGTACGATGTGTCTCCGGATTGCTCTCCAGTGCCCCCTGCTGATAAATGAATGTATCTGGTCGCTGGATGAGGACAGTATTGGGCATGGTCATGATAGCTTTCCCCACAGTCCAATAACCTGCTGCTATTCATTGACTAAGCATGAAGGTTGAATTCAACCACCAACACCCTGGAGCACTAGCCCAATGAGGAAGGGGGAGATATTATGCAAGAGAATTTTTTTTAAAGTATTTAATCAAAGTATTTTTATCGTCATCATACATTATGTGGTTTCATTTATATTTCAGCTTTCAGTGCTATGCTGCATATTTAAAATCCAGCCAGCGTAGAAAGCTTATTTATTAAGAACTCTTATCCCCTGCAGCATTTGAAAAAGATTAATATGATATTTTCTCTGTCTGGAGTCAGTCAATACATTTTAGTACTTATTAAGGTTAAGTCAGTGATGCCGGTGTTTGAATTGAAACCTTCTCCTACTTTAGGGAGGCTAAATGTCAACACCCCAATGCTCTGAGCTGAGCTTAAATGCAGGGTAAAGTTGCCTCTACACTCACCCAATAGTATATCTTAACTCCAGCCTTCAATGGACACCATGTAGGAAGTGAATTGAGATTGTCACTCGAGTGAAATAAACTTGCCAGGCTACGTGGATAAAGTGGGGGAATGGGACTGACTTGATTGCTCTACAGAGAGCCTGCATGAACCTTATGGGCTGAGTGGCCTCCTTCTATGCTGTAATGACAATAAAACTTATTCCTTGCAGTTAGTGGAGAGGGGGTTTCCATTCCAGCTGCTCCGGCAGGATTCAAATCCGGTTCCGGTGGATTTTGGATCCAGGTTCTGAAGGTAAAAGAAAGAGGGGTCTTTTCTTCTGGACAGTTTTCCTCCCGTTGCTTCTCTCCTCTCCTGAAGGTGTTCATTCTCTGGCACGACACTGTTATGTTAGTGCTGGTTGCCAAAAATCCCTCAGCAACCCAGAGCCCAAGCAACCATTATTAGCGTGTGAGCGTTGATGGTGAGCATGGCAGGCTATTAAACATCAATCATCAGGTTCACCCAGCCCACTGTGGTACGAATGCTATCATTGGACTCACTACTTTAGACTAGGGGAGGCATTATTGTCCAGTATTTCCTGCTGGAAAATGGACATAAGGGGATGTGAAAGTAGGATCATGTTTAGTTTATATTCCTGGTTAGCTGCAATGAAGGAAGAAAGAAAGGCTTGCATTTATGTAGCACCTTTCATGACCACAGGACTTCCCGAAGCGCTTGATAGCCAATGAACTCCTTCTGAAGTGCAGTCACTGTGACAATGTAGGAAACACAGCATCCACTTTATACTCAGCAAGCTCCCACAAACAGCAACGTGATAATGACCAGATAAACTGTTTTAGTGATCTCAGTTGAGAGACAATTATTGACAGGGGCACCAGGGAGAACTCCCCAGCTCTTTTTTGAAATAGTGCAATGGGACTATTACATCTACTGCAGAGTGTGATGGTCTCTTACGATCTGCAGCCACCATATATATTGAGGGCTTCGATGTAGACTTCAAGGGATCCGTCTCAATGCTATCTATGCTCAGCAAGATATTGAGACTGACAAGGGTTCTGGTTGAACACAATTGCAAGAAGTTTATTACTAGCAACAACTATATACCGCTCTGCACAGGCCTTGATCTAGCCAGGGTCCTAACAGTTACATAGGCTGATTACTTGACCATATTCCTGACTCATAAGGTCTTACTGATACAAAGTCACAGGTAATAGTGAACATCTGACATGGAGGTTGCACCTTTTATCCTCCAGCCTTACACATGGAGATGTCATAGTGATGTAACTATGCAGCTTCTGAAGGGTACATGTCATTGTCTGCACTGGCATGCGTATAATATCACAACAAAGAGGGCAGACAGGACCCATTTGAAAAATCACAACTTTGACAGTGCAGCGCTCCCTCAGCACTGCACTGGGGAGTGTTTTGTGCATAAGTCTGCTGCTAAACTCATACATGAAGAACGCACAAATGGATGAGGTATCAGAGGGCATTCCGTGCCAATGAACTTGCACCCAAGCACCAAGTCACTGCATTCAGGAGTAGCAGTGTAGGGTAGGGAGATATTAGACTGTATCCCAGCAGAGGAGAAAATTGACAAATTCAGCAACTCATCATGGACCGGCACTTGAAGCTGAGATTCAGTGCTCTACCATATGGCACATTTTCTGACAGAATATTGAGAAACTTCAACTTAAATATCTTTGAAGCCAATTGCAATAAAAGGTGTTTAAGAACGGAAGAAACAAGAAGCATTGGATGTCTTCGTCATTGAAAATCGGGGGTGGGGGGGAGGGTTGCTGTGTCAATCATTTGTGAAAGCTGAAGTTCAATTCTCTTCCTCAAATGATTAAGTAAATTAAAATTATTTCTGAGATACAATACAGGACTTTCATGGAATCATTTCAAATACTGACAGTGCCTCCTGCTTTGGGAAAGTCAGTGTCAACAGAACAGAGGCAGAGCAAAGCTGCACCAACTTGACAATTTATAATAGTCTAAATCACATCATTCCTCACAGCATTCAGATTAGAGATCCTTATGAGTATTAAACCTAAGTTGGCTAGCATTCTGCTGAGGCGAGGAAATCTGGCATCCAGAATGAGATAATATTGGCTAGAAATAGGCAGAGAGAATAAAAGGGCAAAATAAATGAGGTGCATCAAGGTGTTTCAAATGATTGCTTTTATTTCAAGTGTTTATTTTAGTTTTTAAAGCAGAACACTACCCCTGACATTCAGGTAATTTTATTACTGTAATATTAGTGTTTGTTTCAGTATTATGGTGTTAGCTGAAAGCTGTTTATAAAACAGCTGGCCCAGGGAGATGGTAATTTCCCTGGACCTGTCAGAAGCTTGATGTACTAAATGAATCATATTTAGAATTGGAGCTATTACAGAGTGTTCAATTTGGTTGCTGATCTCAGCATTCAGCATTTTGTGCTGGGGTTGAGATGGTGCAAATGTGAAAGCAACGTTCAAATAGATGTTTTTGGAAGATTATTCCGTGGCACTTCTCCCTTTCTTTCCTCCTGCTCTTGTCGCCTTGGCTATGTAGCAACTGCAGGCAACAGGCTGGGTGCATCAGCCTCTAGCAACACCAATCAGAAGCCAGCCACTAGGAACCAGATTGAGGTTAAACATTCACTTTTGACTCTACTTCCTACCCATGAGGAGGAGGTTGGCTTTCAAGTTTGTTCCTTACAACGGCACAGCTGACTTGGGGACCTGTTTGCTGGGCACTGCACTGCCAGTAAAAGTGCCCTCGTTTCCACACTGGGCTATCTATTTTTCACTGGAACTAGAACAATGATGCTATTGTCCTGTAAAGAATATCTAATCCTGTGAAACAGTCAATTATCACATCCATTTCTCAAAATTATTTGTGCGAAAGCTGAGAATGAGACATGCAGGAGCCATTTAACAAGGCTCAAATCTAGTGTTCCTTTATCAATACATGCAAAAACTGTTTCTGAATGTAGTGTTCAGTTGTTCAATTGTTCTGTGTTTGATCATCTGAGTCTGTTTACTATTGATGCTCACTGTGCTTGATTGGTTAAGCCTGGATGTGGACTCAGAGAGCTGGAAGCTGGTGTTAGAAGCAAGGAGTAGACAATGTAAAGCATTGTGAATAAAACCTGTTATACATGGTGTCAGAAACTGGGGTCATCTCCGCAAAGATCTGAGATATAAAATATACAACACTGTACACATTAGGGTGAGGGAACCCATAACAAACAGGAATGAGGTGCCCCTTTTTCCCCAGTGTGCACTGTACATAGACAGGAAGAGATACCAAATCACACAAGTTGTACAGTATCAGATGGAAATTAATTGTTCCATTTTATCCGGTGTACTGTACGCAAACAGGAGCTGACTCTGAGACACAAACAAGCCACACGAGGATTGATCATTCCCTTTTACCTGTTGATTCTGAGACATTTACAAGGTGTAGAGAACCAGATGGAAATGAATCATTCCTTTACCTCGGGTGTGCTGCACACGCACAGGAGCCACCAGTACCAGATGTGAGGGAATTGTTAACTTTTACCCTGCGTGTTATAATGTACAGGAGCCAACATTGAGATATGCATGAGCTGTACAATATTAGACAGCTGGAAATTATTATCTTTTACCATGGATACAATGAAAGCTAATTTTAGTAAGGTTTAAAAGCCATTTTAGACACTAACTACCTGCTGTAAACAGTATCACAGACAATGCCATATTACTCAACAGTAATCCACAGGAGACTGATAACAGTACTCTGTAAATGCCTCATCATAATTGCATATAAAATAAAGGAGGCTTGTGAGTTACTGCACAGTTGGAATCTAATCAAATTGTTCAGTGGAGATTTTATAGCTTAGGAATGATCCATAACCATGACACATGCCCCAAGTATTTCTCTAAACATTGCTGGGAATCCTTTACTATTTAGTATATTTTTACTGTTCCCATTTTTGTGGGGATTATTTGTACTTATGTTAGTGTTTTGAGCTGGGAGCAGCTGTCACTGAGAGAGGGCACCATAACTGTGGGATTGACCTTTTATCATGGGATGGGGGCTGTCAGTTTGGAAGGGACTATCAATGTGGGATCAGACTATGTGTGAGATTTAATTTTCAATACAATATTCTGCTGCCTTTAGGAGACTGGACAGTCAATATGATGGGGAATCCTTACCGTAGGATCTGACTGCCTGTGGGAGAGGGGACCCTCTCCAGAAGCAACATTTGCCCTGTGAGAGCAAATGTTTTTTGAAATTCATTTACAGGATGTGGACATTGCTGGCTAGGCCAGCATTTATTGCCCATATCTAACTGCCCTTGAGAAGGTGGTGGTGAGCTGCCTTCTTGAACCGCTGCAGTCCACATGGTGTAGGTACAACCACAGTGCTGTTAGGGAGGGAGTTCCAGGATTTTGACTCAGCGACAGTGATGGAACGGTGATATCTTTCCAAGTCTCCAAGTCAAGGTGATGAGTGGCTTGGTGGGGAATTTCCAGGTGGTGGTGTTCCTATGTGTCTGCTGCTCTTGTCCTTCCCAATGGTACAGTGGTCATGGGTTTGGAAGGTGCTGCCTAAGGAGCCTTGGTGAGTTTCTGCAGTGCATCTTGCAGATGGTGCATACTGCTGCTACTGTTCGTCGGTGGTAGAGGGACTGAATGTTTGTGGAAGGGGTGCCAAGCAAGTGGGCTGCTTTGTCCTGGATGGTGTTAAGCTTCTTGAGTGTTGTTGGAGCTGCACTCATCCAGGCAAGGGGTGAGAATTCCATCACATTCCTGACTTGTGTCTTGTCGATGATGGACAGGCTTTGGGGAGTTGGGAGGTGAGTTACTTGCTGCAGGATTCCTAGCCTCTAACCTGCTCTTGTAGCCACCATATTTATTTGTCTAGTCCAGTTGTTTCTGGTCAATGGTAACCCCCCAGGATGTTGATAGTGGGGGATTCAACAATGGTAATGCCATTGAATGTCAAGGGGCAATGGTTAGATTCTCTCTTGTTGGAGATGGTCATTGCCTGGCACTTGTGTAGCACTTGTCAGCCCAAGCCTAGATATTGTCCATGTCTTGCTGCATTTGGACACGGACTGCTTCAGTATCTGAAGAGTCACAAATGGTGCTGGAATTGTGCAATCATCAGTGAACATCCCCACTTCTGTCCTTATGACGGAAGGAGGTCATTGATGAAGTAGCTGAAAATGGTTGTGCCTAGGACACAACTCTGAGGAACTCCTGCAGTGATGTCCTGGAACTGAGATGTTTGACCTCCAACCACCAGAACCATCTTCCTTTGTGCTAGGTATGAATCCAACCAGCAGAGAGTTTTTCTTCTAATTCCTATTGACTCCAGTTTTGCTAGGGTTCCTTGATGCCACACTCAGTCGAATGCTGCCTTGATGTTAAGGGCAGCCACTCTCACCTCACCTCTAAAGTTCAGCTCTTTTGTTCATGTTTGAACAAGGCTGTAATGAGGTCAAAAGCTGAGTGACCCTGTCAGAAACCAAACTGAGCGTCAGTGAGCAGGTTATTGCTAAGCAAGTGCTGCTTGACAGCACTGTTGATGACCTCTTCCATCACTTTACTGATGATCAGGAGTAGACTGATGGGGTGGTAATTGGCCGGGTTGGATTTGCTCTGCTTTTTGAGTACAGTACATACCTGGGCAATTTTCCACTTTGCTGGGTAGATGCCAGGCAGGTAGGGTTGTAGCTGTACTGGAACAGCTTGGCTAGTGGTGTGGCAAGTTCTGGTGCAGAAGTCTTCAGTACAATTGCTGGAATATTGTCAGGGACCAAGCCTTTGCACTATCCAGTACCTTCAGCTGTTTCTTGATATCATGTGGAATGAATCGAATTGGCTGAAGACTGGCAGCTGTAATGCTGGGGACCTCCGGAGGAGGCTCAGATGGATCATCCACTCGGCATTACTGGCCTTATCTTCTGCACTGGGCTCCTCTATCATGGAAAGCTGTATGAGGTGAGTGGCCATTTTAGATCTTGAAAGGTGGGCTGTGTGAAGACACACCTGTGAAAAATAGCCTCTAAAGACCCCAGAGAAGTGCTTCTTTGTTCCAGAAATCAAGGTATTGATAAAAGCCTTGAATTTCCATTGTGGAGTGAGAAGCTGCGAAATATCTCCCTTATAGCAACAGTGGGTATCTTGCTGTAATATGTTTTATAGATTAAGAGGTTTTATAGATTAAGAATCTATTTGGAGTGTTGCCTGGAAAAGGGTGTTTATTTGGGAGTCTAGCTAAGTAGAAATCTTTTGGGACATATTATAAGACTAAATTTACTTGTGTAACTGTAACCTTGTGTGTTTAAGATTTTTTTGTTAATAAATATTTTATTTTAATATTTAAAATCTCCAAAAGTCGTAGTGGACTCTTTAATTCTGACTTCAGTGCACATACCTTGTAATAAAATACAAATTGCAACCGTTGTGATAGCGTGGCCAAGTTTCCCTTTGGGATTTGGTCATCTCGGCAACTACCATTTCATAACAATGTGCAGATGGGAATTCGTATCCACAAGGACTGTGTAGTGGTCACTCCTACCAATTCTGCATCTGCGGCAGGCAGGTTGGTGAGGATGAGGTCAAGTATGTTTTTCCCTCTTTCTGGTTCACTCATCGCCTGCCACAGACCCAGTCTAGCAGCTATGTCCTTTAGGACTTGGCCAGCTCAGTCTGTGGTAGTGCTACCAAGCCACTCTTGGTGATGGCCATCCAGAGTACAGAGTGCATTCTGTGCTCTTGCCACCCTCGGTGCTTCCTCCAAGTGGCGTTCAACATGGGGAGTACTGCTTGATCAGCTGAAGGGGTTAGGAGGCGGCAGTATGTAGTAATCAGGAGGAGGTTTTCTTGACCATGTTTGACCTGTCATGAGACTTCATGGGGTCCAGAGTCGATGTTGAGGCCTTCCAGGGTAACTCCTTGTCATGAAGCTATTAGTGTATATAATATTTTTGGAAAATATTTTTCTTTTAAAATAGAGGTTTGGCCTGTGGGTGTGTCTTAATTGGATTAAAGCCAGCTAGTCTGGATGCTTTGATGGTTACTAGTTTTGATACATAAGGGAGATAGTGTGCATTTGTATTTTTTGAATAGAGTATTTAAGAAGTGGAGTGAAAACTTGACGCCTTTCTAGCAGCTACCAAGCCATATGTTTATATTACTAATAAAATTGGCACAGTGAAAGGGGTTTCATTGTTAAAAGGTAAAGTTCAAAGAGGCTGGTGAGACAATGAGAATTTGAATTCAATCAGCGGTGGTAGTTATAACTTCAGTAGCTTTTGGGTGTGCAGAGCAGAGGCAATGTGAGATCAAAAGGCAGCTGCAAATCTCCAACTGGCTCCACTGTGAAAAGAACCTCATTTTGAATTTGTAAGGTGTTTGGTTAAGTCTATGGGTTGCTGCTGCCTTAATGGAGATTAGTTTTGGAATTTGTTAAAAGTTATGTTAGTAGTAATTTGTAGCCATGTGTATATATATTTTAACCTGTGTAAATTAATAAAATGTTTCATGCAGTTTAATGTGAAACTTCGAGAACTGGTGGTCTGATTCCTAAATTTAGAGTCACATCTCATACATAACTCTTAAAATTATAGGTTATGACAGTTGTTTAAAGTTTCCCCCTGGGGTTTTTAAATAACTCTGCTTTACCAACTGCACCAGTCATAACACTCCATCTCAACTGTATTCCACTGTGCCGCTACCCCTGCTCAGTCTGTCCTGCTTGTGGAACAGGACATACCCAGGATGGTGATGTCTGGGACATTCTCCGTTAGGTATGATTCTGTGAGTATGACTATGTCAGACAGCTCTCCCAATTATATTAGTAAGAAGAACTTTGCAGGGTTGACAGGGCTGAGTTTGCTGTTGTCCTTTCAGGTGCCGAGGTCGATGCCAGGTATTCCATTCGGTTTCATTCCTTTTAGACTTTTTAGTAGTTTGATACAACTGATTGGCTTGCTAGGCCATTTCAGAGGGCATTTGAGAGTCAACCACATTGCTGTGGTCAACCACCAAACCAGGTATGGATGGCAGATTTCCTTCCCTAAAGGTCACCATTAGACTTTTAAATCTACTATCTGCTGTGGTGAGATTTGAACCTGGATCCTCAGAGTATTACCTAGGGTTTCTAGTCCAGAGACAATACCGCCATGCCACTGCCTCCCAATATCGATAGATTGGCCGGAGTGGCAGGGGGCGGGGGAGGGAGATGGGGGGTGGGGTGGGCATTGACTAACTCAGGACCATTGCAAGTTTTGCACAGTCCTAACGTCACCCTGACCCTCTCTATGGGAGGGAACTGTGAATGTGGGAAGGGTTGTCAGTGTGAAAATCAGACTGGCTGCATGAGAGGTGGCATTGGACTATATAGAGGGAGCCTCATTGTGGGTCAATAAACTGTCATTGTACAAGTGAGGTGCCAGTTGTGGATTGAACAGGTGACCTGAGAGGAAATCTTTACTGTAGGATTTGCATATCAGTGTTGAGAGAGAAGCTTTCTGCAGGATTGGGTCTGTCAACGTGGGATTGGGACTGTCAACCTCAGGCTTTAAATTACATTCCTGAGAATTGAGAAAATCCAATAGAAAACAGTTAACCACTGACCTGAAACCAACTGCACATAGCTGAAGAAATATTAAACTACACTACACCTTACAGTGACTATTGTTTAATGTAATAAAATGTTCAATTGCTTATTGTGATAATGGCACCTAATTATACTGATGCATTTTTAATTAGTGGCTTTACTAAAGGCTGTGTACGTGTTCTCAGTGGAGGAACTGAATTCAGTGTGGATTGTTTTACATAACAAAGGAACACAACAGCAGTCAGCTTGTCTCTAATGTTTTGCTTTCATTTTTCCCATGTTTAAACTGCAGCTTCTATGCCAAGTTCAGTGCGGTCCTGAATGGTGCCTCTTGCTGCCAATGGTGTCCAGTTAAAGCGCTTTTACACTAATTACGGTTTCAGATATATTTTTTTCACCACTTGGATTTCCCATTTCTTGTAGAAAGGCCCATTGACACATTGGGTTTATTGCCAATTCTTCACTTGCATTGGACAGCATTGATTAAATGCAGTAATTTAGTCTTGGCCGTAAAGATTGCTATTGCTCTAATGATGACTCCACCCCTGGCTGTACTTCCCAGCACCTACCCCACCCAAACCTCCACCCTGCTGATCTGGCTCTTATCACCAAATCACGCCTTGGTCTCTCCTCCTACTCCTCTAGTATTTTGTCCTCCCTCAGCCAACTCACCTTGTTCCAACTCTCTTGCCCTTCCTTTTAAATCTTCATTCTCTACCTCCATCCTAAGAATCTCACCATGCTTTCCTCACTTTTCCTCCCTCAGCCTATGTCCAGAGCGGCTCCTCTTCTTCAGTTACTTCAATCCTAGTCTCAATAGATCTTGGCCTCTCCTCCCTTAACTTCAGCCTCCATATAAGCCCTATGTACTAATCCAACTCCTTGACCTTGCCATCTCATATTTTCTCCCATCAACTCGATCACAGACAAGGTCATCTCTGATCGCTAATTGATTGTATCCCTCACTGCTCACACCCCCCTACCCTGTCCAACTCCACTTCCTCCTGAGTCTGACCCTGGGGGAAAAAAAATCTGTCCTCCAAGTTATTTACAAAGTTTTCAAGCATTTAACTGTCTGGCCTTTGACTCTCCATTCACTACATTATTTCTGAAGTCAGTTGTCAATCTGCTCAATCGCTCTCTCACCTCCACCTTTGATAGCCTCATCCGAGAAGAGAAACTTCACTCTTTCTCACCCTGGTATAGTCCCCATTCTTGCTCTCTCAAGTGCAAGGGCCTTGAAAGTTTATGGAGTTCAGATGGTTCAGCCAGTCATCGTCAGATCTGGCTGGGCCACAACAAACACCATCAGGCCTTGCTCATCTCTGACAAAACAAAACTACTCCAGAATTGCAAAGGTAACCACCAGCTTTGTTTCTCCACTACAAAGTGTCTCCTTAACACCACTTTTGCCCTTTCCGCCATCACTTCCAACAGCAAGCATGGGAAACTCATGGTCTCCTTTGTCACAATGACTGTTCAGTGGCCTCTGTCACATTCTCCCACTTCCCCTTGTCCTGCAAGCTAAATGTCCCCAATAATTGTCCCTGCCCAAATGGGTTTGACCCCCCCCCAGTTAATTGATCTCAGCCAGAGTGCTCATAAGGATTCTACAACTGACCTTGTTGCCACTGGACTAGAGAGGAGGCAATGAAAAAAAGCCTGAGATTCCTGCTGCTGGTCACAATCTGGTGATTTCTGTGGGGAAGCTGACCCAGGACAGCATTAGACTCAGCCATGCTGCAACCCCCACTCCCCCTCCAGGGCATCCCTTCTCCGCCCCCCTCAATCCCTGCTCTGCAATTTAAGTGACAGCTGGAGGCCTCTTCCACTTACAGTTGCCAACCCTCAAGTCACCAGGAATTGAAGATCAAATCCCAGCAGGACACTGCTGTGTACAATCCTGGAGAAAAATTATCGGGACATTAAAAATGATTTAAAAGAAACATTTTCTTTGAACATGTCTCTTTACCAGATATAAAAATATTGAAAATGAGGGAAAAATATCTGTTTGGCTGACTGTTGAGCATCATCCAATTGGCTAATGAGTCTTTTTGCTTTCCAGTTGGCGTAGGAAGGCAGTACGTCACAAGGATGGATGTGTTGGCCGACTAATGGCTGGAGTGTGGGGGAAAGTCATGTGACGAAACCTCCAGGAATACATTTAATCACATTTGGCAAGCCTACTCCCACGAGGCCCTGCCTGTGGCCTTGTGCCACTGGAGTCTAGCTCCTGCCCGTCGGACAGGTCGTGAACCTGGCCAAGTTTGGGTGGGAGTTGGAGAAAAGTTATTCCAAGGAGTTCTGTCCATGTGACTCACTTTGAGGTTGACATGCATCACACTCCCGCTCCTTTAAAATCGAGGCCCATCTGTCGAGGACATGAAGGACAGACTTCACTGAAGCACTTGACAGCTGCAGACCGGCTAAGATACAGCACCCCAGAAATAGCCAATGGTTTCAGGAGTGGAAAAGGGAAGAAATTGAAGGCACGTGCAAACACTGTGGCTGAAGGATCTTTGACAGAACAACAGAGTGCTTTTTAGCTGAGTTTGGATTCCGCTCCACTGGGACTCTGCCTCTTTGCATCTGAACAAAAACAGCATTATTCTTCCACTTGAGACCTCCAACGGAGTGAGGCCATCTCCTCAGAATACCGTAATTCCCAGTGGATGAGAAATTGATTTCCCAGAGTTTACTGTATCGCAATTTGAAAGCAATATTTCACTTCCATGCTGGATCTGACACCTCAGTTACCTGGATGTTACAGTTCAGCTGCTTGTTTCAATGAATTTAGTTCAATTTAATTCTGCTGCCCCCTTTTTGCAGGGAGCGGTGAATTTATGGGTCACTGATTAGACAGCAGAAGATTTAAAGGGAAAATACACTTAAGGACAAAAGAGTGAAGTGGGAGGTGGCAAAAAAAAAACCAGTGAAGATGACGACAGATGATAGGAGAGAATTAAAGCTGTAAGGAGTAGGGCAAAAGATGAAATAGACTGAAAAATTGTCATTAGGTTGACAGCAAGCTGTGTTAAAAAAAACTGAAAGCAAAACACTGTGGACGCTGGAAATCTGAAATGAAAAACAGAAAGTGCTGGGAAAGTGCAGCAGGTCAGGCAGCATCTGAGAGTTGAAGCAGAGCTAGCGTTTCAGGTCTCTGATTAGGCTTTGATTTTTAGCCTAGGGTTTCAGCTGTAGATTCTCTCAGTCTTTATTTCCTTCTACATCCCATAAGGTTTTCGTCTGAGCCGGGATGGTATGAGATGGTGCTTGTGGTGGGGATGCCCGATCAAAGGTGGGGGGTCTGCACTCTTGGGTCGACCAGACTTCGCCATTGCCAGATTGTCCATGCTGCCCCCCAACCCCACTCTGGCATTCTGTTGCAAACGTTTACACCTCCTCTGGACCTGTCTTTGGTTTATGCGTCCCCTCAACGCCTGCCTCTGACTTGTACCATTATCCTTCTTGTCATTTAATCACTGCAGCCCTCCACCCTATTACAAACCTTCCTTTTTGTTCTCCTCCTGCCACCCTTTTTCTTGGTTTTGTATTTGTTTAAGAGCTGTTCATCAGTAACATTTTCCAGTGAATGATGAAAGGTTACTGACCTGAAACGCTAGCTCTGCTTCAACACCCACAGTTGCTGCCTGACCTGCTGCACTTTCCCAGCATTTTCTGTTTTTCATTTCACATTTCCAGCATCCACAGTGTTTTGCTTTCAGTTTTTTTTTTAACATAGCTTGCTGTCAACCTAATGACAATCTTTCAGTCTATTTCATCTTTTGTCCTACTCCTTCCAGTCTAAATGTTGTCCTGCAGGGTGGGCCTTGGCTCTCCAGTTCCTTGGTTAAATATTAAGAATCTGTTTTATAGTATGCTAGAATTTAAGGCAGTGCTGTTTCTGAGCGAGGCATAATAGATGCAGCTTATCTGCCTCTTGCCACAAAGATTTGCAATTGCAACTCAAAACCAGGCCCCGACAGGTGGCCTATTACTCACAGGCCTATTGTTACGAGATATTCAACTCTAAATAGGCTTCAACTCCCCTTTTGTGGGTCCTGCATCCTGCAAGCCCTGATCTGTATCTCCCAATGCTAAAATATTATTCTGATGTTTTCCTGTCAGTGAAAGGGATGCAGCATCCAAAAGATAGGCAGTTAGGAGTGGCAGCCTCGGCTGGTTTTCCTCTCCCTAACCCAGAGGGCCTGATGCCAATTGTAACAACCCTGTCTAAGCGGAGCTAACTGAGCAACAACTCAGGGTTTGACCCTCAGGTATTCCCGCCCTCAATGCCACAGTTACTGACTGGGACAAACTTGCTCAGTCAGAAACACTTCCTCTCAAAATGAATTCTATAGTGTTGATAACAGCGTATTTGTGACATGATGGAAGCACTTCTGTCTCGTTTTGGCTTAGTTGTTATTTCTTTACATTCCGTCAAATACACCTGGAACTTAAAAGGCAGCTGTAATTAAATTTTATGGCACACCCCCCCCATCCTCAGCTTAAATCAATAAAGAAGTTACTGAAAAGGTCGTCTCTTAGGTTACAGGTTTGAGAGAGTGGAACCAAGTCAGCCTCAGAACTCAAAGTTAAACACTGCTGTGTGATTGACACAATGGCATAAATGACTAACAGCTCATTTTCGAATGAGGTTATCAATTATTTAAATCCAAGGAGCCCTGGCAACTGTCTCAAGGAAACTGGATTGTCCAAGTCAGAAAAAAATTTGTCCTCAGCTGATCAGCTATCAGAAAAAATATAGACCGAGAAACTCGGGCGAAAAACAGGCACCGCAGGACCCAATTTGGCATACAGGACGCACACGCTCGGCTCATATCAGAATATGCCACACTCCATATTGGTTAGGACATGTGCGGCTGTCCGGGGTGTCTGCCTGAAACTGGTGTTAGGCCCAAATGCTTGTCTAAATCAGGGGTGAAGGTTGGGGGCTAATTGTCCGCAACAGGCTACTTTGTGAATTTGGATTGCCAGTGGCCTCACCGCAAGTCGTCCCGGTTGTGGTCGGGTTATTGATGTGCGCGGCAGCTAAACTGACGGTCCCTACGGGTAGGTTAAACGCTTCCCACTTAGCTGAACATGGAGCCAGGAAGAGCAGCAGCGTCCTTTCGGATACACTTTAAATTTGCAGGCCATTGCATATTCCTACCCTCGCCCCCACCTCCAATTTTCTATGCCCCCAATCCTGGCATTTTAAGTCTTTGGATCTTTCCCCTCACCCCTACCACCCCACCCCATCCACACGGTCCCCCGACTGACAACCTGCACTAGGAACCGTGCAAACGAAGCCAGCAGCCCAATTCGCTAGGGCCCTGTCACCGGCCTCTATAAGCTTATGTTGCACCCAGATCACAGCCCACATCAGGTGCAATCCAATTTCTAGGCCACGGTATATTTAGAAAAGTTTAATTCAAAGCAGTAATTATTCTGTGCATTAGATTGTAAACAGTTCTCTTTTTTTCCTCTTGAGAAGCTACTGTAACATCTTAAATATGCATGCGCTTGTTCACGTTTTGTTCAATGAAGTTTCTCAACAGCTGTAAAGCTCAAATGAAGTCAGATGTAATGCGTTTTAGCTTAGAAAATTTCTAAGGAGCTACAAGAGAGATCCAGGGGCTAAAGTAATTAACAAAAAGATTTTCTGGGTTTTTTTGGTCCCTGATCAGGCTATCAGAAATATCTTGGGACCAGCGAAGATACTTTTGTAACCACAGGGGGCTAAAAACTAAGTTTGGAGAGCAACCTAAAGACACACTACTCAAACTATCTCGAGCAAGAGGTGGCAGAGATGTATAAAGATATGTTCACATCACCCTCATCATCGTGAGCCTAAAATTTGCCTGAACAATACTCATTATCCCAGTTGAATAGGATGAGTCTGAAAGGCACTGTGAATCGTGGTTGGCTGTTTGTCTAATAACTATCAGAGAGGGTGAAGACAATTAAGGCCAGGCTCTGCTGGCGGCAGCTTTGAGTTCGAAATTATGCACACAATGACTTAGCTGATCCAATCATGCTTCCCCTCTGGCTTTAAGGATCTCCCAGTGGCGGCTGCAGCAGTGACAGGAGCTGACAGCTTGATTGATGTCTCAATCCTACAACTGGTTAGTTATTCACGTCACCTGCTTCAGAGCTGAATGATTTTGTTTCAGCAAATGATCCTGAGCTCAGGAGCCGGCCCTAGTAAACCACTGGGCCGTGGACCCAATGAAATGGGCCAACCACAGGTTATACATTCTGATCGACACTCTTTCCCCTATGAATGCTTATCGTGCTCACACTAAATCCAGCCATGTGTTCAGATACTGCTGCCACTAATCCAAATTCAATTCCTCGTCTGGAAAGATTAAGTCTTCCAACAGGAATGGTGCTGATCAAAAAAATGTAGCCCATACGCTCAGGTGGGAAGGGTGGAAGGACAATTTTTGCAGATGGTGGGTGTGATAACACAGAAAAAAGAACAGAAAACGTTCCAGCCAGAAAATGATATAATTTGAACTGTACTGATGCTGGGATTTGTTTCAATATATATTATTGGGCTATAACAAAAGCCATAAACAGTCCTGCCAGATAGGAATTCTGGAAGAGCAATAAGGCAGACATCAATTCATCATAATAAACTGCCTTACCACATATATCATAAATTGATTTCTGCCTTATCTCTGCCTGCAGTGCTCTGTACAATTTCTTCCAAACAGGAATTTTGAAAGGGCAGTAAGTCAGGGAGCCAATGCACCTTGCAAATGAGATGGATTTCATTCAGTAAATAACGTTTGGGGATACAGTATACAAGTTGTTTGAGACATGACAGCCCAGGTTTTGTTGTAGGCAAATGGTGCTCACTGTTTTTAAGGAGTAAATCAGACATCAAATTCCGGAATCCATACACATGCATTTAAACATGGAAATCGGGAAGTTGCTGGCGGAGTTGTGCTGCTCCTCTAGCAGCTTGGCTACACTGGTACCTTGGCAAGAGACTTGGCATTAAACACATAAAGGGCATGAAGTTGCAGTACAAACCCATCAGACACTAAAGACGCTAAGCTCACCAGATAAAATTGAAGATTGTCCATTTAAGAGTAATCAATTTTTATTGGTGTGATAAGGTTTGATTGCTAACAAACAACCTCTCCTGCACTGAAAATTAACTTCTACAAGCGTGGAGTCACATTCCTACAGATTTCAATGATTGTTGGAGATTTTGGAAAAAAAAGGATTTTTTTCTTATTTTTCCTTCTGTTTTTCATCTTTCTCTCTCTCTGAATCCCATCTCTATTCCTCTTTCTATTTTGCTTTCTGTACTATTTTTACATTGAATTAAACTGACACTTTCTAGTTTCTGTTCTGTGGCAAATCCTTATCTTGTGGGCGGAGCTGGCTTTGGATGTGGAATGGGGAATTTTTGAAAGGCGCTCATTGGGTCTTCTGCTCACCATGCTCCTGCCTCCGAGTGCTCTTGCTGAAAGCGGAGTGGTACCAGCATCAGCTACCCGAATGGCAGTGACAGGTAGCTAATTATAAGGAAGTCAAATTGGTGAAGTAGCTGGGATCTTACCAGCGGCAGACTGTGACAAGTTTGGTGGTGGGGGGACATTTATACGGGCAAGAGGATGCTGGGTGGAGACCCTGCCACCTCCATGCCTTCACCCCAATTAAGTCCGTGAGGAAAGGCCATGGATGGCCTCCCTGCCCTGTCAAAAATTGAGGCGCTTAAGTTTGCGATTAACCCCTGGTGGCGGGCAGGGGCTCACCATGCAGGGAGCATGACAAGCAAACCCATCCAAGCAGGGTGCTGCCATCGGGAAAGTGGGAGCCCACTGAGAGCCGCCCACTTGCCTTACTACCAAACCCCACACCCATCACCCCATCCCACGACCCCACTCCCACCGCCTGGCCTGCAATCCTAGGCCTCAGGTGGGTGCCGTACCCACAACAGCCAACACCTCCCCGGGTGGCGCTGCCGTTCAATAGAGCTGCTGGTCTCTGATTGGCCAGCAGCTCTCAGCAGGCAGGACTTGTGCCCCCAGGGTGACTGTTAAGTGCCTCAGCAGCGATTAATTCAGTGGGCTTTTCCTAAAACAGGTGACGCGGGGAAATGGATTGCATTTAAGAACCTGCCCAATTTTAATTCCCATTGAGTTCAAAGGTTTTAATCTGGGTTAATCGCCCAGGCAGCAAAATTGAAAATGACCACCATCTTCTAATGCCCATCAGACATCTCTCAGGGCAACAAGGGATGGGCAGTGAATGCTGCTGTGCCAGCAATGCCCGCATTCAGAAAACTCATTTTAAAAACAGTTTAATTATTAAAGGTGCCTCGGGGAGCTCAGCTTTCTGTTTTGTGCAATCACTGCTTTTCCCCTCAGGCGGCTCCCTAAAACAGCCTACAGCTGGCCACAACCACATCAAAATCAGGAGACCTTCGAATCTAGGCTACACGATTGACTGCGTGACAGAACGTTTATTAATATTGCTTTAATCTTCTTTAATATCTGCCTGGACTCATGGTGCACAGGTTCCAAATGCTATTTCTTGGCTCCGGTTTTGCCTTGAGCTACTTTAAGCTTTCTGACTTGGGCCCAGCTCCAGTTTTGACCTGTCCTGACCAAACCAGGCCTGAGCTCGACTCTGATTGGCTCCAGCCCCGTTCTGTCTCGCTAATTTCCCCGGTGGCATTTACCTTTTAACGGGCTTCATTTGAAACTATCACTGGGGCTCACATATTTTGACACGATGGGGGAGCCCGGCACATCAGCGAACAAGATGAGGCTGAAGCATTTGCTACAATCTTCCAGCCAGAAGTGCCGAGCGGATGATCCATTTCAGCCTCCTCCGGAGGTCCCCAGCATCACAGATGCCAATTCGATTCACTCTGCGTGAAATCAAGAAACGGCTGATGGCACTGGATACTGCAAAGGCTATGGGAAATATATCGCTGTTCATTCAGTGTTTCTGGATCAAAATCCTGGAACTCCCTTCCTAACAGCACTGTGGGTGTACCTACACCACATGGACTGCAGCGGTTCAAGAAGGCAGCTCACCACCACCTTCTCAAGGGTAACTAGGGATGGGCAATAAATGCTGGCCCAACCAGTGACACCCACATCCCGTGAACAAATAAAAAAAAACATCATGGTCAGGATATGGATGTAGGCGTGTGGGGGCGGGTCCGACATGCCGACGTGTAAACTGATGCGAGATGAAGTCGGGCGTGCGTCCCGACATCATCTTCGTCATTTCGATATTGCTGAACGGTTAGCAGCCTATTACAGCCATTAAGAAAGTAAGTTAACTGATTAACAACCCTGCCCATCCAACCTTAAGGTAGGCGGGCAGGTGAAGAGCCCAAGCAGCCTTTGCGCTTTCCAGGAAACCTCATCTACTGGTGCGATGTGGTTTCCTGAAGGTTTTATAAAATTAATAAGTAAGTTTGTTAACTTCACAAACATGTCCCAGCTCATGTGACACTGCCACATGAGAGGACATATTTAAGTAATTTTTCACTTCATTATTTAAAAACTTTTACGATATACCTAATCTCCCTGAGGCAGCTCCGCGCCTCAGGGAGATTGTTGCATTCTTTCGTGTGCATGTGCGAAAGGGCGCAGGCCTTGACCCTCCCTCCTCCCCCCCCCCCCCACCCGCACAGGTAGCGCTGAGCACTACTGGACGCAAGTTAGGCTGGACGGGCCTTAATTGGCCCACCCGCGTAAAATGGCACCGCGCAGCCGATCGCAGATGGCGATCGGCTCCACACCCACCTCTACCCCTTCCCTCGCAGCCTGCCCAACTTGGGTGAGATTCTACTCCATGTTATCCTGACATAAGAGGATAGATTTGACAAATTCATGCAGGGTAGAGATTCACAGACACAATTCAAGTGGTGGTGGGTGGTGGGGGTGGGAGTGTGGTGAGGAGTGGGGAGGAGTTATGTCTGAGAGCTCAACAGGCACATGGGAAACATAATGGAAGTCCCAAGACCTCTTGTGTAGGGCCAGTGAATTTTGGGGTCTGCACCATGTTCATACAACTGCATTTGGAACAGGAAAACAAGCAAGCCAAACCAGGCTGCAAGCAAGACGAGGGAAACCCGGGCCCCAGAACAAGCAGTGCTGTTCCCTGGCAATAGTGCTCCATAATGAGAATGTCTGCTGCAATTTGTCTGAGGTGTCAGGGGGAAAAGGCTGTTACATCTGCCTTTTTCTCACACTTACTTTTATTTACCGTGAAAGCATGCAAAATATCTGATCAAAGAAATGAAAGGAAGTTATTACCAACAAAGGGAGCCTATTTTTGTCTAGTTATCATCTGCAATGAGACTCTTTGATACCACGAGGACTGTGCCATCAACTCACTAGTCACCGCTCCCTTTACTTCTTCAATCAACAACAACCTACAACAAGGACATCCCAAAGTGCTTCACAAACAGGCAAAATGAAAACAGGAGCCAACCAAGAAAGCAGAGATTAGGAAGAACGAGCGAAAGCTAGGTTCAAGAAACGGGCTTTGAGGAGTTGAGGGAGGTAGTTCCAAAGAGTAGGACCAAGGCTGCTAAGAGGTGGGTTACAAAAGAGCCTGGATTTGAGGGAATGGGAAACTTGAGGAGTCTGGAACTCAGGGGGATTGTCTAAAAATTGGAGCTAGACTTTTCAGAAGTAAAATTAGGAAACATTTCTACAAAGAATGGTAGAAGTTTGGAATTTTCTTCTGTAAATGACAATTAATTCGGATCAATTATTAATTTTAAAACTGAGGTTTACAAATTTTTGATAACCAAAGATATGGGACAGAGGTGATCAATGAAGTTAGTTGCAAGTCCATCTCACTGAATGGTGACGAAACAGGCTTGAGGGGCTGAATGGCCTATTCCTGTTCCTATGTCCCTATGGAACATTCAGCTCAGCATAACACTGGGGAATTCTGCAGAGAGAGGATGAGGCACGCCATACAGGAGGATTAAAGTCAGCGACATGAATTTGGAAAAGCATTGTTTGTGGGCTGGGCACAATGGTAGGTCAATGAAGAAAGGATGATGGGTGAATGGTATTTAGTTTGGGCTAGGATAGTTACGACAGAGTTTTGAGCAAGCTGGAATTCATGGAGAGTGATGGGTCAAAGCCCAGCAAGGAAAGCATTAGAGTTGTTGATAAAAACAAAAAAACTGCGGATGCTGGAAATCCAAAACAAAAACAGAATTATCTGGAAAAACTCAGCAGGTCTAGTTGTTGAGCCTGGAGGGGACAAGGGTGTATGCAGTATAGGGAATTGTTGGACATGCTGTCCTCTAACTGAGACATTAACTGGAGGCCCTGTTTGCCTGTTCAGGTAGATGTGAAAGATCCAATAGGACTCTTCAAAGCAGAGAAGGGAATTCTCTCAGTGTCCTGACTAGCCTTTGTCTCTCAACCTGCAGCACTATTATCAGGTTAATTTGCCATTCATTTCATTGCAGCTTGTGCTCCATGCAACTGCTGTGTTTTTCTAAATAGCAGGGGCCACTACACTTCACATACACATAATTGCTTCTGAAGTGCTTTGGAATATCCTCAGGGATGTAATACAAATGCAGGGTCTTTCTCGATCCTTAAGTGTGTATAAAGAAGGCTGAGTTGCCTGGGTGACTTAAATATTGGCTGTGGTACAGGTTGGAATGTGGAAAATATTTATGACTTGTTTCCAAATGTAAGCATTGCAAAAACCACTTGCTCTAAATAGAGTAAAGCATTTTAGTTAATACTAAACTATTATTTAACTACTAATATAATCACGAGTGCTTCTTTTGGACTGCAAAGCCCAGGCTCACTAATTGAATGGACTTCAGGCCAACTAACTGATGAGCACTGCTCTAGGCTCTCCCAAGCTCTGGCAACAATTCTCTCACCCTCCCAGCATCATTGCATTTAAAATTAAGCAACTATTTTGTATGGCAAAGATCACAACTTGGAGTTTTGATAGGCTGGAGATTTGCTGAGAAATATGCCCCGAGACCATAGAGGGAATTTAATGCCTTCCCCTGAGCAGGGGTTTGGTGGCCAAGGGGATATTTAATCAGGTGGGGGTGGGAGGGTGATGGGAGGGGACCCTGCTGACTTCCTGCCTCTTCCCCAATTACATCCAGGGTGGGGAGGCTCAAGGACGGCCTTCCCACCCCGCTGGCCATCGAGACCCTCAAGAGAGCAATTAGTGCCCACTTAAGGGCCTCATTCTGCCGCCGCTGGTACTTGGGGAACTTGCCACGCGGGAACCCCGAAAAGCAAACCATGACAAGGTTGCTTGTGAGTTTCCGGGGGAGGGGGTTCCCTCATTGTCAGGTACTCAGTACCTGTTTGAGGGACCCCGCATCAGGAAGAGCTGAGGGCTGCCCATCCCCCCTGTCCCTGTGCGGCCCAGCTTCCCATCCCCCTCCCCTGCAAAGCAACACCTACAAGCCCCCCTCGTGCCATCACTCACCTGTAGCGCTCAATGATCCTGGGCCTCTGGTGGGTGTATTACTGGCAACATCCACTGCCTCCCCAGTGGCACTGCTGAGCAATGCACAGCCGCTGGCCTCTGAGGCAGGATTCCTTCCCCAGGGTCTTTGATGCCAGGGAAGACTCGCTATTGCCCAGTAAAATGCCTGATCCGCACTTAATTTGGCAGCACCTCCCAAAAGGAGACAATGTGGGACTCTCCAGCTGAGCGGCAGGACCCCCATCACCCACATACAACTCCCCACCCCCGCCCCATGAAGCCAGTTCAGCAATCCAAGCTCACAACTTAGTTCAAGCCAGGGAAATGACAGCATCACCTCCACTGGCCCCTCCAGGCCCCAACCCCAGGTTCCTTCTTTCCCAGCGCTGCAGAACTGTGAAAATCCTTCTCCCTCTTAAACAGCACCATGTACAGACTTTGACAACTCAAGCTTTGTGTTATCTTACCATCTTTTTGACTTTTTGGGAGGAATTTTAATTAAAAGGGGTCCATGAGCAATGGAGGATTACTACTCGGGTGGAAACCCATTTTAAATTGATGTTGGTTTAGTAGTGCCTCTTTAACCCAGCCACAGTATTGTCATCCCACTTCCAGGTGTCTCAAACAATCAGAGAAGGTTTTTAGTTAAAGGGACCTTGCAGGGGTCAAAATGACAGGGCTGCACATTGATTCTGTGTCTTCAGCAGCCACAGGAATGGAAAGGAGACCTGGGAAAGTTGCCCCTCCTCAGCTTTCTGACTCCTATCTGGGTGTCTTACTGCACGATCTGAGAGACTGAGATGAGGTGCTGAATTCAGAAGGAAGAGGCCAACCTCTCAAACCAAGCTGGTGTGGATGGAAGTGGCCAAGGAAATGGACAGAAAGTGGTCCCTTGAACCTTGAGACAGGGCCCCACAAGAGGTTCAAGGTTCTCAGGAGGACTGACAAAGGTGAGCGGCATAACACTTTCAAGTGTCAAGTCCCACTCTCCGACTTTCCCAGTGTTCTCCTACACAGTATTCCTTGGACCAACACACAGCTCCACTCATTCCTCTCTCCAGTCATCCCCTTACATCCCTATCTGAGCAGCCAAAGCACCCACTCACCCTCATCTTTGTGCCATGTCACACCAAATCTCACTATCACCCTCCACAAATGTTGTCCTTCCCTGAATTATCCTCTCCGCACAATCCATTTCTCACAGCCACCATTCTCTGATCTACCGCTTGCAGGAAAAGAGAATGCAGAGTGCAAAGGAGAGGCAGAGAACAAAGGAAGGGGGCCTCCAGTGCCAGGCACCTAGACTGCCACCGGCAATGATTGCCCATCTAGTTGACTGGGAAGGAGGTCTTGCTCCAGGAGGCTGCAAATGTTAGCAACAACCTGTCATGAAAGCCGGGATCTTCTGAAGCACTGCTGCTTACACTGTCGAGAGACTCATCTTTTATCTGGAGCTCTGTGTCCATCCCTTCTGCCCTGCCGAGTGGCATGTATCTGCGGAGAAGGCAACTGTTGCTGGGGCTCCTGCTGATGGTGTGCCTGCTCCTCTTCTTCCTCAGCAGAAGTCCACATTGTAGCTGTCTAAGTTGCTTTCATGAAGGTTGATAACCGATACTTTCAAATGAAGGTAAGTAAAGTGCAAAGTAGTTGAATTGTCTTTCAAAAAGTTGGAAGTCACGTGACAAGCTGCAAAATCAGGCTCTTAGATCAAGTGCTAAGAGCACGAGCCTTTCTCATTGGCAGAGCTGCAGGGAATCAGTTTCACCACTTAGTAAGTGAACAATGTGTTTTTGCATTCTTGACCCTGGCAAGTTTCAGACAGCTTGGCAAACCCATAGTCTGGCTGTAAAGTTCCAGAATTCCAAGTTAAAAGCAGACTCAATTGCCCTGAGAAAATTTTAATTATGTTCCTGACATATCCACTGAGGATTCCCACCCTCCTCCAAATCCAGGAGTGGGCAAGATCATGGCTGTAATTTTTGCCTCTGCTGGGGGCAGGAATGGAGGTGGGTGGGTGCAGAATTTCAGACTGCTGGCCTGTGTTCTGGTGCCATGGCTCTATCTCAGGCCTGCACAGTTGTGATCTTGCTTTAAGAAAGAATATGTTAATGGGTAAATAGCCAGGAAGCAAATCATGTCACCAGCAGACATTGTGCAGAGAGGCTTTCAGTTTAGCTAGCAGCATGTGGTGTGAAGGAATTGCAGCTTTCCTGTTAACAATAGCAGTTAAATCTTTATAGTAAATCTGCCTGCTGAGCAATCCTGTACTATGTCTTTAAATAAACTGAATCTATGTTTAGCTTATCAGTCCTGTGTGAGATTGGTAAGTTTGTAATAAGTGAACATAGAAATACAACATCCGCTTTAAAAAAGGATGTACCTGATTCTCTTTCTTTATTTTGTGACATCCATAAAAAATGAAATTTCACCGCTATATGGCTTTAAACATCAAAATATACCTCAAGGCACTTTGCAGAAGTATAATCATTCAAAAGTGGACACTGGATCTTTAACAAGATAATGCTACAAAGATTCACTGCACCAATGTCAGTCAGCTTTCTGCTGGTTAATGCATGGCAATTGTCTTAGAGGAGCACTTCAACTACTTGAGTTATGATCAATGCATAAATAATTTCCCTAGAATTGTTCTGCTTGGATCAGTATTTCTAAAATTGTGGATGAGAGAGACAATTTGTAAACTCATTCAGCGATACCATTGATTCCAAATCACCAGAAAATTTTTAAACAAAGAATCTTTTACTCAGAAGTGATTAGAATTATAAAGTGCTCCGCAGACATTGGAATTAAATTTCACACTAGATTATCTGTATTTAGTCTGCTCAGCATCAGAAATTACAATTGGGATATGTTCATGTACTCAATAGGATCTAGCATGGAAACACTTTCTTGAGGCAAGGATCTTACACAATGAAATGAATTGTAAGGGTTTTGGGTATTTGTAATTCTACCAAATGGAAGTGGTTTAGCCTATCGAAATGCTATCCACTGTCAGTGGATGGATTGGGGATTTACCTTTTCTGTAATTTTATGTCTGTATCATGTCTCTCATTACTTACCTCTCTAGTCATTCATGTTGTATTGTAGATTGTTTGAGGTATTATGTTCAAATGAGGACAACAGAGCGTTTCTAACCCAGGAGAAAACTGTAATTTGGAGAACCATGGAAAATGACCTCACATCCTGTAATTAAGCTTATTCTTTGGCGGTTGCATATTTACATGGGAGAAAGTAAATGGCTTCCTACATTAGTGTGCATATCAGCACAAATACACTGGCCTGCCCAACATTGCATGTATAATGCAACATGGGATTTAGACTGTCATGCCCAGTGGAGACATCTCCTATCCATAACTTTTAGAACATGAACTGTAATCAGTTTGGAATTTTCTGGAACTAACTCTTCTTGTAAAAGATGGACATTAAAATGCTGACAAAGATGGCTGCCGAGAGTCATCTGACTTGATCTGCGCATTCGAACTGTCATGCTGTCTCAAAAGGACACCTTTCAGACTAAGAAGCATCAATGTCCATACCCTGAGACCATCCAGAAGAGTTTGCAGTGGGTGTCATAGCGGGCGGGAGCAGAAAATATCAGGAGATCGCAAAAGTTGGTTTCATGTCATCATAAAACCAGTTGGCAATCATCTGCTCCACCCGTCAATGGTGGGCCATGTTTCCTACCGCCACAAGTTGAGGACCTAATTTCAACACTTTAGCTTTAAATTATAAGCCTTGCTCGTCAGAATCATGATCTCAGGTATTTCAAAAGGAAAAGAGTAAGTAAAGTGAGTGTTGGTCCTCTACAGAGTGACAGTGCGGAGTTAATAGTAGATAATAAGGAAATGGCGGAAGAAATGAACAAGTATTTTGCTTCTGTGTTCACTATAGGAGATACAAAAAACATCCCAGTAATAGCTGCAAATCAGGAAGTGAACGGGAGAAAGGAACTTGGTGAAATTGCGATCACTGGGGAAATGGTACTGAGCATAGTGATGGAGCTGCAGGCTGACAAGTTTCCAGGTCCTGATGGACTTCATTCTAGGGTCTTAAAAGAGGTGGCTAATGAGCTGGTGTTAATTTTTCCAAAGTTTGCTGAATTCTGGAAAGGTTCCATCAGATTGGAAAGTGGCAAATATAACCCCTCTATTCAAGGGAGGGAGGCAGAAAACAGGAAATTATAGGCCAATTAGTTTGACGTCTGTCATGGGGAAGCTATTAGAATCGATCATTAAGGGAGTTATAGCTGGGCACTTAGAAGAGCTCAAAGCAATAGGGAAGAGTCAGCATGGTTTTGTGAAAGGAAAATCATGTTTAACCAATTTATTGGAGCTTATTGAAGGAGTAACGTGCACAGTGGATAAAGGGGAGCCTGTGGACATACTGTACTTGGATTTCCAGAAGGCATTTGATAAGGTGCCACATCAAAGATTATTATGGAAAATAAAAGCGCACGGTGTAATGGATAACATATTAGCATGGATAGAAGATTGGCTGGCTGGCAGAAAGCAGAGAGTAAGCATAAATGTCTTTTTCTGATAGGCAGGATGTGACGAGTGGAGTCCCACAGGGGTCTGTACTGGGGCCTCAACTTTTTACAATTCACATCAATAATTTAGATGAGGGGAGTGAAGACATGGCAGCTAAATTTGCAGATGACACAAAGATAGGTAGGAAAGTATATTGTGAAGAGGACATGAGGAGGTTGCAAATGGATATAGATAGATTGAGTGAGTAGGCAAAGATCTGGCAAATTGACCTTAATGTGGGAAAATGTGAAGTTGTTTGGCAAGAAGAACAAAAAAGCAGAATACTACTTAAATGAAGATGGCTGCAAAATTCTGATGTGCAGGGGGACCTAGGTGTTCTAGTACATGAATCACAAGACATTCATACGCAGGTACAACAAGTAATTAAGAAGGCTAATGGAATGCAATCATTTATTATGAGGGATTGAACATAAAAGTAACAATGTTATGCTTCAGTTATACAGGCCATTGGTGACACTGCACCTCGAATAGTGTGTGTGCAGTTTTGGTCTCCTTATTTAAGGAAGGATGTAAATATATTGGAGGCGGTTCAAAGGAGATTTAATAGATTGATACCCGGAATGAGTGGGTTGTTTTATGAGGAAAGGTGGACAGACTGGACTTGTTTCCACTGGAGTTTAGAAGAGTGAGGGGTGATTTGATTGAAGTATACAAGACCCTGAACAGCCTTGACAAGGTTGGCGTCGAAAGGATGTTTCATCCTGTGGGTGAGTCCAGAACTAGGGGGGACTTTTTCAAATTAGGGGTCATCTTTTTAGGACAGAGATGAGGAGAATTTTATTTCTCTCAGAGGGTTGTGTGACTTTGGAACTCTCTGCCTCAGAAGGTAGTGGAGGCGGGATCCTTGAAAATTTTTAAGGCAGAGGTAGCTAGATTCTTGTTAGGCAAGGGAATCAAAGGTTAATGGGATTAGATGGGGATGTGGAATTCGAAACACAAGATGATCAGCCATGATCTTATTGAACGGCAGAGCAGGTTCGAGGGGCCGAATGGTCTACTCCTGTTCCATTTCTTGTGTTCTTATGTTCTTATCATCCCCCCATGCTGGATCATCCGGACATGTCGGTGTGATTGTGCGTGTTTCATAAAGGTACATAAGCCTCGTGCACCTGGCGACCTGCACTTTGCTCGGGACTTTGATGTTTGTTTGCCTACCGTGCTTTGGGAGGCACTCGCGGTCGTCCATGCCAAGCTTCGCAGGCAGCACCACATTGCTTTCAGAGGGGCTAACAGGTAGGTCTCTACCTAGCAGACCAGCGGTAAGGCAGGGGTGACTTTTCAACAGCTGCATGGCTGGGGCTTGCTTGAGGAAGGTGGTTTCCCAGAGAGTGTGTGGTGGGGGAGGGGGGAGGGGGGGTGCACATGTTGATCTCTGCAGGTAGCCTCAAGGGGTGAGGGTTGAGGAGACAGTCTCCAGAGGAGATGAGGCCAGATAGAGATGTGAGGGGGTGTGAGAGAGAGTGAGTGGTGATGTCCCTTGAGCTGGCAGTGAGTGAGATGCCAGTGGATGTGTGGTGGCCTTGCGATAGTGTGAGTTTAGCAGGAGGGAGCAGAAAATGTCGGGAAATTACATAAATCGATTTCACGTCACTGCAAAAGCAGTTTGCGATTGTCTGCTCCATCTACCAATGATGGGTCGCATTTTCCACCACCACACATCGGGAATCTAATTTCAATGCTTTAGCATCTCACTATAAGTCCTGCTCACCGGCATTATCCCCCACACTGAATTGAACACAATCCAATTACTTAACTTCAACACTCCCTGGCGACACAAATGAGATCGTTCGTCCTCCATCTGCATTGGATGGCCAAACTCTTCTGTGCAGTGCTGTCACTGACCACCACTGCCACCGCCTCCCAAGCTGGAGTGGTGAGATTGCTGGACCTCCTGCGGCCAGAGCGGTGGGTGGGGGATTTCATGGCGGGCCTCCGAAAGACATTCCAGTGAAGGGTCACTGAACTCTTCTTGGCTTTCAGGGTCATGTCTTCACTGGAACAGTCCTGAGCTGCAAGTATTGAGAAATGTGTGCGTGACTGCAATTTAGATAAGGCACCCGGAGTGAAGAAACGGAGTGGAGGGCGATTTAGAGGCTGCCCACCAGCAATACAGCATGTTTCCTGAGCCTGCGTGATAACTGAGGTGGGAAGCAGACGATACAGCACAAAAATCTGCCCTTGCAGCCAACGGGAAAAATGTCTTTTTTCACACCCGCCACCACACTTAGTGCAATTCAGGGAAAATTCTGCCTAAAGACCCAGATTGTGGCTAATTAACTTAAGCCCAACACCATATTTGGAAGGGAGCTGAGAAGGACCACATGTAAGGCAGCCATGTTGGTTGCCCTTTTATAAAAAGGCTTTAGGTGCTGGCTGCAGAAGGCAGAACAACAACTGCAGAATCAGCAGCAGCAGAAAGGGCAGCAACATCTGCACCTTTAAAAAATGGAGACTGCATCATCTTACGGTCTCCATTCATATTCCTCTTCAAATCCACCAGTACAGGAAACTGACCTCCTGGTAATGAGACTACAGATAACTAACTTTGTGATCTGCTGAAAATCCATTTCTTTGAGGGAATCCTGCAACAATTCTAATCTACGGCTCCGGCTATTAAATCCATCTAGACTACCCTTTCAGGAGTGAAAATGCTTTCTTAGCTAAGCCAGCAACACATGCTACTTTCAAGACAAGCCAACCCCTCTTTTGTTTATAACAGTAAAAGTGCACTATTCTCTTTAACTGTATTTTTCCTCGAAAGAGTGTGTGTGTGTGAGCGTTTGTGGTGAGTACGTGACATAGCATTAGACTTTCAGAGGGAATGTGCGAATAAATAATCCTCTTTATTTAAATCCACAAAAAGCTGGCTGCTGGTCATTCAAATTGTCCGCATGCTAGCCGGAATTTTCTGACCCCTCCTGCTGGCGGGCTCTTCCAGTCCCGCTGAAGTGAATGGAGTTTGAATGGCCCCTGGCGCAGGACCCACTGCGCTGGGGCCAGAAAATCCCAGCCACTCAGGGGTTAAGAAGCACACATTCCTTCCTTTTCATAAATACGCTGATTACAGACAGGAAGGGGATGGAACAGGAGTTTGAGGTAGTTCTCTCTCACCCTGGTCCGTAAGGAGAGCATGAACTCAAGTGAGTGCGATACTCACTGTGACTAGTGCATTGGCAAGGCTAGTCTGGACCCACCACAAAGAACAAGCTTGCATTATAAGAGATAATGGTTCCTTGTGAAGCATTGGAGGAATGGGAAAACATTTCAATGCCTTTTTGTTTTTAATTGGGAAATCAGGTTCACAATGCAGGGCATCTTCATTAAAACAGATGAAAGAGATGAGGTAAGGCAGGAAGTAGTGTTTAGATGACACCAGGTTTGGAAGACGGAGGCCGGAGAGATTCAGCGGCCCAGCCAACAGTCCATTGGCTTTCAGCGGGACCCAGACGATTCCAGCGGAGGGGAGGGCCGGAAAATCCCACCCTGAGAGTGGAGGAGTTCCACTATTTTCAGGTACAGTGGGAGAATGAGTTGAGTTGGACACAGTCCAGTTACTTAACTTCAACACAGCAAGAATATAGAGAGGAGGGAGTCTGCAATATTATCAATAAGGAAAGATCAGTAATAGAAAGAGATTTGAGTCTGGGGATGAGAAAGGGATCAATTAGCAGACAACAAACTTTTTCTAGTATCCTGAATATGGAATGCAGGAAAAGTGCAAGAATGGGAACAGCATTTGAATTTTGGAATATCTTGACTTTACAAACAGTTAAAATTGTCTGGTGCAAATTTAAGTGTTTGGCACAAGAAAACAAATTGGACTCGGTTCATTTTGCAGGGGCTTTGTTTTCTCTTATCTTCTCCCCTCTTCCCTCAAAGGTGCTGCTGGGTTAGTTCTAGGGCAACAACCAGAATCTGGTCCCTTACCCAAGTGGCCATTCTTTAGGTGTGAACTTGGGCAGTGAAGAACAGCAGGCCATTGAATCATGGAGGGCTTCAGTCATGGCTCCTTATATTCTCATGCATTGACCCCACACCATCTCTTTTACATGGACAAGAGAGTGAATGTGCGCAAGGGAACGTACGCAAGTGGGAAAATGCACTCAGGTGAGGATGAGAACACATGTATGCAACAGGGCCAGGAAGAGTAAATGGGGTAAATCTGGTCAATAAAAGTGGGATAGTGCATCCGCTGCCTGTTTTGCGTCCATCAGGTTGACTTCAATGGAAAGGATTATCAGGTGGGCTGTATAGCAGGCAGCAGAATCTGCTACTGCCAGTTTGCATCTGGCAGTGAAAGTTCAAACCTGCTCCAATTTGTGCGTCAGACTTCAGCTTCAGACACCTCCCCTAAATCATCTTCAATTCCTGCCCTGTCTCTCTCCATCTTCATCTTTTGAAACACCTTGGGTCACTACACTAAGTTGAAGGCATTGCACAAGTGTAAGTTGCTTTTGTTGTAGCATTCTGAGGAGCAGAAACCCTCTGCCAATCCACTGCAGCAACTACAGAAACAACAAAACTTGCACTTATATAGCACCTTCAACATTCCATGGAGCTTCACTGGAGTGTTATAAAACAAAATTTGATACTGAACCACGTAAGGAGATATGAGGGCAAAAGCTTGAATTGAGGAGATAGGTTTTAAGGGGCATCACAAAGAAGAAAAGGGAGGAGGAGTGGTTATGGCCTTGGCAGCTAGAGGCGTGGCCACCAGTTGTGGACTTATTAAAATTGGAGATACTCCGGAGGTCAGAATTAGAAGGGCTGTCGGGGATTAGAGTTAGGGAGGGCAGGAGCCAGGAAGAGATTTGAAAACGACAATGAAAATTTTAAAGGTGAGGTATTGCTTAACTGGGAGCCATTATAGGGCAGCAAACACAGGTGTGATTTTTTTTTAGCATATCTTAGCACACACTTTTTTCCCTTTGGGGAAGTGGTGGAAGGATTCCCAGGCTGATCATCAACCACATAAACCACAGCAGAACATGTCCCCACCAACTCAGGCAGCCCCGCAGCCAATTCATGCTCCAATTGATTGATGGCAGATGGGAATTCCGTGCCTCACTCGGGAAGATGTCCCACCTTGGAGAGCTGCTGGCCAGATAGATTGACCGGCAGCTCTCCAGCCCCTGCAGCGACAGCTCTGAAGTGGACAAAAGAGAAACTGCACTAACCAGCCTGAGACTAAGTCCCAGGAACCGGAGGACAAGGTAAGTGTAAAGGGTTCCAGGGCGGGGAGGGTAGGGAAGGCCTGCGGGGGGATTGTGAGGGGTGCGATCGGAGTCCCGGGGGAGATGTTGTGGTGGGGAGTGAAGTCTGGAGGTCACCAGGCCGTAAGGGGAAGGCGCTCACAGTTAGATAGGAGTTTCTGGATGAGGTGCCTACCACCCCTCCACTTCCCCACTTCCAGCCTGAGATCTAACTTGGTTTATTTTTGGGTTTCCCCCATGGATGTGCAATGGCCCTGTCAGCCTAAATATTGAGGCTAGGCAGGAAACGGCCCTTAAGTGGCCATTAATTGGCCACTTAAGGGCCTCAATTGAGGCAAAGGAAGGTTTCCCATCAGAGGCTTTGCCCGCCCAGCGTAAAATCGCTGCAAGGTCAGGGTGGCTGGGAACTCGGAGGGAATCCTGTCCCTGCAATTTCACACTCCTCCCACTGCCTAAAAACCTGCCGGGGAGGGGTGGGGTTGTGGCGGGGGGGTGTAAAATTCAGTTGCTGGTGTGGGAATTGAACCAGGATTTTCTGGCCCAGATGCTACCACTGCACCCACAAGGCCTTCTATACACAGAGGGATGGATGAACAGGACTTGGTGTGGGTTAGGATACCACCCTGTTGAACTTCACAACCTTCTGAAAATGCGCCCGAGAGATTTCTTACACGTGGCTAATTTGGGCAGCAAGTTCTGACAAGGCAATAAAATAAATGATGATTGTGGGCAGAACATTTTTAAAAGACGTTTATTTGAAATTTGGGAAAAAAAGGACTTTGATGGTTGGAATTGAAACAAAATGAGAGCTTAACAAATAACATGAACATCCAGTAATCACTGACATCAAAATGGCCCTCCAACAATGATTAAATAAGAATTGGTACATTGGCACCTGAAGTAACGTGAGAGCTAACAGCCCAACGTATACTGTTAGGTTTCCTGTTACTTTCTAGACAAGGAAAGCAAATGACTGCAGATTACATTTCACTGGTAGCAGACAATGGGAGAATTGACTCATTGCCAGCAATAAACAAAGATTAAAAATTAAATTTTAGAATGTTTGCATTCAATAATATTTTCAACTTCGCACTTAGTGCAGTTTAATCGCAGATAGTGAGATCGAGAGATGTGAAACCGGCGCCACAATTTACCAACATTAAAATAGAGCAGTTGAGATAGGGGTTTAAATTAGAAAGTAATGGTTTAGGCTTGGGGGAAAGAGCAGGGGTAGCTCTTTCAGAGAACTTCCAAAGGCATGATGAACAATGGCTGACTTCTGTATGATGCTAATGAGAACACATCTGAGCCTGTAGACTGCTGGAGGAAGGGAAGCATTAAGGAGGTAAGGCTTCTCTCAGGAAAGAATGAGTCACAATAAAAGATGGGCCAGGATTTTATGGCACCCGCAGCGGCCTCTCCCCCCTCGGTGAATACAGTGAGCCATTTAAATCTCCATTCAGTTCAGCAGGACCATAATATCCCACCGGGCAGGAGGAGCCATAAAATCCTGGCCTTGGTGTAATGGACCTTGATTTACAGGGAGGGTGCAGAGCATGTAGACTGGTATATTCAGAGCTCAGAAGTGAAGATTGAATGAGCAAGATTGAAAGTTCAGAGGAACAATGGCAGAACAGCATTGATAAAATGAAAGGTTGGTAATAAAAAAGGTTACTTTTTTAAATTCATTCATGGGATGTGGGCGTCACTGGCTAGGCCAACATTTATTTCTCAACCCTAATTGTCCTTGAGAAGGTGATGGTGAGCTGCCTTCCTGAACTGCTGCAGTCCATGTAGTGTAGGTGCACCCACAGTGCTGTTAGGAAGGGAGTTCCAGTATTTTGACCCAGCTACAGTGAAGGAACGGCGATATATTTTCAAGTCAGGATGTTGTGTGGCTTGGAGGGGAACTTCCAAGTGGTGGTGTTCCCATGTGTCTGCTGCCCTTATTCTTCAGGATGGTAGTTTGGAAGTTTCATGGGTTTGGAAGGTGCTGTCTCAGGAGGCTTGGTGAGTTCCTGCAGTGCATCTTGTAGATGGTACACACTGCTGCTACTGTGTGTCAGTGGTGGAGGGAGTGAATGTTTATGAATGGGGAACCAATCGTATGGGCTGCTTTCTCCTGGATGGTGCCAAGCTTCTGGAGTGCTGTTGGAGCCGCACTCATCCAGGCAAGTGGAAAAAATTCCATCACACTCCTGGCTTATGCCTTGTAGATTATAGACAGGCTTTGGGGAGTTAGGAGGGTGTTACATGAGAGAATTAGCAACTATAAAAGAATTAAGAACTATTACAGGACAATTTTGAACACCATTTTGCTTAGAGCCCTTGAGAGTGAACTGGCTGCTGAACAGAGTTTGACTTCTTTGAGTGAACCACCTAAATATGTTGCAAAAACAACACAGTTTAAAGAGCTTTCAAAGAACTGATGATTTTTTTATTGTTGATTGCTGTTGATCCATAAGATAATTGGGCCTTTATTGTGCCTATTTTTTCTTAGCTGTTAGGAATTAGGATTGAAAGACATCATAATCAAATCGGCTTTGAAACTTGGGAGCTGCACTGTTGGAAAATTATCAAAATCTATCACATTGAGGACATAGAGAGCAGGCAAACCTATTAAGGATATCTTTCTGCAAAAGTAAAGATTGGATTTTGCTGAAAATTTAATCAGTTCATCACCACTCCAATATCAAACGATTTCTACAATCAGATTTGTCAGGTTGTGAGGCAAGACGTGTTTAATAGATAATGACAGATTTGCATTGGATTCTGATTCAGTTGTCGTGAAGGGAAGGTAGGAATTCATCCAGCAGCCTTATAGTCCAGTACTTTATATCTGATCTTTGGCAGGATTGTTTCTTCCAATGGAAACAATGCAAAAGTGCCATCTGGTTGCTATTGTGATGGATTCAACAGCAACTGAGCAACCCAGCATATGCAAGATTTGTTCAAAAGTCCCAATGTCATAATTAGGGTAAAGTCATGTTTATCGCAAACCCATTTTGGTCATAGAACCTCCCTCTTGGATGTAAAAAAAAACCTCTTAGCTCACTCAGCCCCAGAGTAAACTGACAGACTAGCTGTGGGGAACAAAATTGGAGGCAGGGATGGAAAACCCTTGGGTGGGGAAGGTGGAAGGAAGGGCATTCTGATGTCCATGCCTAAGTCCCAAACCCCAATTCCTGCTCGGGTGAGCTCAATCAAGACCCACTCACCTACACAGAGTCACAGAGTTAAAATTGGGCCTCGCATTCTATGCCAGCAGTGCTAGTTCATAAAACCAACCCTGTGGTCTAAAAAAATGATCCTTCAGAGTACAGACTCACAGTATGAAGCAGTGTTACTAACTGTGACAAAAGCTACAATTCCCAACCAATGTCTTCCTTGGGAGACATTCACAGGCAATCTGCTGAACACAGGGCATTGATGAGACTGCATCTTGAATACTATGTACAGTTTTGATCTCCTTATTTAAGGAAGGATGTAAATGCATTGGAGGCATTTCAGAGGAGGTTTACTAGATTGATACCTGGAATGAGTGGGTTGTCTTATGAGGAAAGGTTGGACAGACTGAGTTTTTTTCCACTGGAATTTAGAAGAGTGAGGGATGATTTGATTGAAGTGTACAAGATCCTGAATAGTATTGACAAGGTGGACATGGAAAGGATGTTTCGTCTTCTGGGTGAGTCCAGAACTAGTGATCACTGTTTTAAAATTAGGCGCCACCCTCTTAGGACAGAGCTGAGGAGAAATGTTTTTCTCTCAGAGGGTTGTGCGACTTTGGAACTCTTTGCCTCAGAAGGTGGTGGAGTTGGGGTCATTGAATATTTTTAAGCCAGAGGTAGATAGATTCTTGATAGGCAAGGGAATCAAAAGTTATGGTGGGTAGATTGGAATGTGGAAGTCAAAACATAATCAGATCAGCCATGATCTTATTGAATGGCAGAGCAGGCTCAAGGGTTGATTGGTCTACTCCTGCTCCTATTTCTTATGTTCTTATGTTCACAGAAGGATTGGATGTGGTTCTGCTCAGCGTGATTCCCCCTATCACTGAACCCCTGTTTTCAAATATACCAGGAGGGATCTGCTTGGTATTATCCATAAAGATGTAAAAAAAATCAAGACATTGGAACAAGGATAGGCCATTCAGCCCTTCGAGCTTGTTCTGCAAATCAATTACATATGGCTCATCTGTATCTTAACTCCACTTAACTGCCTTTGTGCCATATCCATTGACACCCTTAACCAACAAAAGCTATTGATCTTAGACTTGAACATTGATGGCCCAACATCTACAGTCTTTGTGGGAAAAGGTGACCCTGAATTTTGCTTCCAATAGCTCTGATCTTAAGATTATGCCCTCTTGTTTTGGATTCTCCTACCAGATTAAATAGTTTATCTGCATCTGCCCTATCAATCCTTTTGTCATTTTAAATTCCTAAATTACATTACCCCTCAACATTTAAACTCAAGGGGTTATAAACCTGTTCTCATTATGCAACCATTTAAACACTGGTATCATTCTGGTGATTCTCCAATATATTTTACCTGAGGTGTAGGGTTCGAAATTGAAAGCATTAATCCTGATGGGCTCTCCTCGAGGCTCCATATAGTTGAAGTATTGCTTCCTCACTTTTGCATTTCAACCCATTTGAGATAAAGGCCTAATTTCCATTCACCCTTTAGATTACATCTTGCACCTCAAATTGTTCTATCGAAACAATAGGTTATATTTTCCAACCATATGAATGCTTGGAAAGGTATGGATAGAGTTTTAGATAGAGTCTCAGGGACATTGAGAGAGTGTCACTTCCTGACAGCATTTGCTTAATTTTTTCTTATTGAAAAGCAAGGGGGAAAGGATGCAGCACTGAATAACCAGCCATGGCAGCATCCTTCTGTCACATTTGGAGAACAAATGAGGCAATAGTTGAATCATAGAGAAGGGAAGCAAATTGGTAAAAACAGGAGGAATCAGCTTGCTGAAGATCAGAGGTGAAAGGGCAGCTGGGCCACCAGAGGTTCCTATATTACGAGAATCTTTTTATATAAAAATAATGTGGTGTTTTCTCATCTACTCCGCTAACAGCAACATGCCTTGTGTGAATTGGACAGTGTGCCAGCTACTGTGAACAAATAAAACTCCACTTACCGCACAGTGGACTGATAGACCAAATCCTCCCTCTTCTGATATTCATCAATGTGAGTGTAATTTGTAGAGAACAGGGCATCATATGTGAATATTTTCTGTTTGATAGTTCCTCCATCTGTCACCTGGTATCAAGCAACAATACATCACATTCAACAACGAGTGAGTGAAAATTAAAAAGTCCTTTTTATCACATCACACAGCACCTGAGGCAGCCTGCATTCCCTAGTGGAGCATTGCAGAGTAAAGGAAAAGTCTGAATATTACACTCGACACCGAAGAGTGTATCTGTTTCCCATGTGAATCCTTCTATTGTGCTTCGAATGTGAAAGCAGGATTGCAGTGCTTCACATCAGGAAGAAGCTATAACCTAATTCTACTGGGCTGCCTCTTTGCAAAACTACACACCATCCATTAGAAACACTTTACAGCAGGGACTGAGAAGGAGAGACGGGGATGATGGAAGGGAAGATTATCAATTTCTGGCACTGAGAGAGGTGAACTTAGCATTTGCTGACACTACTTTGAAGCAATCACGTTAGACTTTAGTCAGGTTGACCTGCAGATCCCATGGATGGCAAACTCCTGGTTCACATCGAGTCTGCATTGGCAGCTCAACAAAAGTGGCCAAGGGCAAACAGAATTATGTCGCTTAATCCTTAAAAAGATTGGAGTTAAAATTTAAAAGAATTGGACCGCTTAAAGTTGACATGGGAAGAGGAAAAGCTTGTTTTGGCTTTTTGAAGGCTGAAAATATTTTACATGTATTTCCAGAAAGGGAGAAAAAAACTAAGGGAAGGTAAAACAAGTGTGGAGATGGGAAATGGGATCTGTGGGCGAGTGGTGAGTATGCCTGGACAGAGATGGCTAATAGGTTACACGACCCACATAGCGTGGGAAAAGAGGTGGAAGATAGCAAATCTTAAAACTACCCAGGAAGAAACCTCAAATGTACATGTCACAAAAGATGTTGCCCATCACATTAATTGCTGCCCCTGACACGTTTGGATGTAACTTTGCAGCTCTTTCAATGATTGCCCTGCTCCAGCAGCAGATTCCCTACCTGCTCCCATTCTACCCTTTCTGCCCTTGGCCTGCTATAGTGTTCCAATGAAACTGAACACATGTTCAAAGAACAGCCTTCAACTGGGTACCCCTAGGCTCAACAGTATGTCCAACTATTTTAGATCATAACTCTGCCCCCATTTTATTTGTGTTTCTTTCCTAGTTCAGTTTTTTTTTACCCCTGACTGTTTCTCTCTTATTTCCTTTACTTTGTGATCGGACAGCAGCAATCCTGCCATTCGTACCTCCTCTAGACACATCTTTTGTTTCTTTACTTGTCCTGTTACCACTCCCTTTGGTCCTGCACCATGAACCCTTTTGTCATTTAGTTGCTCCTGTCCTCCATCTTATCAGAGATATCCTTTCGTCCTTTTTCCCAGTCTCTCCCCTTTCACTTGCTGAAAACATATTGTGTTTCCCACTTTTCCCAGTTCTGATGAAAAGTCATTGATCTGAAATGTTAACTCTGAATCTCTCTCCACAGATGCTGCCAGACCTGCTGGGTATTTCCAGCAATTTCTGTATTAATTCCAGCAGGACATAAATTGCAGCTGCGACTTCAGATTGAAATTCATATTTTCAAAGGTCTTCAAATATAGAACTGCTATAGATAATCTAGCTACATGATGCATGGTCGCTCTCAGATGAGCAGGATTCATGCAGGGACCCCCACAGGAAGAAGAGGAAGTGGAAATCTCCGCTCAGAATGCTCCCCTTCCACCGACTGCCTTTTCCAGCAACAGGAGTTTCACCAGAACTCTCAGGGCGGGGTGAGAACAGGATGTTGTTTTAAAGGCCATTGAATAAGCGACGAGTGGGGAGCAGGGCAGCTCAGACTCCCCCCACACCTACGCTACCTCCAAAGCCTTTCCCTGCCAGTCCTCATTAGCAGCATCAGCATGGAGGCAGAAGGAAAAGCAAGGCCGAGGTAAAAATTATTACCTGTTAAATAGTTGTGTGGTAGGGTCAAGCTGCCTGGTTTAAATTTCAAGCAATGCTTGGCAGTTAACTGTCAGTCAACATTAGCTGGTGCATTCTCTATGGAAACGCCTCTACCAATCAGAGTCCACTTGCCAACCAATCAGTACACTCTTCTCATACAGTATAAAATTGTTGTTTCCCCTGACATTAGTATTCTTGTGATTGTCCTGATGAGTGCAAGACAAACAGCTTCAACAAAATGTCTTCTTTCAGCAATCTTACCTGATAATACATGTTACGTTGAAGCTCTGAGAACCGAGGCAATGAAGCTGGCAAACCGGGCACTGGAAATATAAAGAGTCTTGCACTGGTTGTGGGAGCTACCGAGTTGGGAACAACAAACATTGCTTTATTATATGTTGGTGGGGAGAATGCTGGTGTTGATGTGATGTGTAGGGGCAACCTTGAATTTTCTTGTTACCTATTTGTTAACTCAGCACTGCTCACATGGGCAAATGTCTGTCACTGGATAATGTGCTCCTTTAACTTCCATCGCCCCAAGTCTAATTCTGTACTGGCAAAACAAAACTGCATAAAGCGAGAAGTTCCAAGTCCTTAATTTCCTTGTGTGCCAGCTTTGCCTCATTGATAGTACTTTTGGTTTGTGTTATGGTAGTGGGTTCAATTTCTTCTTCAGTGACATGCACATAAACTTGGCTGACCCTTTTATGCAGTACGGCGGGACTGCAGTGCTGTTCAAGGTGCTGGGCAGAATAATACGAGGGCAAGGGTGATGGACAGCAGACCCCCCGACTCCCTTGGAAACCACGTCGGTAGGGAGTCAACATGCTCCATGCTGCGCCACCCCATGGCCAGAAAGTGCTTTGGGGCTGATGAACAAAAGCCGAGTAGAAAGTCCCGCCCTCTGGAGCTACCAGCCAATCTGATTGGCTGGCAGCTCCATCAGTCTTGACAGCGTCAGGATGGCCTCAGTGGCAGCTGCTGGAACTACAGGAAGCGAGGAAAATCAAGGCCCATGGATCCCAGGAGCAGTTAGGTCTGGGGTCTTGGGCCAGGGGGGTTTGGGTAGGTTAAGTAGAGGGCAGGTGGTGGGGAGGGAAGGAGGGGGTGCCTTTAAAGGAGGGAAAAGGTTGGAAGGAAGGGGGCGTTTGACTTATGGAGGGTTGCCCCTCGATTGGTCAAGGGCAGTTGACAAAGAGTGACCCACAATTCCTTGTCGTCCTTAAGTTTCAAAATTGAGCTTCCTGCTACTGCCCTGCTGCCCATGCCAAATGTTTTATGGCGTGGGCAGTGTATTATCAGGGCCAACTGGCTTGAAAACAAGTCTAAATGACCCTTAATTATTCACTTAAATATGGCGAGCCATATTTAATATAAATATTATGGGGGAGAGCATGGGGGTGGGCAGGAAGGTGGAGGCGTGGGCCTCCCCATTTTACATGTCCCCCATCATGGGAAAAATATCTGCCAGGGACAGGTAAAATTCAGCCCACTGTTTTTCAGAGGAGGTGTTAAACCGAGGCCCTGTCTGCCCTCTCATGTGGATGTAAAAGATGCTGTGAGACCAGTCCATGAAATGCAGGGGAGCTCTCCCCATGTCCTAGCCAACATTTATCCCTCAACCACATCATTAAAGCCAACAATCTGGGAATTTATCTCAATGTTGGAACCTCGCTTTGTGCCAACTGACTGCTTCATTTATCCACTTGCCAACAGTGACCACACTTCTGAAGAACCTATCAAATGTGATGCACTTTGGAAAAGGCTCTATATAAATGTAACTTATCCCTTTGAAGAAGCCATTTTGGATATGTAATAGCACAGATGGAGTAGGATAGAGTGAGACAATATTGGCCTCTCTCAAGCTTAACGTGAATGCCACACAGCTCTTACATCTTTGTCTCTTGTCAGTTACTCCCACACAGTACCACACAAACATATTGTTGAGTGAGTTCAGTTTGAAGTACCCTGTATCTCCCTCACCAAGTGCTTGAGGAGGTAGCACCAGGTGAGTCATATCTTGAAATGCTTCCGTTACATTCAGCATTCTGGTGAACTAGTAAACACTACCCGCCAGTTTAGATATTGTGCAAACATCATGTTGATAAACAGTTCTCTAAATTGTTTTCAAATGAATGACATTTTTTCCATAAATATTCTAAAATAACCCAAAACCAGTACTAAAAATCGACCATATATTTGAAAGAAATGACTGAAGCTGGAATTGTTTTGTCCTTTTAAGAGCTCCATAACAAATGAAGTATCCCTTTGCCACACAGTTGGCAGGTGAACAGAGCAAATAGTACAGCCCTACATTTAATTTAATTAAATTATAATATTTAATGAAGCTCTCACTATTTGGGTGAGAACAGACGACCCGGCTTACGTTGCAGGGAACAGTGATCAATGATTATTTCTGGCTCTGTGAATATGCACCAGGATTTCTGATCCATATTATTCATTCCCTTCTTGTGCTGCTGCCCATAATCACCAAATATACTCTGGAGACATTTCTGGACCTCATGGTTTCTTTGTATTTTTGTCTTTTGTTCACTCCTCCCTTAAAGGCACCGGGACTCAGCAGCCCACCAGTACCTGATCTGGAGGCTTTTCTTCCTGCGCAGGATCACGCGATGAGTGTGGGTGGTGAGCAGGATCCTGCACCCACCCTCCCCACCCCCAAACAAAGCTCAGCGATGATAAAACCTGGCATCTTGACTTGAAACCAGTTAACTCAACAGAGATTGGAGTTCCCTCTCCAGTGGACAATACCTTCAAAGCCTGGCTTTAGCCAAAAGTTAGAGCTTGGGCTAACCGGAGTGCATCAGAAACTTAGGTGCAGAGATCAGCACAGCACTGCTCCCCCACCCCAACTCTGGTTTCCTGTCCATCACGGAATTCTCACTGCACGCTCCCGGTCAGGTGAAACGCTGCACTGGGAGCACTGATTCAGAAAATCTACCTCATTAATTGATTGCTTAATATTAACAATTCCAGATTTTTTTCCCTGAATTGCAGCTTCTACACCCATCTCCATTCAGACTGCTGTCACTGTCAATTGCTTCCTGCATTTGTTTCCCCAGTGAGACCACACACCTAGTCAGGTGACAATCACAGACCACTTCAGATATTCCCTGTCCTGATTGCTCTCCAATTTCCCCCCAGAGAGCCGGCTATAATTACACCGATTGTCTCCATGACAGTCACAGTTTTAATGTTTCTTGATAAGATTCCCATTTATTCTCCTTTAATATATTCTCTGCTCAAGAGATCTGCAGCCTCTTTTGAACCGCTCTATACATTTAAAAAGATTGTATTGTTGCTGTTTAAGATGCTGATTAGACCCCATTTGGAGGACCGTGTGTAGCCATTTTAGTTACCGTCTCATAGGAAGGGGATTACTGCCCTTCTGGAGAGAACAGTAGGGTCAAAAATCTGGAACCACCCTCCTGAACAGCACTGTGGATGTATTTTCACCACACAGACTGCAGCAGTTCAAGAGAACGTCATCTCCTCAAGGGCGGTTAAGGATGGGCAATAAATGCTGGCCTTGCCAGCAGTGCTCACATCCCATGTGAGGATAAAAAAAATCGAATAACAGCTTGACTTCAATAACAATGCATTTACATAGCGACTTTAATGTAGAAAATCCTCGAGGGTGCATCATGGGGAGGGAAAGAAAGTAGATAAAAGGAAGAAAGGAGGAGAGCCAAGCCAAAATGCAAATGTTAGAGGAAGTGAGCAACCGTTTGTCAAAAAATCAGGCAGTGGAAGGTTCTTAAAGGTGGAAAGAGGAATGGGGGATTTGAGAAGGGAACTCCAGAAAGTAGGGCAGAGACAACTGAAGCTTCTGCATTGACGTGGAGAAGAGGGTGGTGTGGAGAAGAGGGCGCAGTGTGGAGAAGAGGGCGCGGTGTGGAGAAGAGGGCGCGGTGTGGAGAAGAGGGCGGTGTGGAGAAGAGGGCGGTGTGGACAGTGTGGAGAAGAGGGCGGTGTGGAGAAGAGGGCGGTGTGGAAAAGAGGGCGGTGTGGAGAAGACGGCGGTGTGGAGAAGAGGGCGGTGTGGAGAAGAGGGCGGTGTGGACAGTGTGGAGAAGTAGGCGGTGTGGACGGTGTGGAGAAGAGGGCGGTGTGGACGGTGTGGAGAAGAGGGCGGTGTGGAGAGGCGGTGGACGGTGTGAGAAGAGGGCGGTGTGGACGGTGTGGAGAAGAGGGCGGTGTGGACGGTGTGGAGAAGAGGGCGGTGGGGAGAAGAGGGCGGTGTGGATGGTGTGGAGAAGAGGGCGGTGTGGAGAAGAGGGCGGTGTGGAAAAGAGGGCGGTGTGGAGAAGACGGCGGTGTGGAGAAGAGGGCGGTGTGGAGAAGAGGGCGGTGTGGACAGTGTGGAGAAGTAGGCGGTGTGGACGGTGTGGAGAAGAGGGCGGTGTGGACGGTGTGGAGAAGAGGGCGGTGTGGACGGTGTGGAGAAGAGGGCGGTGTGGACGGTGTGCAGAAGAGGGCGCGGTGTGGAGATGAGGGTGGTGTGGAGAAGAGGGCGGTGTGGACGGTGTGGAGAAGAGGGCGGTGGGGAGAAGAGGGCGGTGTGGATGGTGTGGAGAAGAGGGCGGTGTGGATGGTGTGGAGAAGAGGGCGGTGTGGACGGTGTGAAGCAGAGGGCAGTGTAGAGAAGAGGGCGGTGTGGAAAAGAGGGCGGTGTGGACGGTGTGGAGAAGAGGGCGGTGTGGAGAAGAGGGCGGTGTGGACGGTGTGGAGAAGAGGGCGGTGTGGAGAAGAGGGCGGTGTGGACGGTGTGGAGAAGAGGGCGGTGTGGAGAAGAGGGCGGTGTGGAGAAGAGGGCGGTGTGGAGAAGAGGGCGGTGTGGACGGTGTGGAGAAGAGGGCGGTGTGGAGAAGAGGGCGGTGTGGATGGTGTGGAGAAGAGGGCGGTGTGGAGAAGAGGGCGGTGTGGACAGTGTGGAGAAGAGGGTGGTGTGGAGAAGAGGGTGGTGTGGACGGTGTGGAGAAGAGGGCGGTGTGGAGAAGAGGGCGGTGTGGACGGTGTGGAGAAGAGGGCGGTGTGGAGAAGAGGGCGCGGTGTGGACGGTGTGGAGAAGAGGGCGGTGTGGATGGTGTGGAGAAGAGGGCGGTGTGGACGGTGTGGAGAAGAGGGCGGTGTGGATAGTGTGGAGAAGAGGGTGGTGTGGAGAAGAGGGCGGTGTGGACGGTGTGGAGAAGAGGGCGGTGTGGAGAAGAGGGCGGTGTGGAGAAGAGGGCGGTGTGGACGGTGTGGAGAAGAGGGCGGTGTGGATGGTGTGGAGAAGAGGGCGGTGTGGAGAAGAGGGCGGTGTGGACGGTGTGGAGAAGAGGGCGGTGTGGAGAAGAGGGCGGTGTGGAGAAGAGGGCGGTGTGGACGGTGTGGAGAAGAGGGCGGTGTGGACGGTGTGGAGAAGAGGGCGGTGTGGACGGTGTGGAGAAGAGGGCGGTGTGGAGAAGAGGGCGGTGTGGACGGTGTGGAGAAGAGGGCAGTGTGGACGGTGTGGAGAAGAGGGCAGTGTGGATGGTGTGGAGAAGAGGGCGGTGTGGAGAAGAGGGCGGAGTGGACGGTGTGGAGAAGAGGGCAGTGTGGAGAAGAGGGCGGTGTGGAGAAGAGGGCGGTGTGGATGGTGTGGAGAAGAGGGTGGTGTGGAGAAGAGGGCGGTGTGGACGGTGTGGAGAAGAGGGCAGTGTGGATGGTGTGGAGAAGAGGGCAGTGTGGAGAAGAGGGCGGTGTGGACGGTGTGGAGAAGAGGGCGGTGTGGAGAAGAGGGCGGTGTGGACGGTGTGGAGAAGAGGGCGGTGTGGACGGTGTGGAGAAGAGGTCGGTGTAGACGGTGTGGAGAAGAGGGCGGTGTGGAGAAGAGGGCGGTGTGGACGGTGTGGAGAAGAGGGCGGTGTGGAGAAGAGGGCGGTGTGGAGAAGAGGGCGGTGTGGACGGTGTGGAGAAGAGGGCGGTGTGGACGGTGTGGAGAAGAGGGCGGTGTGGACGGTGTGGAGAAGAGGGCGGTGTGGAGAAGAGGGCGGTGTGGACGGTGTGGAGAAGAGGGCAGTGTGGACGGTGTGGAGAAGAGGGCAGTGTGGATGGTGTGGAGAAGAGGGCGGTGTGGAGAAGTAGGCGGTGTGGACGGTGTGGAGAAGAGGGCGGTGTGGACGGTGTGGAGAAGAGGGCGGTGTGGACGGTGTGGAGAAGAGGGCGGTGTGGATGGTGTGGAGAAGAGGGCGGTGTGGACGGTGTGGAGAAGAGGGCGGTGTGGACGGTGTGGAGCTGAGGGCGGTGTGGACGGTGTGGAGCTGAGGGCGGTGTGGACGGTGTGGAGCAGAGGGCAGTGTAGAGAAGAGGGCGGTGTGGAAAAGAGGGCGGTGTGGATGGTGTGGAGAAGAGGGCGGTGTGGAGAAGAGGGCGGTGCGGACGGTGTGGAGAAGAGGGCGGTGTAGACGGTGTGGAGCAGAGGGCAGTGTGGAGAAGAGGGCAGTATGGACGGTGTGGAGAAGAGGGCGGTGTGGAGAAGAGGGCGGTGTGGACGGTGTGGAGAAGAGGGCGGTGTAGACGGTGTGGAGCAGAGGGCAGTGTGGAGAAGAGGGCAGTATGGACGGTGTGGAGAAGAGGGCGGTGTGGAGAAGAGGGCGGTGTGGACGGTGTGGAGAAGTAGGCGGTGTGGACGGTGTGGAGAAGAGGGCGGTGTGGAGAAGAGGGCGGTGTGGACGGTGTGGAGAAGTAGGCGGTGTGGACGGTGTGGAGAAGAGGGCGGTGTGGACGGTGTGGAGAAGAGGGCAGTGTGGACGGTGTGGAGAAGAGGGCGGTGTGGACGGTGTGGAGAAGAGGGCGGTGTGGACGGTGTGGAGAAGAGGGCGGTGTGGATGGTGTGGAGAAGAGGGCGGTGTGGACGGTGTGGAGAAGAGGGCGGTGTAGACGGTGTGGAGCAGAGGGCAGTGTGGAGAAGAGGGCAGTATGGATGGTGTGGAGAACAGGGCGGTGTGGACGGTGTGGAGAAGAGGGCGGTGTAGACGGTGTGGAGAAGAGGGCGGTGTAGACGGTGTGGAGAAGAGGGCGGTGTGGACGGTGTGGAGAAGAGGGTGGTGTAGACGGTGTGGAGCAGAGGGCAGTGTGGAGAAGAGGGCAGTATGGACGGTGTGGAGAAGAGGGCGGTGTGGACGGTGTGGAGAAGAGGGCGCGGTGTGGAGAAGAGGGCCGTGTGGACGGTGTGGAGAAGAGGGCGGTGTGGACGGTGTGGAGAAGAGGGCGGTGTAGACGGTGTGGAGCAGAGGGCAGTGTGGAGAAGAGGGCGGTGTGGACGGTGTGGAGAAGAGGGCGGTGTGGACGGTGTGGAGAAGAGGGCAGTGTGGATGGTGTGGAGAAGAGGGCGGTGTGGAGAAGAGGGCGGTGTGGACGGTGTGGAGCAGAGGGCAGTGTGGAGAAGAGGGCAGTATGGACGGTGTGGAGAAGAGGCCGGTGTGGACGGTGTGGGGAAGAGGGCGGTGTAGACGGTGTGGAGCAGAGGGCAGTGTAGACGGTGTGGAGAAGAGGGCGGTGTGGACGGTGTGGAGAAGAAGGCGGTGTGGACGGTGTGGAGAAAAGGGTGGTGTGGACGGTGTGGAGCAGAGGATGGTAATGCACAAAATGCCAAGTTTGGAACACAACAGCGATCAGGAGGGGATATAAGGATGTGGGTTGTTGCAGGGAGAGGCTGGGCGTGAAGCCATGGTGGGATCTGAAGATGAATATAATGATTTTAAATTTGGTGCTCTGGGGGAAGAGAGAACCATTGCAGGAATCAGACAGATGGGATAAGCAGGACTTAGTAAGGAAGACTTTGAGCAGCTAAATACTGAACAAATTAGAGTTTATGGTGGTGGGAAACCTGAGTCCAGTCTGGAGAAAATCAGAGAGATTGGGTTTAAGAGATGACAACCAGGTGGTTAAGGATTTCAGGAGCAGTTGCAGTGAGGTTGGGAGGTTGAGATATTGGCAGTAAGCAGTAAGGGACTGGATGTAGGATTGAAGTTCATTCTTAAGTCGAACAGAAGGTTGAGGTCCCCACTCAGTCTAGTTCAGCCTGAACGGATGGCAGCTCTTGTTTGGGTTGGGGTGGGGGGGGGGGGGGGGGGGGGGGGGGGGGTGGGGGGGGGTGGCGGGTGTGAGGGGTGGCGGGGGGGAAGGGGATGTGGGGGCGGGGGGTGTGGGGAGAGGGTGATGGAGTTGGCAGCAACAAAACTGATGGGGGCAGGTGGGTGGATAAAATTGAAGGCTCCAGTTTTTCCTTGGCTGTGGGTATTAAGGGGGTGAAAATGGTCTATGCCAGCAACATGAAACAAGCTTATAACAAATTGGAGCTGATTTTTCACTGCTCCTAGTCTTCTTTCTACTGAAATTCAGGCAATGATAATCCAACTCATTTTGCAGACTCGTTTTCTCTCATTGTTACTTTTACTTGGTTTGAAATTGAAAGTCTTGGCAATATTTTCTCCAAGTCACTCGAAAATAAAAACTGGTGAGGTGAAACTTTCAGCTGCCAATTTAACTCGCTGTCAGCCTGTTTTACACTAGTAGACCAAGTTCACCCCCAGCGCAGTTTACAAAAATTACAGGAGTTAGGCTTGCTTCTGCTGGAAAAGAAGAGACTTTTGAGGGAACTTAATTGCTATGAAGCCAATTGACAAATCATTTCGATCAATTGCTTACTCTGGTAATGGTTTCAAATATCAGGGGATATGAGTGTAAATAACCATGTCAGGTGTGAGGGGGGAAATGTTGAAGGAACATTTTCACAGACTGGGTAATAGAGTTGTGCAGTCACTTATGAAAGGAGGACATGGAAGACGACAGTATAAATAGGTTCAGGAAGCAATTAGATGTTTTTTTCTGGTGAAAGGATTAAGGAATCTGATTACAGTGAGATCAATCTATTAAAAAGGGACTGGGCTGGTTGAGCCAAATATCCTTAGAATTAAATCCTCAGGATTTAATTGCTCAATGAGATATGGGCTGGTTAAAATGTTGATGTTAGATTCCTGTGCATGTTAGTTCAATCCACCCCCCAAGGCTCCTTTAATCCCATGGAGAATGTGCGGCTGGAGACACCATTTATCTCAGCTCAGCAGGGAATTCTGCTCTGAGACAGCAGGTAAGGAGGTGTGTTGGTAACTAATGGTACATAGGCATGAGCTCATTCATTTCCTTTCAGTCATCTTCGTATGCTCTGTTATGACTTAACTATTGGGGGATCTTCCACAATGTGTCCGGTTGCTGCAGCCCCTTTATTACCCAGTTCCAAGGACATGTTCTGAAACCTATTTTTATTGCTCTGGTTTCTCTTCTCGTGTGCCAACATTAGCACTGGATAACCTAAACAAAACAATTCAAGCAAGCTTCCATTGTCAAAGGTCATTAGGTGACAAAATGGCTGCTAAATGAGGAGAGTATTCACTGCAGGTTGGGGAGCTCCCATTGGCTGCGAGACACATAGAAACTGGCTCATTCTCCTGGGTGTAGCGCTAAATCTCAACTGCTTCTTTGAAAGTCAAGAATCGCGGACAGTGCTAAGAGACTTCATCAAATAACAGCACCAATACAATGAACAAACAATGAACTTTTCTCTAATGGAATCAAGGAACCCAAAGACAGGCAATGACAGAGCTATACCCAATTGGAGGTTAGAAGAATGAGAGGTAATCTTATTGAAACATGAGGACTGGATAGGGTGGATAGGGTGGATGCTGAGAGGATGTTTCTCTTGTGGCGGAGACTAGAACTAGGGCACATAGTTTAAGAATAAGAGGTCCCCCTTTTAAGATGGAGATGAAAATAATTTTTTTCTCTCAGGGTCATTGGTTTGTGGAACTCTTCCCCAGAAAGCATTGGAGGCTGGCTCACTGAATTTATTCAAGGCTGAGTTAGATATATTTTTGACTGACAAGGGAGTTCACGGTTATGTGGATCACACAGGGAAGTGGAGTTGAGACCACAACCATCAGCCATGAACTTACTGAATGGCGGAGGAGGCTCAAAGGGCCAATGTACCTACTCCTGCCCCTAAGTCCTATGTTCCTATTTTTACACACTTTTCCCTCTTTATGCCAAGGTATGCAGTGGTGCCCTGAACCCACAGTGAATGGAAACTGCCCAGCACCTTGTTCCTGAATTAATAACTCTCAATGTAGAATTTCTCTTTCCATTTTATTTGGAAATCTCTATGCGTTAATGGCTAATAGGCACAAATCCAGACTTGGGATTTCACATAGGTTTCTGTTACTAATGCACTGCGCGTTATTATGCTGCTCCTCTAGCCTCCCTCCCCCCCACTTCTGTGTCACACTAAGACAATTAGTGAGCAACCTTCATTCAGATTTTGGTAAAGGATGTTCCTGTGCCCCACTAAAATGATGCTGGAGAATTTATCAAGTTACTTGCTCTGGTGATAGTCCTGATTCCCTTAAACCCCATTTCTTCGACAATCCTCAGGTCTTTATAGCATGAGTTTGATGCCATCAAAGCACGACTACTTGAATTAGCCCATCCTTTCTCCACTATTTTCAATCATCGTAATGTCTGAACTTCATCCATGTTTCTCAGTAGAACTCTCCACATAGCTGAAATGCCCTTTAAAGACCCAAGTTTCACTCAATCAAAAGCTGAGATCTGAACATAGTTACAGACGATGAAGACCATCATTCCATCCTGAATAACCCATCCACATTTACCCTCCATTCTCTCCATCATGGCATGCAACAGGATCTGAAATGATTCCAACAATAAACCTTGCCCCCGTCATGAGTCATTTAATCTTTGATGTTTTTAATACATTATAATGTAGAAGCTCTTCTGAAATGTATAATTACTGGCAGCTCCTGGGTGCAGACAGTCCAGATGAATAATCATGGGTACAGTAGTTGTAAAGAGCATGATTGGTTCAGGCTAATGTCAGGAACAGCCAGTCACGAAACCTCTCCTTAACCCTACTCGCATTTGCCCTCTGATGATAAATTTTAACTGGGTCTATCCATTCCAGCTTATATGTGTCCTTGTTTTAATTTAAAAATTTGCAACTTGACTTCAATCATCAAATTGCGTCACTGTAGACATAAACTAATTCTGGGAATCATGGAAGGACAAAGTCATGAATCCAACAATCCTCTGAAAGGCAAATCTCCCGACTATGTTGGCACTTATCAAGCAGAGACAACTTTGCTGCTTGGGCACACTCGCAGGATAGAAATGGGCACATACTCAAGGGTTTTCTCTATGGCGAGGTAGCTGGAGCTAGAACACCAATAGGACACCCAAAGCTTTGCTTCAAGGATGTTCGTCAACGTGACATGGAGACCCTGAACATCGATGTTTGCATCTAGCTGATCACAGAAGGAAATGGCATGATCACTTGTGGGCTGCTGTGCACCACCAGGGCGATCATTGGTTACAACAACTTGGCAACAGGCACCAACACCAAAAGCAACAACCACAGTGATACCTGATAACCACTTCATAAACAGCACTTGTGACAGAGTCTGCCTCTCACAGATTGGTCTCTTTAAACATCAGCAAAAGTGTGCCATATGAAGCCACCTCATCCCCAAGGGATTTGATTTGCCATCATCTTATGTAGATGGAAGGACACTGACAGCAACGGACGGTACGAATTCAGTGAAATGTCTGAACGATAATCTTAAGCTGGTGATTCCTCCTTAAAGAAACAGATTAGCTCAGTGAGTGTGTGCCCCTTAACACCGTAAGGAATGGAAACTGGAGTAGGCCACTCAGCCCTTCAGGCTTGCCCCACCCTTCAATAAGATCAGGGCTGATCCTATACCTCGGCTTCACCTTCCATCTTATTCAACTGATTCCCTTTTTATTCAAGAGTCTATCCAAAAATCTGTAGTGCCATGTCATGTGGCATTGAGCTACACAGGCTAGAAAGAAAGTTGCAATCCTTGGTCTATGCTGAGTTGTTTGATCTCATTTGGTTTGGAAATTTGGACAGTATACAACTAGCCGCAGCAACTCTGCACTAAAGAGGGTGTTGTGGGTAGGGAATTCAGCAGAGACTCCCGCTCCTGATCGTGATTTAATCACTCCTTCTGGGAGTGCACAGATTAAAATCAGGCTTGGCAGTGACACCTCCATGATGGAATAGCACACTAACATTCAGAAGTTCAGGGTCACATATGAAAAATGAGCACAGCTTTCGAGGAACCCATGGCGTTATCTTCCAGCTTGAGAGAGGAAAAGAACAAGTGGAACAAAAATAATGCAGCAGATTAATGGCCTGAGCTGTCACGTAAACAAATACAAATATATTAATTGTTCAACTAACAGAGTCAGTCAGTTTAATGCCTCATTAATCTCCAGTGTCCAACTAATCTAAATATAATACTCTGCTGTTTAATGTGAAGCTGCTTCAAACTGTTGAATTATTGTAAATGCAAAGGAGCATTTGTCTAAATAAATTATTATATGCATTCTGTTAAGTATTAACTCAAGAGTCTCCTTGTGGACAGAATCTCCCAGATTTGCACTAAGTGCAGTAGCAGGCGGGAAAAAGGATGTTTTACCTGTCGGCCACATTGGCAGCTTTTCATGCCGTACCGTCCCATTCCCACCTCATTAATTATGCATTCCCGGGAAACACGCCGGGTCGCTGGCAGGGCAGCCTCAGTCCTTCAGTAAACCAGGCACCATATTTAAAGGCCGACCCTGCACAGAGCCAGCACTCTACAAGGATAGGAAGCTGCTGGGAACTGATAGCTGCCAATGGGAGGAAACATGTTACCCCTAGATTTAGCAATGCCTCGCAGTGGAGGTCTTCTGCGATGTCCTCTACCCCCAATCTGGGCGATGACCAGCAAGCAAAGTCACCAATCCAGCATGGGAGGCAGTGGCAGTGGTGGTCAACACCTACACCCCACAAAAGAGGACAGTGCAGGAAGCGGATAAATGGTCTCACCCGTTCCACCAGGGTAAGTCACTCTTCTCATCGCTCTCAACTCACACACTCAAAAACCCATCACACATCTACAGGGATCTCACACCTCAAGGGGCAACACCAATAACTCTCACACACACCCTCACATCTCCATCAGACTCATACCATCTGGAACACGCGTCCTCATCCTGTTCATGGCTCCACTCACCACACAAACATTCCACACAGTGCCGTGTGTCCTACTCGCACTCTCTTCATGCAGGAGGAGCAGGCTCATAACAGCAGGGTCCAGACCGGTGGTGGAGTTGCCCACATTAGGCCCCTTGCTCACTTTGAGGAGCGTGTTATCACGCTGACTGGTGAGGACATGGACCATACCTGTGGCGACGATGAGGGTCGGTGGTGAACACTTACCTGAGGGATCCTGCACATCATCCCTCTCTCAACACAACTGTGAGTGCTCTCTCTCTCCTGCTTTTGACTCTGCTGCCATGCATTCATTATCTCTGTTTTGCTTCACAGGGAGCTCTGCCAAGCGACTGACACCCTCAGCCAACCAGTCCCTCAGCTCCATTCACGTCCTCACCTCCAGCCAAGAGGAAACCTCCTCCATTGAAGAGCTGGAAATAAGCAGCCTGGAAGACCCATCACAGCGCTTACCCACACCCTTCACCAGCGCAGAGACACACACCTCAGTGGGACCAAGATCTAGAGCAAGTTCAGGTTCATAATCTGGTGGTCATCTCAATGACACATCCGCAGCAGGAGGAGGCAGGTTCAGCTGAGCCCCTTGACAGTCAGAGGAATGCTGGGAAAGAGACATATGTGAGCTCTAGGTCAGATGGTGAGCCTCTGGATTCCGCCTTCCAATTCATTTTGGAGAGTCAGTAGAAGGCGTGGGAACATCACTCAGAGCTGTTGGAAGCCCTCAGCAGAGTGGCACGCAAATCAGAGGAGTGTACCTGCCTGCTCTCTGATGAAGTGGTACCCACATGTACACATATGGAAGACTCCATGGTAAGGATGGTGGATGCCATGGAGACCCTGGTCCAGCAGAACATGGAGAAGAGCACAAACCTGCACTCCATCACGATAGCCATGGGTGAGTTCCTGCAATAGCAACGCAAGAGGAAAATGGGTCACCTTGATGTCCCTCCAGGTGCTCTTTCCCCTCAAAGAGTCAGGCTGGGGCCCTCGAGCACCTGAAAGGAGGAGCAGCAGCTGGTCAACCCTGGGTGATCCACTCAGGAATCTCAGAGGCTGCCCTCTCCCTCCATGACCCCTTTGCCTGTGACCCCCTCAATCCCATCCCCTGTCACCGCCGAGGGAGCAGCTGGCCCACAGGAGGACAGCCAAAGCAAGCTGGGGCCCTCAAGGACACGGCTCTCCAGAGGACCAACACCAAAGTCATCAAAGGCAACAAGGCCAACCATGGCACAGGCTGTCTCCACCCCTGCTGCAGATGTCAGGGCAGCACCTAGAAGAAATGATAGGCCTAGAAAAGTTAAGAATTTCTGATCACAAGTGGCTGCATGGGCAAGCGCATTTTGTCACATTATAATCGGAAAATATATTCACTTTCACTGAATAGTGCGTAATAATGTCTTTCAGCTTCATTTACAGGCTTCACTAGTCCTCCCCCTGCATCCTGCACATCCCCACTAGCAGCTCAGCTTTATGCAGCTGGACCATGAGTGATTTTGGAGGGATAAGTGTATGTGTGGCAGGGCCTTTCAGAGCCTCGTGCACGCATATGGAGACTTCCTCCATCACACTCATCTCACTGTCCCGAGTGTTTTCAATGCTGTCTGCTGGGGTTCTCATCCAGTTGTCCATCTGAGCTGACCTGCACCTCCGCCCACCCTCTGATCACACTCCCATGCAGCACGTGTACCCGTCCAACATGAGGCTCCGCTCACTTTTGATTTCAGAAGTATGGTGGTTGTTAAGTGTGTTTTCAGCTCCCCCACCCTTCACCCTCCCCCAGTCACCCATGTACCTTCCCCCATCACTGTTGACCCCCCGTGGCAACACCTTCCACCTCCCCACCATCACCTACCAACCAGAACCCTTTTCTTTCCAGGATGTCCATGTGAACGTGTACGTTCTCTATCTTCCCAAAAATCCCACCCCATCCACACTGACCTCCAACCTCCCTCTTCCCACCCCCAGGGTGGTGTTTGCCTCCGAGTGCCCACCAACCACCCTCACTGTCCCTTCTACTGCTACAGTCGCACCCTCATCCTCCCACCCTACTGGCTCACTTTGCCCCCTCTCGCACTCACCATTCCCTCCTACCATGCCCACTCTGTTCGCTCCCCAGGAGGCAGTCATCGACTCCACAGACCCCTCCCTTGCACATTCACCTGGACATTCCCCTCTCTTACTTGTACCTCCAAAATTACTCCCTCCTCCATCCTTACTCATTCCTCCACCTTCCCCGCTCCGAACTCCTTCCCTGATACCTTCCTCCTCCCTTACACCTACCTCCTCATTTGCCGCATTCTTCCCCGTTACACCCTCCTACCCCCATATTACCTCCCCCCCCAACCTCACCCCCCCAACACCTTCATTTCCCCCACTCCCAACCTCAACCCCCTGCCCCTGGTTCACTTGCCTCTTCCATTCAACCCTAGACCTTCCTCTCCATCCCCTCGACAATCATCTGTAGCAGACCATGGCCAAGAAACTGATGTCCCAAAGCAGACCCCAGACATCAACAGTGACCTTTCACATTCTGTGAGCTGCTTCGCGATGGAGCCATATCCATACAAATCCACCCAGTATGCAATGCACATTCCTTCAGCGTTCGGTAGCTGTTGGGCTCCAGCATCTTCTGTTCCCTGGATGTCCGCGATGTGAACAAGGCCCTAATGGTAAGTCCTGACTTCTGTACATCACACTTGTCATGGCGTGTTCTGGGCTGGCGTGTTTTCCCGCCAATGTGGGCGGTAAATTAGATGTTGGGGGGGGTGGGGCGATGATTCTGGCTAGCAGGGCTTATAACTCGATGCAGATATATTAAAATAACATTCCCGATGTGCGGCGGTGAGAAAAGTGGCCCGGCATTGACGGGCGGAACAGATGATCGCAAACTGGTTTCATGACGGCTTGCAAACAATTTTTGGCTTCCCACCATATTGTCTGCTCATGCCTGCCATGACACCTGGGGCCAAGCAGGACAGAAAATTCCGGCCTATGTCTGTGTAGGCACTGAGCTACACAAGCCAAAGTATCCCTGTGATCCTGCAAACATCCTAGTGCTGGCAGGTAGCCTGTCCTACATCAAGTCGAGAATGAGTCACAACGTTCTTGCAACAGATCACCTGGTTAAACTCCACTACTTTACCGAGCTCCTGGCCGCATGCTCAGGCTAAACTACACTCTGGAAAACCTTGGCACCCTGTTTGACCCAGAATTTCAAATCTAAATTCCTATTCATTATCAATCGCCACTTACTCCAACCCAGTAACACTGCCCACCTTAGTTCCTCTGTCCTCGCCCAGGCTTTTTTCACCCCTAGACTCAAAGAACTGGATTTTCCGATGGGGGTCAGGATTCTGATGTTAGGCCCATATGGGAGTCCCGAGCCTAGCCATGTTGTCAACGTGCCCACCAGCACAACCTTCTGGAAAGCTAGGCTCATTTTTCATATGTGACCCTTAACTTTTGAGTGATCTGTTGGAGGAAGCTCTGACTCACTTGTGACTTGACGTTGGGCAGGCATCCTGACAGCCCTGGAATAATCCAGGAGGAAGGCCTCCTAACTGGCCACCTCCGTGCTTGCCATCCTAAAGGGCTCCAAAGATGCAGGCCCAATCAGAACGCCCACAGCTATGTCAGTCCAGCAGCCCTTAAATGGGGCTTTAATTGGACTAACTGGCTGCCCAACCAGGCCTGGTCCCCTCTCCTACCCTGCATTTGTAGCTAACTTGGTTCCCTGTCTGCCCCGGGGAAAGTGCCTCGAAGGTGGGAATGTATCAGGGAGCCATTCCAGCTTGGCTCCTCCTTATTTTCCTGACCCACCCACCTTCAACTTTCAACTCCTCCCTTGTCTCCCATTCTTCTCTCTCTGTTCCTTGAATGTATTGCCATCTCCCAAATATCCTGCCCACTTTTCCAACTACTCCTTATTTGAATTGCTCCAATCAAGTATCTACTGCTATCCTAGCCCTGAAATAGCCCTATTTAAAGACACCAATGGCATCTTTGCATGCCAGCAATACACTATCCCTTCTTTGCTCTCCTTGACATCCCCATAGCTTTAGACATGGTTGAGCACACCACCTTCCTCCAATGCCTCTCCTCCAGTTCAGTGGGACTTTCCGCGACTCTCAACCACTCAATCGTAGGCAGAGTATCTCCAACACTGCATCCTCTTCCCTCCTCCGCACCACTTCATCTGGAGACTCTTGTCCCCCATTCCACTTCTTCAACCATGTGCTCTTCCTTAGTGACATCATCCAACATCAAGATCAGCTTTCACATGTATGCTGACAACATACCTGCCCTGCCCCTCCCCCCACTCCATATTGCCGTTCTGCTGTCAAACCTGCTGGTCTAGCACCCTGTCTTGTAGTTTTCTTCAGTTAAATATTGGGAAGATGTTGTTACAAACTCTGTACCCTTGCCATTGTTTCTATCTTCCTCCCCGGCCAACATTTCAGACTAAACTGGACAGTTTGCAACCTTGAAACCCTATTCAACCCTGAGCTAAGCTTCAGACCTCATAACCTATTCATCACAAAGACGTACTGCCTACTTGCACCTCCATAACAGCGTCCACCTCTACCTTCCTATTGCTCAAACCCTTAGGCATGCCTTTGCCAGCATCAGGCTTGACTATTCCAATGCTGCCCTGGCTGGTGTCCCATCCTCCATTTCAGCTCATCTAAAACTTTGCTGCCTCTATCCTATTGCACTCCAAATGCTGGATGCCCATAACCCTCGTCCTTGCTGATCCATATTGGCTCTGTCCATCAATGCTTTGAATTTAAAATTCTGAAACCCACGTTTAAGCTTCTTCATGTCCTCTTGCCTCATAATCGCTTTAGCCTTCTCCAGTCCTGCAACTTTCCCAGAGTGTTGCAGTTACGGGCTCCATATGAGCCCCCCTCCCTCCCCTCTGTATTCAACTACATCAGCATCACTTTCTACTCCTTTTTCCCTTATCTATGCTATTCAGTTCAGCTACTCCTTGTGCTAGAGGATTCCATATTCTAACCACTCTCTAGGGAATGAACTTCCTCCTGAATTCCATTTTCGATTTAATAGTGACTTCCTTCTATTTAAGGCCCTAGTTTTGGATTCCTCTGCAAGTGCAAACATCCTCTCTCGATCTATCAGAGCCTTTCATGACCTTAAAGGTCTCTATTGTTTTACTCTGAGCTTTCCCTTTTCTACGGCAAAGAGCTGTTGCCCGTTCGCTCGAGCAGCTAGCTGCTGTTGGTTTCATAGATCTAGGGAAATTGAAATGTGTTTTCCAGTTCTTTCCGCCTCCTCTCTTGACCTGCTAGAGGGAGATGGTGGAGTCGTGGTAATGTCAGTGGACTAGTAATCCAGAGGCCCAAGTGAATGCTTGGGGAGGGGGAGAAAAGAGGTAGGGGTAGGGGGAAGGGGGAAGGGAGGAGAAGGGGATGGGAAAGTGGTAGGAGTAGGGGGAGGGGTAGCGGAGGAGGCTGGGGGAGGGGAGAAGTGGGGAGTGGGGGAGCAAGGGGAAAGGGGGGTCGTGGGTTCAAATCTCACCACAGTAACTGGTAGAATTTAAATTCAATTAATACATCTGGAATATAAAGCTAGTCTCAGTAATGGTGACCATGATGACTATCACTGATTGTTGTAAAAAGCCCATCTGGTTCGCTAATGTCCTTTAGGGAAGGAAATCTGCTGTCCTTACCTGGTCTGGCCTACATGTGACTCCAGGCCCACAGCAATGTGGGTGACTTTTAACTGCCCTCTGAAATGGCTTAGCAAGTCACTCAGTTCCAGGGCAATTAGGGATGGGCAACATATGCTGGCTTTGCCAGCAACACCCACGATCCATGAAAAAATAAGTTAAAAAAAAGTTAAGAATCCAGTGAGTGTTCACCATTTACCCCACAACAAGTGGCCATTCTTTGCAGGTATAAACCTGGACAGCAAGTGTTAGCCTGCCACAGAGGATGGTGTTAAAACAGCCACGCTTGATTCTGTTCTCACCCAACATCTACAAACACAGAATAGACACCCCTTTCTAACCCAGGCTTACCAAGGATGATTGTGACACTGTCCCTCCTCCCCAGCTCCGCAGAGACTCAAAAGAACCAGATATGAAACCTCCTGATCTGCAGTGTGTATAATATTTGGCACAAGAGGCTGGCTGACTGTAATTATCATAGCACCTTTGTTTCTTGTTAGCTCATTTCCTCATTTCCCATTTAGTTCGAGTGTAAACAAAACTGCTCGTGGAGTTATAGAGGCAACTGGCATGGCGTGGCGTGTCACAAGCGTGTGCCTGTAGCTGGCACGGCTGCTCATACCTGTATAGAGGTAATTGACAAGCTTCTCACGCACGCATGTGTGAGTAATTGACAAGGCTTGTCACACACCTGTAAGCTGCTAATTGACAACGCCAGGAAATTGTTCCTGCAACATGTTTATGGTTGCTTCTCTACTAACAGCAGCGATTAATTTATGTGGTAATATCATTAAACGAATAATGCTGATCGGGAGCACATTGCTCAAGATGCTAATTAGCCACGTAGCTTAGTAAAGGAGAAACAAGTACATTCAGTTGGAGAACAGCTAATATTTGCAGACAGCTGGAGTATCAAACCCGATTCCACCATCAAGCACATTATGGCTGCACTTTATTCTGTTCTCACCTCTTATTACCTCTACAGGATGCAGCTGGGAGCAACATCGCTGGCTGATTCCACCCTCCACACTTGCCCCCACCATTCTCCCTCAGCCCTAATTGGACTGAGGGTACGGCGCCCATCTATAGCACCTCTCCCACCATTCTGGGAATGGTTAACTGCATATTAACCAGAGATTTTCCTGATCTGCTGAGTGGTTTTCCGGGTTCCACTGTCTCAGACCCGCCATCCTGCACTAATTCAGTTGTGTCTCAGTGGGTAATGCTCTCATCTCCGAATCAGAGCGTCCAAGGTCCAGCCCAGGATGTGAGAACAAAAATCAAGGCTGGCACTCCAGTACAGCACTGAGGGAGTTCTGCACTGTCAGAGGTGCAAATGAGACGTCAAACTGAGGCACCCTCTGTTCTCCGAGTGAATGCAAAAGACTTGATGGCACTATTTCAACAAAGAGCAAGGGAGTTATCCCTGGTGTCCTGCCTAATTTTCGTCCCTCATTCAACATCACAAAAATGGATGAATCTGGCCATTATCACTTTGCTGTTTGTAGGAGCTTGCTGTGATGACAATTCAAAGTGCTTCTGTGGCTCTAATGCACTGCGGGATGTACTGTGGTCAGATATAGGGCACTATATAAATGCAAGTCTTTCTTTTTTCACTTTCTACTAAGACCTCAAGTGCATCTCTCAGTTTCCCCTTCCATGTAAGAGAATGGGAGGGAACCCACAGCCTGGGGGCCGGTTCCGGCCGTTACACTTTTTCATCCGGCCCCATATGGAGGTTTCCAAATCTGTCCCCGCCCCTCCTGCGTGCTGCAATCTGGGCCAGCTGCCACCATGTTCTGATGCCTGAGCCTCGGCCGCAGTCACCAGAGGGCCAGGCTGTGGGGAGACAGTGAGGCTAGAGATCCAGGAGCAGGAGCACAGGGCAGGGCCGGAAAGCTGCCAGTCAGGTGGTGAATTGCGAGTAACCCAGGGCAGGGGAGAAAGGGAGCAGGACATCTGGCTCCAACGGCGGCTCACCCCTCCCTTCCTCTCCCAGCTCCACAGGTGTCCCAGGACAGGGGCTCAGACCCTGCCGACTGAGGAAGAGGCTCAGGCTTCAGGCCCAGATGCAGCCTCTAGACTGGGAGTTGGCCAGAGCCTTGGGTTGTTGAGTCACTGACCTGAGCTGGTTTGGCAGTGAGACAGAGTGGGGAAGGAGAGGGAGAAAGAGACAGAGTGGGAAAGGGGAGAGAGAGAGACAGATGAGAGAATAGGAAAGGAGAGCAAGCAAAAAGTTGAGCTGAATTTCAGGAGTGCCGCGATTGAGACAAAGAATCTCTGCTACTCATTAAGGAAAAGCAAACTCAGCCATCTCATTAAAGCAGTGGGTGAGTTGAATGTCTCTGTATTCTCTGTAAAAAAAAAATAAATTAAGTTGGTTTTTATGTGTGTGTCACCCGTGACTGATTTTGTCCATGTTTGAGTTGCCCTTGATAAGAAAAGGTTCCCCGCCCACTGCCGTAAGAGCACATCGCTCTGTATATTCCAGGAGCTTACTATCAAAGAGTTAGTGCATTATCTGCTGCCTTCCTGAATATGTTTGCATTTTTATTTTTGCGGATGAGGTAACCCATCTGCAAGGAGGGATTTCTGTTGAAAATAATTGATTCAACGTCCACTTTCAGGATACCATTCTCCATGGGGAAGCGTGGAGGCGGGAAGGGTGGGAGCGGTGTGGTGAAAGATGTTACAAGAAATGAGTACAGAGGTTATGTTCATTCTTTGTGGGAGAGGAATTTTGAGGTGATTTAATATGAGCTTCTAAAAGTACAAAGGCAACTTGGAATCCAGCAAAGTGTAGCATTGCAGCAGTTGGCTGTTATACTGAAGATGCAAAGTCAATATTCAAATCCTACCATGGCAGCTGATGGCATTCAAATTCAATTAACAGATCTGGAAATGAAAGCTAGCCTCAATAATAGTGCCCATGAAGCTATCATCGATTGTGCTAAAAGCCCATCTGGTTCACTAATGTCCTTTAGGGAGGGAAATCTGCCACCCTTACCCGGTCTGGCCTATATGTGACTCCAGACCCACAGCAATGTGGTTAACTTTGAACTACCCTCTGAAATGGCCCAGCAAGCTCCTCAGTTCAAGGGCAATTGGGGATAGGCAACAAATGCTGGCCTTGCCAGCGACGCCCACATCCCGTGAAATAAATAAATATTTAAAAAAATTAAGGTCCATGCATTCTTGAGGGGTTGGGGAGAACCAGTGGAGACTGAAACATGGGTTGCACTTTAATGCTGCCCTGCAGCAAGTTTGGAGGTTACTTATCAGGCATGAGGGGACTGAGCCCTGCTGCCTTCCTGTCTCTGCCCAATTACGCAACTAAAGCCCACTTAAGGGCCTCATCCTTCCACCACTGGTATTCAACAAGGGGCAGGCAGGGGAGTTGCCATACTGGGAGTCCAAAAAGCAAAATCCTGTCCAGTTTGTTTGTGGGCTTCTAGGGCGAGTCCCTCATTCAGGGGCACTCAGTGTCTAATCAAGGGATCCAGCCTTGGGGCTGGGAGGGGGAGAGCCGCTGACAGCCATCCCACTGTGCCCTATCTTCCTACCCCCTCCACCTCCTCTCGTTGATCCTGGGTCTCTTGGTGGGTGCACTGCCAGCAACCGCCACCAGTCCTGGTGGCACTGACGGTAATGGAGAACTGCTGGCCTATGATTGGCCAGCAGCTCTCAGGGGGTGGGCGGGAAGGATTTCCACCCTTAGTGTCTCAGGAAAAGCCTGACACTGGCCACTGGTGGGCACAATTCTGTTGGGCTCTCCCCACTGGAGGCGACATGGAGATCCTGCCAATTCTCCAAACGGTCACAAACGTTAAATTCCACTCATGGTGTCTAATTATTGGATTGACATCCAGCAGGATACTTGCATCTTGACAGAATGACAACTGGCTCAAAGATATACCACCTAAAAATGAGAAGGGTTGGGTTTGAGCCCATTCTCAGTAGGCCTGGTGGGTTGGACTGGGGACTGAGACAGCAGCTCTGAATACAGGATGGAATTCAGAGGGGGTACTTATGTCCAATGGGTGACCCATCCCTCCACCATAAAGGAGAGCTGTGGCTTTTTGTCTGTGCTTGTTACTCACCTTGTAGAATAGTACTTTAGATATAAAAGAAACTCAACGAGAAAGCTCTTCATCTGATCTTCTCATGTTAGAGGCTCAAGAATCTCACAGAAACTTGAGGGAGGGCAGAGCACAAAGGATGGATATACACTCTCAGGGAGATTTTCAAATTGCTACCGCTCTAGTTACATTTAAAAATGGTGTGGTAGAGGACCAAAATCAAGCAACATGTAGTCATGCTGACTTACCAATGCATTGTTTTTACATATTTACCTACTATTTATAGTACAAAAACAGGCTATTCTGATCTATGCCAGTGTTAAAGCTCTACTCAAGCACCCTCCCACCTTCCTTCATCTCACTCTATCAACATATCCTTCTGTTCCTTTCTCCTTCATGTCTATCAAGCTTCCCCTTTAAATGCATCTATCATATCCTCCTCAACCACTCCCTGTGGCAGCGAGTTCCACATTCTGGTGACTCTCTGGACAAAAGATTCTTTGAATTCCTTATTGGATTTATTAGTGACTATTTTATACTTGTGGTACCAAGCACTGGTTTCACCCACAAGTGGACACATCCCTGCAAGCATGCAGATGCAAGCAGTTAAGGGGGCAAATGGTATGTTGGACTTCATTGCAAAAGGACTACAGGAGCAAAGATGTCTTACTGCAGTTATACAGGGCCTTGGTGAGACCACACCTGGAGTATCGTATACAGTTTTGATCTCCTTACCTAAGAAAGGATACACTTGCCATAGAGCATAGAGAGAGTGCAGCGAAGGTTCAACAGACTGATTCCTGGGGTGGCAGGATTGTCGTAAGAGGAAAGATTGGGCTGACTGGGCCTGTATTCAGTGGAGTTCAGAAGAGTGAGGGGATCTCATTGAAATGTATAAAATTCTGATAGGGCTGGAAAGACTGGATGCAGGGATGATGTTTCCTCTGGCGGGGGGGGGGGGTCTAGAACAAAGGGTCACCGTCTCAGGTTACGGGGTAGACCATTTAGGACTGAGATGAGGAGAAACCTCTTCAGTCAGTGGGTGGTGAACCTGTGGAATTCTATACCACAGCGGGCTGTGGAGGTCAAGTCACGTAACATACTTAAGAAGGAAACAGATAGATTTCTAGACTTTAAAGTTGTCAAGGGGTATGGGGAGAGAGTGGGAGTATGGCATCGAGATAGAGGATCAGCCATGATCATATTGAATGGCAGAGCAGGTTTGAAGGGCCAAATGACCTGCTCCTGCTTCTATTTTCTGTGTTTCAACTTCTAACCTATTGAGCCCTTTCATAACGTTGAAGACCTCTATCGGGTCACACATCAGCCTTCTCTTTTCTAGAGAAAAGAGCCCAGCCTGTTGTCTTCCCTATAATCTCACATTGGATTATAGGATCTAGATGTTCATGGAGAGGAAGCAACTCCTATTGAGAAAGGCAAGAGGTTAGACTTTAGGAGCCCACAAAGCAATGCAGGCACCATCTGTTGCACCATGGAACTTCAGGAAACCAGTTACCTTAAACAGGATGTCGCTGTCTTGCTTTGGTTTTGCGGCGATGCCAAAGGCTCTGAATACCCCAACTCTCCCTTCAAATGCATCAGTCATGTGATGAATGCATACCCCTACTGCACTCTGATGCTGATATTACAGAGATCCCTGTGGCTACCTAAAGTGACCCACTGTCAAAAAGCTCAGCAATTCTCACCTTCATAACCACAGAGAGCTGTAGCCGGTGGCTCTGGCTGCAGGTCCTCATGCAGTACTTCCACATCCTCTTTCTGCTTCACTGATAAAGTGTACCTGGCCAATAGACATCTTCCTGTTGTCCTCGTATGACCTGCATCACCATTATATTATTTGAGTGTGAGCTGAATTTCCAGTAGCATGCATTCTCCTCAAGCACCACCTTACTCCCGTTTCCTCCATCCTTTCTTGCTCCGCTCCGTGACAATGTAATGTCCTAACTGCTCCTGAGGAGTCTTCTCTGTGGGGATGTCAACATTTCCCACATTCCATTAAATAAATTCATGCAAGATGAATGGAGTGTAGGCAGAATCCCATTCCCAGCGGCAGTAATTGTCAGTCAAACACTCAGCAGTCTTTAGGCTCCAAAACTCTTCACTTCCACCTGCCTCAGCTTTCCGGGCCAACAACTACGCTTCATTTTTCTCATTCTAACTTACCCCTAGCACTCTTCAAGCAGAAGGCCAGTGAAATTCAGAGTTGCAGTGCCACTGTGTCTCATTTACACATTAAAACCAGCTGGCAGGTCAGTTGACTAGCATTTGGCAACTTTGAGGTGAGGTTGGAGGGTTGATGGAGATGGAGGTGTTGGGCAGAACAGCGGAAATGGTTTCTGCCTCGACTTAGTGTCCCAAAAAACAAGCTTCCCCATCTTAAAAATGATAAAAACACTAAAAACAACATGTCACTTAGGGTATCCGTGGAAGGAAACTGAGATAACAGGCAGGATTATCAGGTCCTGACACTGGTGGGCATTGTTGCGGGCTGGATGGGAAAATTTGGAGAGCTGCTGATTTTTAACGGCTTTCCAAATTTGCTCGTCCAACCTGTGACAATGCCCGCTGGTGTCAGAGCTGGAAAATCCCACATAACGTTCCTGGAAAGCGAACTCTCATCAGAACCGGAAAAAGTTAGAGGTACAAGCAAGTACTGAGAGAGGGAAAGGGGAGGGGTGGAAAGAACAAAAGGGAGGGTCCCTGATTGAGTGGAAGGCAGGAGAGATTAAACGACAAAAGGGATGATAGTGCAGGGCAAAAATAGGTGTAATAGGATGAGTGAAAAAAAACAAACAATGGATCGAGAGGAGGTGTAAATGGCAACAGCAGAAACATTACTGGCATCTGCTGTCCAGCAAAATAGGAATCTGAAATCATTGAACTCAACGCTGAATCCCGAAGGCTATAAAGTGACCTTCAGCTCAAAGTTTTAAATTAAGAGTAAGAACTGTAAACGCGTGAACTTTACAGTGTGGAAGGGAGGCATCTGTACTTATCATAGCGATATTAAAACCTAATAAACAATATTAAAAAGGCATATCTGGAAAATCACTTTAAGCTAAACTGCAATAGCAGAACAAGGTGATTTACTCAAACAAGTACAGCAATTTAAAACTAATTGTCATGGAAGAGAAATTAATGCCTATAATGATATTAGAAATTATCTTTTAAAATAGAGCTCTAGTGGGGCCTGTGTCTATGTGTGTCTGTGTCTGTTTCAATTGGATTAAAGACAGCTAGTCTGGGTGTTTTGATGTATAGTACTTTTGAGATGTTAATTAGGTAATCTAAGGAGGGTAGAAGGTAAAGTGTAAATTTGCATTTGTTAGAAGAAACCATTTAAGACTGAGGGTGAAATCTAACACCTATCTAGAAGATGCCAATGTGTTTTTTTTCAGCTCACTAATAAAATTGATGGGATGAAAGGATGTTATTGTTAGAAGAGGTCAAGTTAAAAACCTAGTGATACAATGGAAAATTTACATTCAAAGAGAAAGATATGTATAAAGGAGAAAGGAGATTGTGTGGAAGGTAGAAGCATTTTAAGATGCAATAAGTGTGAGAAGTCTCCAGCCTGTAAGCCTCATGTTGCTGACTGCAAGGGCCCAGAGCTGAAAGAAACTCATTTTGAATGCGAGAGGTCCCGGGTTCCATTTCCTGACGAGCCCCAATTATTATTATGACACAGCCAATGGTAAAGGCTGAGTTGTTCAAATCCCAGATGGAAACTCGAAACAACCATTTTTATAGCCCATTTTTTGCAATTTGTATGTTTCAGGATGCAGGCATTGAATTCAATAGTAATAAGACCAAGTCTCAAGAGGTTTTTTTTAGAAAACTAAATTAAACATTTATTAATACAAGACAGGCTGTAAACACATACATATTTCTACAAAATTACTACTACAATAACTACAAAAATCTCCTACTTAATCTGACTCTCAGTTACACCATCGTTAAGGCAACAGTAAATCTCATGGGTTTAAAGAGACATCTGGCAAAGCACACCCTGGACAGTCGCATTCAAAATGAGTTTCTTTCAGCTCTGGGCCCTTGCAGTCAGCAGCTTGAGGCTTACAGGCTGGAGGTTTCTCACATTTGTTGGATCTTAAAATGCCTCTCCCTTACACACAATCTCCTTTCTCCTTAATACATATCTTTCTCTTTGAATGTAAATTTTCCATTGTATCACTAGGCTTTTAACTTTACCTCTTCTAACAGTAACATCCTTTCATCCCACCAATTTTATTAGCAAGCTGAAAAAAAAACACCTTGCTTGGCAACTTCTAGCTAGGTGTAAGATTTCACCCTCAGTCTTAAAAGGTTTCTTCTAACAAATGCAAATTTACACTTTACCTTCAACCCTCCTTAGATTACCTAATTAACATCTCAAAAGTACTATACATCAAAACACCCAGACTAGCTGTCTTTAATCCAATTAAAACAGACACAGACACAATTATAGACACAGGCCCCACTAGAACTCTATTTTAAAAATTAATTTCCAATGACATTATAGATATCAATATCTCTTCATGACACTGATAGCAATCAGTTCTTTTTCAGAGAAGTGTGATCAATATATGGAACAGGCCTTCAGATATAGTGGAAATTAATGCCCGGAAATTATTTGAAAATCAATTGGATGCTACACTGACAGAAGGATCATTGAATATTGGCAGAAAATTCAGGGAATATCTAACTTATGCTGGTTCTAATCTTAGTTAAGGTCACTGATGAGGAATTCATACTATTTTCTGTAGCTGTATAGCCAAATCAAAGTGCTCGGTGCAGTGAGTGAGTTTAAAAACAATAGCAATAAAGTGCAGATGCTGGAAATCTGAAATAAAATCCGAACATGCTGGAAATACCCTGGGCCAGGCAGCACTTGTGAAGAGAGAAACAGTCAACATTTCAGGCCTGGGACCTAGTGTCAGAACAGGCAAAGGTTAAAGATGTAATGGGTTCACAGAATTAAGGAATGGTAGCAACACAGGAGGCCATTTGGCCCATTGAGTCTGTGAGAACAATCCAGCTAGCCCTACTCCCCCATCCTTTTCTCCGCAGCCCTGCAAATTTCTTCCTCAAAATACTTATCTAATTTTCTTTTGAAAAGCACGATTGAACTCAGCTTCCATCACCCTCTCTGGCAGTGCATTCCAAATCATAGCCACCTGCTGTGTAAATAGTTTCTCCTCATTTCAATTTTCTTTCTTTTGCCATTCACCTTAATTCTGTTGTCTATTGTCCTAGAGCCTTCCGCCAATGGGCACAGTTTTTTTCTCTCTACTTTGTCTAGACACCTCATGATTTTGAACACCTCTATCCAATCTCCTCTCAACCTTCTCTGTTTTGAGGGGAACAACCTTAGTTCCTCCAATCTACCCAAATAACTGAACTCTCTCTAAGGCCTCCACATCCTTTCCAACGTGCCCAGGATTGGACACAATACTCTAGTTGTGGTTGAACCAACGTTTTATAAAAGTTCATCATGACTTCCTGGCTTTTATACTCAATGCCTCTATTTATAAAGCTCAGGATCCCATATATTTCTTAACCAACCTGCCCTGCCACCTTCACCGATTTGGGCACGTATGCTCCAGGGGCAGAACTTCACAGAACTATCACTGAAGGGCCGGGACCCTAAAACGGAATGAACCGTTCAAAAGTCCATTGACTTCAGCAGACCTGGAAAATGCCGCTACTGGGAGGGGCTGTAAAATTCTGCCCCAGGTCTCTCTGTGACTGCACCCCCTTTAGAATTGTACCTTTAGCTTTTATTGCCTCTCCTCTTTCTTCCAATTGTTACATTTCATCTGCCCCTTGTTGGCCTATTCCATCGAATTCCTGTCGACATCCTACTGAAATCTATCATCCTCCTCCTCGCTGTTCACAATACTTCCGTGATTTGTGTCATGTGCAAATTTTGGAACTGTGCCCTGTACACTTAAGTATAAGTCATTAAAGAAGAAAAAGGAAGGTCTATGTTGGGTGGGAGATAGAAGGATGATATGGCAAAAAGAGTGATGGTATAAGGCAAAAAGGGGATAGTAATAGGATAATAAAAGGTGGGTTTAGAGGAGCTGTAAATAACAATAATACCAGCACCTGTGATCTGATAAAACTGGAAATGGTGATAACAATCTGAAATTGTTGAACTCAATGTTGAGTCTGGAAAGCTGTAAAAATGCCTAACTGAGAGATGAGGTGCTGTTCCTCGAACTTCCGTTTGAACTTCATTCTAATAGTGTAGGAAGCCAAGGACAGAGAGGTCAGAGTGGGAGTGGGGCAAAGAATTAAAATGACTGAAAGATCAGGATCACGCTTCATATTGAATGGAAGTGTTCAGCAAAGTGATCTGTGCTTGGACTCCCCAGTGCAGAGGGCATTTCACCGTGAGAAGTGAACACAGTAGAAGAAATGGAAAGAAGTACAGGTAAGTCGCTGTTTCAACTGGAAGGAGTGTTCGGGGCCCTGGAAAGTGGCCAAAGGGCAAGTGTAGCATCTCCTGCACCTGATTGGGAATGTGCCATTGCAAGGGGAGGGGTCGTTGAGGGTGGTTGAAGAGTGCAGCAGGGTGTTGTGGAGAGAATGGCCCCTTCAGAATGCTGAGAGGGGATGGGAAGTGAAGATGTGTTTAGTGTTGGCATCATGCTGGAGGTGGTAGGAATGGCAGAGAATGATCCATTGAGGGTGGAGGCTGGTAGGGTGGAAGGTGAGGACAGGATGAACCCTATCATCGTTCTGAGAGGGAGGGAAAGGGGTGAAGCCAGAAGTGTGCGATATAGGACGGACATAGTCATGGGCCCTGTTAACCAGGGTGGAGGGGGATCCTTGAAGGAAAACATCCTCGAGTTCAACAAATGCAGATCATAATCGCTACTCCCATTTTTTGGCCAACAGGTTTTGGTAACATTCTGCTGTTCCATATATAGCTCCTCTAGACCCACCTTTTGTTTTCTCTACCTGTCCCATTCTTGCCTTGCACCATCATCCCTTTAGTCATTTATTCATCCCTGCCTTTCCCCCCATCATAGACCTTCCCTTTTGTGCTTTCTCCCCTCCACTCTTTGCCAGCCTCTGTATTCGCGTAAAACCTGCTACATCTCTAACCTTTGTCAGTCTGACAAAAGGTCAATGACCTGAAATGTTAATTCTGCTTCTCCCTCCTCAGGTGCTGCCAGGCTGGTTGAATAACGTCCACCATTTTATGTTTTTATTTCAGCAGAATTACATTGTCCATCAAGAGGACGATGCTCCTTCTACAGGTCAGTAGACTCAAACCTGGAAATAAAGGGCCTCCTAGGTAAATCAGAGAGCCATTGCACACAAACATCACACAATCTACAGCTGCCTTTACAACTTACGTGATATTTACCGCACTTCAGTGAATTCTTAGCTGTTAGCTTTCATTCCCCTGGTGCAATGGCATTCTCAAGAATGTCGCATTGCAAAATTCTCAAGCCCTTGGGATTTTCTTGACTGATCAAATATAGCAAAGAAAAATGGGGCTTTCGCTGATTTGTTCTGAGCAGGATGGGGAGTGGTTATAGTCGGAGGAAGCCAGGAGTGGGAGGGGAAATTAGAAGTGAACTGTTTTACCTAATGGGTAATAGAATCTGGGATAACTTACCAGAAAAGGTCATTGAGGTGGTCAGGGTAAATTGCTTCAGGAGAGAGGTGTACTCCATTTGCAGAGATAGAGGGATCAAGGGAGATGATGAGAAGGGGTGCAGGTGGGCCATCCATCTCTGCAAAAGGGATGGGCTTGCTGGCCGGGATGGATATTTCTCTTCCTTAGAAATATACATTTTAATTAGCCAGGAAGAAGCAACCTAAGAAATGTCAATAGAAACCATGCAGAGCAAATTTGTGTGTCCTTGAAAGGCAAAAATACAACTGTTCTCTATGATGGGGATATTGGAGCTGACCATGTTAAAATAGTACCTTTGCTTAATGGAACTGCTTGTAATCATATCTTTGTGAGGAAGGGCTTACTAAAGGCCGTGGTGCCACAGGAACACCGAGAATAATCACTATTATTTGGGCTGGTACTGGGATGAGTGCGACTGGGTTAAGTTTCCCATTTCCCTTGTCATAGCAAGTATGTCACTCCTATCCCCATGTGATGTAATTCCTCATTTTTATAGGTCTGAGGCACACACTCTCCTTCAGAAAGGTTCACGCCAAATGATAACATTGTGCAATAGGCTGCATACCATAAATCGTTTCCTTGTTTTCCCATGAATTATTAAAGAGCAACTTCTGACTTGCCAGGGTTTTGGAAGATCATCTTTTACAAGTTAAACATGCATACAGTAACCATATGAGCACATCCACACACTTCATTCTCCATGTGCTTTGGGTCTCAAGGATTAAGGATAAGAGTCACTAACAATTTCTGACGGTCATACCCACTGTCACTGAGTTAACAAATCTTAGAGTCCATTATCTCTCTTAAAGACTTGGGTCACGGATGATTGAGTCAGAACGAAGTTGTCATTCATAGAGCAAGGATAATTGGGTTCAAAATCTGCAATGGCACTTTGGTGTTTTTTACTACTTAATATTCATGGGCTAGAATCCCTTTCTATTGAGATACAGAATGTATTATGGACAGGTGCCCACTGTCAAGACATATGCAAGCGATTGCACTGAGTTCTCTTAGCAGTCCTGCAATGTTTCCAGTTATCACTGCTGTGTATTGCCAACAACAGCTCGAAAAGTAATTCACTGTGTAAAGCACTTGAGATGTTTTGATGATGTGATAAGGAGCTATATACATATTGTAATACTTCCGAACAAAAACCTCTCAAAGAAAACGTCTGGTGACCCCATGAGTGCATGACAATCTAGCTAACATCAGATGTATGGAAGAGGTCACAATTACTCAAGTTGAAACCTCTTGGCTCATGGCAATCCAGTAGTAATTATAGATGGAGTGTCTAAATGAACCTGCAATTGTTGGCATGAACAGCTTGCCTGTTGAGCATAAATCTCCTGAGGCAGGGCATTTGGGAAAGGGCCTAATACCTTTGCTGTTGCTACATTCTGTGCTGTGAATAATGTCTCATTGCCCGCGTCCTCCTTTCCAGCTCATGTACAGCTTAGCAACCAAAATGACCAAGACTCCTTCAGGATATACAAATGCCCTTTGTGCTAGACATTTGCCATGGTGCTCTAAACTTAATCTAGCTGCAATCAAAGTGGCAGAACTTTCAGTGAGGATCAGGTGCTACGTGAACCAAAGCTAAAGCTCCCCAACTGCCCAGTTCAACCCTGCTCTGTCCTAAGTTAGCTGGTCTCAGCCAGGATAGAGGTGCTACAGTTCAGCAGCCTTGAAACAGGGAAATTAAATAATGCTAATCCTGATCACCTCCACTGAAAGCGTGCACACAGACATTAGGTGAGGACAGAATAAGCTATGACCTAATGCCCTCCACTGTTCAACAGATTGTCAACATGCATTGACTGGACACACAAATGAAGAATGGTCAGTTAGATGGGGTTTCCATCTCTGGTTGTTATCCATTAACTCCAAGAAATGAGTGGGGACAATTTTGGAGTACAATGGAGATAAAATGAAAAATTGGGAAAGATGTAAAGATGTGTTGCTGTAAAGATATGTCGATGTAAAGATGTGTTGATTCACTGTCACCTTTACACTATCGCACAGAGTCAAAACCTATCCTTGGTGAAGCTAGGCTGTGATGCTCTGTTTGACGAACAGTCTGTTGACACTTGCTGCATTAACTAACACATGAAGCGTGCCCAGTGATGGTAGATCTGCATTCAGCAAGAGCTAGCACCGCCAAGGGAAGAAAGAGAGAGAGAGAGAAACAAAACACCTTAAATAAGCCTCCACATATTCCACTTCACACAATAGAATTTGCCACAGGAATCAGAAACTGGACAATGTTCAAGATGCCCACCTCTTAATTATCATTTACGTAGGTTCTTAAATACTTCAACATTGTGGGTCATAATTAGTTTACAGTGCAAAATGCAAAGAGACTGTAAATCTCACACTTTTAATTGTGTGTTCGAACTTAGCTTCTTGGCCCTGATAGGCTCAAACCTCATTTGTGTCCATTTCCCCAATCGTGTCATTGATTTTCACATTTTAAGCAAAAACATTCCCCCAAAAATTCAGAATAAAATAAAAAATACATCAAATATATCCACAGATCTTTTAAGCTATTTGATTTATAACAAATAGAATCAGTGGTAAGATTCCCTCTTCACCAGACGATTCTAGCAACAGAACCTTTAGAATCAGAACGAGTTTTCTCCAGTAACACCTGTACATTGAAAAGTGGTCAGCAGTCTAATCTTCTGAAGTACCTTTGCTGAGATTCCTAACAGTTTTGCTCACAAGTTGTCAACTGTTAGAACTCTTTTTTGGATGAGCTCCCATATTGGATTGACTAAGGATCATGATTGAAGCACACGAAGCAGGATGGTGGTTAACAGTTTGGATGCTTATGACAGAAGGTCTATCTTCCTCTTCTATTTACAGATGTCCAACAATCTGGTCTGGCACTGCAGTATTTCAGATGTCCATCACATGTGTCTTTTCTTCCTCCTCTCATTCAAGACTAGGCACATCCCACGTTTGATTCATGATGGCTGCTGAATTAGCCAATGCTGACTAGCATGAGGCCTGAGGATTAGCCTCAGGACCTCTGGACAAGGAGGGGTTAATGACCTGGGTTCCTTCTCTTGACTGTTACAGTACTGTCTGCTAGAAAGGTTATATGTGTGGATCTGGGTGGTTGGTGTATTCCGTACATATAGTTGAATGTTGGGTGAATGTAATCCTGAGCCAGATCTTCCTTGCAATCAAACAGACTTAGCCCCCTGAAGAGAGGGGATACCTGGAGTAAAAGACTGGAGAGTGGTGGGCATGCAGGGTAACATTTAAGAGAGGAATAGTAAAGATTGAGGGAGAACAGAGTAGAATAGGACACGCAAAGTACATAAAGAGCTCACACAAACATGCACCATACTAGAAATAATAAGGCTGCTAGTTTTAGGAATCAAAGGACAGGGATCTTAGTGTTAAAGTCTGCAGGGCATACAAGAAAGGTTTGCAGTTGCCCTGGTTTCGATAATTAGAATGCAGATTATCAAACACTGAATGCGTTTCATTTTGTACAAAATAATCGAGAGAGATGCTGCTGGAGGGAAGTCAGACATGTGAGGTGCCATTTATTTACTAGAACATTCTGATTGCATTAAAATCGAAATTGTAACCAGAAGAAAAGTTTCAATTACAAAACACACAATCCCATTTTGACACAGACGTGTTGTCTCTAGGTGATGCGAGCTCTCCTCAGCACCATGCCGGTAATCTACTGCTGGTGACTGACCCAAATAGTTTATAATTATAGGCCAGCCTTTGGGAATCCAGCCAAAGCCTTTGTGCATTCAAAATGAAATGAAGGCAGCTGCTGAAAAAGTAGCATTACAACCATGATAGCTGCTCCTGTCATTAACAATCTGCTTTCCTTAGGATCTGAGATGCCATTTGTTTCTCAGTTCCAATTTGGCAAATTGGCAGCAGGATAAAAAAGCCATGTCAATGGAATGTTTCAAACAGTAAAAAGAACAAGAACAGGTTTGGACTGAAAATCAAAAACTCAAAAGGAATTTGGTGGAATATGGTGAAATGTTGTGACGTTAGCAGGTCAGCCCTCGCCCTCCTCCCCACCCCATGCACACAAACACAGAATAGATACCTCGTACTGATTCTGAAAACCATTTCCATTTTAGGTTTCCACAAACTTCAAGAATTGAAAGTACGTATCTTCTGCCTCTTTTTGCCCTTTCCCAATTTTCTACTGCTCCTTTCCTGACCAACTTAACTTATAGAATGTTCCAGAACAAAAACAGACCCATCAAGTCTGCCTCTTGTGATCTTCTTCCTATAAGCCACCTACTTTCTCTCTCTCATTCAGTCCCCACACCTTTTAATTTCCTTTTTTTAGCAACTGTCTCTTTCCTCTTCAGTGATTTATTGCCAAGAATTCCACATACCCATCACTTTTCAAGACAATATTCTAGTCCCGCCTTTAATTTTTTTTCATAATCTTAAATTTGTGTCCTCTCACTCGCTGATCAGTGGAAACAAATTACCATCATACATCTCATCCAAATCCTTCATAATTTAACAGACTGCTGCCAAGTCACCCTTTAACCTTCTTAGCTTAGGTGCCCAGCCTTCTGGTAGCTCATTCAAGCTGTCATTCTTCTTATGCAAGTTTAGTGAGTGTCAGTAGAGTATTTGATCACTGGAGTATCACAACTTGACTTCAGCTGATGTCCACATGCATCCAATTTTCAGCAGGGTGGCAGGTGTGAATCCTGGCTGATTTTCCATTCCCTTACCCAGATGCATTGAAGCAACACTACTGAATTCTTGTTGTATCAGCCTCTTCAGCCTCAGCCCTCCCTCTCCCTCCCTCTCCCTCTCAGCCTCAGCCCTCCTTCTCCTTTATGCCCAGGACTGTGCCCTTGAGTCTCCGGTGGTGTCACACTCATTGCCAAATTGCCATTCCCACCTGTTGGCCCTGACATCACTCTCACTGGTTCGAGATGGGAATGAGTTTTGCTGAATCCAAATGCGGGGTGGGTGACAAACTGGCCCAATGCTCGATTTCAACTCATACTGGGGTTTTGCCACATATCATCTGCCCCGAACGTGTCCTAGCATTTATTCATTGACCCAACTGCTAAGGAGGTGCCACAAGAACCTCTTTAGGGTGGACTAGGGCTTTACATTGAACAATATATTTGTCAGTTAGATATTAAGCTATAGACAGAGCTGGAAAGACACTAAGAGAGATGGAGCCCCTACCTGCCCAGAAAGAAAAAAACAGTAAAAACTGGGAAATAAGAGTACTGGTCCAAACTGTTTTTTCCTTCTGAGTGTAAACCTGCCCTCCCTTTAGCCCCAAGGCCCTATCACTGTAATGACCCCAGGAAAGACTGATAAGACAAACTCAACTGGCAAAGGTACCACAGTTGCTTCAACATAACGAAATTCCTTGTACAACCATTCCTTCCACACCATAAGACTATGTGGCATAGGAACAGAAGAGGGCCATTTGGCCCATCGAGTCTGCTCCGCCATTCAATGAGATCATGGCTGATCTGGTAATCCTTAACTCCACTTTCCTGCCTTTTCCCTATAACCTTTGATTCCCTTACTGATTAAAAATCTGTCTATCTCAGCCTTGAATATGCTTAATGACCCAGCCTCTCCAGCCCTCTGCAGTAAGAATTCCACAGATTCACCACCCTCAGAAAAGAAATTCCTCCTCATCTCTGTCTTAAATGGGCAGCCCCTTACTCTGAGATTATGCCCTCTGCTCCTAGACTCGCCCAAAAGGGAAACAACATTGAAACATAGGAACATAGAAACATAGAAAATAGGAGCAGGAGTAGGCCATTCAGCCCTCTGAGCCTGCTCCACCATTCATCATGATCATGGCTGATCATCCAACTCCATAGCTTGCTCCCGCTTTATCCCCATATCCTTTGATCCCTTTTGCCCCAAGAGCTATATCTAACTCCTTGAAAACGTACGATTTTTGGCCTCAACTGCTTTGTGGTAGTGAATTCCACAGGCTCACCACTCTCTGGGTGAAGAAATTTCTCCTTCATCTCAGTCCTAAATGGTCTACCCCATATCCTCAGACTGTGACCCCATTTCTGGACTCCCCCACCATCGGGAACATCTTTCCTGCATCTACTCTGTTTAGACCTGTTAGAATTTTATAGGTTTCTATGAGATCCCCCCTCATTCTTCTGAACTCCAGTGAATATAATCCTAACCGACTCAATCTCTCCTCATATGTCAGTCCCGCCATCCCAGAAACGAGTCTGGTAAACCTTCGCTGCACTCCCTCTATAGCAAGAACATCCTTCCTCAGATAAGGAGACCAAAACTGTATAATTGCAGCAAGACATCCCTGCTCCTGTACTCGAATCCTCTCGCTATGAAGGCCAACATACCATTTGCCTTCTTTACCGCCTGCTGCACCTGCATGCTTACCTTCAGCGACTGGTGTATGAGGACACCCAGGTCTCGTTGCGCATTCACCGTTCTCAATTTATAGCCATTCAGATAATAATCTGCCTTCCTGTTTTTGCTACCAAAGTGGATAGCCTCACATTTATCCACATTATACTGCATCTGCCATGCATTTGCCCACTCACTCAGCTTGTCCAAATCACACTAAAGCATCTCTGCATCCTCCTCACAGCTCACCCTCCCACCCAGCTTTGTGTCATCTGCAAATTTGGAGATATTACATTTAGGTCCCTCATCTAAATCATTAACATATATTGGGAATAACTGGGGTCCCAGCACCGGTACCTGCAGTGCCCCACTAGTCGCTGCCTGTCATTCAGAAAAAGGCCCGTTTATTCTGACTCTTTGTTTCCTGTCTGCCAACCAGTTTTTTCCCTTCTTAATCAATCCTTTGGTCCTCCTTTGCCGAATTCTAAACTGTTCCCAGTCCTCAGGTCTGTTGTTTTTTCTGGACAATTTGTATGCCTCTTCCTTGGATCTAATACTATCTCTAATTTCCCTTGTAAGCCATGGTTTGGTCATCTTTCCTGTTTTACATTTGCGCCAGACAGGATTAAACAAGTGTTGCGGTTCACCCATATGCTCTTTGAATGTTTGCCATTGCCTATCCACCATCATCCCTTTAAGTAACGTTTCCCAATCCATCATAGCCAACTCGCGCCTCATGCTATCATAGTTTCCTTTATTAAGATTCACGGCCCAAGTCTCAGAATCAACTACGTCACTCTCCATCCCCAAGGGGCCTTGCACAACTAGATTGCCAATTATTCCTTTCTCATTACACAATACTCAGTCTAGGATGGCCTGTTCTCTAGTTGGCTCCTCAATGTATTGGTCCAGAAAACCATCCCGTATACACTCCAGGAAGTCCTCCTCCACGGTATTGTTACTAATTTGATTTGCCCAATCTATATGCAGATTAAAGTCACCCATAATTACAGATGTTCCTCTATTACATGCACCTCTAATTTCCTGTTTAGTGCCATTCCCAACATCACCACTACAGTTTGGGGGTCTATATACAACCCCCACTAATAGTTTTTGCTGCTTAGTGTTTCTCGGCTTTACCCATACAGATTCCACATCGTCGGAGCTAATATCTTTCCTCACTATTGCATTAATTTCCTCTTTAACCAGCAATGCAACTCCACCGCCTTTTCCTTTTTGTTTGTCCTTCCTAAATACTGAATACCCCTGGATGTTCAGTTCCCATCCCTGGTCACCCTGCAGCCATGTCTCTGTAATCCTGACTATATCATACCTGTTTGGATCTATTTGCGCGGTTAATTCATCCACATTATTGCGAATGCTCCTCGCGTTAAGGCACAAAGCCTTAAGACTTGTCTTTTTAACATTACTTGTCCCGTTCCCACTATTTTTCACTGAGGCCCTGTTTGATTCTTGCCCTTGATTTCTCTGCTTATCACTTGTCTTATTCCCCTTTCTGTCTTTTGTTCTTGTCCTTGATTCCCCCTCCGACTCCTTGCATAGGTTCCCATCCCCCTGCCACTTTAGTTTAAACCCTCCCCAACCACTCTAGCAAATACCCCCCTAGGACATCAGTCCCGGTCCTGACCAGGTGTAACCCATCTGGTTTGTACTGGTCCCACCTCCCCCAGAACCAGACCTAATGTCCCAGGAATCTGAAGCCCTCCCCCTCATAGCATCCCTTCAGCCACATATTCATCTGATATATCCTGCTATTTCTACTCTGACTAGCACGTGACACTGATAGTAATCCTGAGATCACTACCTTTGAGGTCCTACTTTTCAACACACTTCCTAACTCCCTGTATTCTGCTTTTAGGATCTCATCCATTTTTTTATCTATATTGTTTGTACCAATGTGTACTAAGTCTACTAGTTGTTCCCTCCCCCTTCAGAACACCCTGAAGCCACTCTGAGACATCCTTGACCCTAGCACCAGGGAGGCAACATACCGTCCTGGAGTCTCATTTGTGGCCACAGAAACTCCTATCTATCCCCCTTACAATTGAATCCCCTATAACTATTGTATTCCCACACTTTTTACTCCTCCCCTGTGCAGCAGAGCCAACCATGGTGCAATGAATTTGGCTGTTGCTGCTTTCCCATGAGAGGCCATTTCCCCAACAGTATCCAAAGCGGTATAACTGTTTTGCAGGGGAATATTCCACAGCAGATTCCTGCACTGCCTGCCTAGTCTTCTTGCTCTGCCTTGGTGGTCACCCATTTTCTTCCTGCCTGTGGACTCTTAGCCTAAAGAGTGACCAACTCTCTATACACGCTATCCACAATACTCTCCGCCTCACGGATGCTCCACAGTGTCCCCAGCTGCCGCTCCAGCTCTGAAACTCAGGCTTCAGGAGCTGCAGGGAGACACTTCCCACACAGATGCTGGCGGGCACTGGAAACGTTCCCGGCTTCCCACACAGAGCAGGAGGAGTACACCACGGTTTTGAGCTCTCCTGCCATGACTTACCCCTTTAAATTAAATTAAACTTTTTGGAAGATACTTAATATTAAATAATATCAATTACTCTAGGGCCCTTCTTCTCTGTTCCTCGTTGTTACAGAATAAAATCCTTACAAACGATGAACCACAAAATAAGACCTTAAAAACTATAAGCGATAAAGTAGTAAATACTTACCTGACCGTACTCATGACACTCAAAGGATCACCTCATTCCCTCCTCACCAAATTCCCTCAGTCACCAAACTCCAATTTAAGCACTCTTCTGCAGCCCAAAGCAGCACTCCAGTGCAGACCTCTCAGCATCTATCCTGACAAGCCCCTAAGAATCTTATATGTTTCAATAAGGTCACCTCTCATTCTTCTAAACTCTGATGAATTCAGGCCCAACCTACTCAACCTCTCCTCATGAGAAAATCCCTCCAAACCTGGGATCAACCTCTTAAACTTCCCTGGACTGCATCCAATGCCTTATCTTTCCTTAGATAAGGGGACCAAAACTGTTCACATTATTCTGGGTGTGGAAGCAAAACTTCCCTATTTTTATACTCCATCCCCTTTGAAACATTCCATTTGCAACCCCCCCCCCCCCCACCCCGCCCCCAATTACCTGCTGAACTTATATGCACCCTATGGTGAATTCTCACCCCTCTTCCAATTGGGGATGGATCCATCCAGTTAACTGAGCACTCCCATTGTGGTACATACAACTGTGTGATTATATATGACACTCAACATATGAACCCGAAAGTATCATATTCTGCCATGTATGCATCCTGTATTTCTCCGTAAGCTGAGAGAATGCGTAAACCTCATTTATAAAACAGTAAATGGAAAAGAAACAAGTTTGTGAATTTAGACCTGAGAATGCCTCTATCAGAGGGGCAGCTTGGCAAATTCACACTCCCAGTGTGAAGATTTTCCTACTGGGTGCAGCTGTCAGCAATTCAGCCACAACTCCCCACCTCCACCCAACAATTTGATAGATCAATGTTCTAGATGGAAAATCCTGGTCAAGTGCCTGAATTCCTGATGGAAAACTCTGTGCCAGGGGTCTGGACTTGTAAGAAGTAGCATGTTACTATCAGGCAGCTTTGGTCTCGAGGCTGGAAGGAGCACCTGGTGGGCTGCACTTCGCTCAGGACTTCAAGGTTTGTTTGCCTACCTTGCTTTGGGCAGCACTCGCAATCATCAGTGCCAGGCTTCACAGACAGCACCACATCACTTTTAGGGGGGCTCACAGGCAGGCCTCTACCTACCAGACCAGCCACATGTGGGTGGATTTTCATAGGCTGCAGGGCTGGGGATTGCTTGGGGAAGGGGGAGAAGTGGCCTCAGACAAGGGAAGAGGCTGCAGGGAGAGGGCTGTACTGGGGAAAGGAGGGTATCCCAGGGTGTGTGTGTGAGACACATGTTGATCTGTGCAAGTGGCCTCAAGATAGTGAGGGCTGAGGAGGCAGTCTCCAGAGGAGATGAGGCCAGATGGACATGCGAAGGTTTGTGTGAGAATGGGTGGTTATCCCTTGAGCTGGCAGTGAGTGAGATGCCAGTGTATGTGTGTTGGGCTTGGGTGTGTGAGTTTAGAGTGATGAGATGGTTGCCTTACACTGGCTGCACAGATGAGATCATTCACCCTCTATCTGCGTTGGATGGCCAACCTCTTCTGTGCAGCATTGCCACTGGCACCACCTCCCAAGCCAGGCTGGTCACGCCACTGCCCATCCTGCAGCCAGAGCGGGGGTACAGGACATCATGTCAGGCTTCCACGGAGTCCAAAAGGCGTTCCAGTGATGCGTCACTAAACCTGAGGGCTGCAGCCTTTTTGCATTTTGTGGGCATCTTCCCTGCAGTAGTCATGGGCTGGAAACACTGAGATGTGTGCACGCGGCTGGACTTTAAATATGGTGCCCCACGTGATGAAGCGGCGAGGTGATGGCATGGCAGGTGCCATCGAAACTGCATGTTTCCCGGGAATGCAGCGGGTTGAGCTTGATACAGTGTGAAAACCCACCATTGTGGCTGGCGGGTAAAGCATAATTTTACCTACCTACTACCGCATTAAGTGCAGACCCAGGACGATTCCACCCATAGTCTCAGTAATGGTGAGCAGGGCAGCAATCATTGATGGTTGTAAAAGCTAGTTCACTAGTGCCCTTTAGGGAAGGAACTTCCTTATCCAGTCTGGCATACATATGTGACTCCAGACGCCCAGCAATATGGTTGACGCTTAACTGCCCTCTGAAAAGACCTAGCATGCCACTCAGTTCCAGGTGAATTAGGGATGGGTAACAAATGCTGGCTTTGCCAATGACACCCACTTCCCATGAAAGGATAAAGAAAAAAAGATGTGATGAGATGGGCACCAAAATTCTGTCTAAGTCACCCAGTCATCTCTCAGACAGTCATCTCCAGTGAAGAAGCACCAAGCTCCTTCTATGCCTGATCATTAGCAGTGAAGGGCAGAGTGCTGTAGTACCTCCATTAATTAAAATTGCTCAGTTTCTCAGTTTAAAGAAGGAACCTTCTTTCCTCCTTTTAATTTTGCTTTTTTGGCGCAATTTTGAGATAGCTGGCAGCACTTTCGAATTCTTGTGATCAAACAGAGCATTAAAAACTAATTTCTGACAATCTGTTAATTAGCAAAGCTGAAATCACTCTCTGCTAATTAACTTTTGTTTCTTTACAAAAAGAACTGGGGCTTGGCCTAAATAGCCAAGTGGTTATGTTACTGGGCTTGTAACCCCAAGATCAAGAGTTCAAATCTCACAATGGCAAACTATGAAACAATGTAACTTCATCTGAATAGGAACAGATGGAAACGTGTTTGTACTCGAAAGAGTTACAAAAAGAACTGCAAAATCTCAGCTCTGGATTTTGTTGCTGTTTCAAGGGAGCAGTTCCTTGCGATTAATAACAGAAAATGCCAGAAATGCTCAGCAAGTTTGGCAGTGTCTGCAGAGTGAGAAATGGGGACATCACTTCAGGTCGACGATCTTTTGTCAGAACTGCCAGAGCTGCTGAGTATTTGCTGCATTTTCTGTTTTGATTTCAGATTTCCAGCATCCATCTAATTTTGTAATCTCTTGGGATGGCGGAGGATCAAGCTGTGAAGTCAAGTGTGCAGCCACTTGTAAGAATATGAATAAAATAAAGCTCAGAAGAAAGGGCGTTGAAAATTGAAGAGGTTTTTAGTAAATTTATTAGTGCACCTTCTCTTGCCCAACCTTTCCCTCTCTTCTACCCTGTCTGCCCTCTTCCTCACACTATCCCTTGCTTGCCCTTTCGCACCGGCCCACCTTCACACACCCATCTTCATGTGCTCTGTCCCTTGCTTGCCCTCACCCTCGTGCCCAACCTTGCACACCCTGCCCACCCTCACATGCCCTCTCCCTCACTCATGCCCATCCTCCTTTTCTCTCTCTCTCATACTAATGTAACTTTGTCAATGCCATGCTCCCATTAGGAAGCTGTGCTTGTGTATGAAGAATCCAACAACTCACATTTATATAATGCCTTTAACACAATAACACGTCCCAAAGAACTTCGCAGGAGTTATGAAAACAAAGCATGATACCGAGCCACATTAGGAGATATGAAGTCAGATGGCCAAAAGTTTGATTAAAGAGGTAGATTTTAAGGAGCGCCTTAAGGGAGAAAAGTGAGGGAGAGGTGGAGAGGTGTAAGCAGAGAATTCCAGAGCTGAGAGCCTTGACAGCTGAAAGTGCACCCATCAAAGGTGAAGCAATTAAAGTTGGGGCATTCAGGAGGTGAGAACTGATGGAGCACAGAGATCTTGGGGGTTTGCAGTGCTGAATGAGGTTAGAGAATCAGCAGTACTCTAGTTCTATTTACAACCCTTGCTTCTTTCAAATGCCATTCCCCACAGGCAGCTTCTGTTTGGTGAATTTGCCTGATATTCTTTATTTCTCCTGTACACTTCCCCCCCTTTATTTTCTCACACATTCTTGCTCTCTCTCTCTCACACGTTTCCTTTTTCCCTCCCAGACTCCTCTTTGTTTGAAAATAAAAGAGTCAACAGTTCAAATAATTTTTCTTCTATCCTGGTCTTTCCATTTGAGATTTCACACAATTACGAGCTGTGTTCCTGTCTAAATTCGCTCTACACATTTGAAATCTGTAGCGTGATCTTGTCTGCTGTTTATTACCTTTTCTTCACTGCACTGTGTCACTGTAGTACTTATATTTTTGAGAAATGTAGGACTGTTGCTTTAAGAATAATCCTGTGTTGTAAGATCACATGATCTGTGTAAACCGACGTGTTAACAGTGTGGGAAACCTCTACAGGGGAGTTCTTCTTTAGTTATGGAGTTTGATGCACACGTGTAGCTGTTGCTGCTGTCTTGTAAATAAAGTCAAATGTTTCCACTAAGAAAAGTTGTCTGAAGATCAACTCTATAACAGTCACCACATGCCCCAGTTTCTCCAAAATTTCCTTTTGCTTTACTTTCAGGTTCCATTTCCTGATGATTTGTTACACAAGGGAGAAATGATGTGACTCATAGGTGTGTGAGGGGCAGTTATTCTTTGAGATATCCATCCTCAACACTTTTCTGAATCGCTTGTCTGGTTTTGAGAGTAGAGAGAATATTTTATTCCAGCAGGCAGATAATTAAAGAACAATGATGCCAATTTCTCTCGTACGACACAAGTACGCTAAACATACATTCTTGCCCCCTCCTTTGTCCTCTGTCCAGTTACTCACTCTCACTCTTTCTAGCTGAGATAATTTGCGTCCTTTTGCTCTCACTTTCTCTATTATATACAAAAACAACTTGCATTTATCCAGCACCTTTATGTAATAAAATGCCCCAAAGTGCGGAACAGAGGCATTAGAAAACAAAGTGTAACATCGAGCGACATAAGCAGATCTTAGAGCAGGTGACCAAAAGTGTTGAGGTAGTGAAGTTCAAGGAGGGAAATCCAGAGCTTTCGGGCCCCGGAGGTGGAAGGCACGGAGCAATTAACATCTAACATGCTCAAGAGGCTAAAATTAGAGGACTGCGGATATCTTGGAGGATCGTGGGGCTGGAGGAGATTATAGATAAAAGGAAGGGCCAGGCCATAGAGGGATTCAAAAACAGGGATGAGAATTTCAGCAAGCACAGGAGCGATGAAGTTACTGGCATTTGGTGTGAGTTCGTACATGTGCAGCAGAGTTTTGGATGACCTCGAGTTGGACTCTGTTGCTTATTGACACACTGTGGTAAATTTTGATATTGTGAAATGGTGTAAAACTGGTAAAAGTGAGTGAACAGCTCATTAGCTTCAATACTCTTCTGTGAGACACTGACTTTCTCACACACTGGGAATGATCTAGACTTTATGAGATTGCGAGCTGGCAGCCTGTTTACACTATCACCCATCTTATATACCACTGCACAGTCAAAATTACCTTCACTGTCTCACACTCTCTCACACACACACATAGATCTTGGCTTTGTATAAATTAGTAATGGTGCGTATTGCTGAAAAAAAGAGACATTCAAAGCTGTTGTCTTCCACTCATCAGGACGCTTTGCAAGAATAGCAATATGAGGGGAAAACAACAGTTTATGCTGTTTGAGAAAAGATAGCTGATTGGCTGGCAAGTGGACTCTGATTGGTAGAGGCGTTGCCATGGAGAATGCAGCAATTGATGGTGACTGACAGTTAACTGCCAAGCATTGTTTGAAATTTAAACCAGGCAGCTTGACTCTGATAGATCAAGGCATTGCCCTAAGGAATGAGTCAGTGAATGGCTGTCACTTATTTTGTTTAGCTGAAACAGGTGCAATGTGTGTACATGTTCTTTCTGTCTGCAAAGAACAGGGCCCTGTGTATTAATATGTGCAAATGCACCACACTGTGAGCCTGGCTGATAATCTTAAATTGGTTGTCAGTATAATTCTTAGCACACTGAGGATTATTTAGCAAATGTTGTCCAATCGTGGAATCACATCTAATGTTGAATACTGTGTTTTGAGTTTTGCAAGCACAGGCTGGTTGGGTACGGTCTGTACCTTGCCCATTGCGAACAGTGGTTGGGACATGCTGTTTCGTACGGTTCACCAGTCTTTGACACGTCCAGCCTGCATGCTTAGCAGCACACTGGCGAATACCACTCATGTGCTACTGCATAGTAGCAGCGTGAAACAGCTAGCTTTACCTGTTGTGCAAATTTTTGAGATACCTTACCCGTCCAGGATAATCTGAGGTAAACTGGCCACTTTTCAGGGCCGAAAGTGATGGCCTTAGGCCCATTCATGAGTCTGTGTGATATACAGCGTGAAACAATCTGAAGCTAGCTGTTTCACGCTGCTACAATGCAGCAACAACATGAGTGTTACTTGCCCCTAACAGGATGCAGTGTCAAGCCAAAAATACATTCTGCCTATCACACAAATGAGTAAAGTGGTACATGAATTTCAGTGCCAGTGAACAGCAACAGGTGAAGCTAGCTGTTTCACGCTGCTACTATGCAGTAACAACACGAGTGGTATTCACCAGTGTGTTACTAAGCATGTAAGCCAGACGTGTCGAAGACTGGCGAATCATATCAAACAGCATGTCCCAGCCACTGTTCATAATGAGCAAGGTACAGACTTTATCCAACCAGCTCATGCTTTACAAAGTCCAAAGCATAGTATCCAATATTAGATGTGATTGGACAACATTTGCTCAATAATCCTCAGTGTGCTAAAAATTACACTGACAACCAATTTAAGATCAGGCACGCAGTGTGGTGTGTTTGCATGTGCTGGAAGCTACATATATTAATACACAGGACCCTGTTCTTTGCAGACAGAAAGTACATGTACATACATTGCTCCTGTTTCAGCCAAACAAAATAAGTGGCAGCCATTCGCTGACTCATTCCTCAGGGCAATGCCTTGACCAGTGTCAAGCTGCCTGGTTTAAGTTTCAAACAATGCTTGGCAGTTAACTGTCAGTCATCATCAATTGCTGCATTCTGCATGGCGTGCGAACACACACACACACACACACACACACACACACACACACACACACAAAACACACACACACACACCATCCTGCTATATTTCATAGTGCTGTGAGGTCACAGATGTAACCGAAGGATGATTCTAGCTGTCTGTGATCAGCCTAAAAGCCATTGGTAGATTAAAAAATCAAAGACCAAACGTGGAATGTTCTAACTTGAATCTTTTTTCCCCTAAGAGGAACAGTTAAATGTTAGGTAAAACATCACCCTGATATAACTCAGGAGCATGCAGTGATGTAAACCTCTGTTTTACACATCCTTGTGGCCAAACAGAGGATCATTTTGATATATTTGTTGGATCTGAGGCATTAACTCCAGAATGCACACTGCTCAAAGCCCACCTTCCAATAGCTGGCGAACAAATTGCCCCTGTAGGACACTGAATGCCACACTTATTCCTGATGTGTCAGGCTTCACCTGATCAATGATCAAAATGTAGAACGAAAAGATCCTCAGGTGCTCCTAAATCACAGTAATTGTGTTGTTAGAGCTATAAAAGTTAATTAGTTGTGCAACTGCAGGCAAGCATGTCTGATATAAGGTTAGCACAGCCCAATTTTTTCTTCTGCCAACACTGCTGGGTTTATTTTGCTGTATCTTTATTGACAGTAGAATAAAGTGTTCAGTGTCTGAACTTTGCCCGCAGAATTGCTAAATTACCTCTTGTTAGTCATGAGGAGCAATGGACAGGCCAGGTTAAGGAACAATTAAACATCACAGCTGTGCTCCAAATCCCAGACCGTAGCAATGCCACAGGAGAAGTGTTGGTTACACTGGATACCTTAGAAGATGTTATTTTATCATGGATACCATATTAACTGGTTCATCTCTTGAGTCAAAACGTTGTCGTTTGAAGGCCCAAAAACAGAGACTAAAACCTAGGCTGACGCCCCAGTGCAGAATTGAGAGAGTGCCACACTGTCAAAGGGGCCATCTTTCAGATGACATATTAAAAACAAGGCTCTGTTTGGTCTTTTAAGTAGATGTAAAGGACCACATGCCAGGTGAGTTTTGTCTATATTTATCCCAACTAACATTGTATATTTGAAAACACAGAATAATTGGTCATTATGACATTGTTGTTTATGGGAGCTTGCTGTGTACAAACCTGCCACGTTTCTTACACAATATTGACCACCCAGAAGCACTATTGAGCTAATTAAGTACTTCTGAAGTGTGGTCACTATTGTGGTGTAAGAAAGATGGCAGCAAATTTGTGCACAGCAAGCTCCCGTAAACAGTAATATCATGATGACCAATTATTCTGTTTTTCTGTTATAGTGCCTCTGCCATCTTTGACATGCATGGATGTGATCCGTCTGGACTGAGGGTTTCCTCTCCAAGTTTAATTAGTTTATCAATTATCTCCCTTTTTTCCTGGTTTAAATGCCTTGCTATCTTTTTTGATTCTTTTAGATTCTATTTTGCGTTACTCTTTCAGATCAGAAACCTGGGTGTTTTAGTGCCTTTTGGACTGCCACTGTTTACTTCTGCACAAGCATGGTAACACATTCTGATCTTCAGCCCTTTAGAGCAGTGGAGGTCATGAAGACATCATGGTGTTGTGAGTTTGCCAGTTTGTTTTATTTTTTATAGATTCAATTTGCCTCAGAGCAATGCAGAGATGCCACTAGTTTCTAAATGTGCAACAGTTTTATTTACAGGCCTTTAGCGTATCTCCACAATCACAAAATATCTGCACACATGCTTCCAGCTGAGCTTCTAATAACTTCTCTGTTTACTTTAGCTCTGAGTCAACACCCAGGCTTAACCAATCAAGCACAGTAAGCATAGATCAGTTATCAGACCCACATCATCAAACACAGAACAATTGAACAACACAGCACAATTTGAAAAAGAATGGGGGGTGGGTTGTGGGGGGGACGTCATCCTATTATTCCAGCCAACATTCCTCTCAGAGAATTATAGGAAATTTACAGCACAGAAAGTGGCCACTTGGCCCATTGTGTCTGCACTGGCCGAAAAACAAGTCACCCAGCCTAATCCCACTTCCCAGCAATTGGTCCATAGCTCTGCAGGTTACGGCACTTGAGGTGCATATCCAGACACCTTTTAAATGAACTGAGGGCTTCTACCTCTACCACCCTTTCAGGCAGTGAGTTCCAGACCACAGCCCTCTGGGTGAAAAAATACTTCCTCATCTCCTCTCTAACCTTTCCACCAATCACTTTAAATCTATGCTCCCTAGTCACTGACCTCTCTGCTAAAGTAAATCTGCCCTTCCCATCCACTTTATCCAGGCCCTTCACAAATCTCTCCCCAGCCTCCTCTGTTCCAAGGAGAGCAACCCCAGTCTATCCAACATCTAACTCTCTTGACTAACATCACCACAAACATCATAATCAATAATTCATCTGATGGCTATTTGTGGGATCTTGCTGTGCAAAAAAGGGCTGCTAGATTTGGCTTCTTTATCATCATTACAGCTCAATCTGTCTCATCACAGGTTCAGCATTTTGAATCATTTCTGAGAGCCAAGATTATGGTGTTATTTAAATGCTAGCTTTCTGCCTGGTCATGACAGCAGAGGCACCTCAATGCTGAAGTAACCTTGTTTAAACTTGGTCCTCAGCAGCAGGTGTGTGCACTGTTGCACGAGTGAAGAGTACTACTTTTTGAGAATTAACAAAGCCTAGTCAACAGAGTTTATAACGCAGAAGAGAGTAATATAAACATATAGGTATCATGACCCTGAAATTCTGGTCTTGATCAGGGATGATGGCTTCCACCAGCAGCCAGAATGTGAAATGTTTCTGTCAAGATTCCAACCCCCATTTTTCAGCAAAGTCACTTTCCGCCAGAGTACCATAGTTGGATCTTCCACCTGCCCACTCCCATAAGCTCCCCCTGTCAAGGGGAGATGTCGGGGGGAACTCCCTGGGCTATCTGCAGAATTTCACTCATTGCATCCTTATGAAGAAAAGACTTGCATTTATTCAGCACTGCTCACAACACCCAGCTTGTCCCGAAGTGCTTTACAGGCAATAGAGTAGGTATCAAAAACAACAATGTGATCATGACAAGGTAATGTGCTCCTGATGTTGCTTGAAGGAGAAATATTGGTCAGGCCTCCTCTGCTCTTCTAGTGTTCTGTGGAAGCTGGTACTGCACCAAAGTGTTAGCATCCATTTTGTGTTTAAGTCTCTGGGGTGAGACTTGAACTCATGACCTTTTGACTCACAGACAAGAGGTGGGGGGGTCACTGAGCCACGGTTGACACATATGGGGTGGCGAGGGTCCTGTTGAGAATTTCTGAAAAGACTGAGTCCTTACTTAGGCTTACTGTACACCTTAGAGTGAATCAACTTCCTTGCCTGGAGGCAGAATAGTTCTACTAAAGGTAAACTTTACCTTTAGCCCCTCTGAGCTTTGCTGTGACTTCAGACAAAGTGGCTGCAGACTGCTCCATCGTACAAGAGTGGGCTGAGCTGAGGTTTTTTTAAATTCTTCCCTGGGATTTGGGTGTCACTGTCAATGCCAGCATTTTTTGCTCATCCCTAATTGCCCTTGAACTGGGTCGCTTGCGAGGCCATTTCAGAGGGCATTTAAGAGTCAACCACATTGCTGGGGGCCTGGAGTCACACATGGGCCAGACCAGGTAAGGATGGCCGATTTCCTTCTCTAAAAGACATTAGTGAAGCAGGTGGGTTTTTACAACAGTCGATGATGGTTTCATGGTCACTGGAGGGTACTGATATGCTTTTGAGAGACCTGGAGCTGGATCTAGCCAAGTAGATAGTACCATCTCTGAAATTTGGGGTCTCTGCCCATGGGCTGAGGTAAGTAGGGGTTCTGCTCTCATATGCGAGCTATGCCTTGAGTAGGCAACTTTGTCCAGCCCAAAAGGAGACAAGAGTATGCATAAACCATAAAATGCTGCACATGAAAAACTGTCCACCCTCTGCGCAGTTAAAGCATTCTTTCATATAGGCTCAGAGACTTTTACTGCAAATCAGCAATGTAGAACTAGGCATTTTCATTTGACAAATACCCAATTCCATATGTACTAAGGATGTGGGGAGCTCAGCACTATTTATATAAGCAAAATTGCTCTTTTGCCTCCGGGATCTGCCTTCCAATACAAGTCCAAAATAATAAGATGAAAGTCTCTCTCAGGTCAATCCCTGATGGCTCACCAGTTGTGTTTGGATAGTTATTTGCATTAAGCATCAGAACTACATTGTCCTCTGCCCTGAGGCTGCCAGTGGGAAATGGTATTTGAAACATTTTTTCAGGAATTACTAAACTTACTAGCCCCATTAACTCAACTAACATGGAAAGAAGTGAATAGCACACAGAAACGGCACCAAAATAATATAACCATCCATTATTTTGCTGTCACGTGTTTAAAATTCAAAAAATGATTTTGTAAGAGGCCAAAAGCTACCACGAAGAATCTCCAACAAACATCAGCCAGTGTGGTGGCATCTGTCCGTTTCAGGAGGCAATGGACTACGTCAGGAGTGTATCTCACTTCTGGATTGGACATCGTCTGTTGTGGCTGTAGAGCCCAATTTCCAAGTGGCAGTCCCTTCCACAGCGGTCACAGATGAGTAGCGAGATCAGCAGATGTTTTTCCTTCTGGCAGGCTCTCTTTTCTGCCATCTAGTCATTTCCTTTGTCCTCTGCTTTTTCCACACCCTTCCTGACTGCTTATCTCCAGGAACTCCAGCCAGTAGTAAGGACTTGCCATGCACGAACTCTGATCCTGATCAACATGAGGTCTCCCTTACAGACATCCTTGTATCGCTGATGTGGGCAACCACGTGCCGGTACCAAGCTCAGTACAGCGCATGTCTTCGGGACTGTGGCCATCATCAACGCGGTTCACATGATCCAGCCAACAGACTTGCCTCTGGCTCAAGAGGGCAAATGTGCTGGGGATCCCTGCATGCTGGTACACTTCCATCTTTGCCACTCTGTCCTGCCAGGAGATCCCCGATATTCAACTGAGGCAATGGGAGTGGAAGCTGTTCAGGCTCCTTCCTTGGCTTGCAAAAGTTGTCCATGCTTTGTTACTGGGCAATAGCAGCCAGTGTAGACCCAACTGAATAGCCATATCTTGGAAGAATTTGCATTTATATAGGTGCTTTCATGTTCAGGATGTTCAAAGATATAAGCAAATATAGCAAATACTTTACTCGTGGCAAAGTCCCAGAACCAATAAGTTAAACAATTGGATAATCCATTTTAGTGTTTAGTGGAAGAAATGCTGGCTGTGACATCAGAAGGGCTTCACTGATTAGAATCACTAAAAACTGAAAAAATGGTAATTGACGGAGGAATCTTATGCAAGACATCAGGAGAGCTCCAGTGCTCTCCTTCATGTGGGGCTATTCGATCTCTCACATCCACCCAAACAGGCAGTAGTTCCACACAACATCTGAAAGATGGCACCTTCAACAATGCAGTACTCCCTTTGTAATGCATTGATGTGTTAGCCTAGATTAAGTGCTTAAGTCCCTCTGGTGGGGACTTGAAATCTGTAACCTGTAGATGAGGTGAGTGTCATACCACTGATATCTTAAATATGACATGGTGGATGGGTACCACAGCAACTGATAGGGAGGGGGCTGCAGAGGGAAGGCAACTTAAAACAATATTTATGGCAGAAAACATAGTGGGTCAGAATTAGCAGTCAGTGATAAACAACTGACAACATCATTTGTTATATTTGAATTTGCATAGACTTTCTATGGGCTTTTGCAATAATCAGTCAAAACTACTCAGCAGCCTTTAACTAAAGGGGATCTGGGACCTGTGTGATCAGGGCAAGAATGGGATTAAGAGGGAGAGATGAAAGAAACATGAGGAATCTTTTTAAATTCTCCAATTAACTACATTTAAAATCTGAAGGAATAAGATTCCACACTTTGAAAATTTAAAAGTTAATTTTCAGTGTTAGAGATGTTAAGCAGCAATGAAGACCATCAGAAATTCCTTACATTTGAATGGACAAGTCCAACTTTTACTGGAGTGTTAAGTGAGTATTCACTGTGCAAACTGCCACAACTACCTACCCTTCATGTGTTTTAATGCTGACTCTCTCACCAAGATACCAACACAACTTTTGGAGGAACAGGTCAACCCAGGTAGCAATCATCTGACTTTTTCATTAACTGCACGTGTGCAGACACTGGAAGCCCCAGTGAGGGCTGATATTCTCATAGTCATTCTTACTGCAAAATCCCGGTCATTGTAACCTGGTTTTAAGGAGCTCACTGGACTGTCACAAGGGCCTTCTGTCATGATGATAATTAACTTCTAGCCACAGGGTAGAATTATGAAGCTGATAATTCACACCTCCACAATATTTTAGTCAGGTATCTACCTGGGCTGGAGTGAGCCAACAGGCTAAAAAGGTTCTGGGCTGAGTTTGAGGTCAGCTAGAATCGCTGTGATGTTACTCTAAGCCTTAAGTCAGCCAGGTTCCCTGCTCCTCCTGTTGACTATCTAGAAGCATCTGCAGGGAAGTGCACTTTTGTGAATATTGATGAGGGTAGGATTGGCTAGACCATGATGGCTCAATGCTCAAACAGTCTGATACTTGCTGTGACTATCTGGGTGACGTGCCTCAGCCTCGCAAGAGTTAACATTTTCGGGAGGGAAGGAAGAAAAAGGGGATAAAGTTGGCATTAGAGGGGTGGGAAGAAAGATAAAACTTGCATTTATACAGTGCTTTGTCATGACTTCAGGAGGTCCCAGAATGTTTCATGGCCAGTTAATTACTTTCAAAGTAGGGTCACTGTTCTTGCAAGAGCAATGGCAGCCAATTTGCAGCCAGCAAGATCCCAGAAACAGCAATTGGTTAAATCACCAATTAATCTAGGTTTTTTTTGTCAGTGTTGGTTGAGCAAGGGCTAGGATACCAGGAAACTTCCCTTCTTTTCTTCAGATAGCATTGCGACCTTTACATTCACCTGAATCAGAGGAGACAGATGGGGAATTTGGCTTAAAACAGCACCTCCCACAACGTAGCACTTCCTTAACATTTCACTGGCGGATTAGCCTAGATTATGTGTTCCAGAGCTGGAAAGGGCTTAAAATCACAACTTCAACCGTCAGGTGAGATTGTTACAACTGACCCAAAAGGCAAGTCTCATCTTCAGGGTTTCACACACACTGCAAGAGCAACCAATCAAGAGTAAGCATGTTCAGACAGCTTAGTTATCTGAATTTCATTGTCCATGTTGTTCAGTTTTCTCAACGTCTGTCCGAGTGGTAATGTTGCTATATTAAGGTGTTCTACAAAGAAAAGCTCCTAAATCTACTTCTACAGAAGGCATCCCGAGGGGCAACGGCACTTTAAGACCTTGGGTTAGGCACATTGCTCTTTGTCTGAACACATTGATTTGTTTTTCCCTCCACGAGAAAGCTGGAGATCTGAAGTGGCTTAGGCTAGTACATTTAATTCCATATACTTAGCCAGCAACACCACCAAAGGCATTATCGAGATGTCAGAAGACAAGACTAATCGATCTTTTAAGACTTGCAACAATATAGTTGTGTTGGTACTGAGTGATTATTAATTAGATTGACCTATCCAGCTCCTATAGTGAATTCCTGTTCACACAGCAGGTTTTTTCAATAACTGTCCTGCCTGGTTATATCAATGATCTTGTAGATGGATAGATGATAGTACATAGTACAGAAAAAGCGGACCACTCTATTTTATTCTTTTATGGAATGTGGGCGTCGCTGACAGGGCCAGCATTTGTTGCCCATCCCTAATTACCCTTGAACTGAGTGGTTTGCTGGGCCATTTCAGAGGGCAGTTAAGAATCAACCACATTGCTGTGGGTCTGGAGTCACATTTAGGCCAGACTGGATAAGGGAAGAGGAAAAGAGATGAAAACCTGAAAAATTACAAAGGGAATTCTCATGGGAAATTCTTTGCAAACTTATTTCCAAATGCAAAATATGAAATTTGAAATATGAATTGTAGTGTAATGGTTCTATCGCTGGACCAGTTTAATACATGCTTGAAATAATAAGACAGGGAATGTGAGTTCAAATCCCACAATAGCCATTGGAGAATTTGAATTCAGTTTTAAAAAAAAAAATTGTAGAAGTGACCTTGGAGCTGTCAGATTGTTGTAAAAACACACTTTAGGACGAAAACCTGTCATCCTCACCTGGTCAGGGCTATATGTGACTTCAGTCCCAAATACATGTTCTTAATTCTTAACTGCCCTCTGAAGGCAAGCCACTTAGTTGCATTCAAGTTCTGCCTTGGCAGGGCAGCTAGATATAGGCAAAAATTGCTCGATGGCCCAGGGACACCCACATCCGTGAATGAACTGCAAAAATTCCCTCAAGTTAGAACAGCGTAGTGTCACAAAAAACCCTGTCTTTGTGAAAGACCAGTCACAAAAAGATGGAGCCCAGTTGATCTCTATTCTTTATGGTGAGGGTGACAGATGCAATATAATTCTTCCTGGTTGCAGTTGGGAAGAACAGGGCAGGCTGGGTGGGGGAAGGAGTGGAGTCATGGTGGGGAGGGAGGTGTGATCTCGGGCCAGGAGTGGCCTCAGACTTGCAGCAGAGTTCTCAGCACTGACCAATGTCGTTGAGGGGTTCCTCAGGTTGATGTTAGGCCCCTCCTTAGCATATGCAAGTGGGGCAATGCCCATTTAAGTCTACCTCCTAAGACACCTGAAAATCACCTGGGCCCAATATGGGGGTTGAACCTTTTTCAGGTGTCCTTTGGCTGTAGTATGTTTCCCTGCAAATTTGATCATTTTTGCCCCTGGTTCCGCTTGGAAAATGGATGCAACAACATGGATGAATTTCTTCCCTGATGCTGTCCACAGCTTCCTTTTCTGGTTTCTATCCCCTCTTTAGACACAATTAAAGATGCTGAAAAGAGTAAGAACACTGCGCAGGGTATGCTTGAGAGGCCAAAGAATGAGCTAGTCAAATGGAGCATAACATTAAGAAAATCAAATATCTGGTAATGCTCATTATAAGCACAAAAAAATTTAACCTCAACAAAGCCCATGAGTGCAGATTCATTTTTAATGAACTAAATAGTCATTTTAAAAGGTTACTTCTGATCTGACGAGTATGTCATTAAATAACATGGGGAAATGAGAAGATCTGGATGCCGTTAGGAAATTGACAATCCAGATAGCAGCCTGATAAGAATGCCAATCCATGCAAATTGACTCTGACACCAGTGAGTCCCCCATAGGAACGTAAGCCTTATATGTATAGAACACCAATCAGTAACAGCTCTGATACAACAACATGTTTTAGCAAGTGAAGCAACTGTTATGTAAGTAAACACAGAAGCAATTTTATGGGTTTTAGTGCATAAATGGCAATGAGATATTCTGTTTTTCCGTGGTGTTGCTCAAGGGAGGAATGCCAGCCAAGACACCAGTAGAACTTTGAATAGCGCAACCTAACCAGGCACACATCTCATCACAAGGACAGTACAACACTCACTCCGCACTAGACTCTCAGCCCAGATTATGTGCGCAAATCTTGGAGCGATGCTTGTAAAAGCAGTAAAGAAAGAAAAAAAAAGCGACTTGCATTTATATAACCTTTCATAACTTCTTGACATCCCAAAGCAATTTATCAGCAACTAAATGCTTTTTAAAATGTAGTTACTGTTGTGATGTAGAAAACACAGCAGCCAATTTGCCTATAGCACAACGAACAGCAATGTAATAAGAAACACCAATGCAACAGTGTGTTTATAATCTTGACTGAAGGATAAATATTAGCAAGGACACAAGAAGAACTCCCCTACCGCTCTTCAAAACAGTTGCATGGGGTCTTTTGCAACCATATGAGAGGGCAAATGGGGCGTCAGTTTATCACTTCATCTGAAGCACAGCACCCCCACCAATGTAGTGCTCCCTCAACAGGGCACTGAAGTGTCGACCTAGATTCTGTGCCCGAGCCTCTGGAGTGGGATTTGAATTGATAATCTTCTGACTCAGGAGGTAAGAGTGCTATCCACTGGGTGGAATTTTCCACTCCCGTTGGCGTTGGGCGTGTTTGGGGGCGTGGGCAGACAATATGATGAGAAGACCAAAAATCAGTTTTACGTCATCGTGAAACCAGTTTGTGACTGTCTGCTCCACCCATCAGTGGTGGGTCACGATTTCTATCCACGCATGTTGGGAATCTAATTTCAATACTTTAGCTTCTCACTGGAATCATCCCCCCCACACTGGATCATCCGGGCATATCAATGTGTTTCACAACTGTACATAAGCGACATGCACCTGGTGGGTTTCACTCGGGACTTCAAGCTTTGTTTGCCTACCTTGCTTTGGGCAGCACTCGCAGTCATCAGCGCCAGGCTTCACATGCAGCAGCACATCACTTTTAGGGGGTCTCATGGGCAGGTCTCTGCCCACCAGCCCAGCCATAAGGTGGGGGTAGCTTTTCAACAGCTGCAGGGCTAGGTTTTGCTTGGGGGAAGGGGGAGAAATGGCCACGGGCAAGAGAAGAGGCTGCAGGGTGAGGGCTGTACTGGGGAAGGAGGGTATCCCAGGGTGCGTGTGGGGGCACATGTTGATATGTGCATGCGGCCTTAAGATGGTGAGGGCTGAGGAGGCAGTCTCCAGAGGAGATGAGGCCAGATGGAGATGTGAGGGTGTGTGTGTGAGAATGGGTAGTCATGTCCCTTGAGCTGGCAGTGAGTGAAATGCCAGCGAATGTGTGATGGGCTTGAGTGTGTGAGTTTAGAGTGATGAGATGGTTGCCTTACCCTGACTGCACTGATGAGATCATTCATCCTCTATCTGCATTGGATGGCCAACCTCTTCTGTGCAGCATTGGCAATGATCACCACTGCCATTTCCTACCAAGCTGGAGTGGTGAGATTGCTGGACATCCTGCAGCCAGAGCGGGGGTGGAGGACCTCAGGGAGGGCCTCTGAAAGGCATTCCAGTGACAAGTCACTGAATTCTTCTTGGCTTTCAGGGCCATGTCTTCACTGGAGCAGTCCTGGGCTACAGGCATTGAGAAACCTCTGGGCAGCTGCAGTTTAAATATGGCCCCCGGAGTGAGGAACGGTGAGGTAACGGTGTGGTGGGTGATTCAGATGGCGTGTTTCCTGTGGCTGCATAATTAAGGAGGGAGGAAACAGATGGTATGGCGGGAAAACATGCCACTGCCTTGTCCTTTTTCACACCCACTACCACACTTAGTGCAACTCTAGGACAATTCTACCCACTGTGTTAAACAGACAGGAAGTCTGCCTCCAAACTCTGACCACTGCATTAACTGATAGGGACATTCAAAATAACAGGAGTGATCTTGCACCTTCAAACCAATCAGAACTGAAGATAGCAACTTCAGGTTGTATTGTCCCTATGTCACTAACCTACTTGAATGGAGTCCCAACTTGCAAACATGGACCTAAGTGCAATGTTTTGAGAATGCGTATAAATTGCTTATTTAATAGGAAGAAAAAGGAGTTAAATAATTTGCATCGCACTGCTGCAGGGCAGCTAGAGCAGGAGTGGGTAGCCTGACCAGAGAAACCATGATTGATCCCTAGCCTCTACTGAATCAATCGAACTGAGTGATTGCACAGTTGCTACAATTAACTGTAGCAAACCTGGCTCCAGAAGGGAAGCCGTGTGTATTGTTGCTTTCTGCTTTACCAGATGCCCCTCACTGAAGTGTTCTGACACATACCACACCACAGACCAACTCCCTCTGCCATACCCCACGCCCTTCACTGTCACTCCGTGTACCCCACGCCCTTCACTGTCACTCCGTGTACCCCACGCCCTTCACTGTCACTCCGTGTATCCCACGCCCTTCACTGTCACACCGTGTACCCCACGCCCTTCACTGTCACTCCGTGTACCCCACGCCCTCAACTGTCACTCCGTGTACCCCACGCCCTTCACTGTCACACCGTGTACCCCACGCCCTTCACTGTCACTCCGTGTACCCCACGCCCTTCACTGTCACTCCGTGTACCCCACGCCCTTCACTGTCACTCCGTGTACCCCACGCTCTTCATTGTCAATCTGTGTACCACATGTCTGTCACTGTTCCTCCGTGTACCCCACACACTTCACTGTCACTCCATGTACCCCACGCCCTTCACTGTAACTCCGTGTACCTCACACTCTTCACTGTCACTCCATGTACCCTACTCCCTTCACTGCCACTCCGTACACCTCATGTCTGTCACTGCCACACTGTATAACCCACACCCTTCATTGTCACTCTGTGTACCCCATGTCCTTCACTGCCACGCCATTGTACCCACATCCTTCACCATATAGGCACACACATTAGATTTAAGAGAAAGGTTCCAGGGATGACGAACATCAATTATGTAGATAGGTTAGAGAAATTGGGACTGTCTTCCTTAAAGAGAAGGCTGAGATAAGATTTGATAGAAGTATTCAAAAGTCACGAAGGGTCAGGGTAGAGTAAATAGGGAGAAACTGTTCCCACTGGTGCAAGGATCAGGAATTAGAGGACACACGGATTTAAAAGTAATTGTCAAAAGAAGCAATGGAGACATGAAGAGAAACTTTTCAGACAGATTAGGATCTAGAATGCACTGCCTGAGAGTGAGGTGGAAGCAGATTCAATTGAGGCATTCAAGAGGGAATTGGGTTATTATCTGAAAATGAAGAATGTGCAGGGTTACAGGGAAAAGGTGGGGGAGTGACACTAGGTGCATTGCTTATTCAGAGACGCAGCACAGACACAATGGGCCAAATGGCTTCCTTCTGCGCTGTAACAATTCTGTGATTCTGTGGCATAGAATGGGAGATGCATGAAATATGAATAAGGGTAGGAGTATGATGAAAGGAGAACGAAGTGAACAATGAATTAAACACAAGTGGATGATGAAGGATGCAATCTCTCTCTACAGGAAGGATATTGTGCATGGTATGTGCAGTGTATGAAACTCGAGTTTGGCTGTCAGACAGCAGCAATAACAGCTTATAATTGAGAACTGCTGTGTACAGCAATACAATACATAAATACATTCGCACAGCACAATAACGACATAATTTCATAATACCTATCTTTTGAGCAAACCCTACTTTGTGTGCCAGAGTCTGCACCGAATACAAATGCCTTGGTTTTACTGATCACAAATAACCAGCTCCCCACATCTCCGTCTTGCCCTCTCCAATCAGGAAAAATAATGTAAAATTGATTCGATATAGCCATTTCGCCGCTTTCAAAAAAAATGTCTATTTGGAAGGTGATTCAAGCAATAATGGGGTGGTGGCGGCGGGGGTGGGGGGTGCTGTGTGTGTGGTGGTCTAGGTCAAAATCAATGACTCTGGCAATTGATACACAGAGCTTGACAGGTGTGCAATAACAGTAACAATGTGGGAAGTGGTTTGGCTTTGATTTATCAGCCTCTGACAGACTAGGTACTCCACGAAAAGTCAAAGTTAGCTCAGCAACATGTTCTTTCGGAAAGGGCTTCTTGGCTGGTCTATGAAAGGGGGAGTTGCTACTTCTCATTCAGTCTGTGTCGCATCAAACACCTTGTGCGACACCCATTGCCTTATGTATGAGGATTTTCTGCTTCGTCTCCACTCTTCAGCATCTCTACTTTTCCATGGTTAAAGCAGCTGCGGAGGGGTGAGCAAAGGAAAAACTTGCATTCATTGTAGCGCCTTTCACAACCTCAGCATATCCCCAACACACTTTACAGCCACTTATATACCTTTGAAGTCTAGCCATTGTTGTAACGTAGTGAACGCAGCAGCCAATTTGCACACAGCAAACTCCCACAAATAGCGATGTAATAATGAGCAGATAATCTGTTTCAATGATTGAGGGATAGATATTGGCCAAGGCACTGGGGAGATCTCCCCAGCTCTTCTTTAGAACAGCGTCACATAATCATTTACTTTCAACTAACAGGGCAAACAGCAGCTCGGTCTAACATTTCATCCAAAAGGCTGCACCTCCAACAGCGCAGCACTCCTTCAGTGCTGCACTGGACTTTCACTCTGAATTTTGTGCTCAAATCTTTGGAAGGGGCTTGAACTCCCTACTTTCAGACTCAGAGGCAGGAGTGAAACCAATTGAGCCCAAGCTGACACTTAAATAAAATGTACAGGGGTCTCAAAATTGTAGCTGTACTTCAACTCAATTAATGTTTGCTTTTTCTCAATTCCTCAGTCCCCACAATCTAATGGCAGGCTTGCTGTGTGAGCTGATCTCTGCTGCGCAGTGAAGGAAAGCTACAATTAGCCTCAGTGTTTCTGTACTATAAAGCACTGGCATCTATAGAACAAAAGGCAAGTAAAGTGAAGGGAACAAATAATTAAAACTATTAATTGCATGCCTGTAAATGAGAACAAATGGTCAGATTGACCCTTGAGAATAGAGAGGTGTTTGAGCGTGCATCAGTTGATATACAGCTAGAGGTCAGCGCACTGGGTAATATGCTAGTAATCAACAGGGCTGATACAGTGTAATGAAGCACAATAATTCAATTAAAAACGCAGCAGATTCCTCGCCTCCTCCATATGTACTTTGCTTTGAATCATGCTTTGTGAAGGATGGAGACAACAGCTAGTTGGACTCACGAGAGTCACTATCACACAGAACATTGACTCTAGCAATGTTGGGTAAGCCATTGCCTTTGTTGGCATTTACTGCACTCATTAAAGTGATTGAGCCGAACACACCGAACTAGTTATCAAGGTAGAAATGATTGCAGCAATGTAATCCTTCCCTCGCACAGCATTTTCCAATTGGGAATTATTTTGACAAAATTAAATATTAAAACAAGCATGGAGTTTGTAAAGGGCTGGATGAAGACTGGTTCAATCAAACTCGTTCCTTAAAATTCAGAAGGCCACAGATTTTACAATTATTTTATCGACTGAAGTGCTAGTGGAGTGGTTTTAGGCGGTTATATCTATCCTGTGAAAGAAAAGGAATGTGAAATAGAAAGCTTAAAAGAGAAAGGAAAGTCTCAGGAGAGTAATTTCTGTTTAAAAGTAGCTCCCCAAAGTCTTAATAATGAAATACTGGGTGTGAAATTGCAGTGTGCAATTCCCTATTCTAACAAAAGTATTGAAGTATTTTGAAATATACAGGTTAATGCCTAGGTTCCAGCGACAAACAAAGGAATTTCATTATGTATGTCTCCACATGTGTTTGTTATTAATTTCAACCCAAAATTAAAATGGTCATTTTGGAACTTCTTCGCTCAGAAGCTGCCCTGTTGACATTACCAAAGGGGAAAGGGCCACTGGCATCCCAAACTGATTTCATCCATAGATGCACCAGTGTAGGACCCAAGAACTGGAGGCAGCCAACCTGAGCCACCTCCATACTTCTGCAGCCCCATGTTTACTGGCTGGGCTTGGTGGCCCTGGACAGGCTGCCAAGCCCAACCTAAAGCCAGGGAGACTGCTCAGGTGAGATACATTACTTCACTAATGCCACTAGAATAAGCCTAAAAAAGGCTGGTTAAGCTGGAAAATTTTAAGTTTCCCTAAAAATGGATATACGTAGACATGTCGGGGAAGGGGCTCCTGTAAGTGAAGAATACTGTCATATGCTTTTATTCCCTTTTTAAAGAGAAGAGTCTAAAACAAAGATTGGCATTTCTTTATTGAGATGAGTAATTCTCTGTCTAGATTGTAAAGCTGCATGGAATCAAAATTAGTCAGTCAATACTGTTTAATTACTCCAAATGAAGAATTGTGCATCAACGCCTGAAATGAGCACAGAGCCAAACCTTGAAGGGCAAAGCACAATGGTGTAAATGCCAGTCATGTTGGCATCTTGCCAATGAGAACATCTGTTTAAAGGGAACACTGGTAGAGACAGTAATTTATTCTCCAACCAGTCAAAACAATTTGTTTAATAGGAATGAAGGGCACAGTTTAGCCCTTTGACACAAGGTGGCAGGTGGTGTTGGCAGAAAATCTGGCACAGCCCAGTAACTTCACATCTCTGCTTGTGGCTGTTTTGAATAGCTTTCCATTCAAATTTCACTTCTTTCCCCCAGACTCAGCCCTTCATTTGTTGTTTCCTTTATCAACAGATAATCATGGAAAATGGGGCCTACTTCCAGTGCAAATAAAACCAGACATCATTAAGTTTCTTTGTACAGTAAATAAAGTCAATGGGTAAGTGCAGGTCCTGCACCATCATTATTGCTGACCTATCTCGTGAAGGTCCTCTAGGTTATTTGTCCTTCCCAAAATGGCATAATCCCTCTTAAATGGAACTGTCGACCAATCTGTCAAGGAGAGGTCTATTCTGACCCAATAATGCTTCATAACCTCCAACCTCATTTGCACCAATACATGATTATCCATCTTTTACATGACTTATCCAGTGACACACCATTAATTCACTGCAGACTGTACCAGTGCAACTCTGCAGCAACCTTGCTTTGAGGTGCATGAGAAGGAATGAGTAGCTCACTTCCCTCCTCTCTTTGTTTGAACGAAAAGTATGGCACAGGGGAGGTTGTAAATCTCACCATGGGTGGAAACTTTCTGGTGTACAGTAGATGCAGCAAAGCTAAAAACCCTATTCTTCATAAATGGATGAATAATATCTTCCATTTCACTCCACTTTCTTTTATTGCTTCTCCATTATCTCTTGAAGCTATTGACTTTTGCTGGAGTATAGGCATCAGTTGCTGTCTAATGCCTCATCACCTGCAGAATAAAAATAATACCAACCACACCACTGGAGAGGGCCAATCACATTTACTAGCTTCATTTATAAGCTACAGGTGCCAACTGCCTATTCATTCGAGTGGCCCATCACTCCAGATGCCTGATCCTGTCCTGACCTAACATCCACATGTGTGCATTTGCTGGCAGGATTGGAAAGCCTGGCTGATCTTTCAACATGAAACAATCACCCAAGCAGAATTGCCAAATCACTGTTTCATTGCAAAGACTCAGAAGTGAGTGGTGCAAAATGCAGCCATGAAAGTCAGTCATCTTTTAACTAAAGACACTGGGAGGCAGGAACCACTTTTTGTTTTGATAGTGAAGGCAGCTTGATGATTCCATCTAGTTCAAAATGCAGCAATGCCTGCACTTGCTTCTTTCAATTACCTGTTACTGTATTTTTGAACTTCAAGCATAATACACACAAATCCGGTATTCCATATAACACAAAGCCTTCTTGTCTCCTTGCAAATGTGATCTCTTTAGCACTTTTACTTAACCATATGTTACTAAGATCCTGGGGCATTACAGAATAAATTGAAGGAAGTCAATATGTGCCTCGGATCAGAAAGAGAAGTATAAATGATGTAGGCTATTTGGCCCATTTAACTCTCCCTTTTGTAGGAAATGTACTATTCCATCCACTATTTGCTTCTTGCATGACTACAGAGAGGTTTTCCTTCACTATCCTGCCCCTTAGGCTATGTCATATATTAATCATTTCTGTGAAGTACTTCTTTCTGGGATCAGGCATGAACACACCTTTTACCAATGTGTACCTCAGTCCCCTTGTGCTACAGCCATGATTTAACTTAAAATAGGGATCAAGGCTAACCTTGCCATCTTATATACCTCAAAATGTTCTCTCTCATTTGCCTCCTTCCAAGGCTGAAGAATCCGATCTATTTATCCTTCCTCCAGTCCTGTACAAGACAATGGACAGCAAGACTCCGCCACCGGCCCTGGTCCATTGCAATTTCATCCCCCCACCACCCCACCCCCAATTCCACCCCCAAAGGAAAAGAAGAATCTGAGCTCTTTTAAAATTCCTTCAGAATTCAGTCCTCTGGCACTTGGGGATCAGCCTTTCAGACCATTTCAGCTTGCAGTGCTTTCCTCCTTGTGCCTTGGTGGGTAACCTTTGCACATGCAAGTGAGACCAGAGCATTTTACAACTTCAGCACAGGTAACCAATATCCCAGTCATACTGTAAGCAATTGTGCAAATATAGACAATCTGCCTCTCCACGAAGTTTCACAGCTTATGCTGAAAGACATCTTTTCTCCTGGTGGAGGCACTATAACATTGCATGAATGGTTTTCCAAAGGTTGCACTTGAAAAATTCTGTTTCAGGACCTTCCCTGATATTGGGAGAAGGTGCACAGAATTTAATAATATAAATACTGCACTGCTGGCCTGTCTTGGTGGGCTGAGTGCTCAGATTGCCCATGGATTGATAAGCAAAGTGATGTTTCCCCTTCCCCTCACTGCAGAAGACCACAGATGTTTGTCACCAAAGGCCTTTTGCCTCCAAAAGCAGACAGCAAAACCACCTTGTGAGCTGGTATTTTGCATTTGTAGAAGCTTGCATGCTGTACTGAAGGCCCAAGTCTGGAGCTAGCAATAAACTCCATTACCAATTAACATCTTTTGGCAGTGCTGCTGAGGTAAGGATGTCAACCAAGATAATTTTTTTTCCCCTTTACTCTTTCATGGAATGTCAGTGTTACTTGCAACACCATCATTTGTTGCCCTAATTGACCATAAAGTGAGGGGCTTGCTAGGCCCAATCAACCCCATTGCTGTGGGTCAGAGTCACATGTCAGCCAGGCCAGGTAAGGATGGCAGATTTCCTTCCCTGAAGGGCATTTGTGAACCAGATGAGTTTTTACAACAACCAGCAATGGTTTCATAATCACCATTACTGAGGCTAACTTTACATTCTAGATTAATTAATTGAATTCAAATTCCACCAGCTGCCATGGTGGGATTTGAACTGATGTCCCCAGAGCATTAGCCTAGACCTCTGGGTTACTAACTCAGTGACATTACTGTTACACCACCATCTCCACACCCCCACTGAAACCCCTAGTCTTCTCTGAATGAGATCCTTAACATACTTCTAACCCACTGGGAACGGTAGACAGAATCGAACAGCAATGTAATCGGAGCACCATCATCGCAAGAAATGCAACTGTTCAAGGTGGGGGCTCACTTCTGCCTTCTCATTGAAAGTGGGGTGGGCTATAATTGCAGACTTGCCAACTTCGCTTGCAACTCAAAATCAAATAAGAAAAATGCAAACATTCTATGAATTAATTCCCAGCGCCTCAATGCACCCTTACAACTCTCAGTCCCATTCCTTTGCTTTCTGATAAACATTATTTTCTTTTCTGCAGTGGCAGATAATCTGTGCATCAATTACTGTTTAAAGATGTTACATGAATATTGCAGTTCTGCATACGCTAGATAAATGGTAGAAATTCCTAGTACTGTCTGTAAATTGGTTACGAAACTAATCACGTCAAGCCACACTGCAAATTGCATTACCTATCTCGTGACCCCAATTAAAAATAACTAATTATAACTTGATCAGACTCTCCAGCACAAACTAGCAATGTTATTTTTCACTGCCTTTTTCACAGTCTGGATCTCTAAAGTACATGGTAGATGGCTTCTAAGGTAGTGAAATCCAGGTAGACAATCTCTTACTCCAAAAGCTTCCTTTACAACACCTCAAACTGTGAAACTCCTAACTTCCCATCCTCCTACAAGTTTTGTGCCATGCCATTTAGCCACTGCTTTACATGGCCATCTCTGATTTTATCTGGCCCCAGATTTAACCAGGATTTTCCAGAGAAGAAGAGGAGGCAGAGCAAAAAGGACATTCCAAGAGAGGAGAAAGGTGCAGGTTTAATTTCAACACTGGGAATCAAACTGTGCCTCAGGAAGTGGTCCTTAGATAGGAGATTCTCCTAAACTGAAGCCTGATTAATTGGTACCCCCTACAGCCTCTTTATTTTAACATCACAATCTCTCATATCCATGGAGTTGACTGAACCTATAATCCAGTGCTCTTCACTGCAAGGCCCTCGAGCTAGTGGCGGCTCCCATCAACACTAAGTGCAGCTCCCCAACTCCATCCACCCATTTTCAGTAACCGCCTTATCGCCAGAGGGTCGCAGCGAGCCAGAGCCCAACCCAGCATTACCTTCCTATTTAATTTTATTTTTAACGTTAGAAAGGCGTACTGAGTCTGCCAAAAATCAGCCTTCTTTAACATGTCACATTCACCACATGGTCCAATGTGTGCCAATATGTATATCTAAGTATGCGCGTTATATAGTAACAGTTATATTACCATGGCAACAACCACAGAACTAGCAGAGCATTCAACTGCTGGTGTTGTTTATTTTTTTGGCCCAAGTGAGGTACTGGAGTTGTAAGTGATGATAATTTATTATCTTTTATTTATTTATGGGATATGGGCTTCGCTGGCTTTGTCCATCCCTAGTTGCCCTTGAGAAGATGGTGGTGAACTGCCTTCTTGAACCACTGCAGTCCATGTGGTGTAGGTACACCCACAGTGCTCTTAGGGAGGGAGTTCCAGGATTTTGACCCAGCGACAGTGAAGGAATGGCGATATATTTCCAAGTCAGGAAATGAGCGAGTTACTTGGAGCGGAACTTCCAGGTGGTGGTGTTCCCATGTGTCTGTTGCCCTTGTCCTTCTAGATGGCAGTGGCCGTGGGTTGGAAGGTGCTGTCTAAGGTGCCATGGTGAATTCCTACAGTGCAGCTTGTAGATGGTACGCACTGCTGCTACTGTGTGTTGGTGGTGGAGGGAGTGAATGTTTGCAGATGTGGTGCCAATCAAGCGGGCTGCTTGATCAGTCAATGTGGATCTCACACTGCAGACTTCTTGCTAAAGTGGCCCTTGCTTGAAAAATAATGAAGACAATTGCTATAAGATATCAGAAATCAATTCCCTCTCCAAGTTTGAACTCCAAACTTTTCCACTCGTCTCAAGTTTCACTACACAGTCTAATTTACAGAGACTCAGAGCAACACCAGTTTTTGGGAGGCCTTTCCTTCCATGGGCATGACAAAGCTTGCTGAAGAAGTAGAACGTTTTTGTCTTTGGTGTTTTTCTTCCTCAAGAACCAAATATTAGTGAATTTCCACAACATCTGATGCCTAACAACAGGTACTTCATGAGATGAGTCAAATTTGGGAGGTTAAGAGGGCCAAAAGGAGAACAAAACAAACTGTGTTAAACGATTTGCTTCAGTGCATGATTACTCAACTAAATTATTATTATTGTTTTGGGAAAAGACAAGGGAGTGGGACAAGCTGAGTAGTTCTTACAGAGAGCTGGCACATTTATGACAGAGCGATAACCATTCTTTATATGCCTTCTCCACAAAGCCCCACATCTCACATCTCATGATTTTCCTCCCCTCCTTCCAAATCTGGTTCCCTTTTCCCACTTTGGATTGGACAACCTGATTTTTGAACAAAATTTCCACCACATTAAGCATGACACATGAAATATTTTTAAAGACAGCTCTATTCTCTGCACTTAACACCATCTGTGCCTCTTGATGTAGAAGCATTAGTTGTCAGGCTATTTGATGAATCGTTGTCAAACAAGCTAAAGCAATGTTCTAATTGCCAATCTCACCCTGCCATGTGATGGATTTGGTAAAAGGAGGTCATTCTAACCACATGAGCCTGATAATATGTGTGATTGTGTATCAGCGCAGAGGCTGGCAAGACCCTTTTAAGCCCTCTCTCTATTTGTTCTGCACAGCAATCACAATACTTGTACAACCATTGAAGTGCAGCTGACTGCGAACATTGAGTTCCCCTGCCATTGACCACATTTTGTTGGATGAATGGTCCAGTGTTTGGGGAAACTGACCACGTCACAACAGGCCCATACAGCTGTGGCGTTGGGTTAACTCTATCAGGTTGCCTAAAGTAAATGCAGACAGCCAGTGCTGAGCATTTGGATCCACATTGTGGGCCGGACCACAGCAGCCATGCAGAAACTGGTTTCAACGCTGAACATAAAGGGGAGAAACCATCACATGTGGATTAGTCTCCTTAAACGGGGTTGCACATCTGCCAAGCATGAATTCTTTTCCATCTGTTCCTGCCAACACGTGCACTAAATTAAAAGAGGTCCTGTGCCAGGCTACAGTCGATGGCTTACCTTGTACCACACTATCTCCCGCAGCCTCCCATCTGTTTTGAAGTTGCATTTCAAAGTGACAGCATCGCCTGCCACTACAGGGGAAATTGGTTCAATATTCACCGTCAAATATCCTGCAATCCCAAAAAAAGGAGAATAATGTTATTTCAAATCGTCAAAACCCTTTTAACTCTGGGAGATGGGGTCATTCCACCTCTCAATTCCAAATCTCCGCTCTAGGGCTAGATATTAAAAAGAAAAATCAAACTGTTATAAAACATTTTCATTCGCGTCATGCTATTTAATTTAGTGCTTTCCTGTTGTTAGGCTAGATTTTAGTTATCTGAGAAAGGCTGCTGAAGGGCTATGACAACAGTGCAAGGCACCGTCAAGATCGAGAATAGTAAAAAAGATGAGATAAAATCAGACACAAGCTACATGGAATTACATTACAAAAGCAAGTCATTCGGCCCATCAGGTCCATTCCAGTATTCATACTCCACCCAAGATGCCTCCCATTCTACTTCATCTCAACCTGTCAACATCTTCTTCCATTCCTTTCTCCCTCCTCTCCAGAATCCCATTGAAGGCAAATGTGCTATTTGCCTCAATCCTCCACTAGTAACTGTGACAAGTTCCACATTCTCACCGTAGAGCTTTCTCCTGAATTCCTGAGTGGATTGATTAGTGAGGATCTTACATTTATTGCCCCCAGTTTTGGTCTCCCACAAGTGGAAGCACCTTCTTCACATCTGCCCTATTGAACCCCTTCATAATTTTAAAGAGATGGCCCCTCAACTTTCTCTTGGCCTGGACAGTCTTTCCTGATATTATAAGCTCTCGGTTAGGGTATCATCCAAGTGAATCTTTTCTGCATTTTCCTCAGTGCCTCCAAATCTCTTAAAGACAACCAGAATGGCGATGGTAATTTGTATTGGGCGGTATGTGATATCTACAGCCAGAAGGGGCGCGGGCACTGGCAGGTTCCTGAGTGTTGGAGGAGGGATGGGCATCATGGAGCCTGATTCTGTCTTCATCCAATGTTAACAGTCGCACCTCTAGCACCCTGGTTGCAATTGGCTACTTCAACATAGATTCAGTGTTGAACTGGAGGCTTCCTAGGCTCCATTTTACACTGGGGCAGTGTATTTACCCACTGAGTTGATAATCATGTATGTAACAGGAATTTATTCATGATGCTTTCAAATGTCTGCTTTCTCATGCTGCTCTGCCTGGGGAGGTGATGGTGTCGTGGTAATGTCACTAAACTAGCATCCTCAAGACCCAAGCTAATGCTCTGGGGACACAGGTTCAAATCCCTTAGTTAGTGGGATTTGAGTTCAATTCTAAATCTGGATTTAAAAAGCTAATCCCAGTAATGGTGACCATGAAGCCATTGTTGTAAAAACTCCTCCTCACGTCCTTTTAGGGAAGGGAATCTGCCATCCTTACCTGGTCTGGTCATATGTGACTCCAGATCAATAGCAATGTGGTTAACCCTTAAAAGCCATCTGAAATGGCCTAGCAAGCAACTCAATTCAAGGGCAATTAGGGATGGGCAATAATGCTGGCCTTGGCCAGCGACACCCACATCCCATGTGAGAATAAAGAATCCAATATGTGATCTCACATGTATCTAATCACTTAGGGAATCATGCCATGCTACTTAGTTATATGGCTGCTTTGTACCAACGAAATGCAAAACTTTTCTCCTTATTGATAGTCAATCATAAGCTTCCTCCTAATCCAGGCTCCCCTGGCAGTCTTTGTTTCAGACGTCAATCTGTTTGCTGGACCACTCCTCCCATAAGTGACTTTTTTGCATAGTTGCTAAAAATCCAGTGTCCGGAATGTTCCAGCCCTGTTGAGGGTGGGACCTGCCGCGGGCGAGGTGGCAACCGAGCCAGAAGTTCACTGACTTGAGGTGGGACCGGAAGATCTCGGCAGCGGGCAGGTGTGGAAAATCCCGCCCAGTGTCTTTTTCACGCAGAATTGGTACTTTCCCTTAAATATGAAGTCAGCCTGAATTGCTGTGGTGTTCAGTTGTTCTGTGTTTGATTACGTGAGTCTAACTATTAATGAGCACCGTGCTTAATTAGTTAAGACAGGGTGTGGGGACTTAGAGGAAAGTAAACAAAGTTGGAAGCTGGCTGCGAGAAGCTTCTGGAAGCGTGAGAAAGCATATATTTGAAAGTACCGTGAATAAATTCCTGTTACACACACAGAAGCTGGTGTGTCACTACTGCAGAGCTCCGAGATATTAAATATACAATTCCCATTTCCTATCACTATCCATTTGTCCTGTTGGAAGTTACAAACAGGAGCAGGATCAAACTTAATTGTGAGCTTGTCGATACTCAGTGTCGAGGCTCATACACAAACAGTAGCCACTTGACTGAGGTACTAAGTGCCCCACTCCCCACGGAGTCATATTCCAACATAAATCAGCAGCTCAGGAGAGGAGAAGAGTGAACTACACGGAAGGAAATTCAATCAATGCCCGGCCATCTAGCCACAGCAAATTTCCATTCTGTGCAAGTTTTGTCTTCTGTCCAAACGTTTCATTTATTTCTCATTGTCCTGCTTATAGCAAATGGGGAACAGTTTCAGCACATGCTTTCAGGGGCTGAAATCTAGTCTTTCATTCTTGTAGCTCTGCCTATTTTTAAAATTCTTAGTTCCTCCTCTATTGTTTAGCTTGAATCCAACTCAATTCAAATTTTTTAAAAAATGCCAAAAGCAAGAAAGCTTTGTTATAGATCATCCAGACAGAATAAACAGGAGGGCAAAGTGCCCTGTGAAGGGATAGGACAGGTTTGAGAGAATGGTAAAGTTATGTCAAAGCAAGACTTTTCAATGAGACATTAAACTGAAGCCACGTCTGCCCTCTTGGATTGATGTAAAGGTCCGGAGGTAGTATTTCGAAAAAGAGCGGGCAGACTTTCCCTTGATGTTCTGGCCAAGTGTATCCCTAATCTTCAAAAAACAGATGATCTAGTTATCATCATACTGCAGTTTATGACATCTTTCTGTGCATAAACTGGCTTTGTTTATTTATTTGTTCATGGAATGTGGGCATCATAGGCTAGGCCACCATTTATTAACCATCCCTAATTGCCCTTGAAAAGCTGGTGGGGTGCTGCATTCTTGAACTCTGCAGGCCACGTGGTGTAGGTACACCCACACCCGCGCCCATAGTGATGTCAGGAAGGGAATTCCAGGATTTTGACCCAGCAACAGTGAAGGAATGGTAATATTGTTCCAAATCAGTATGGCGTATGGTTTGGAGGGAAGCTTGAAGGCGGTGTTGTTCCCATGCATCTGCTGCACTTGTCGTTCTAGGTGGTAACGGTTGCAGCTTTGGAAGATGCCGTCAAAGGAGTTTTGTTGAGTTGCTACAGTGCATCTTGTAGATGGTACACACTGCTGCCACTGTGTGTCAGTGGTGGAGGGAGTGAATGTTAAAGGTGGCGGATTAAGGTGAAATGGGTGTCAATCAGGCGGGCTGACTTTCCTGGCTGTCGCATTCCCACTTTACAACAGTGACTACTACACTTAAAAAGTACTTGATTGGCTGTAAAATGCTTTGGGACATCCTGCGATCTTGATGGGCACTATCTAAGTGCAAGTTCTTTCTTTCTTTAAATCAACTTATGTTAGCTGGAAAAACTCAAGGTGAGTCACAGTCAGATTTGGTAGAAGTAGTGCATCACTGCTTCTTGAACCAGTGTGTCAAGGAAGCCACGAGAGGCAATGCTCATTTGGGTCTGCCTTTTATTAGTAACCCAGATCAATGGAATATGGGGGTGTAGTCGCAATATCACTGGACTAGTAATCCCAAGGCCCAGGCTAATGATCTGGGAGACACGGGCTCAAATCCCACCATAGCAATTAATTAATAAAATATGGAATTAAAAGCTAGCTAATGGTGACCATGAAACTATCATTGATTCCACTAAAGACCTATTTGGTTCGCTATGTTCCTTTAAGGAAGGAAATCTGCTATCCTTACCTGGTCTGGCCTACATATGACTCAAGACCCACAGAAATGTGGTTGACTCTTAACTGAAATGGCCAAGCAAGCCTCTCAGTTTTAGGGGGCAGTTAGGGATGGGCAACAAATGCTGGTCTTGCCTGAGACACCTACATCCCATGAAAGAATAAATAAAGTAAAAAAAAAAAATAACGTCTAAGAGATGGAAGCTATGGCACCCCTGGGGGCACAGAATGACAAAGTTTAGCATGATTTGGGAGTCAGAAATACCTAAAAGACTAAGAGGAAGGTACATAACTTTAAATTTGTAGCTTCTACCAAATTAGGCAGGGCTGTGAAATCAGTAGCGGCAGCATAGAAACAAAAGTGAATTAGATAAAATATGCAAGGAGGCTAAATAACAGCAAGTGGAGTTTAATGCCAGCAAGCGTAAAGTTCAAAGATAGGAAAAACACACAGCATGCATAATCCATCATTGTTGTTGAAATAGATAAGATAAAGCTGAAAGAGATCTAGAATTCTTAGTAGACTTGGTGCTAAGAATGTCCAACCAATGCTGTAAAACAATCAACTAAACCAGTAGAATGTTGAACTACAGAGCCAAAATAGCAGAATATTTTGGAAGGGAAGAAAATAATCAAGATTCACATAATGATCTGGTCAGTATGTTCTTTGACTATTACATCCAGTTCTCATTGCCTAAAAAGGAGAGGGACACAGGTACGATGAAATATAGTCAGACTTTCAAAAGAAGGTTAATAAGACATTACACAGTAGAGTCAAGACATGATGGGAGCATGTGGACTCTGGGGACAAGTGGCAGAATGGATAGCAACCCGGCAGGAAACAGAGAGGAGGGGGTGGTGGTCAAAGGAAGGGAAGTGGCATTCAGGAGGGATCAGTTACATTAACAATTGGACTCCAGAATTGGAGGGATAATTTCGAAACTTGACAATGCCACCAAATGGGGTTGTAATTGCCATAAAGGAAAATGTGACAAAATACAAGAGGACATGAATAAACTTGCCCAATTGGTGTGTAATTAGCAAATATAAATGTGAGGGCATATATTTTGATTGGAAGAATAAAGGGGCCACATACTGCTTGGATATAACAGTTTTCATAGGGTAGAGGAGCGTAGGGATCTAGGGGTACACATAGATGATAGGGTTGATGTCAAGAAAATGCTTCCGTTTGGTGAGATCACAAGCTAGAGTCATAACTATAAGATAATCATTAATAAATGCTGTAGAGAATTCAGGAGAAATCACTGGTAGGTATATGGAATACGTTACTACAAAGAATGATTGAACAAAATAACTGATGCATTTAAGGGGAAACTAGGTAAACACATGAGGGAGAATGGAATAGAAAGATATACTGAGGGTTAGATGAAGAGTGGTGGGAGGAGACTAGTGTAACACAAATACCAGTATTAGACCACAACAAAAATAGAAAATGCTAGAGAAACTCAGCAGGTCTAACAGCATCTGTGGAGAGAAAGACAGAGTTAATGTTTCGAGCCCATATGACTCTTCTTCAGAGCACTGTAGAAGAGTTATACGGACTCGAAACGTTAACTCTGTCTTTCTCCCCACAGATGCTGTTGGACCTCTTGAGTTTCTCCAGCATTTTCTGTTTTTGTTTCAGATTTCCAGCATCCTCAGCATTTTGCTTTTACCAGCATAGACCAGTTAGGCTGAATGGCCTGCTTCTGCATTGTAGGCTTGCTCTAACCGACATGAGTGCTGGAGACTATGCAGCGAAGAGCTTCAGGCTAATTCTCAGTGTCAGGGCTCTTGAGATGTGAGGCCAAACTGGAGAAACTTAGGCTATTCATCATGAAATGAACACATTTGAAAGGTGACCTTAAAAAGATTGTTAAGAACATAGAAAAGGCTGTTCTAGCATAGTGCTTTAAATTAAACTGTAGGAGTAGCATTAAAAAGCATAGGTTGAAAATAGCAAGAGGTCATTTTTGGAATGAAATCAAAAAAAGCTTTGCACAAGAGTAATTATCGTGCAGAATCAACTTCCAGATAAAATAGTGGAAGCTAAGATCCTGGAATCTTTAAGAACTACTTGGATGTTGCAGAACCTCTCTGAATGTAAAATTAAAATGGGCTGAATGGCCTCTCTAATCTGCAATTTTCTTGTGGCTTAGTGAAGGGATTCCTCCTGGACCCTTCCAGTATACCCTTATTCACATTTACTTTTTGATACCGTGAGGCTCTTACCACAATGTTTTCAGACAGTGATGCTCCTATTGTGTAATTTTTTTTAACTTAAGTAGTATAACTGACACAATCATTTGCATCCAGGTTAAATCAATAACAACTTGTAATGCCATCGTTCCTCTAATATAGAAAAATGTCCTGAGGTTCTGCACAGAGTTACAAAGGCCAGAGATGCGAAACCAAATAAAAGCTTAAATTTAAAAAGTCATTTTTTATGAAGGATCTTAATAGGTGAGAAAGGCAATGATATGCAGGGGTATTAACAGAGCATAGCACTTGGGTGACTGAAGACGCAATGACTGATAGTGGGGTTATGGGAGGGTATGTGCAAAAGAGCCCAGCGTCAGAGGAATTGAGCTTGAAGAGAGCTGTAGCACTGGCAGAGTTTACAGCAATGGACAGGGCAGAACCATAGAGGGTTTTAAAATCTGGGATAGATTTGAGGCATGGGGGATCAATATAGGCCAGCGAAGGTAGGAGATCGTGCAAGCATGACTCTTCTGCAGGATAGGATATGAACACATGAATTTTGGATCAGCTTGAGTTTATTTAGGGTGGAGGATGGGAGACCAGCCAGGAAACCATGGGTGTAATCGAGTCTAGAAGTGATAAAGATACGAATGAGACTTTCTGCAGCAGATGGGCTGAGGCAGGTTGGAGATAGATAATGTTGCAAAGATAGAACAGAACCAGCAAATGCTGGAAACGCTCAGCAGGGTTAGGCAGCATCTGTGGAGGGAGACGGAGTTAACGGTTCAGGCTGATGATCTCTCAGTTCTGATGAAAAGTCATCGACCTGAAACGTTAACTGTTTCTCTCCACAGCTGCTGCCTGACCTGCTGAGCATTTCCAGCACTTGCTGTTTTAATTTCAAATATCCTGCACCTGTAGCATGTTGCTTTTGTTTTAGAGTTACTAAGACCTATTGGGGTCCAATAGATCAGTGAGATGTAAGTGTTCTGATACAGCCTGAGACAGTAACTTGGAAAGGTATGGAGTTTGTCACAAGGGTCAAGTTTGTGGTGGGGACTGAAGGTGATAGCTTTGGTCTTCTCAATATTTTGTTTGAGGAAATTGTGGCCGAACCATTCTGTGGGTAGGATTTTCTCTCTGGGGGTGAGAAACAGAGTTTGAGACTGTGTCCAGGTTCCAAACCCACCCCCAATGGGAAACAGTTACCCATTGTGATTCTCACGGGGCACCACATTAATTGGCCTGGAGACGGGCTTACCATCTATTTAAGGATAGCGGGCAAGCCCTTGAAGCTGAAAGGTGAGAGGCCTTCTAGCACCAAAGGAGCCCGCAAGCTGCCAAAGAGGGTAAGTCAGATAGAGAGCACTTCAAGATGGAGGTGCCCGCTCTCTCCAGCTTTTTATACTGAAAACAAAGTTCCTGTGGCCATGCCACCACTGTGCTGGTCAGGTGGAGCCCCTCTACAGGGCAGCATGCGGCTCCTCCTCCTCCTGCCTCTGCAGAATTGGCCCAGAGGCAGAGGGGAAACTGCCAGCTCAGCCAGCCGGACTGTTTTTAGCAGCTGCCTGTTGGGGATCCTGGCTGCGGGGAGCTTAAGAATTCAGCCATCTGAAAAGAAGTCTGACAGCTCAGAGGCAGCAAAACAGTCAAGAGAGGTGGTGAAGAGAGAGTGCAGGGTATTGTCAGCATGTGGAAGCTTGTGAATGCCATCACCAACAGGCAGTATTGGTGAAGAGGGGGAGAGGTGAAGGATAGATCCAGAGATAAACAGTGCAGGGCCAGGAAAGGAAGCCATTACTGAAGATGCCCTGGCTGTTATTTGGAAGACAGTATCTGGTAGCATGTGAGTGGAACCAAGCAAGAGCAGTTTATCAAGCTGAATAAGGTGTTGGATGAGGATGCTACTTTGGTCATGACAAAGGCTGTAGCAAGGATGAGAAGAAAGAAGGTACAGTCTCAGTCACAGAAAATAATGGATAGGATCGTTCCTTACTTTTAGAGAAATGGAAACCTGACTGAAAGGATTTAAAAACAAGGAATAATGAGAGAGATGGGCACAGATGATAACACATTGAAGGACTTTGAAGATGAAAGGGAGGTTAGCAATGGGATTGTAGTTTTCAGTGATATATACAAGTATAGAATCATGGGTTTGTACGCATTCCTATCAAATCACTCCTTTATAATAGTCTGGGTTGGCAGTGGCAGAGCGACACTGTCACTGGACTAGTATTCCAGAGACCCAGGGGAATGCTCTGGGGACCCAAGTTCAAATCCCACCATGGCATCATAGAAAGTGTAATAATGACCATAAAAACATTGTTGTAAAAACCCATCTCATTCACTAATGCCCTTTAGGGGAGGAAATCTGCCATCCTACATGTGACTCCAAATCCACAGCAATGTGGTTGACTCTTAAATGGCCTAGCAAGCAGCTCTGCTGTATCAAACCACAAAAATGTCTATGGTGGTTCAAGAGGCAGTTCACCACCAGCTTCTCAAGGGCTATTAGGAATGGGCAATAAATGATGCCTACATCCCATAAATGAATTTTTAAAAAATTCTACATCCACAATTTATAATGTAAACTTGTCACTGCAATGAAGGCATGAGTTTACGTAGGCAGTTTTCATTATAAGTTACAGACATGGGAATTTACAATGGTAAAATATAGCTTGATGCACAACTTTGAATATATTTTACTTTAATATAAATGTTAATCAGTTAAAGCATTATTTGCTTTAATCTCAATTTAAAGTGGGAGTGGGTCACTTCTTCGTGAACTGAAGAAGCTTTGGAGGGTCGATCCTGTCACATAAAATTGCACACAAGGAACAAGATGGGATATTTTCCAGTTAGCTGGACTTGGCCAGAACAGTGACATAAGCAGCTGTGGCTGGGCACAGCAGGGTGGACAGTGTAACGCACGTGATAGAACATTGTCTGCCTATTTTACATCTCTCTGGGTTATTATTTCAGATGAAATTTACCCCAGTGCCTCTGGAGTAGGGAGGTAAAGAATTACCATCATTCCTTCTCCTGATCAGTGCACGGTGAACTTGCTTCGAAGGGCCTGTGTGCGGACATGACCAGGAAACAGGATCGGGCTTGCTTCTGATCCCCTCCCCTCCCCCGCTATGACACATGCAGACTCAATTGCCTCAACTCACAAGGAGCAAAGCCTCTTGTGCAAGGTAGTAGAGGGTTCCTGCCATCCTCTGGCCACAGCTTTAGAAAGAAAGATAATTGAGAGAGAAGGTGTGACAATAACAATCTTAATAAAAGAGTATCGTTTTACTGAGAAATCAGATAGAGGTCTTAGGCCCCAAATGGAGGGATATGCCAATGTTAAAGAGCATTGGGGAGAAGCTGAGATACATCATCAGGAAGCAGTGATTACATGATTAGGGTTGCCAACTGTATTTAAATGTATCCCTGGAGGTTTCATCACATGACTTTCCCCCACGCTCCAGCTATTTATTGGCCAACACATCCATCCTTGTGACGCCAACTGAGAAGCAAAAAGACTCATTACCCAATTAGATGATGCTTGACTGTAAACCAAACAGACTTTTCTCCCCCTGCCGCCCCATTTTCAATATTTTTATATCTAGTAAAGAGAAATTTTTTAAAAAAATATTTTTCAAAGTCCCAATGAATTTTCACCAGCATTGCACACAGTAGTGTCCTGGAGATTCATCTTCAATTCCTGGAGATTCCAGGCCAATCCTGGAGGGTTGGCAACCATATACATGATGCCAAGCATTTTCATTTCTCTATTCTTTCATGGGATGCAGGCACCAACATTTGTTGCCTAACCCTAACTGCCCTTGAACTCAGTCACTTGCTTGGCCATTTCAGATGGCAATCAAGAGTCAACCACATTGCTATGGTTCTGGAGTCACATGTAGGCCAGACCAGGTAAGGATGGCAGATATCCTTTCTTCAAGGATATTAATGAACCAGATGGGTTTTTACAACAATCAATGGTCACCATTACTGAGACTAGCTTTATATTCCAGATTTATTGATTTGAATTTTAATTCTGTCAACCACCATTGTGGGATTTGAGTCCGTGACCCTAAAGCATTGGCCTGGACCTCTGGTCCACTGATATCATCATTACGCCACTGCCTCTTCTGTCTGGAAAGATTGTGGGTGAAAGGGAGAAATGAAGGAGATTTGGAATTCCACCCTTTTGGAGAAGGGATGCATTAGAATAGGAGATGGTATAATCATCCTGGATTTCAACCCTGAAAGGATGCGGAAAGGAGGAAGAGCAGATCGGATGGAATATCTGGAGTGTGGGTGTTTCACAACATCAAGTTACAAGACCATAATATCCTGAAACCAGAAATCAATCAAGAAGCTTGTTTGTATTAAACTAAATTAAAATAATACAATGCAATCACACCAGACAAGTGCACTACAGCAGAATGACAGTTAATTAATGAGGCCATGGTCTAATTAGTACTGACTCAAAAACACTTCTAATTACTGGCACCAAGGAAGAAAATTCCAACCGTTGTTTGTTGAATTTTTATTTTTAAAAATGATTGCTCACCAAATTACATGAAAAGTATTAGCAATATCACAGAAAATAATGGTGATTGATGTGAATTGTTTTCTGTTTATGAATTATCACCTTCACCTGAACGAGAAATTTGGATGGGAGTCAGATTATTATTTAAGCCTTAACTCTTCCTGCGACCTGTGGAAAAAATAATTAAGTATTAGGAGATCCCAGAGGTGCACCAACAGGCAGACATTAGACAGGCAGTTAGTAGTTTCTTGTACTGGGTAAATTATGTATGTCCTTACCTTCAGTGTTATACATATAAATATATTTCAATTTTAATTCTGTTTAACGTGTAATGACACAAAGTGAATATTTGTTGTGTTGTTGTTCCTACTAATATTTATTTAGAGGCAATTTTTCCTAACCTTTCCCCTCAAGAAAATATCAATTCCTTAGGTACAAAAATGGGAAAATGGAGCTGAAGCCCAGTGAGATGGGCCTCCATCCTACTTACATTGCCCATGTATTTCTGGAGCTCCCAGGGGTATGCAGCCAGGCTTGCCAAGGGGCTGGTCTCTTCCTGGGAAGTCCTTGGGCCATGTTATTAACCCAGGCCAGGAAACAGCAGTGATCCTGGACCTAGATAGATGCATCACACTTTGGGCATGCCGTTCCAATCAAATGCCTAGGTGGGTGTGGGTGTGAGGAGGGTCATGAAATCTAGCCCTTTTTTCCCCCAATCTTCCTTTCTTGTCGGGTCTGGCTGTATGGATAACAGCTTGCCTCCAGTGCTCCAATCAATATGTAGAAAGCTGGGCACGGAGGGCCCATGAACTCAACCATTTGATGCCCTCCAGCTTTACCCGGTACAGTCATTGTCCACGGCTGTACCACAGCTGCAGTCACTAGGGAACAATTAGGGGGTGGTGCACACGATGTAAAATGTCACTTGGGTGGAGGGGAAGTGAGTTCTTCTGTTTGCCTAGAAGCAAGATTGCAGGTGACAGATGAATCAGCCCTAAAGCTTTGGTACTTGGCTGATAGTTTCCCTATATAATCAGATCAAGCCCTGGCTATGCACTTATTGCCATCTGGTGACCTTTCTGACAGGTCGGGCATATCTATATATGACTAACCAAGCCAGTGTTTTACATGGCAATGGGCCCTTCGTACAACTGCAATAGATTTCATTTTTTTGTCCAAAGCTGTTTCATCTTAAGAAGGTCAAAAAAAGGGAACCAGCAAACATATAGGAGGAGAGGATGTTGATAACCACCTGGCAAAGCCAGCTCATTTTCTTGAACTCGTTCTTCCCAATATGCACATCGTAAGCCTTTAACCCTTCTAATCTCATAGCCTGGGAATCTCGCCAAGTTCCACTCTTCTTGCGGAATCCTCCCAGCACAATGTGGAGCATGGCCTCATCCTGCTCACCAGGGTCTGGGGCTGCCAACCACAGGACAATTCTAGCTGAGTCAGTGCCTCTCAAATCTTACCTAGAGAGCCACCTCTGCTGCTCCCAGGCCAAGAGCAGCTAAGCACAGATCGAGAATCAACAGTGTGTAGTTTGTATCATTCAATATCAACTGAGCCAATAGAGAGCACTTTCATTGAAACGAGAGAGAAGGGCTGGTCCTCATTTATGAGTATACCAATGGGCAAGAGTGCTGTTAGCACTGAATCTATTAGTGTCTGCACTGGGTGTGGACAAAGGGAAGGAGCCTCCATGAAGTCGGCTCTATCAGTCTAACATGGTTACAGTTCTTCAACTTAGATTACCAAATTAGCATTCACTGTAGAGCAGTGAATCTTGCCCATTGGGAACTGAGCTAAAGCTGTCCAAAGCTATTCAAATTTAGAAAAATGCCATCCCTTCACTTTTATAAAATAGAATCATATAAAGGATACAATTCCTGCAGGCACTGAACCACATCACTTTATGGTGCAGCTTGTTTGTGAAAGTGATCCTCAATTACTTTGGTTGGGTTAAGGGTCTTTGATAAAAAGTTAACAAGTAGCACTTGCCTCGAGTATAAATGTGAAACTCTTGGTATTCGTATCTTATTCTCTGCAGTAGGCACAGGAGTGTGAGTGTGATCGTAGCTGTAATTTTCAATGCACTGAAGGATAAATTCAGAAGATGACTCTAACCCAGGTTGAAGAGTTTCAAACTGTGGGAGTGCAGCCTTACTGAAGTAGACAACAAAGGAACATGTACATGAATAACTGCAATGGGCATCATGGTGTAGTGGTTACGTTACTGCACTAATAATCCCGAGAACACGGGGTACAAATCATTATTTTTTTATGTGGAAATATAAAAGCTGTTATGGTCATGACTGTTTAAAAACCCAACAAGTTCAATAATGTCCTTTAAGGAAAGAAACCTACTTTCCTTACTCAAGTTTCATGCCAATATGGGTGGCTCTGAACTGGCAAGCAAGCCACTGGGTTACATTAAAACAGCATGGAGGGCACCACACAGACTGCAGTCGCTCAAGGTGAAGGCCCATCATCACCTTCTCAGGACCACTAGAAATGGTTTATATATATCAGTCTTGCCAGAGAAAGAATTATATATAAAACTTCCTGTAATGCAGTGCAACATGGGGTGGTTACATATTTGCAACTCTTTACTCAATTCTATTCACTACATGAACCTTAAGACCAATGTGAAGATTTTTTTTTAAGTTGTCACTGATGTTCAGGGAGAGATCCAATTCCTCAGAGCAATGCTTTGCCACTTTTACATTTGATAGTGCCTAGAATAGGAGCATCATTGGTAAGGCCAGCATTTATTCCTCATTCCAAACTGAGTGGTTTGCAAGGCTATTTCAGACACTGTCTCAGAGTCAACGACCATGCTGCGGGTCTGGAGTCACATATAGGCTAGACCAGGTCAGGGTGGCAGATTCCCTTTCCTGAAGGGCATTAGTGAACTACATGGGTTTTTACAACAATCTGGTAGTTTCATAATCACCATTACCACGCCACAGTGGGATTTGAACTCTTGGCTCCAGAGCATTATTCCAGGCCTCATCCAGATTAGTCTAGTAACATTACCACTATGCCACCATTCCCTCTAAGGCCTCAGTAATAGGTTTAGTTTTCCATGCTTCTTATGGCCTCTCGGAGAACCAAGGAAAAGTTGAGTGCTGGACTATGGCAGTGGAAGTAATGTACTATATCTGTCAGGAGCAGCAGACAATCGTTATAAAAACAGCTACATAGAGAAGACTTGACTCCCTTGTAATGGGATGCATTTGAATCCAGCCTCCAAAGATGACAGACTGTGCTTTCTATCAGCACGCACCACTCAGTCTTCCCTCAATGACAGGTGATTTTCATCTTCTCCATCTGACTTGGATTTAAGCTCAAAGCTCAGCATTGACCAGGCAGCGTTTAAAGCTCACTGTGCAGCTCAGTCTATCAAAGGCAGATTTTATCTGCTCAGTCGAGTTTGGATTTCAATGCAGCTGTCAGAAATGAAAGGGTCTTGCGATAATATCCTACACCAGTCCATGCCCGTTGCAAAGAGAAGGTTGGTCTGGGCACCATTTCAAATCCAAGCACCTTGAATAGAAAGATAATGCTCTACTTCTAATAGAGTGCCTCTCAATCCTGATTAGAAATAGCCTTATTGTCTTGTCCATCTGATTCTGAACTCCAGTCCCAGGGTTGAAAGATGATGTCCCAGCACAGTGTTATCATACAGCAACAGGAGATCTTCATCCACTTTTGACTTGATGGGACAAAAACCACGGGTGAAAGAGCTGCAGAGTGCCACTTCGCCAACCCCGTCCCCCCTACCGATCAGAGCTGCGGTGGTGTGGGATGGGTTTAAAGATAGTTTCCGGAGATTAAAAGACACTGTTGTGACACACAGCCAAACCACCTACACTTTCCCTTTATGAGAAAGAATCTGCATGTAAATGAGTTTCTATCAAGTACTATTGTCGAATATTAACGAGTAAAATTTGTCTAATATTTGGAATCAAAAGAACATACTTTTCCTTAAAACAAGTCATTTAGCAAAACAGAGTGAAATTTATGCAGTGAATTGTTATGCCTCTCATCCATTCGCATCATCTCAATTACTTTGAAGTGTGACTGTTGTTCTGTGAGCGATTGTGGCAGCCAACCTATAAGCAGCGAGATCCAACATAAACTGCAATGAGCTGAACGATCAGTTAACCTGTTTTTTGCTCAGTTGGTTAAGGGAATAATGTTGGCCAGGGCTTTAGGAGAATAATCTGCCCTTCCTCAAATGGTGCTGTGGGACCCGTAACAGAGGAAACCTCAGTTGAGCTCTTCATCAGAAGAATAGCACCTCTGACAATGAAGTATTCTCGCAATGCAACACTGGTGTCAACCTAGGTTGTATTTTCAAGTCCTGAAGTGAGGCTTTCAATGATAGCATGATTTTCCTTTGAATAACAGACAATGCCTTACAAAAACAGAATTACCTGGAAAAACTCAGCAGGTCTGGCAGCATCGGCGGAGAAGAAAAGAGTTGACGTTTCGAGTCCTCATGACCCTTCGACAGAACTTGAGTTCGAGTCCAGGAAAGAGCTGAAAACCTGCTGAGTTTTTCCAGGTAATTCTGTTTTTGTTTTGGATTTCCAGCATCCGCAGTTTTTTTGTTTTTATCTCTGTGTTTAATTGACAATGCCTTTCACAAGTTAGGGGCTTCCTGAGGTTTTGTCAACATTTCGAAGTGCACCACACAGAAGAGTGTAAACATCACTGGAATAGAACGGCACTTTACTTTGGATCTAACCCATATTGACACAAGGGCACCAAATTTACTCCGACAAACTCCTGCTTTAATGCCCACAGGTACCTGGTGGAATGGCTAAGTTAAAAGGTCTGAAACCGGATACACAGGATTGTCATTAAAACTGGAATTTCTTACTGGGCTGTGCAAGGGGCTGAGCCTCACCCCTCCCTGGCTACTTATCTCTGTCTTTTGATGCGATGGTGAAAAATCATACAATTGAGTGGTGTCATGCCTTGGGTGTGGCTAGGGGGTGCTGAGGGCAGACGACAAAACTTCCAGCAGCTAACAGGACCAGCAGTTGCCCAAAACATGCCTGGTGGTGTGGGTGCCCATGTGTCGTCTCGTTAACCCGCAAAACCTGGCACCGTAAACCCTGCAGAGCGGCAGTGGGTATAATTGCAGTGTAACTGCCAGGATCGCATCCTGTGTATTCAAGAGGCCTTAATGCCTGAAGTATTTCATTCTCAAGAATAAAAAGACACCTTACCATGGTGTGCAAGGACCCAAAAAACACTGTTGAAGAGACACAGTCTTCAACAAAAAAATCTTTAGCAAACCTTTTCTCTGTTAAAGAATTTGTTTTTGCAGAATGCCTTTCACAGCAATTTTCAGCAAAAGAAGTGTTCTTTATTTATGAAGTCACTGTTATAGGAAATGCAGCAGCCAGCTCCCACTTTATTTCAGTAATGTTAGTTGAGGGGACAAATACTGACCAGAACACCAGGGAGAGCGCCCTGCTCTTTTTTTTAAAAAAACATCTAAAAGACAGCACCTCTGACAGTGCAGCACCCCCTCAATGAAGTGTCAGCCTGTCTTTTGTACTCAGGTTGTTGGGGTGGGGCTTGAACCCACAGTCTCCAGGTTCAGATGCAAAGTGCTACCAGCTGAGCCACAGGTGACACTGCTCGACTACATGATTGTTCACTATCACTTCAAAGGACGCAGATATGTAACCCCACCGCAAAGGCCCAAGGCTCTTCTTTCTCTGCAGACAAAAATTGCTGAACACCTTTGAAATATGTCACCACTTTAAATTTGATCGTCCAGAGCTCCTGAGGTTAGTGAGTGTACTGCCTGGTATAACACTGAGCCATACAGAGACCAGAAAAATCCCCCAGTTCATCTGGTCTATGCTGAGTTAATGTATCCCCGCTCAGGAAGCAGCGGCCACACATTCCTGGATCAAGGGATGGAAAACAAAACAAAACAAACAGCCAACATTCCCGCCTCATCTGGTCTTCAGTGACAGCTGCTGGAAGGTACATGTGAGTTTGGGCTGAGAACAAGATTGGGGTTACAAGGTTGAGATGTCAAATTACTTGTCACCACTCGCTACCTGGACTCGCACAAGACAAAATGGCCACTTGGGGTAGAATGCCGGAGACAGCAACAGCCTGCTTTCCATTAACAAGTGAGTGGTATCAGGAGTGAATGGGAGAAAAGAGTGCAGCAGAAGAATTCAAATACATTCTATTTCAATCCCCGATTTCAACTTAAAAGACAGTTTTGCCAAGAACAAAATTCACAGCTTTGCACATTTGTTGCGATGAGGCACGAATATTACATGGGTTTTGTTCCTAGTCTCTCTCTTCCTACTGGCATTCTGCACTGACAAATCTTAGCCTTTCACTGAGACTTTTTTAAGAAAATCCTCCAACTCCTGAAAGCAGAGTGGAAAACCAGGCACCATCTCAGCAGCTGCAATCCTCCAACTTCGAAACTTCCTCCACCTAGGTCAAGAGTCAGAGGGGGTGGGGGCAGACTCCTGCCAAGCTCATAGATGGAACCTGGCAGTGCTGCTCCTGGCTACTGGGACTAGAAAGATTCCACTATGGTGTCATTGGCTGGGAAGTGACAGATAATTTAAACTGTTCCTGGGCAAGATTTCTCTCCCCCTTTTTATTGTAAATTTGAATCCTTTTCCTTTTCACGTCCCTGGCCTGACATTTTCTGTGGCTGAGGTGGCAAGCACACAGTTTGCTACCAATACCTTGTGTGATTGGATGTAAAGAAATGTTGGATTTGACTATACCCCTTTAATAGCAGGGGTAGGGGAGGGCATGGCATTGGTGACTGAATAGCACATTCCATAGCACCATGGATAAGCATGTTAACTCTGCGTCCTTCAATCCTATCCGTTTCCTAAATAGCTCCCAATCTGTTTAATTCATCCAGTATCTATGTTCTGCAGCAATCTGTATTGAAGATGCCCTCTTCCCCAGAGGAATGGGAGAGGGAGGGGAGAGGGAGGGCTGTCCTTCCATATCCCTAGGAGATTGCCAGCAATGAAGTGATGCCCACTTACCCATTTCCAAAACCAAATATCCTTGATCACACAGTAATCCTACATGAAATTTAAGGCACAACTATCCTGCTCAAAACTGCGGAGTCCCATTACCCATGGGTATGTGTGGTTTCAAAATTCATAATTATGCTTTTCATTTTTGTGTCTGAGACAACCAGATCTTTTTTAAAAAAAATATAGAACAACAAAGTTGTCAATCATCCTGAATTCAGTCCTGTGACATTAGTTCTGTCATTAGAAAGTAATCAGGTTGCTGGGAGTTAGACAGGCTGGGGTTTAACCCATGTCCGATGCACAGAAGGAAAATAATCTATCAAAAACCAAGTTACTTAAAGGAGAAGCAATTTAAGGCAGAGTGCAGTTAGTTTAAAGTATTCCTTTGAATCTAGCTAAATACCTATGCAAAAGATATAAAAATGTTATTTTTAAGCTGTTGAGTTTGCTGGTTGAAAATTGTCAGCCATTTCCCATTTCTTTCCCTCAAGTGTCTTCACTAAGGAGGAAGAGTCATCTACCTCACAGAATGATTACAGTTATTTCCATAGGGAATGTAACTGAACCTCAGTCTAGGAAACAATCAGGGAACATCCAATTCAGCAGAGCCAACGAGCCATTCAAAGTACTTTAGCAATGATGTTCTTTGGCTTTAAGAAGTCATAAGCGAAGTTTGGGTAGTTTCTACTGGGCACAAATTCATTTGCAGAAAAATGGTCCCTTTAAGTTGACCATAAGCTGTCAGTCTCAGAACAGGGAAGCCTGGTGTAGGGGATGGCAATGTGCCTCTGGGCCAGTAGAGGGTGCTCTTCTGAGCCAGGAGTGAAGGAGCCTCGAAGAAGCAGAGTTAGAGGGTTTGTACCTAACTTATGATAAATCAGTTTGAAAATAAAGACCTGCATTTCATGAGTTCAAGGTGTCCCAAATTGCTTCACAGCCAATTAAGTACTTTTGAAGCGTGGCCATTGTTCTAAGGTGGAATGAGATGGTAGCCAATCTGCACAGCACGCTCCCTTAAACAACAATGAGGTAAATGACCGGATAATCTGTCTATTTAGTCATGTTTGAGAAACTCGACAGGAAACCAGGGGGACCTCCCCTGATGTTATTCAAAATATTGCTGTGGAAAGTTTTATGCCAGCTTGAGGAGGCAGATGGGGTGTCAGTTTAACATCTCAGCAAAAGACATCACCTCCAACAATCTGCACTTCCTACAGTGTAGCACTGAAGTGTCAGCCTGGATTACACGCCCACATCTCTGCAGTGGGATTTGAACCCATAAACTTCAGACTCAGACTTGATAGTGCTGCCCACTGAGCCACAGATGACAGCATAACTATAGTACACATACCAACACTGTGGCAACCATAGTGACTGCAGCTTACACTCACTAAACCACAGAGCGGTAGGAAGAAGCTCAGACCCCAGGCAGAAAATTCCCTATCTCCACCTGGCTTGTCAGGGCCTGGGGTGAGATGCTTTATACTGGTGCTTCTCCTCAGTGTAAGAAGGTTTAAGATGCAACATCGATTTAATCCCATGGTTGTCTTCTGCACTTCCTCGAGACCTTGGGTGATCATCTCCAATAAATGTTAATAAAATCAGTAAAATGGCCGGGCTTAAGGAAGGCCCATTTCCTCATGTGAACCTGTACCAGAGGCACAACAGCAACAACAACATAAAAGGGGGTGGGGGTGGGGGGCATCGGATTGGAGTGAGGGGGAAGGGACACACTCATGACAAAAGAAGTGGAGGCACACATTCATCCCACTGCCTCCAGTGGTGACCTCCATGTTTAAGAGTTGACTTAATGGACAGTTCCACAGAGAAGTGGCTATGTGGAAGGAGTGGAGATGGAGGACTGGGAGCCCATACCTTCCCCGAGTCAAATCTCATTCTCTAGGCAGCTGCAGCGTTTAGGAAGAGACTGAGCCAGAAAAAAAGAAGTTCCAAGACAAATATAAAAGAATATAACGAGAGTGTAAACAGGGGAGCAGGAGGATGAAAGGGGGAAGGGCGTTCAGCTTCACTGCCACCCTCCGGGGCTTCTTGGAGTGAGAAATTCCCGACTAGCCAAATGTCCCAGAATGAAATGATTCAACGTCGAACAAAACCTGCTCTCAATTTCCTTGCGTTTTACCGTGACCCACGGCTTCTTAAAACCACGCTGGTTCATTTCCATCTTAATCCCTTTAAGATGAGACTGTACTTCCATTAAAAAAAAATCTGAGGGCTAAAAATACATTAAAGGGAGACGCTCTTATAATAAAATAATTTATAGTTAGAACATGTCAGACTCTTATTAAAACAATTGGAATCCACCATGCATGGATAATATAAATTACATGGAACCTAAATTGCGTGTAAATGTGGCTTGGACCGAACAGCAAATTGATGGGAGTTGGTTAAACACAAATTGGGAATATGCATCAATAAATATCTTGATAATAAATGCATGATTCTTTTAACAATTTTTTTTTGCTGATGACTTTTCCCCCTCCCTCCTACAACCACCCTCCCCCGCTCCCTAAAAGTGTAACAATTTTTTTATCTCTGTTCAACTCACCGAGAGTAATGTCCACCAGATGCAGGAGGAAGGACAGCTGAAAAAGACTCTTCCTGTTCATTTTCGGTCAGTTTTAAACTTGGAGCTCAGAAGGTGCTGGGTAAAATGGTCCATCCAGCACACAGCACCGACATATCCTCATCCTAAAGCAAACAGACGCCAGCACACGAACCAAAAAAAAAGCAAAATAATCACATTGCCTCAAAATTCAAGCCTTCTTTGACAAGTTGATGGAGTTTGAGAGGTATTTTTGGAAACAAAAAAATGTAATTATTTTGTTCAGTTGTGTGTATATTTAGCTGGGATCTCCGAGATGAGAATTCTGTTCCATTCCTTCAGCACAACACCGGGATTTACTGACTGAGAGATATTGTTAAAACCTCTCCCACTCAAGCCCTTCCCCTCTCTGTGTCGATTTTTAACATAGTGGATGTGTTTAAACCGTGACTGGAGCCACCAACCACCCCCCCCCCCCCCCCCGTCCAGGAAACGGTTCACTCTTTATGGTTTTTAAGCCGATTTAACAATCCTGGGGATTTCTCTCTCTCTGTAACACACACATACACACTGTCTCCTCCTAGGGAAATTAACTCTTACTCCGCCACTTGTGGCAAAAAAAATGTTACTTCGTCGCTCCCGTTCTCACCACTTAACCCTCTGAGAACTTTCAACATATACTTTGAATATCATCGCACATATTAAATACATGCAATTTATCTAATAGTTCACGGAAAGATCCATTTACCCAAATGTGTTCCTGGTTTAAAGTGAGGTTAGTATTTTAAAAAGGCATGGGAACTCATTTTAGACTGTGAAATTTCAGAAACAAACGTGAGTAAACAATGTGCGTCCATTTTCCTTTCCTGAAGGCAAAATGCCCCTTCCCCACAAATAACTTCCCAAGTGTTTATTCTTGTTGGAGTGTTGTTAGCTATTTGACTGTAGGTGGCATCATAGCTGAGCCCAATCTTTCTGTAGCAGGTCCAGTGTGTGGGGAGGGGGCTGCTGGCTGAATGCCCCCTCCCCAGCCAGCCTGATTATGTTCCACACTTGGCAGCGCAGCTACTGAGAGAGACAGTTGACTGACTTAACATCAAGAGGTAACTATTCCCATTCTTAGGATTTAGACAGAGAATACTTCTCCATTGCTGATCGCGGTGGTGCTGGGTCCTGGTGTACATCATGCCCAGAGATCCATTTCTACCGGTCACCACTCCCCGCCCAGCCTAAACTAATCTCAATGAATTTACTTCTCGATTGCCACCTGTAATGTGAGACTCTGCTGCTATCAGCCCCAGAGTGACAGCCAGAGATCATCACTTTACATTTGCCTTTAGTAGAACTAAGGACAATAATGAATATGAATGGGAGCCTGCATTAGACGTGAAGCCACTGCCAGACTTCACACCTAGCCCAAATAATCATGGGTGTGGCAATTCTCTACATGTGCACGATGCTTCTAACTCCATCAACAGATTTGTGACTTACTTGGATTAGAATGGGTTACAATATTGGGGAGTTAGAAAGGATAATAGAGATCATTTTCCCTTATTGCCATTTCATATGACGACGAATGTAGGTGAGGGAGTGAAATCACAATGACTGTTTCTCCTCACAGAGCTTCTGATCTTCAATGTGCAAATCCTTCCCTAATAACCAGGAAGTAATGTTGGGAATGGAGATTTTCCTTGAAATTATAACTGGTCGATTTTTTAAAAAGATCATTGGAAGGAAAACAGAGCAAATATTTATGTCGGGGGAATGGTAGGCTTCTATAAAAAAGATGACATGCCTCGTTTGTTAAGAGCACTGTCCAGCATAGCAAGAATTAGCTGACCTGAGCTAATGAAGCAATTGTCTCAGTGCCAACTGACCTCTGCATCCCTACACCTCAGGGGAACACACAGAGAGAGAAATAAAAGGGAGCCAGAGTTTCTGATTGCTGTTTAGGGTTTCCAACTGGAAAATGCAGATAAGAACGGGATCAAGCTTAGCCACAATGCCTCCACAGGTAAATAGCCTGTCAGCACTTACTGTCTAGATCATACATAACTTATTGACATGGGGTCGTGGAGGCCTGTAAAAGCATCCTTGGGGTAGGAAGCAGCACCTTCAGAAGGGAAAGGGGGAAAGTAACACTGGAGTAACATGACCCATGGATAAGAGAAACACATGTGACCTCTCAATTCAGATCCTTTAAATGAGCGATGCAGCCCCCCAGGATTCTCCTCAGTATGTGTAATTTGCAGGTGGAGATAGGCAATCACAGGGAAAAGTTAAGTTCAAAACTTTGAGAAACATCAGTCTCGTGTTACAACTCAAATAGCTCAACACTGGCCAGTTTCAGTCCATTGGTCACAACCCCAACTGAACCAGAAACCCAGCTCTCCATTTATTCAAACTCCTGAATTTATGACACTTTGCTCACACTGTGGAATGTCAGTTGACAGGAGCACAGATTAAAAATACAAGAAATAGGGGCAGGAGTAGGCCCTATGGCCCCTTTGAGCCTGCTCTGCCATTCAATACGATCATGGCTGATCTTCTGCCTCAACTCCACTTTCCCTCCTGCTCCCCACTGGATTCCCTCAGAGGTTGATTAGAGATTTTAGCTCAGGCTGGGGACTGATTTGCAGGACGTTAGGAACAGAAATTCAAAAGTACTTTATATTAGGCCCACTGGCCTCTCTGACCTACGTTCCCGATGTGTAAATCTCCACACAGGAGGCTGAGTCCCACCTCTAAATTGACCATCTAATCATTCTTAATTTATCTGTTCAGGATTAGGGATTAAATGGGGGGGGGGCCTTCATGGACTGTGGGGGTCAGAATTACAAGTGGTCCATTTACTCATCAAGCAGTTCAGCTGGACATGGCACTCAATAAAAAGTTTTTTTTTAAAAGTAAAAGCAAACAGAATAAATAAAAACAAACTCTTGCAATCTGTGCTATTTCTTAACCGTGAAAATGTTTACAGGACTCACCAGACCATGCTGCAGGAAGCAGCAAGGGAAAGAAGGATGCATTGATCCGCTGTTCAATGGGCGTGGAGAGCACTCTTTAGAATAAAGAGCTTGCATTTATATATTGTCTTTCAGATCTCAGGACATCCCAAAGCCAATTAAGTACTTTCTGGAGTGTAGTCGATGTTGTAATATCGGAAACACAGCAGCCAATTTGCACACACCTAGCTCCCACAAATAAACAATGTGATAATGAAGATAATCTTTACATACTGATGATTTTCAAATGTCAGGGAATAACTCAAGAAAGAATTTGGAATTAAAGAAAATTTGAGATGAACCACGGAAAGGCACAAAAACCAACAGTGTGATGGGAGACATATGACACACATACATAATCCTCCCACATTGCCTTTAACTTTCCATTCAACTTATTATTATCCAACTAATAAGCATGGGTCTCTGAGAGGCTCAAGGGCTCACAGTTCAATGCTCACCTGCCGTAGTACACAGGCTCAAACCCGTGTACAATGCCTTGGGCTGTATGCGGCACAAAATGTAAATGTATGTTGTAAGTATAATAGGCAGTTGTAAGTGTAGTGAGTTCCATGTACTATCTTGAAAGAAACAATTGTATTGCACTTTATGTCAAATTTGAACTGCCATGCAATGTACTTTCACAAATTTTGTGAATAAAGTTTCATTTTTGTAAAAAAAAAACACAATTCTATGTGAGCAGGTCCTTTTAAAATGTCTATGTGCCGGTGCAATACACAATTAATTTTGAAGAAGGAATATTAAGAAGAATAATATCCCAAAGGGGTTTTGACTTGTCAACAATCTGCGGCCAACTTTTAGTCCGTCTGCAGTCTCCAGCAGCTTGTCCCCAGCCAGCCATCACTAACCAGTCAACAGCCAGGACTCAGAACAATGGAACAAGGTAGGGAATGAAGGTGTACAGGTGAGAATCAGGGCAGGATGGTTGACTGAGGAGGGGGAGGTCTGCCAGAATCACAAATGGGGAGAGAATCAGGACCAGGAGTGGCAACAACATCAAGTTGCATTTATAAAAACAAAATAACTGCGGATGCTGGAAATCCAAAACAAAAACAGGATTACCTGGAAAAACTCAGCAGGTCTGGCAGCATCGGCGGAGAAGAAAAGAGTTGACGTTTCGAGTCCTCATGACCCTTCAACAGAACAGTTCTGTTGAAGGGTCAAGAGGACTCGAAACGTCAACTCTTTTCTTCTCCGCCGATGCTGCCAGACCTGCTGAGTTTTTCCAGGTAATTCTGTTTTTGTTAAGTTGCATTTATACTGCACCTTTAACGTAAACAAAAATATCTCAAGGTACTTCACAGAGACATAATCAGAGAAAAATGGATGTCAAAACAAAGGAGTTATTGGGAAAGCTGACCAGATGCTTGGTCAAAGAGGTGGGTTTCAGGGAGAGTCTTTAGGGAGGGGAATCCAGATCATGGAGCCTAGGTGGCTGAGGTTCTGCTGCCTGTATGCGGTAGGAGTTATGGTTTTGTGGTTGAGCCTTCTGGGAGATCTCTAGAGTAGCCTGGGAAGGGTGTTCTTTAGTTTTTCTGTCCCTGTGGAAAGGTGCCTTTCTCTATTCTACATCTCCACCTGACAGCAGGACCAAGATCTGGAACTTGGTGTTTTGAGGAATTGGAGTTTTGAACACCTGTCACAGCATTAATTGACAAGGTGAGTGCTTTATTACTGAAGAACCTAGTTTCTTTTGGGTCACTCAAGCATTTGAACTACACAGAACGGCAGCACTATGTATAATGATCTCAAAGTCAAGCTTTGGAGAAATCTGCACTCACCTACAGGAATTTTGTTTGCCCATTAAGGAAGGCAGGCCCTCTCACAAATATTTGAAAGGTGCAGGTTAGCTGATCCAGGATGTAGAGACATCCAAATGAGCACAGTGCCACTGCTGAAGCCAAACAATAAAAATATTCAGCCTATCAGAGTTATTTCCACCAGATTGTCCACTAGCACAACCCTACCTATTGGGGCAATCGGTTGAGCATTACCTGGCATCAAGTGTGATGACATCTGCAGGATTTGCATATCACATAATAACTTGGAGGTTAGCAGGAATGTGAGAAGCTCAGGAAGCATTATGATGGCATTGTTGATGAATGAGAAAGGGAGAAGAAAGATTGTGATACAAGGGGATTGAAGGCTTGATATGAGAGAATAAATGATTATCATCTTTACCCAGAGAGTAGTTAGAATGTGGAACATACTAAAACATGGAGTAACTGAAATGAAGGACATAGGTGAATTCAAGGAGAAACTAGATAACATATAAGGGAGAAAGGGACAGTAGGTAATTCTAATAGGTTTAGATGATATGGGATAGGAAGAGGCTCGTGTGAAGCCGAAACACCAGCATCGACCAATTGGGCCAAACAGCAAGTTTAAGTGTTGTAAATTCTTTGTAATTCATCCTTTTTTTCCTGTTTTCTATCTGGGATTATAAGAGAGATGCAAGAAAGGCAGTATTCAAATCTGAATTGAAATGAGCTTTGCAGAAAGTTGGGGGTTCTTGAGGGCAATGGAAGCATTTGGTGCTGGAGGAAGCCACATTTCTTGGAGGCTGCTTTAACTATGTAGAGGATGTGGGAGTTCCACTAGTGATTAGAGGAAATACTGAGGCCAATTGGAGCTCACCCACGTTCACCACCTCCTACCCCAATATCACAAACTGTGGAGAACCATGGACCTGTGAGTCTGACATCTGTGCTGTGAAGAATATTGAACTTTAACATAAAGAAAGCTATCCAAGACCAACTAGCAAGAATGAAGGCAAAAAATTCAACCTATTACATGCTTATGAAAGACAACTAACAAATATATTGCAGTTCTTTGAGGATGTGACACTGTTACTAGATGGATAGAATGTGGTAAACTTAAATTTTAATTTGCCAAAAGTGTCTGATAAGGTCATGCAGAATCCAACTTGCCTTGCGTCTACTGATTTACAAAATTAGCTCTGCTATATAAGGAGTTCCAGTTTAGGAGTATTTAGCTTTAGGCAACAAACTCTGGCTTTGCCAACAACGCTCACTTTCCATGAAACAATTAGAAAAATGTTACCAGAGAGAAGTGGGCATTGATATCTGGGTCCTGAAAGATGAAGGTACATTTGGCTGTTAATTTGGCGGACAGGTTAAGTTAAATAAGCTGTGGGCTCTGTCCTCCTATCCACACTCTTACCATTTTTCAGTGTTCCATGATTTTTCTGTCGACTTTGTTGTTTTCTTTATTTCCCAATTTTTTATTACTTATTTACTAGATGTGGGTGTCACTGGCTGGGCCAGCATTTATTGCCCATCCCAAAGTGCCCTTGAGAAGGTGATGGTGAGCTGCCTTCTTGAACTGCTGCAGTCCACACGGTGTTGATACACACACAGCACTGTTAGGAAGGGAGTTCGAGGATCTTGGCCCAGTGACAGTGAAGGAAGGATGATATATTTCCAAGTCAGGATGGTGAGTGGCTTGAAGGGGACCTTCCAGGTGGTGGCGTTCCCATGTATCTGCTGCCCTCGTCCTTTTAGATAGTAGTAGTCATGGGTTTGGGATGTTGCTACCTAAGGAGTCTTGGTGAGTTTCTGCAACGCATCTTGTAGATGGTACACACTGCTGCCATTGTGCATCGGTGGTGGAGGGAGTGAATGTTTGTGGACTGCTTCAGTATCTAAGGAGTCACAAATGGTGCTGAACATTGTGCAATCATCAGTGAACATTCTGATCTTGTGATAGAGGAAGGTCATTGATGAAGCAGCTGAAGATGGTTGGGCCTAGGACACTACCCTGAGGAACTCCTGCAGTGATGTTCTGGAACTGAGATGATTGATCTCCAACAACCACAACCACCTTCCTTTGTGCTAGGAATGACTCCAACCAATGAAGAAGTTTCCCCCTGATTTCAGTTTTGCTTGGTCTTCTTGATGCCACACTCAGTCAAATGCTGCCTTGATGTCAAGGGCAGTCACTCTCACCTCAGATCTGGAGTTCAGCTCTTTTATCCATGTTTGAACCAAGGCTGTGATGAGGTCAGAAGCTGAGTGACCCTGGCAGAACCCAAACTGAGAATCGGCTAAGCAAGTACTGCTTGATAGCACTGTTAATGACCCCTTCCATCACTTTACTGATGATTGAAAGTAGACTGCCAGCGGGACAGGGAGGACAAGTCATACCCAGGGATGGTGATGGTGGTGTCTGGGACATGATCTATAAAGTATGATTCTGTGAGTATGACTGTATCAGGCTGTTGCTTGACTAGTCTGTGAGACAGCTCTCCCAATTTTGGCACAAACCCTCATATGTTAGTAAGGAGGACTTTGCAGGGTCAATAGGGCTGGGTTTGCCTTTGTCATTTCCAGTGCCGTCAGTTTCATTCCTTTTTATTGGCTTTGTAGTGGTTTGCTAGGCCATTTCAGAGGCATTGAAGAGTCAAACTATTACTGCAGATCTGGAGTCATGTGTAGGCCAGACCAGATAAAGACAGCAGATTTCCTTCGCCAAAGGACATTAGTGAACCAGAAGAGATTTTACAACAATCGATTCATGGTCATCATTAGACATTTAATCCAAGATTTTTATTGAATTCAAATTCCACCATCTGCCATGGTGGGATTTCACAGAATCACAATCACAGAATCACAGTGCAGAAGAGGCCCTTCAGCCCATTGGGTCTGCACCAACATGTGAAAAACACCTGACCTGCCTACCTAATCCCATTTAGCAGCACTTGGCCCATAGCCTTGAATGTTATGACGTGCCAAGTGCTCATCCAGGTACTTTTTAAAGGATGTGAGGCAACCCACCTCCACCACCCTCCCAGGCAGCGCATTCCAGACCGTCACCACCCTCTGGGTAAAAAAGTTTTTCCTCACATCCCTCCTAAACCTCCTACCCCTCACCTTGAACTTATGCCCCCTTGTGACTGACCCTTCAACTAAGGGGAACAGCTGCTCCCTATCCACCCTGTCCTTGCCCCTCATAATCTTGTACACCTCGATCAGGTCGCCCCTTAGTCTTCTCTGCTCCAATGAAAACAACCCAAATCTATCCAACCTCTCTTCATAACTTAAATGTTTCATCCCAGGAAACATCCTGGTGAATCTCCTTTGCACCCCCTCCATTTGAACCCAGGATTCAAGTCCCCAGAGCATTACCCTGGGTCTCTGAATTACCAGTCCAGTGTCAATATCACTACGCCACTGCCTTCCCAATACATTGACATTTATAAGAACAGGGTCATGAAAGTAAGGAGTGAAATGAATTCACATTTCTATAGCACCTTACACAACCTCAGGGCATCCAAGAGTGTGTATAGCCAATGAAGAGCATCCAAAATCACTGTTGTAATTTAAGAACGAAAACCAATTGATGGTAAACTACAGCAATGAAATATTAGAACAACAAGAAAAGATAAAAACATCTTATGGCCTTGATAACATGTGCTAACTGTTACCTCATTGTAATGAGCTGTTGATGATCACTATTTTGCATCTTCCAGTGAGATATAAACCGCAAGAAGCACACTGGATGCTGAAGCCTGCCAGAACAATCTTTCTCCGCTACACTGTCATTCAAAACAGAATAAAACCACCTCTTTCACATTTGTTCTTTCTCTAATACCAGGGCAATAATCACAGAGAGGGGTTGAATTGGCAGTTACAACTGAGTTTATGATGATTTATCATTGTTAATGCCGTTGTTTAAATTCTTGAATGCCATTATTAACAAATTATCTATTATTCTCTGTCTAACTTTGTTCTCTCTTTCTACTTCCTTCCTTGTTATTTGCCTTCTACCTTTCTTCCATCTCAGTCTCTTTTCTGACTCTCTTCCTCTGCCTCTTGTTCTGAACAATCCCTTACACTTGTAACAAGGGTGTGTCCGGACGAATGGTGTCGGGTGCTTTGTTTTCTTTTAGCTTGGGAATAGCTTCAATAAACTTACCTCCTTTTTTATTCCTAAGAAAACCTATCTGAGTAATTCTCTACAACCTCAGCATGTAAATAGTGGTGCGCTTACAGAACTGGCAAAGCACATCCTCCCTAAACTCTTAAAACAAAACCCTGTTACGGTCAAATAAGGCGTGGAAGAATAGTTGAGTCATTTCACCCCCTCCTCACCTGGTCGTAACACACTCTTAGCTGGAAGTAGGAAGATGGGACAGAACCATAGAGCTGAACGAATGGCTCTTCCCACGTCTCCCACTCTACCAACAACCCGCACAACCTCCTTATGTGACACATTGCAGAAAATAGTTTGGGCAACCTGAAGAATCAAAATCTATCAGTATTCCATGCACAGCACAGGTGCTACACACAGAATATTCAATCTTATTTAAATATTGAAAGCAAATCACCATACAAAGGCCTGTTCTCGCCCATGGGATGGAACATTGGCACAAAAGCAGTGTTTATACAGTGATTCTGGGCTATTTGAAATCACTTTTGCTGTGATTCTGACGCCCCTTTCAACACACAAAGATAAGACCAGGGATGGTGAAAAATCACAGAAGTGTGAAGAGAAAAGGTAAAGTTGCCTAAAAGCAAGGAAAGTCTTGAGGGAAAGTGCTTGTGTGTTTGAGTTAAAAAAAACCAATCCTAGTGATACCTTTGGGTAAGTTGTCATCGTCAGCACTTGCTGCTGCAGAGCTCTGTGCATCGGGGGCAAGTCGGAAATTCAAGTGCCCAACTGAGTAAGGCCCGAAAAGAGCAATTAGATGAATGGCTAGTGGGTCCATTTTTTAATGAGTTGGAGATTCTTAAATATGGTGAGAGGCTTCCATGTGTGTCACAGTCCCAGTTGGTCCAAAATAAAAATTCAAAACTCTGTCTTTTTATACCGTTCAGATAACAACTGGGAAAAAAATCTGCCAGCTTCTTTCTGCTAAAGCTGGCTTGTTCCCATTATCCATTATCACTGATACTGTTTTGCTTGTTACAAACACCTGCCTAATGGCGCTAACCCTCACACAAAATAGTTCTCTGATATCTCTATTACGGACATTAATTTTCCTCCATTCTTCACATGGGCCTCATATTGGCTTGCCCTCCCGCCTGTGTGGTGACGCCATTGGCAGGATTGGAGAGTTATTCTGGAAGCTAGCTGATGCCTGGAGCCTGCACTAAGCTGCCATCTTGGTAAAGGGATTTGAGTTGGCACACACTTAACGACTGCAGGCAGAATGCAGGCCAATGGGACAATGTCATGAAATGGCGTCAGATCATCTGCAACTTGTCAATCAGAGAGATTATGGGATGGAGGAGAAGGGAGAATGAGGGTATCCTCGTCATCAATCTCTCCAGGCCCACCAAGGGCCACAGCCTCAGTGATACCTTTTCTCATGATGGCCAGCACCATATCCTCCGTGAGGGATGGTTGCAGGGGGGAGGGTTGATGGTGGGGGATGGGGGGGGGTGCACTTGTCCTTCTCTAGTTCTTTCCTGCTGCCTTGTAACCTCTTGCAAGAATGAGTGAAGTGCGTCAGTGAGTTTTCTTCAATGTGCTTGCATGATGTGGATATCATGGTAGAATAGCTGCCAGTGTATATGAGCTGTGAATTTTGGGTGCAAGGCTTGCAATAACGCTAAGCGTATGAGGATACGAACCCATATGAATTGAAGTGTTGAGCACTGATTGATAGAGATTGTTGGGTTAGGGTGATGCAGTGCCATGAATTAGGGCTACTGGTGAGTTGGTGGGATGTGCCATATGAAGATTCCACTTACTCACCTTGATAACTTGTGTCAGATCATTAAACTTCTTCCTGCATTGAATTCATGTTCTTTGTGCTACATTACTGGCACTGACTTCCACCACTGCTTCTGCCCACTGCCTTCTCAGCATAGTCTAAATGGGTCCATGCCCCACTGCAGATACAGCATGTCTTCCCCGCTCTCCACATATTGTACCAAGACCTCCAGCTCATTATCAGAAAACCTTGGTCCATGCTGTCTCGTAGGATGAGACATATTGAAAAAAAAATCATCAAATGCAATTAACTTCCAGAAACCACAATGCATCTCCCTTTAAGAAGTGCAGGCTGCCTTTAAGTGACACTAGCAATTCACAATATCGAGCCCCCACTGATGTGTGCATCTAGTAAACAGTGCAGGTAGTGCTGGATGCATGCAGCAATTATAGGAATCAGCAGGCAGCATGAATTTAATGTCCTGTCTGCAGCACAATGAATGGGCGTGGGTTAATTGCACATCACAATCCATGTTCCTGTTTTCAGGTCTTACTCAATTCACCCCCCACAGTCTCTGACCTACTCAATGGTTTTTGTGTTGCTGGGGCAGTTGAGTTTTCAGTCTACAGTGACTTTCAGGTGTTGGTGTCCTGGGGCTGAGATGGCTGGCCTCCAACAACCATAACCATCTCCTTTTGTACTGGGTATGACTCTGGCCAAAGAAGAGAGTTTTCCCCTGATCCCCATCGTCTTCAGCTTTGCTAGGGTTACTTGATAGCACACTCAATCAAACGCTGCCTTGATGTCAAGTGCAGTCACTCACATCAGCTCTGAAATTCTACTCTTTTGTCCAATTTTGGACCAAGGCTGTAATAAGGTCTGGAGATGAGTGGCCTTGGTTAAACCCCAAACTGAGCATTGATGAGCAGGTTAATTTTCCACCACTATTTATGACTGGACGTACCAGGACTACAGAGCTTTCACCAGCTCTGTTAGTTGTGGGGTAGCCTAGCTCTATCTATAGTATCCATCATCTCCTCCTCCATCACCCCCTACTCCTCAACCCCCTCCTATGGCACCACCCCATGCCCACGCAAAAGATGCAACACCTGCCCCTTCACTTCCTCTCTTCTCACCGTCCAAGGACCCAAACACTCCTTTCAAGTGAAGCAGCATTTCACTTGCATTTCCCCCAACTTACTCTACTGCATTTGTTGCTCCCAATGTGGTCTCCTCTACATTGGAGAGACCAAACGTAAACTGGGAGATCGCTTTGCAGAACACCTGCGGTCTGTCCGCAAGAATGACCCAAACCTCCCTGTCGCTTGCCATTTTAACACTCCACCCTGCTCTCTTGCCCACATGTCTGTCCTTGGCTTGCTGCATTGTTCCAGTGAAGCCCAACGCAAACTGGAGGAACAACACCTCATCTTCCGACTAGGCACTTTACAGCCTTCCGGACTGAATATTGAATTCAACAACTTTAGGTCGTGAGCTCCCTCCCCCATCCCCACCCCCTTTCTGTTTCCCCCTTCCTTTTTATTCCAATAAATTATATAGATTTTTCTTTTCCCACCTATTTCCATTATTTTTAAATATTTTAAAATCTTTTATGCTCTCCCCACCCCCACTAGAGCTATACCTTGAGTGCCCTACCATCCATTCTTAATTAACACATTCATTTAGATAATATCACCAACTTTAACACCTATGCGTTCTTTTGTTCTATTGTTGGTGACATCTTTTGATGATCTGCTTCTATCACTGCTTGTTTGTCCCTACAACCACACCACCCCCTCCACTTCTCTCTCTCTCTCCGCCTCCCCCCCCTCCCCCCCCCCCCCCCCCCCCCCCCCCCCCCCCCCCCACACACACACACACACACACCTTAAACCAGCTTATATTTCAACTCTTTCTTGGACTTGAACTCAAGTTCTGTCGAAGGGTCATGAGGACTCGAAACGTCAACTCTTTTCTTCTCCGCCGATGCTGCCAGACCTGCTGAGTTTTTCCAGGTAATTCTGTTTTTGTTTTTTTCTCTATCTATAGTATGTTGATGCCACTGTTTAAATTGCATGCAGTGCTGTATTGTAGCTTCATCAGGTTGGTACCTCATTTTTATTCACACCTGATGCTGCGTTTGGCAGGGTCCTACACTCCTCATCGAACCAGGGTTGGTCATCCGGCTTGTATGATGGGCTATTCGGTTACAATGTTGCTGCTGCTGATGGCCCTCAGCGTCTCATGGATGCCTAGTTTGTACTTCTAGGTATGTTCTGAATCTACACCACAGCACAGTTGTCATGCCACAAAACATGATAGAGGGTGTTCTCAAAGTGAAGATGAGGTTTGGTCTCCACAAGGACTGTGCGGTGGTTACAAATCAAAAATCAGCATACTGCTGATGCTGGAAATCTGAAATAAAACAAAGAATGATGGAAATACTCAGAAGATTATGGCAGCATCTGTGTGGAGAGAAACAGAATTCTGATGTAAGGTCACAGACCTGAAACATTAACTCTGCTTCTCCCCTTACAATTGGTGCCATAACCTGCTGAATATTCCCAGCACTTTTTATTTTTATTTCAGTGTGGTGGTCACACCAGTTATATTTCTGATAGTCAGTTGATGAAGCAAGAAATCAGAACCAGCCTTGAATTCACAGAATGAAACATTACAGGTATAAATCTTCTAACTCCATTCTCTTCCAATATCAGTAAGTGTCTCTTTATATGTGCTCAAGTAACCATCCAATCAATGCCCTCCACCTGTTTGTACTTAACCTCAATTTATACAATTACAACTCCTACTAACGGAACCTGTTGCCATTATTCCATCATTCAATGATATGGCTGGCCTAATGAATGAGGATGCCATCAATGGCAATCAGCCTTTTGACTTGAAAGGATCTCGGGATGGAAATGATTTTGACATGAGCAATAACTATTTATTTGGCCAAAGTGGTGGATTTGGCAAGCAGCAAGTTCCCTGGTTTGCAGAAACGGCCACTATGAACGAAAACTAGTGCTGTCATGTACAGACACATTTGGGCCAAGGTGGCCATTAACAGGGTCCAGGCAGCGGGCGATCGAGGGGGTCGTCCTGCCCAATTGTTTGTCCCTCTTCCGTGGCTACGTTCGCAGCCGGGTGTCCCTGGAGAGGGAGCACGCGGTGTCTGCCGGCACTCTCGAGGCCTTCCATGCTCAGTGGGCACCGTGGGAAGTGGGGTGCTTTATCGACCCCTTTTATCACATTTTAGTTTAATGTTTGTGAGTTTCCTTTAATCTTTGTCCTTAGTTTTACAGCTGACCTGACTTAGGGGCTGTGTTTATCCCTTATTTTGTTAATTTAGTTTAATTGTTTAACTCCAAAAGAGTTACAGACACATTTGTGACAGGTTAGGTTAGAGAGGATGGGGTCAAGTAAGCTACTCTCTCGACACATACCACAGTTCCCGATGGTGGCAATCAGTGATTGGGCTAGCAAGTCACTCTTGGTGATAGAAAATTGTGCACAAGAGTGTAAAAGAAGCTGCAGGATTTATGAATGATGCTAAGCTTCCCTATGACTCGCAAATAACTGGCCTGGCCTCTCCTGCCAGCCACTTGTTAAAGTATATGGAACTAAGTCATAGTGACCAGGAATGTTGCATGCTGGTCTCAGCAGCAGAGTTATTTCAGTTGGTCACAGAATCCCTAGATTGAGAGGAAGGAAATAGTTAGGGTGCTGGTTCTATATTTCTCTGCAGTGGTCAATGTTAGAAGTATGTGTGCAGACATCAGATGAGAACAGGGTTGAACTGTGACTTCCATCGTGGTCAACCAGACTACTAACACTAAGTGTCTGTGCAACTTACCTGAGTGCTGCCCAGTGTTCCTTCTGTCCCAGCCGATGACCCTTTGCCACCCAAAATTCCACCCCTGCCCAGTTGCCAGCTACCACACTCCACCAATTTCAGGTGGGGGCAGTTGGAAAGCATCCAGATACAATCTGAGAGTTACAATCACCTGGACCTTAATGTTGCCAAGGTCAGGAAAGAGCTGGCACTCACTTTGCCTCCTGTTCACCTGATTTCCATTCCTGGTTACAATAGGGTCTTAACTGTCTACATCCACCTGAAGAATGGCCAGCTGGGAGGACAAGAACTGGCATTGAGTTTGGGAAAATGGGGTGAATATTGAAAGAATAGAATGAAGAGTCATTGGAAAGTACTGACATCCATTAGGAATTTGTTTATTAAATGTTAACTCACTCAAGAGAATATTAAATGCCTATGCGGGACATTGTGACACATCTGTCAGGCCTGGGTTTAATTCCAATCCAGGCTCATTGGGTTAAAATCTCTTTAAGTGGCTCTGAGGGTTCTAAGTGAAATGAATCGGTGGTACTTAAAGCTCTGGCTCCCAGTGGGTGCAAATATTGCATTGCACTGTCATAACTCACTGCTAATTGGCACCAAATTGGCAGTCACATTCAGATAGGCCAGGAAGATGTCTGGCTTGGGAACTGAAAGCATCACACTGGTATATTAGGGAGACGAGTGCACTTCATGCAAACACTATTGCAAAATGAAAGAAAAAGTATGGCATTTTACAGTGTTGGCATCTTTACTTTTGTTAGCACCTCTATGTTTGAACTGTGAACACACCTAATATTATGTGTCTTTTAGTTTGGTTCCCCTGCCTCTTCTCCTTAAGGTTCTTCACATGAATTGAGACAGTAAAGGTCAGCAAGCTATCCAGCCATGAAGGGCAGCAACACAGCTGAGCTCAGCCCTATCATTGCGCAATGCACACACACACACACACACACACACAGATTCCTTTCTTTAGTCTAGCCCAAAGAAATTGTAAAACCTTCAGCCTAACTGTGATCAACTAATTCAGTGCACTCAAAGAGTCAAAAACTGAGAGTTTCCAGACTTAGTTTCACAAGATCCATGCCGAAGTTAGTCACCAGGAAACCAAAATGTTTTAACAAAGAGTAAATAATTGTAAATTGAAAGAGAACAGAATGATGGAAGAGAATTTAAAAGACCTCCATCATTATTAGATATGCATTTGTCCCCATCACAAGATATTTGTATAATTTCAGGAATATATATGCAATTAATCCCAATGTACACATGTAAAAATTTAAGGGAATTCATATATAATTTAATGGAGCAAAAGTGCTCGAGTATAACAACCAAATTGTGTAATGATATATTTGTGCTAGTGGATCTGCCATGGTATTTATTATTGTGATTCAGAGAAGGTTGAAGGGTGATGTCTTAACTGTGACAACATTTGACAAGTCTGATACTTTGAGGAAGTGTATGCTATATGCAAGGCTTTCAATATATTATTAGTTAATCTCATGTGGCATTGCATGGGGAAGCAAAGACCTAGTGAACTCCTCAGGTAGAGTGGGCAGAGGATAAATGATTGAGGGATGAAGGAGGATTGACATTAGAAACTAGAAGAAGCTACATGGGTTTCAGCTGCGGCTCAGTTGGTTGTATTTTTGCTTCTTGAGCTCAAAAGTGGGGGGGGGTTCAAGTCCCTCTCTGCAGTTTTAAGTGCACTCCAGCTTTGGGATTGCCTGAGTTGTGAAAGATGCTACATAAATGCAAGTTCTTTCTTTTAATGGGGAAGCCAGAACAGTGTGGGGAAGGTAGCATAGGCTGTGGTCAGGGAGATGGTAGAGCGCGGAGGAGGAAGACAGATGGGAGGAGAGGGCGAGTGCAGGAAAGTGGAACAAGGTTAGAGGTTGAAGGAAAAAAATAGAACCAGTTTAAAGGTATCTTATGGATTGAGGTGGCTGTGAGGGAAGATAGAGCAGGTTTGAAATGGAGAAAGCAGAACAGGGTTTACATTTGGATTAGAAACTGGAGATGGTGACAGGACGATGATAGAACAGAGTGGAGGGCAGGGGAGAGTTAAAGACCTTTAGTGATTTAGGAGAGAATCAAAATGCTGTATTATGCTGGAGCAGGGCTACAGCCCAGGATAATTGGCCACAAAAGTATTTGTATGGTCAGCTGAAGCAAAGTGTGTTGCAGTATGCCTTTAAGGATGAGTATGTCTCTGTATACATCACTAGAAGGGAAATGATGTGTGCATTGTGTGTTCCAGTTTTAGTTTCAACTTTGCTTTAAGCAGTAGAACAGACAACACAGCTCCTAATGTCTTCAAGCTTTACAACAGTGTAAGACTGTTCTCATGTGCCTAGTCTTAATAAATAAACCTACAATGTGTTTACCCAATCCCTTATGAGTGATTGGTGCCTTGTGTCTTATGCATCAAATAAGCTCAAGGACTTAAGAACATGACAGAGTGGAGTTGGAGAAAAAGGGGAAGAGAGTGCACAAGAAAAGGAGAAATGAATAAAGGGGAAAAGGGTAGGAATGGCAGAGAGAACAGGAAAAGAGAACAGGGAAATACGGAGTAAGATGGCCGACCACAAAAGAAAAAGACAGAACTGATTTGCTTGTGAGCGAAATTCTGCGCCCTCCTAAAAGGAATGAAAACAGGTTAAATAAACTGTGGAGGTTTTTTCAAATAATATTCCATGGTATTGCACATGATGGGTGCTCTTTCCCATCGCACATCATTTCTGCTGCATTTCTAAAGCCATTTCTGAAGTTGTCAAACTACTCTGGGTTTCTCACCAACATCCTTTTGTTTTTTCATGTGTTTTTTATTCATTGCCATAGCAGTGTTTCTCCACAATCTTCCCTCCATTCTATTACTTGTAAGCTGAGTGACCTCGTTCAGTAGGTTCAGTGCTAGTCTTTAAAAAGCCAGGATTTACTTACAGGCATTCCAAATCATTGAAAAGTGAACGTTTAATAAATTCTGATGGGACAGGTTGTTTTATACTTTCAACTGTTCAACGAGTGGTTATACTGGGAGATGGCAGCTATTATTACTTCTTTTCACTAGGGATCATTCAGAGTGCAATCTTGGGCTGTCACGTAGCATTTAGCTGCTGGCCCATTGCAAACATTTTGGGCCGGATTTTCGTGGCCTGAATCGAGTCTGACCAGAGATGGGCACCGGAAGAAAATGACGGTGACATCGTGCCAACATCATGCCCCTGCTCCGGTTACCCAGAAATTTTTGTGAGGGTCTAGGGGGAGATGGTGGGGGGGAGGTTGGGGGGGGGGTTGGAGTGGGGTGGAGCACAAGCCTGAGGACATACCTGTGCTCCTGCTGAGGCCAATTACGCCAGTTAAGGGTTTGTTAAAGGCCCAGCTTTCTGCAAAGGTTTAACTTTGGTGGAGGAGGCCGCCATTTATGAGTTGTCTCTCTCAGGGCAGCCGAAAGCAGTCAGAGGTGAGTCAGGGATGGCTGTAAGATTTCTGAAGGTAAGTCTCAATAGGTGAAAGAACTTACCCCTTTGAAGTAAAAGTTACAAAAGCCCATCACAGGCCAGGGGAGGAGCCAGCATTAAGAACTTCGCCAGTTTAGGGGGTTGTCATCATTCTGGCATTGCATGGATTTCAGAGCAATGGGCAAGGCTGCATGGACTCCATGTAAGCACCAGGAAGGCTGCAGCTAGAAATGGGTGCTGCACCTTCTGAAATTGAGCCATTGGAGATGAGGAGCAGGTGACTGCAAGTGAAGGGCACAGCCCTGGGCATCAGGAAACCAGAGGAGAGGCACGAGGGGCAAATGAAGAAGGAGACATTACCCTGAGCACAGGCTCTACAGGCAGAGGTGAAGTTATCTGGACATGACTGAAGGAAACTGTGACTCTTCAGGCAGATGTGCACAGACTTCTGTGCCCTTGTCAGTGTGGACTTCACACCTTCCATCACTGATTGCCACTCCCCATCAGTGGCAGGAAAGGTAACTGTGGCCTTGAATTTCTTCACCAGAACATCCTTTCAAGGGTCAGTTGCTGACCTCTGTGGGACCTCACAGGTGGCTGCACACTGGTGCATCACCCAGGTAACAAATGCCCTCTTCACCAAGGCTGGACAACACATCTGTTTCACAACTGATGGGGTATCACAGGCTCAGAGGGCACTGGGTCCGATGCTTGGTCAGATGGTGTTCTGCAATAACTTCCTCCAAGAGTTTCGGTCATTGTGGTATTCTGCTGAACTCTCCATGACATGGCCCTCCAGGGGTGGTGTGGACCTTGAAGACAATGAGGCCCTGGACAGAGACAACTCATCAGGGAAGGAGCAGGAGCAGGAACAGGACATGAAAGAGGAGGACGAATTGGTGGTGGACAGAGATGACACTGAACAGAGAGGTGCCCCTGCTACACAACGAGGCAGCCTCCTCCTGCCACCCTTTAGGAAGAGGATCTTCCTTCATTCCCTCATGGATACCAGGCTTCCAGCTCTCCTGTGGCATCACGCTTCCCTCTGGTGTGTGGAAGGCTTTGGCACAGATCACAGGGCTTTTCCATGGGACAGCCAGCAGCCTCAGTAATAGCTGCCTTGGGTTGTCTAAATGAATCCCACACCACACCTGACACACCTCCGTCCCCACCCCCACTGGCTCTAATTGGACAGGAAACACATCTCCATGTCAGTTAAGGGCTTAACTATGTGAAAATCTGAACTCAGTCACTGTTCCACCAGAGGTGGATTTCTGACACAGAAACAGGCCCTGTGCCTAACCCACCCCTTAGTCACATGACTTCACATTCACAGCATCTTCTACAGATGCAGCATCCTGAGTGCCATGGGACCACTCACTGTTTTTAATAAGTAAAATTATACACACTAGCAGTCCTTTGATGGCTCAGCTGGTTAAGGCAGTTTAAAAGTCCAGTGATGGTTTTTTGGGTGCTACAATTAGCATTACCCCTAGGTTACAGGAGAGAAAATCAGCAAGGAGTCAAGCTCTTGTGCTGCACCCACTGTTGTTAAGTATGTGCATGAGTGGATTTTGACTGAGGTCAGGAAGGGCAAGTGCACTTTGTGCAGAAGTATACATGTTCAATAGTATTAATTTATAAAAGTGTACTTAAATATTGGTGCATAGTGCTCATATTTAATTGCGCTTAGGTGCCAGTGTGTGCATGTGAAAATCATAATGACGTGCAATGGTTAAGGCATCTTATTTTAGGCTTGAGACCAATCGTTACCACCCAGATAAATTTTAATACACAAATGTCATCTTCAAGCTGCCTGAAGACATAAAATCAAAAGACTGTAACCCCGTCCCTCTTATAAACATATAGTTCATATCGCACATCATTTGTACACTGAACCCTTAGTAAAAGCTAGATTCATATAGAACATCTCAGCTCAATGCTTGCTGTTGCATGGTGTATTTCCCAATTAAACTTGAGGATTTCCAATTATTATTTTTGACATATGTCTGACCAACTATTTGACCCAAATTCAGATATAAATACAATTGAAAAATCAGACGCGTAAAACTGCATACACCATGCTGTCTTGCTGCACCCAATGTGCATGAGAAGTCACAGGGGCCAGTGCTCTTTTTTCCATTTGGAATTAATGAAAGGAAAATAGCTTGGGTTTACTAAAAAAAGGAGAAATTCTATCTCGATCATAATAAACATTTTATATAGCACCAATCAGAAATATACCTCTTCACATTTACACTTGAATTATTCATTGTATCAAAGACAGCACCAGGAATGGAATGCAAATTCAATTATCCACCATAAATATGCAAAAATATCTATGTGTTGTCCATGGGTAGAGTGGATTTTTGAATTGGAAGTAGCCACTTACATCCAATGTCTTAACTAAAAAGGAAAAACCTGATTTGTATCTTACGGACAGGAGGGGGTGGGCTTAATTTAAACAACACTACTTTCTCCTTTCACCATCTGTCAGTAAACAGAAAGGTGCTTTGATTTGTTTCCCTCTTTATATTCCCCAACCCCTCGGTTTTGGTGCGATCCAATTTTCTATTAATAGCCCCACAGAAAACTTGAGATAGGATGAACTCAAGGGATTAGTTTATTTGCACACACTCAAAATGCAGCAGGAGGGTCACAATGTTGCCTCCTTTGCATTCAAACAGTAAAAGAGGGATAGAGAAAAGAAAAATTTACAATGCAGAGACCACAGAGAAAAGAAACCTTCAGAATCAAAGTCCAATGAGATATTCCTTCACGGAGGTTGGTAAGCTGAAAACCTATGCTGGATAATTCACTTTTCCAGTGGTGTTGACTTAACATGATGAGATAGGCATGCAGAAATGAATCAGTCTTGAAGGGAATGGTACAGAATTTCCAACAAAAGCAGTGTAGTTAGGACCAGGTGTCCAGTCTGGACCAGAACTCCTTGTCCGTGAGGCTGCTAGTCAGATGTTAAAAAGCAGACTGAGACTTTGCAGTTCAGCAAGGGAATATTACTGGTTCCGCAAGCCAGGGGGCCCATGTTACATGACTCCCGCCTCTCCACACGTCTTTGACAAGGGACATGTATCCGTCTCCTGGGTCCCTGAGATTGTTGAATGTCTGAACAATCAAAAACTGAAAGGAAGGTTATGGAGTCCTTTGGCTCAGCAGACGAGTAGACTCCTGTTGGCCAGCCTGGATTATGAAATGCAGATGGCCTTTGTATAGCTCTCTTTGAATTTAGTCTGTGCAGTCCACAGGGGTTGTTAAAGGCTGTTCAGGGGTAACGACATGTGAGTTTCTCTGAAAGTACCAGGTAGCTTCTTTTGTACAGGGTCACAGACAGACATAGATTAAACCATTTTATGCCTTTGTCTAATTTGAAAATTTTATAGATAGCAATGAGCATATCTCCATATATTTTAAATAAAAAAAATACAAGGTGAGGTCTTTGTCCTCACAGTATACACAGACAGTTAGCATTAGAGAAAATAATCCCTGTAAAGGAGGCCCATGGCTTTATACATCCATAACATGTTTGAGAGTATATTTTCTAATTGGTGCTATTGTTATCCAAACACTTGGCAACTTCCTCTGTGTTTTGAATCACAGGCACATTGATACACATGGTTAAAGAAAAAGTGAACAGAGGAACTTGATGCAAGGGTGATAAGTGTTCATCTGGGAACAGCAGACAATATTAATATCACTGTGTCTGGTGCATTCCTTTAATAGCAGGGTGCTTCTGCTCTAGTATTGATGTATGGATTGACATTTCTAATGTGGCTTAGCCTCTGCAATCCAGACTTCTTGACTGGGAACAAGATGACTCCTGTGTTCAGCTGATAACCTTTTACATTAACCAGTTTATGTTGGACATGACCTCATTTCTGCAGGAGATTGTCCTCCCTTAGACCAAGGGAAGATAGTCAAAAATAACTCCTCAGCTGGTAACGGCAATGTGTAACTGAGCAGTGTAGAACAGAGCCAAACTGAATTCTCAAGATGGCAGTGAGGTGTTCCCTTAGGCAGGGGAAAATCAGTTGTGCTGAAAAGTGTGTGTGTGTGTGTGTGTGTGTGTGTGGATGCTGGGCGAGGAGAGAGCCGGCCTCAGATGTGATGCCCCAAATGGTTGAATTACCTGTCAACAACCACACAGAATAGTGACTATGTGGGTGGAGGAGCCGAGGTTGTCAGTCTTAAATTGGAGAAAATGCAAAGATGGCCAGGAGATATCCAGGCGTGAACTGAATTTGAGAATTGATGCAAAAGAAAATACTTTCGCCACAAAGGAACAGAACAGGAAAAGAAGAATTGCCGAATCAATAAATGAAGCAGAACTCCTACTGTGTACTGAAGGATCTTGTTATACAAGTAGGTCCTGAGAAAATGGCAGTTTTGAAGTAACTCTTTCAAGTTAAAAAGAGCAGTGCAATTGTTCTTGCTTCAAATTATTGACCTGTACTGGGGCTACTCTCCATTCTCAGGACATAACTGTGCTCCTTCTAAACTTGTTTGGGCATTTTATAACAGAAACTGTTCCAAAACTGCAGATTGGATGCGGTGAGTCATGTGACACAAATTATGTCATTGTGTCAATTGTTTCTAAATAATTGAGTAGCGGTTTGCCAAATATTTTCCTTTGGAGTTGCTACTTGTTGTCCTACCAACGATTTAATGGTTGAGTGCACTGGCAAATGTGGCTTACAACATCCTCAGTTCAATTCCCAGTCTATGCTTATGTGTAAGGAAAGGTTAAAATCGGATTGGGTTTCTGGTCCTTGCCACTGTTTAGTGAATCCCCAAATAAAAATGTATGCCTGTGGACATCAACTAAAATAAGGATTGGGATTGACCATGACACGACTCACTTTTGAATAACTCGCAAACAACCACCTTCCAGGCTTGCCATGTCCAGGCATGAGTCAGGACTTCCTGGTGTGAGAATGCGTGTTCCTACTACATGTGTGCCTCAATATCTTGGCTGTTTATGGGACTACCACACACTGAGTGAAAACAGCTTTCGGCTAAATAGGGATACAGTGTGAAGCAGGCCTAAGGCAAAGTCAAGGAGCTGAAGGAATGTGGGAAGGTCATGTGTCCATGACTAGATCTTCTGGAAGATGTTGGTCTGGGTCCCCTGTGTTTACAGTAATAAAGTGATTGGAAGAGCTTATGTGGGTTGTATAACCATGGTAAGAGAATGATTAGGAAAGATTGAGAGGACCCTAGTGCATCTTCCTGCTTATCACTTTGTGTGTCTTTAGATGTATTGTGATTTAGTTAGTGGTTGCATGCATGAAATGTAGGGACCAAAGGTAGAATTGGTGTAAGAGTTTTGAATAAACCATTTTATGCTGTAGTCATGCTGAATCGTAAAGTGTGATGTACCTGAATACTCATGTTGGATCATGTAACATTAGTTCATTGAAGATCTGATTCTGTATTGTTATAACTGGAGTCTGGTACTGTGGTGTTTAAAATGACAAAGCAGATTAGAAGAGGGAAAGGAGTTCCAACGCCTGGGGGCACAATTTTTATGGAAAGTGTATTTGACTGTTGTGTTTAGGCAGGGAGAAGAGCGAGAAGAGCTTTGTGCAATTTTCCTCACAGCGACACATTGCACCAGTAACACAGTGATCTATTTGCAAACCTCATGTCCACCATGTGGATAATATCTCTTTAAGGAAACCTTGCCAGAGCGAGTAATGTTCCCTTTAAAATTGTTGAAAGCAAGCAACATGTCAGAATGATTTACAACAGTCAAATAAAGGTTTGCTTCTACAGCTTGTTAATGAATCATATAATTAGAAACTGTCTGGATTTTACTTGTTACACCTGTAGAGAATTAGGCCAGAGCTGTAAGTTGAATGGCCTCATTTACTGTAAAGAAAAAACTGACTTGCATTTATATGGTAACATTCACAGTTTCAGAACATCCTGAAGTGCTTCACAGCTAATGAAGCACTTTTAAAGTGGAGTCACCGCTGTAATGTAGGAAATGCAGCAACTAATTTGTGCACAGCAAGATCCCACAAATTTCAATGTGTTAATGACCAGATAATCTGTTTTCTTTTAGGTACTGATTGAAGGACCATAATTGGTCAGGGCACTGGGGAGAACCCCTTTGCTCTTCTTGGAAATAATCCTAGGGGATCTTATATGTCCACCTGAGAAGGCAGACGGGACCTCACTTCCAACATCTCAATCAAAAGACAGTACCTCTGTCAGTGCAGTGCTCCCTCAGTATTGCCCTGGGATGTCAACCTTGATTTTGTACATGGTTTGTCAGGAGATAATTTTACAGGAGGGCAGAGGTAGAGGCCAGGTTTTATGGAGTGAAAAAGTGTAATGGACTGCATGAGAGTCTGTCACTACTTTAGAGAATAGGGAGTGAAAGGATAAATTATTTTGCAAGAAATTAGTTTGGAATTTGTATAAGAATCATTAAGGAACCAAGATGAAGGATCAAGACCCATAGGGAAGGGCACAACAAGGGTTAAAAAGAAAGAAAAAGAAAAGGTACATTGGGAAGTTGCAGATTTGGTGATGCCAAGCTTGGTTTGAAACACTTGAAGATTGGAAGAGAAAGATAAACCCTGTATTGTGGGGAGATCCTTCAGAAATCAGGCCAAAGGGTGAATCCTAATGATGAGCCATGGATTGTTTTAACAGTTAGCATTGGAATAGATAATTAGACTATTGCAATTGTTTTCAGTGCTCCTGGACTGAGGAAACAATAGGGTCCATGCTGTTAGTCACAGCCTCCAGCCACCTGTTGACCAGTATGCATGTATGGTGTTATGTGAGAACAGGATTGGACTTGGGTGTGATGCTGTCCATGGCTGAACAGTCTTCTGACCACACTGCTGAGGTTCATGCATGTGTTATGCCTAATTGGGTGAGATGTTGGAAAACTGTTCAAACCCAAGGAAGTGTAACCACGTAAGAGTCAGTGCCTTTAGGAGAGAAGGACAGAAAATTGGGGGAAGGAAAGAATGAGTGTTTTTTAAAATTTAGACTTGATACACCCAAACAATCCCCTTTTCTTTATGCACTGGATATGATACAGAACTAATGTTGACTAACAGGAGTGTTACCCATTATAACTGTGCGTAGTTAATACCATTTTATAATGAGAGTTACATCCATTAATTTTAAGCCATGTTCCCTTTGTAGAAACAGAGGCCACTTAGCAAGCAGAGTTATATCATTGTGTGTTGTAGGTACTATGGTGTTTGTCGAACACTGTAGTGCATTTGAAACAGCCCAGCATCAGGCATGAGCGGATGACATTATGGTTTAATCAAGCTAAAGTTTTGCTGTTCACTTTGCTCACCTCGATCGGCTTTCAGTCTCAGGTTGGTACATGGAGAAGGTTCAGTAAATTCAACTGGGTGCTTGTTGTTTAATTGTTGCTTCACACATTTTTGGAGTGGTTTGTTATTTTTGTAGCGCTTTCTACTTCATCCTGCTCCCACTCCACCAAGGGCTCTCTCATGATCTCCAATTAGCATTTCATAAGACTACTGAGAATTTATAAGATTCACATACATAAGTTTCCTTTTGAAGGATTAATGGGCGATCTCTATGGAATTGTAATACTATATTTAAAGTAGTTTTTTAAAATCAAGGCGGCAACTTGAATACAGTACCAACTCAAGTGGTTACCATAGCAACACACATTGCTTCTTGGCTTGGTGTCATCCCTTTAAGACCGGATTCACAATGCGCTCATTACTTACTTTCAAGTAAAGCTATCCATTTACTGAGATTAGGTAGTGTTGACCAATCAGCACCAGAAACAGAGGAAACTGTTTGATTCAATTACTCTCCAAGATTCATTAAGATTAGAATTAAGGCTTTTGAATTAATGCATTCTACTGATGTTTTAACTAACCTCATTCGCATATACAAACAGAATATCATTAGCATTGTTTGTTATTGGTTTATCTCTAATAATGCAGTGTTTATACTTTCTGAGATTTGTAAAATTAGGACTTTGTTGCTATAAATGACCTACATGTTAAGTGGATGCATATGAAAATGGCTTCTAATTAGCCAAATTCAATATATTAGTAAGTGTAATTAAGGTTATACTGACCAAAAAATTATAGCTATCGACCATAGGGAACTTGAATACTATCAGATACTAATAACTATCAGACACTAATAATACTAATAATACTACTAAGTATAATGTTTTGATTTTCCTTTTATTATTAAGAGACCTAGGTCAAAGCCTTTATTATACAGCACAGCACCAAGATAGAAAAGTGTAGGACAGAAGACAAGAAGTTAGAAGTTGCTGTGAATGATATGGTCATATGAAAGAAAAGAAAGATTTGCATTTATGTAACGCCTTTCCCAACTTCAGGATATACCAAAGCGCTTTACAGCTAATGAAGTAATTTTGAAGTGTAGTCACTGTTGTGGGAAGTGCGACTGGCAATTTCCACACGGCAAAGACCCACAAACAGCAATTAAATAAATGTTTTTGACAGTTTTGGTTGAGGGTTAAATGATGACCAGGACCAATATTCCCTCTGATTTTGTAGACCTACACCCCAAATTTGAGAAGGAGTTTGGTGGGCAGGGGAGGAGTGGGTGGCGGGGGTGGGGTGAAGGAGGAAGGGCGGAGCGGGAAATGGCTGAGAGAAAAGCAAAAATGGACTGAATACAATGATTTATGCAAAAGAAAACTGCCATCATTGTGAAGAAACAGAATGAATTGGGTTAATGTCTCCATCAAATTAGATGCAGAGCAGAATTTAATATGGGCACATTAAATATTTATACGCATTATACACATTAATTTCTACCTTTAGGTGAATCAAGTAATAGTAAATTTATGACAGCATTCCTTGATTTGAAGTCTGAAGGAGGAAGGAAAGTCTAAGGGAATTAATTTTAATGTAATGTAGCAGAATGAGTTAGAATACAATAAGTTGTTAAAATGTTTCAGCTGAATTTATTGAGGACACCACAAGGAAAAATGGTATTTACAGGGCAAGGCATTCGGAACTTGGGTTGAACCAGAGAAGAAGTCTGGAGGACCATTGACCATTGCTATACAGGTAAAGTAAAAAGATGAAAAAGGTTGCCTTAATTGATAAGGATTGAGGATTTCTACATTTTATGAATTGGGGATGATCGGTCTTAAGTTATTAGCAGAGAGTTGCACTATCCATATGAGTATTAATAGCCCATCTCCACCAATCTTGTCCAGCATCCGCAGTTTTTTTGTTTTTATCTCTTTTGTTTTTATCCTTGAGTATTGAGAGTTCATTATCTGTCTGTGATCAAGAAGGACATTTTGTCAGTCATTGAGCACAGCTACTGAACAACCATTAGTCTGGGAACTTATACTTGCTATGCATAACCAAGAAATGAAAAATAATTTTCAATATTTGCCTCCACAGCTTAGAAATTGGACTCAATTGTTAGAATTGTCTCACTTCTGGGTCTTCAATTTGTATATTCAAGCCATTTGCACATCTCATGCAAAATCTCAGCTGACAACACTTCAGTGCAGCAGCGACAGAATGCTGCATTGTTGGTGATCTGATCCATCAGCTTTGATGTTAGACTAGTGGTTCAGGTGGACGTAAAAGAACCCAGTGGCTCTCCGCAAAAATGGGAGCTTTCCTGATGCGCTAGCTGACCTTCCCCTCCCAACCAACCGGCCCAAAAATAAATTAACTGGTTACTCATTGTTGCTTGTGAGTTGTTGTTAGGTCAGAGTGACTGCAATGTTTGCCTAGCAGAGAAACAGTAGCTGCACTCCAACGTATTTCATTGTGTGAAGTGTTTTGAGGCATTTTGACGTGATAAGGCACAGTAAGAATGCAGGTTAGTCTGATGCTATGGCCTGAGATGTAAGATATTTCCATGTTTTTCATTCTTCCACACTATGCAAATTTTGCAAACACCTCAGTAGCAAATGTTCATGGAAAGGATGGCATGCTGTGCTCGCTGTGAAGTTTAGCAACTCCCTACCAGTTAAAAAGCACTATTTATTTTAAATTCCAACACATTTTCGAAAAGTATTTCTAATCGATGGCTGGGCAACAATTTACAGATTCAAGCTGCAATTTCCCAGGCATTCCTTTTTAATTTTGAATTTGAAGCAGCAGAGTGTAGATGGAAATGGGAATTGATTTTCCTGGTTTGACTTTAACTGTTGCACATGTGAAAGTAAAGGGCTGAATCAGAAAAATAATGTTTTGGAAATGGCTATTAGATTCTGAAGACTGTTCAGCATCCATTGATTTGTAACATAAATGCTTTTGGAGGAATGAGTAACTGATTATAACCATCAACATTTTTAAGGCTTGCTTTAGTTTAGCAAAACTAAACAGCTTACGGATGTGGCTTTGATTGGGTGCTTCTTGAGGCATAGAATGGAATTATAGCAGTTGTGAATTGTCCACCCTTCACTTTTGACATTCACAGTCTCCAGCAGGAGTCAACAGAATGCTGCTAGAGTGAGTGGCTTCAACAATCCTCTGCCTACTCCCAGGTCTTTTCAAGCCAATCATGTATCTCCTACCACCAGCCCAGTGAATCAGTAAACTCAGCCCAGATCAAAGACCGATCCTGGCACCTGCCTGATCCATCTTTTTGTCCAACTTGTGTGGGCTGGCCATCTTTTGCTTCCACTTTTCCCAGTAAGATTATAGCCAAAATATGTCTGACAATGGCTTTGCTTCCCACTCTCACACCTCAAGAGAACCCTCAGGATCCATTGTTTTTCTAAAATTTATTCATGGGATGTGGGCATTGCTGGCTAGGCCAGCATTTATTTCCCATTCCTAATTACCCTCGAGAAGGTGGTGGTGAGCTGCCTTCTTGAACTGCTGTAGTCCATGTGCTGGAGGAAGACCCAAAGTTCTGTCAGGAAGGGAGTCCCAGGAAGTTGTCCCAGCGACAGTGAAGGAACTGCAATATAGTTCCAAGTCAGAATGGTGTGTGTCTTGGAGGGGAACATGCAGTGTGGTGTTCCCATGCATCTTTTGCATTGTCCTTCTAGTAGGTAGAGGTCGCAGGTTTAGAAGGTGCTGTCGAAGAAGCCTAGGTGAGTTGCTGCAGTGCATCTTGTGGGTGATACACACTGCTGGGGAGGGAGGGAGTGAATGTTGAAGGTGGTGGATGGGGTGCCACCCAAGCAGGCTGCTTTATCCTGGATGGTGTCCAGCCTCCTGAGTGTTGTTGGAGCTTCGCTCATCTAAGCAATTGAGAGCATTCTATCACACTCCTGGCCTGTGCCTTGTAGATAGTGGCCAGCTATTAGGGAGTCAAGAGGTGAGTTACTCTCTGCAGAATTCCCAGCCACTGACCTGCTCTTGTAGTCACAGTATTTATATGGCTAGTCCAGTTCACTTTCTGGTCAATGGTAACCCCCAGGGTATTGACAGTGGTGGATTCAGTGATGGTAATGCTGCTGAACGTCAAGAGGATATTGATTCTCTCTTGGTGGAGGCGGTCATTGCTTGGTACTTGTGTGGCATGAATGTTACTTGACACTTGTCAGCCCAAGCCTGGATATTGCTGCATTTGGACTGCTTCAGTATCTGAGGAGTCGGGAATGGTGCTGAACATTGTGCAATCATCAGTGAGCATCCCCACTTCTGACCTTATGATGGAAGGAAGGTCATTGATGAAGTAGCTGAAGATGGTTGGGCCTAGGACACTACCCTGAGGATCTCCTGCAGTGATATCCTGGAACTGAAACGACTAACCTCCAACAACCACAACCATCTTCTTTTATGTTAGATATGACTCTATCCAATGGAAAGTTTTCCCCCTGATTCCCATTGACTTCAGTTTTGCTAGGGCTCCTTGATGTCACACTCGGTCAAATGCTGCCTTTGATGTCAAGGGCAGTCACTCTCACCTCACCTTGGGAGTTCAGCCCTTTTGTCCATGTTTGAACCAAGGCTGTAATGAGGTCAGGGGCTGAGTGGCCCCAGTGGAAGCCAAACTGGGCATCAGTGAGCAGGTTATTGATAAGCAAGTGCTACTTGGTAGCACTGTTGATGACCCCTTCCATCACTTTACTGATGATTGAGAGTAGACTGATGGGGTGATAATTGGCCGGGTTGGATTTGTCCAGCTTTTTGTGTACAGTACATACCTGGGCAATTTTCCACATAGCCAGGTTGATGCCAGTGTTGTAACAGTGTTGAGACTCCAGTGAAAACATTATTCAGTTTGTCTCCTGCTTTTGGCACACAAACATGAGCAAGCTTGAAGATTGTGCATTGAATATTCAGGGTTTGGCTATAATGATACTACATTAACCTTCCCCATCCACAACCTGCTGTACGTCAGCAACAAATCTGCTTCTCTCATGTTCCTTTTGGGCTGTAAGTTAAAACCTGATGATCTTAATCCTGAACTTTTTTTTAAATTTTTTAAAGAAAATCATCCTTTGCTTTCTGATAATTCTAAGTTGTGCATGATCAAGAATGAACATCCACCTGCCTGATAGTAAAAAAGGACAGCTGATCACTTATGACATACTACTTAGCTTGGCTTTCCCCTCCCTATCTCAGCAATCTCCCCATAGCCTTGCTCCTTCCTATCTCAGCAATCTCTCCATAGCCTTTCCCTTCCCTATCTCAGCAATCTCTCCATAGCCTTTCCCTTCCCTATCTCAGCAATCTCTCCATAGCCTTTCCCCTCCCTATCTCAGTAATATCCCCATTACCTTGTTCCTCCCTATCTCAGCAATATCCCCATTGCCTTGCTAATCCCTATCTCAGCAATTGCTCCATTGCCATGTTGCTCCCTATTTCAGCAATATCTTCTTGGGAGAGGTTTGCTGAAGCGAATTGTAATGTTTCTATCACTCGCTCCAACAATTATCTGATTACTCCTGCTGGAGACTGTGCATGTAGAAATTGTGGGATGGACAGTTCACAAATTCAGTTCACAGTACACCCCACCTTCCCCAACAAACTCTTCAGGGAGAATTTTACAGCCCCGCTGTGATGGTGGCAAGGCTGTAAAATGTGGCTAGCAGTTCAGAAATCCATTGACTTTAGCGGGATTGTATTATCTCGCCGGCATAAAATTCCACCTTTATTACCATTGACTCTGGGCTTTCTTCACCCTTATAGTGGTTGTGCTGTCAGCTAATAGGCCCCATGTTCTGGAATCCCCTCCCTTCTGTTTCCTCCTGCCTTTCTTTAAGATGTTCCTTAATACCTACCTCTTTGACTAAGCTTTGGTTATTCCTCCTAAAACCTCCTGCTTTTACTCAGTGTTCATTTGAGAAGGAGGCCACTCAGCCCATCATGTCTTTGCTGGCTCTTCAGTGGAGCTTTCGAATTTCTCCCACCTGCTCTTTCCCCATACCTTGTAACTTGTTTTTTCCTCTTTCATGCATATACCCAATTTTCACTTGAATGTTACTATTTAATCTGTTTCCACCATCCTTTCATGCGCTGTATTCCAAACACAACGCACTGTGTAAAAACAAATGTTTCTTCATGTTGCCTTTGGTTCTTTTGCCAATCATCTTAAATCTGCGTACTGTTTGGTTAGCACCTGTTCTGCCACTGGAAACAGTTTCTCCTTATCTACACCAACAAAATGATTGAAAAACACTATCCAATTTCATCTTAGCCTTCTCTTGCACTAAGTAGATCAATCCCAGATTTTCCCATCTCTCCAGATAACTGAAGCCCCTCATCCCTGGTACCATTCGAGTAAATCTCTTCTGTATATTCTCTAAATCCATAAGATCCTTCCTAAAGTGTGGTGCCCAGAATGGAACACAATACTCCACATATGAGAATTAACCAGTATTTTATTAAAGTTTAGCAAAACATCCTTGCTTCTGCACTCTATTCCTCCATTAATAAAGCCCAGGGTTTCACAATGAGAAGGTTGTTAAAGACCAACTTGTCCTGCCACCTTCCTAGATTTGTGTACATACATCCCCTGGGATTCTTTCTATTCCTGCATCCCTTTTAAAATTGTATCATTTAATTGCCTCTCCTCATTCTTCCTGCCAAAATACATCAGTTTACATTTCTCTGTGTAAAATTTCATTTGCCTTCTGAATGCCCATTTTGCCAGTCTGTCATTGTCATCCTAACATCTGTTTTTTATCCTCCTCTATGTTCACTACATTTCCAGGTTTTGTGTCATCTACAAACTTATGCCCCGTATACCCAAGTCCATGTCATTACTCTACATCAAAAAGATCAATGATCCTAATAATGAACCCCAAGGAACAAGACCATGCACCACCCTCCAGTTTAAAAAACAACTGTTCACCACTACTACCTGCTTTCTGTCCCTTAGTCAATTTTATATCCAAGTTGCTGCTGTCCCTTTAGTCTTGTAGACTCTAATTTTGTTAACAAGTCTATTCTGTGGCACTTTGTCAAATGCCTTTTGAAAGTCTCGAGACATATCAACTGCACTACCCTCCTCAACCAGTTCTGTTACTTCACTAAATACCTCAATCAAGTTAGTCAAACACAATTTGATTAACAAATCTCTCCTGACTTTCAATTATTAGCCCATACATTTCCAAATGTCAATTAGTTTTGTCTCAGTGCAATTGTTGGGAATGGTACAACTTCCTATCATTAGTACCTAACCCTGTCAGGTCAGGTATAGCATGTGCAATAAGGCAAGAAAGAAAGGAGCTGGTGTCAATATTGCACCTTTCAAATCCATAGGATGTCCCAAGGTTTTTCACAACCAATGAATTAATTTTGAAGTGTATCCACTTAACTATTGTAGACAAATGTAGCAGTCAATCTGCATAGCTCAAAGTTTGACAAGCAGCTAATGGATGAGTGGTTTTCATTGAGGGAAGTCTCTTTATTTACTCTTTCACACGATATGAGCATTGCTGGCTAGGCCAGCATTTATTGCCTATCCCCAATTGCCCTGGAGAAGCTGGTGAGCCACCTTCTTGAACTGGTGCAGTCCATATCTTGTAGGTACACCCACAGGAAGGGATTTCCAAGATTTTGACCTAGAGACAGTGAAGGAACAGTAATGTAGTTCCAAGTCAGGATGGTGTATGGCTTGGAGGGGAACTTGCACGTGGTGGTGTTCCCACCCATTCGCTGTCCTTGTCCTTCTAGGTGGTAGAGGTCAGGAGTTTGGAAGGTGCTGTCAAAAATAGGGTTGGCAAGTTCTTGCAGCGCATCTTGTAGATGGTACACACTATATTGACCAGGCAATTCTTCTTCAAAATGTGGCATCAGGTCTCTTATATCCATCAAAAGGGATTGACTTGGCCTCAGTTTATAGCTTCATCCAAAAGACAGAACCTCTAGCACAACACAAAAGTGGTAGCAGAGATTATGCACTATGCTTAAAGTGGAGATTTGACAGACAACCTTCTGACCCTGAAGTGAGAGTGCTGCTACATGAGCTAAGTTGATACTGTGATTATACAAGTTTCAGAATAAACTGCAGCTGGAAGTAATTACAATTGCAATTTAAGGAAGTGACTGACACCAATTTACCTCTGTAGTTGCTAAGATCACAGATGAATCTTTTTCTTCTAATGAACAGCATTCTTAGACAATTGGAGACCTCACCTGTCCATTGATAATTCTACATTTGGACATCTTCATGCAAAGGAGTTTCAGATAATAGTATTGATTGTGAGAGAGCTCTATAAGCTAGAAAAAGGGAGGGGGTAAGTGATTTCCTGGGGGAGGGGGGTCTTGTGGCACAGTGGTAGTCCTTACCTCTGGGTTAGATGCTCTGGGTTCAAGTCCCACTTCAGGACTTGATGGCCATGAAAGGTGCATTCATAACATAGCTGAACAGGCTAATTATCAAACTACAAATCCTTCCAGAGTGGAAGAATTTTCTGGTCAGCCATTCTGCAGAGGTCAATGGCAAACCACTGCAGAACTTTGCCAAGCATAATCATGTACCAATCCAATGGAAGCCCATGGTTGCCTATGCCCTCTTAGGTCATTTATGGCATGGTACCAGGATGAGGAAGCATTGCCACTTGTATCTCAGAAATTTTGAATTAATATTCAATACTGAGGTAGACAGTGAATATGGCTGCGTTTCTGTCCTTAACATGTAGGTCTAACTTCACTGCCAATACATTAACCACTGCTTATATTTATATCACAATATTCAATCATCCCAAGGCACAAAGTGTGAGAGAGAGAGCTGGAATGAGTTGTAGAGGACTTAAGTTGGCGAGAAGGACCAAGTAGTTGCAGATTTAGAAATAGGAAAGAACTTAAGAAAGGGATTGAGTTCTGTAGGACTTGGGAGACAGACTGAGTGGTAGAGGATTTAGGACAGAGATGGACTGAGTGGTAAAGGATTTAGGACAGAGATGGACTGAGTGGTAGAGGATTTCAGACAGAGACAGATCAACACTGCAGGATTTAGGAGATGAATTGAGCGGTAGAGGATTTAGGATAGAGGCGGACTGAGTACTGCAGGATTTATGAGACAGATGGACTGAGTGATGGAGGATTTAGGACAGAGATGGACTGTGTGGTAAAGGAATTGAGACAGAGGCAAACCCAATACCACAGAACTCAAGAGACAGATAGACTGAATCTGAGCCAGAGATGGTCATGGTAGAAGTCTTGCATTTGGCTTGGATAGCCCTGGGTTGTGAAGAGGAAAGTCTTCCAGTGTTCAGTCATTGAATATGAAGACCTATGAGCCATCTTGACGAAGTGAAATACGTTATATAAACAGAAGATTTTTCTTTATTTCCCACAAAATGGGCTGAAAGCTGCTTAGGAACGATTGTGGCAGTACTGAAAGTATTGATCTGACAGGCAGTATGTATGACCCTCTGTGGTTACCATCACAATTGTGACACTGGCATTTTTATTACTCATTAATTAGCAGCAATCTCCAAGATGCACAGCGTCAGTTTTCATGATTATTCAGCTAGTAATAAAATATTGTATTTACACTGGATTTATCCTGCTTCCCAGCCATTGTACATTTGCAGTCAGCATTTATTTAACAAGTTAAGGATTGCAGAATATTTCACAGAAAGTCTGCTACTCCCATGGATCAGTGGTCATGCAAGGATGTCAGGATATTTCAATTATAGCACCATATTGTAATAGATCACTACTACAACTGCCCAGATTCCCATTTGAAATGGAAATCCCTTCTTCTAAAAGAGAATAGCTTTAGGCCTTCTGTGGACCAAAAAAAAAAATTGGGCTATTTCTATTTTTCTGAATTCTACTTTCTGACTAAAACTTGCCCTCTGGTTAAATTTTAAACCAAACTGCTAAATAATACAGTCAATCATAAGATAGCATAGGCATGTAACATATGTTCCCACGCTAACCTTTTGTAAAAGGAAGGCAGGTTTTCTAGAACTTGACAATAACTTCGACAGAATGCCTGAGCAAGCCAGCAAAGGTTAGCTTTGGAAAATTACAACTCTAGGTTTTCTCCATTACCAGCCACCTTCCACCTCCACCCGCTCACCAGAAAGATAAATCCCAACCATGACTTTCACAAAGCTCAGTAACCCTGTGTGCTTTTTCGATTTGTTGCGGTTGGTGGTGGTGCACTCCATCTTGGAAGACCTTAGGTGGGCCCATCTTGCCCCATATTAGAGCAACTCTTGGCCCAAGGAAGGGCAATGATGTGAATGTATGTTGTAAATTGTTTGCTTACCTGCCTCAAAGGAGCTGAGAATCATGCAGTGTATGGGAGACCCAAAGAAGAACTATAATCAGGGACAAACCATTTTAACGGCTGACACTATTTTTCAAGTTTGAGTTTCTGAACAGCCAAGACTCCTTCCTCTGATTTTTTTTTATTCATTCACAGAACATGACATCACTGGCTAGGCCAACATGTATTGCCCATCACTAGTTGCTCTTGAGAAGGTATGGAGTGAGCTGCCTTCTTGAACCACTGCAGTTCATCTGGTGTAGGTACACCCACACTGCTGTTAGGGAGGGAGTTCCAGGATTTTGACCCAGCGACAGTGAAGGTATAGCGATATATTTCCAAGTCAGGATGGTGAGTGGCTTGGAGGGGAACTTCCAGGTGGTGGTGTTCCCATGTGTCTGCTGCCCTTGTCCTTCTAGATTGTAGTGATCGTGGGTTTGTAAGGTACTGTCTAAGGAGCATTTGTGTCGGGGGTGGTGGTGTGTGTGTCAGCTCCACCTCTGACTTCTGAGTGGTTCGAATCACTCCCACTCCCCGGGTTCTAGACCTTGGACTTATTTGGGGGGTGTACAAAGTGCAGCAGACAACTGGTTTTGGTGCAAGAAGAAAACTGACTTTATTGAAGTCACAAATGAACTTATAACAGTAGGATTACACTGATATTATACAGGCTTACAAAGTACACTTAGTTAAGAATGGGGAACACACGGCATAACGAGGGAAAATCACTTTACTAATCCCCTTACCCTTGTCCCACCCCCAAAACCTAACTAAATTGAAATGGAGAGGTCAGGGATCACGCTCATCAACCAGGGTTCTTGACAGTTCGAAATTCAGCCAGGTAAGCCGGTTGCAGTTTTGGGGTACGCTCTTTGTATCCTCTGGGGCCTGCTGTCCCCACGTGGTCCTGGTCTGTGGAATCTGCGAAGGTTCTTCAGTTGGGTGGAGGGCACAGTTGTGGGTGGTCGATCTTTGTGGAGGGCTGCGGTTGCAGTCTTGTCTTCGGTTGAGCCTGCCACCCCCGTGCCCCTCGCCGTGATGTTGTCTGCGGGCCTGCAAACCTCCAGAACTCCTTCCTCCGCTTGGCTCAGCTCCCTGCTTAAACTGCTCACTGCCCAAAAAAAAACTGCTTTCAAAAACTGCTCACCTCAGATCTGCTGGCCCTGCCCAAAAACAAATTGCTTTCAAAATTGCTGGCCAAGTTATACTGTTATTTCTCGAATTTCTTATCTCAATCCAAATCAAGGTTGTTTCCAGGACTGTTACTGACATCATCTCCTCTGGAGATCTTCCTTCCACAGCTTCCAACCTAATAGTCTCCCAACCTTGGATGGCCCGCTTCTACCTCCTACCTGAAATTCACAAACAGGACTGTCCCGGCAGACCGATCGTGTCAGCCTGTTCCTGCCCCAGGGAACTCATTTCTCTTTATCTTGACTCCATTCTCTTTCCCCTTGTCCAGTCCCTTCCCACCTACATCCGCGATTCCTCCGACACCCTACATCATATCAACAATTTCCAGTTCCCTGGCCCCAACTGCCTCCCCTTCACCATGGACGTCCAATCCGTCTACACCTCCATCCCCCACCAGGATGGTCTGAGGACTCTGCGCTTCTCCATCGAACAGAGGCCTGAACAATCCCCATCCACCACTACTCTCCTCCATCTGGCTGAACTTGTTCTCACACTGAACAATTTCTCCTTCAACTCCTCTCACTTCCTCCAAATAAAAGGTGTGGCTATGGGTACCCGCATGGGCCCCAGTTATGCATGTCTCTTTATGGGGTATGTGAAACATTCCTTGTTCCAGTACAATTCCGGCCCCCTCCCACAACTCTTTCTCCGGTACATCGATGATTGCTTCGGTGCTGCTTCATGCTCTCGTCTGGACCTGGAAAAATTTGTTAATTTTGCTTCCAGTTTCCACCCCTCCATCATTTTCACATGGTCCATCTCTGACACTTCCCTTCCCTTCCTTGACTTCTCTGTCTCAATTTCTGGTGATAGACTGTCCACCAATACCCATTACAAGACTACCGACTCCGACAGCTACCTCGACTACAGCTCCTCACACCCCGCTTCCTGTAAGGACTCCTTCCCATTCTCTCTGTTCCTTTGCCTCCATCGCATCTGTTCTGATGATGCCACTTTCAAAAACAGTTCCTCTGACATGTCTTCCTTCTTCCTGAACCAAGGTTTTCCACCCACGGTTGTTGATAGGGCCCTCAACCGTGTCCGGCCCATCTCCCGCGCATCCGCCCTCACACCTTCCACTCCCTCCCAGAAACATAATAGGGCCCCCTTTGTCCTCACTTATCACCCCACCAGCCTCTGCATTCAAAGGATCATCCTCCGCCATTTCCGCCAACTCCAGCATGATGCCACCACCAAACACATCTTCCCTTCACCCCCCCTTGGCGGCATTCCGCAGGGATTGTTCCCCCTGGGACACCCTGGTCCATTCCTCCATCACCCCTTACATCTCAATAACCTCCCATGGCACCTTCCCATGCAACTGCGGAAGGTGCAACACCTGCCCCTTTACTTCCCCTCTCCTCACCGTCCAAGGGCCCAAACACTCCTTTCAAGTGAAGCAACATTTCACTTGCACTTCCCTCAATTTAGTCTGCTGCATTTGTTGCTCCCAATGCGGTTTCCTCTACATTGACATTCAGTCTGTTCGCAAGCATGACCCAGACTTCCCTGTCGCTTGCCATTGCAACACACAACCCTGTTCTCATGCCCACATGTCCGTCCTTGGCCTGCTGCAAGTTCCAGTGAAGCTCAACGCAAACTGGAGGAACTGCACCTCATCTTCCGACTAGGCACTTTACAGCCTTCCGGACTGAATATTGTGTTCAACAATTTTAGATCATGAACTCTCTCCTCCATCCCCATCCACTTTCTGATCCCTCCTTTTTTCCCCCAATATCCCACCTTTTTCCATTATTTTTAAATGTATTTCCATCCGTTGTTTTATCTCTACCTTTTAGCCTACTTTGATTCCTTCACCCCACCCCACCCACACTAGGGCTATCTGTACCTTGCTTGTCCTGCTTTCTACCCTTAATTAGCACATTCCTTAGATAATATCATCACCTTCAACACCTCTTTGTCTTTTTGTCTGTGACATCTTTTGATTATCTCCATCTATCACAGGCCCTCTATCCAGCTCTACCTGTCCTACCACCCCCCTTAAACCAGCTTATATTTCATCTCTCTTCTATTTTTATTTAGTTCTGTTGAAGAGTCATACGGACTCGAAACGTTAACTGTGTTCCTCTCCACAGATGCTGCCAGACCTGCTGAGTTTTTCCAGGTATTTTTATTTTTGTTTAAGATTACTTCTTTGTTTGATTTTGGTGGGCTTCCCCAAGTGATTGTTGCCCGTTGTTTTTAATGGGCTCGCATCATGTTTATCATTGTCTTCCTTCCTCCTTAACTTGAACTGAAAGCCATTGTATGTGTGGAGTACCGATGGGTTTGCATAATTGCAGATTGTGGTCTTCCTGCCTTAGTAGTTAGTAGCAATTATTTATGCAAGATTTTGATAGGCTTTAGTTTTGTGTTGATTGTTTTAAAGAGAAGAATGTGTATTCTGTCTCCTCTCATTGTCTGGTTTCAGGTAAAAGTCCAAAAGTCATATCTTTGTTGGTGATAAGAACAATGTGGGAATTTTGAGAACTCTTCATTTGTGAGTTCCTGTAGTACATCTGGCTATCACTGTACTTCAGCAATGGAGGGAGTGAATGTTTGTGGAAGGGGTGCCAATTAAATGGGTTGTTTTGTCCTGGATGGTGTCAAGCTTCTTGAGTGTTGCTGGAGCTGAACTCATCCAGGCAAGTGGAGAGTATTCCATCACACTCCTGACTTGTGCCTTGTAGATGGTGGACAGGTTTTGGGGAGTCAGGAGGTGAGTTACTCCCACAGGATTCCTAGCTTCTGACCTGCTCTTGTAGCCACAGTATTTATATGGCTGAGTCCAGCTCACTTTCTGGTCAATAGTACCTCCCAGGACTTTAAAAGTGGGGATTCAGCGATGGCAATGACATTGAATGTCAAAGGTGATAGTTAGGTTATTTATTCTTGGAGATTGTCATTGCCTGGCACTTAAGTGGGCATGAATGTTACTTGCTAATTGTCAGCCCAAGCCTGGATATAGTCAGGTCTTGCTTCATTTGGACATAGACTGCTTTAGTACCTGAGGAGTTGCGAATGGTGCTGAACATTGTGCAATCATCAGTGAACTTCACCACTTTTGACCATATGATGGAAGGAAGTCATTGATGAAGAAGCTGAAGATGGTTTGGCCTAGTACACTATCCTGAGGAACTCCTGCAGTGATGTCCTGGAACTAAGATGACTGACCTCCAACCACCACAACCATCTTTCTTTGTGCTAGGTATGACTCCAACCAACAGAGAGATTTCCCCCTGATTCTCACTGACTCCACTTTTGCTAGGGCTCCTTGATGCCACACATGGTCAAATGCTGCCTTGATATCAAGGGCAGTCATTCTCACCTCAACTCTGGAGTTCAGAGGTGAGGTGTCCTATTCTATTTGGGTCTATCAGCAAACACCAGTTATTGTGCCCTTCATGGTAAAACAGCTTGTTGACACCATCTAGACTCTCATTTGAAGTAGGTATGAAGTTACAGAAGTCAGCAGATGTGCATGGAACCATAACCAATTATTTTGCAGTGGAGAGGGTGAAAGTGTTTCCCTATCTACTGATCTCCGTCACTCAATTCCATGAGCAGAAGCTTTCTCGGTTAATTTGAAATCAGATTTCTAGATAGATTTCTACCCATAATAAGAAACGTGCGTCTTGCCTCAGGTCCATGGTTTTGCTCAGTTCAAAGAACTCATTCTCTGCTGCTTTCTTCACACTTCAATCCATAAATACTAATCTCCCAAACAAAATATCAATGCTGGCCTGTTCATAGTGAAATGATTTGGTCTCAAATTGCAAATAGCAATTTGCATTAAATTAAAGTAAGGGTCCAAATGAAAAGTAAATTGTTGCATTTTCCACTACAAATCAGTCTAGGGTTTCATACTCCCTCAATGGTAGACCAGACCTGTAAATATCTCATCATTGATTGTGATATTTGTGGCTGCTGAACTGTTAAGATTTTAAATACTTCCAGCATTTTCTCTTTGAACGCTTTCACAGTAGTTGTCATAAAGAAGACCTTATTTCCTTTGATATTGAGGCTGCAATTATTTCAGTACTCTGGCCTGCAAAGCTGCATGAGCTTGAGGATGACCAATTAGTTTACTTGCAATGAATGAGTAGATGGAAAATGGCACTTATTTTGTTTGTAAACTTCGAAAGTGTAGAGCCAACAGGTGAGGTTCCATACCAGTAATTCACATTCATCGGCTCTGAGCATGATATACTTTTGTCTGCACGGCTTCACTCGAAGTTACCAGACAAAACAGCCGGTTCCCATTCCATTCGCTCTTTCAGAAAACATGCAATTCTGTTGTTTCCATCAATGTAGCCATCAGTAACTTAAATGTATGATCTCTGTTCAAACATTATTTTTAAACGGGCACATTCATTCATTTACAAGGCCTAAAACCATTGAATAAATATCAAATATTCTAAAGCTCAACGTGAACATTTCTTAGTTCACAATGTTCTCTGAATAACTGATTGTTTTTAGTTATAATGCAAATGGTAGCGGCTTTTACAGAAAGTATGGGTCCAGCTGCCTTACAAGTCTTGCACTAAATGTGTAATGAGGCCGGAGAGAAGAGTGCTTCTCAATCCAGGAATCTGGTCATTGTATTCAGCACAGGATATTTTCTACCATGGTAGACCTTGCACTCTTGAGAGTAATTGCAGATCTTCCATCAATGATGTTCTGACAGACAACACTGTTATTTCCTTGAATTCACCTGAATACAGGTAATTAAGTGGCAAGGGGACAAGGAATTATGTTCATTAGCACTCGTTTTCCGGCTGCCCTTAGAGCTCCAAAATAGATCCACAGTGTTTGCGTGCACGTGTGGGAAGAATCATGCTAGATGTCATCATATTGAGGGCGTCTGCATGGACAGTGAATGGCCACTGGAAATATACAGACCAGGCGGAGTGAGCTTATGGCTTCACTGGGATTGCAGGCTTCCCAACGGTGTGGAGTGCCATCGACTACGCACACGTCATTTACGCCTCGACTGAATGAGCCGTAAGATACAAAAGATGTTAAGCTGAGGTCTCATCTGCCTGCTTGGGTGGATCCCAAGGCATTATTTTGAAAAAGAGCAAGGAAGTTATCCCTGGTGTTATGTTCAATATTTATCCTTCAATTAAAATCACACAAAACAGATTATTTGGTCATTATCACATTGCTGTTTTTGGGAGTTTGCTGTGCACAAATTGGCTGTCGCATTTCTTACAACAGTGACTACACTTCAAAAAGTACTTAATTGGCTCTAAGATGCTTTGAGACATCCGGTGGTTGTGAAAAATGCTGTATAAAATGTAAAAATGCCTTTCTTTCTTTCTTTCTTTTCGTGTGTCTAACCTGTCCTAGTGCTCCAATAGGAGTACTACCCCAGTGCTGCAGCATAGCTAGTGAAAGGCTTACATTTGGTGGAGGAGACCACAGACAGCTTTGAAGGATGACCTCAAACAGCTCTTTGGGCCTTGACTCCAGCCATTGACCTCCAAGGCTATGTGCTCCCATTGTCTTTTGTATGTTTCTGAATGGCCTCCTGGGATACAGAACATCTCCCCTTCCTTTCAGCTCTCTTACTAAGTCTCCTGTGCAGGAGCTGAAAACCCTGGAACTGGACTTTTCCATGTTGTGCCATTCTTCACTTTTTCCTAACTCAGATCCACTTCCTGCATGACTACCAGCATCTGCTCCAACCACAAAAACCTCCTGTTTAAGTAGTGCAGGTGCTAACCTCTCACAATCTTGGCCTCCTTTTGAAGAGTGCAGCCAAAGATCAGCACTTTTGGTGCTGGCTGCATGCAGCAAGCATTTAAGTGAGCAGGCAGCACAAAGCTGGCACGGTGCCTGTATTATATTGACAGGCGTGGGTTAATGGCGCATCACAATCTGCTTGCCCATTTTTGAGGGCTATCCAATTTAGCTCCCGAGTAATCTAGTGGGTTAAAATGAGGTTCACTTTTGTCTTGAGCGGGAATCTGTAATTACTTTTAGACTGAGCTAGATGGTGTTCTGGAAATGGTTCAACTTTGTTATGGTAGTCATAGCAATGCATTTTGGAGAAACTATCAGCTGTCTGTAGCCTGGGTTTCAAGCTTGAGAAGAGCAGTTGACTATAAGAAGATAGGTTATTGTGACGTGAAATGAAAGTCCTGCTACCACACCTTACCTAATGGATAATTAATTAGCTAAATACAAGTCTGGTCTACCAGTGATAGAGAGTCAGATCCCAGACCGATTTTTAGGAGAAAATGTGACAATGTAACTTTCATTTGGTCCCTTACTTTAAGTCCTCTTTGCAATTTGAAATCAAATCACTTCACTGCCAACAGTCCAGCATTGTGTTGTTCCAAATGGTGAGAGCTTAGGTAAGCAGTAGCTTTACCAGTTGACATTGGAATGTTCTGTATAAATGCACTGCTGTGCAACAGTATGAAGTGAACACTCAAGTTATAAGTTAAGTGTGAAGGTAAAGTCAGGAAATGCTATTCCTGTTTGGTAATAGGTAGCCAGTGATGTCCCGGCTTTGCATTAGTCAGGTGGTGAGGAGGCATTTCTACTTCTGTGTTGAGGCAATGACATATTTTTACAAAATCTTATTTTACATAGAATGACAATAACAGCACTACAAGATTATATTTAGCCATGTGTAGATGGGTGAAAGATGTCCTTATTGTAGGCTACACCAATTAATTGCTGCTATGCGTCCATTTTAAGCATAGCTGGTATATAGCACGCGGTCAGTGCTACGGATTCCACCCTAGTTACATTGCTGAGTGAAGTCCACAGCACCAGTGGTAACAAAATAGCAACAGCACAACACAAGTGCAAAATGCTGCAGATGCTGGAAATCTGAAATAGATACAGAAGATGCAGGAAACACTCGGCAAGTCAGACAGCATCTCTGAAGTGAGCAACAGAGTTAATGGCCCCCTAATTAATGGGGTGGGATTTGCAGGCAGTCAGGGAAGAGTTCTGACACCTGTTTGCTGTTGGGAAGCCAGTCAGATTGATAGGTTTGTCTCCTTGTTGAGTAGGCATCACTGCAGAATAGGCATGTAAATCCTGCACCTCAGGTAGAAATTGGGTAAAGTGAGTACAATGTCCATTGGTGAATTGTGGGGGGATAAAGAAACAAAAGATGGGTCTAGAGTAGGTATGAATGGCAACAGCAGAACCATTGCTGACATATTAGAGCTGTTTAAAAGTCGTGAACTGCAAATATCTTTTCTGGCTTCAGTTCTTTACGATGACTGGGCAAGGTCCATGGGATAAGGGGTGAAATAATTGCATTGGTAATCCTGTAGAAGCCTCTTGTGGGGAACAGCATAACCAGAGGCTATCAGTATAAGATAGTCCCCAATAAATCCAATAGGGAATTCAGAACAAATTTCTTTACCCAAAGAGTGGTGCGAATGTAGAGCTCACTGCCACAGCCAGTGGTTAAAGTGAATAGTATAGATGCATTTAAGGAGAAGCTAGTCAAGCAGATGAGGAAGAAGGGAATATAGGGCTTTGATAGATTTAAATGAAGAAAGATGGGAGCAGGTTCGATCGGGATGAAGGCCCTGTTTCTGTACTGCACATCCTATGTACAGGGGAACTCAACCATTGCCGGATGAAGTGGTGTCAAATGTCTATATTTTCCATCAAAGACATTGAAGATCCTGCAAACACCTTGATGTGATGCATTGCTTCTATTGTGGCGGCAGTGCCGATGTATTTATGTTATAGCCAAGATTGAGCTCAATGCTCTATTGCAAAGGTTGCATTAATGTTAACATATCTTTACAAAATAGATCCAAGAATATTAAAATACCCATCTGAATGTTCAGCAACAGATACATCTCCAGTGCTCCAACCATGCACGTTTGTCGGTATGAATCTTTACTGATCTAGTCCCAAATCAAACTTGGGAACAAAGTAAGTATGACAACCATACAGTTGGGCCTTGCCATCAAAACCTAGACTAGAGAACCTTCGCCTTTGTTATGACCTCCCCTATCCCTGCCTTTTACCTGATACATATTCAAGGCTATTGCAGTAAAACCTTGTGACACTGAACCAACCTATTTTGTGCCTATCAAGGTGAGGGATGCGTGTATAGTATAATGCATCAAGCACTCTCAAGTTGGGTCAAGCATGAGTTAGTTGGAGAGTAAAGGTCCCTCTATTCTCTCCTGACAATGTGCCTCAGAATTGGCTTTAAAAGTATTGTAAGGGTGGCTGAGTTGCTATTAGTGATAGAGTTGATCTGCAGACACTTCTTGGATGGAGACATTAAGTTTATTTACAATATACTCAGCAGCAACCACACATATACTTTCAACTTGAACTCTATCTCCACACTGTCTGCTGAGGTAGCTTGTGCTACTCTCCCTATTGGTTACTACAGATCATGTGATCTTCCTTAACAAGTATTACTCTTAAAAGGTGCATTACACACTAAATAAAACCATAGTTATTACATTTCTCCCCCTTTAACTCGGTTATACATATTATATTTACAAGTACAAATTTTTCAAGACAACATAATATTTACACTGGGTAAGGAATTTACAAGTTCAGTCTTTCAGGTAATTTCCTGATATGTGTGGGACATCGCAGCTCCACAACTTGAGATACTTTGTCAGGAACCTCCTTCTCCAGAGTTGCCTGAACATCAGGTGCTTCAGTGGGCACTTGCAGTTCTGTATCCTCAACTCTTACAGCAACATTAGACATGTCAGTCCTGGGTTGAGTATCCTCAGCAAGAAACACAGACTCGGTCATGGTCACTGGTGGAACCAAATCTTGGTGACTTGTCTCTCTCTTCCTTAAATGGTCCACATGTTTACAGATGACCTGACTTTCCACCTCCACATGGTAAGATAGAGGTCCAGTCACCGCACTTATTTCACACGGCAACCGCTTTGGTCCTTCTCCGAAGTTCTTCACATATATCAGTTCCCCCACGGTAAATTTCCTGTTGTGACTAAGCCAATCATGTCTAGTTTTCTGGTTTCCCTGACTCTTTTCTACCCTCCCCTCTAATTTCAGCATTATTAAATTCAATCTTGTCCTCAGGCGGTGTTTCAACAATAACTCCACAGGCGTGACACCTGTTGTTGTATAAGGAGTAGTCCTGTAATGAAAAAGTGTGTTAGTTTGGTTGCCAAGGAATTGCCAGTTAGCTTTTCATGCCAGCCTTGAACGTTTGAACCGCACTTTCGACCAGTCCGTTTGCGGAGGGGTGGTATGGAGCAGTTTTCACGAGTGATACTGTTGAGGCCGATAACCTGTTTAAACTCAGTACTCGTAAATGCCGTGCTGTTATCGGAAATGACTACTTTTCGTAGTCTACGAATGACAAAACTCTGACGCAGTTTCTCAATTGTAGCAGCCAACATTAGTGACTTCATCTCATATGTCCAATCATTTTGAATAGACATCAACAATGAGCAGAAACATTGTTCCCAGGAAAGGTCCAACATAGTCAATGTGTAACCACACCCGGGGTCTACATGGCCCCTCCCATGGGTGTAATGGAGCTGTCACTGGCAACTTTTGCAGTTGTTGACATTGCACACAGTGCTTTACTAAACTCTCTATTTTGCCATCTATCCCAGGCCACCATAGATAGCTGTGTCTCTTTGGTCCTCATTCGGGAAATTCCTGGATGGGCACTGTGTAGTTCAATTAAAAGTAGATCCCTTCCCTTTGGAGGAACTATCACTCATGCTCCCCACAATAAGATGCCATCCTGGCTGGTTATTCCATGCCTTCTATTGAAGTACAGTTTCATTTCATCAGATACAGGCTCCTGTGACCAACCCTGTGGCACTTGTTCTCATACTTGAGATAGGACTGGTTCCCTACTTGTCCAGTCTCTGATCTGTCGAGCACAAACCGGCGAGGAATCTAAGAAATATAACAATAAAACCAGTTCCTGTGGCACTGGGACATGCTCATCCTTACTTCTAAAGGCAAACGACTAAGGGCATCAGTGTTTGAGATTTGATTGCCAGGTCTATGTACGAAAGTATATTCATATGCTGCTAGAATTAAAGTCCTATTAGTATTCCTGTAGCTTCTTGCTATGTGCTTTCTTCTTTCTAGCACAGGCTTTAATATCGGCCATCTTTTTGACTTCCCTACTGGCCACACTTCTCTCAGATGCCAGATCAGCTTGTCTGAGCCCAGTGGCTAAGTCTCTCAAAATTTCATTATATCTCTGCTTCTTGGAAAATTCTGTGACTTTTGCTTCCAAAGCCCCTTTGGCTTCATTTAGTTGATTCTTCAGCTCTTCCATCTCTTTTTTGTATTTGTTTGCTGCCTCCTGGAAAATTAAACATTGTTGTGTCTTCTCTGCCAGCTCATTCTTCAGTTTAAGAGAAGTGCTGAATTCTTTCTGTTTCTCTTCATACTTTTCCAGGAGTACAAACTCTGACCTGAGAGAATCTTGTAGGGTGTGAAGGTCTTTCAGCAAGTTTTCTTTTTCCCTGCAAAGGTTGCTCACCTCGTCTCGAACTCTGTCATCAAGCAGGGTCTCCCCGAGTTTCTTCTGCTGTTCTTCCAGGTTAAGATAGCCTACATTTCTTCAAGTTGTTGAGTCTTTTTACACTCCTTTTTCAAAATAGGAATGCTTCCAGCTTCCTTTTGAAACTCCTGTGATCAATCAAGGTTGATTTCCTTTAGCCAATTTTACCCTAGAAGGCTTGGTCCTCTGCCTCTCAATAGCAACACTGGTAGCTTTGCTGATTGTTTTCCATAATGGACAGTTACTCTGCTTATGCCTTTTATTTGAATGAGTTTGGCAGCTGTTTCTTCTAAACTTAATTGATGTTCACCATTATTCAAATATCTGAAGGCATGTTCCCCAATTACTATAGTGGAAGCTCCTGTGTCCACTTCCATTCTAACAGGTTTGCAATTTAGTTTCACTGTGACCAATATTGGTTCTGTCTTTCCAACTCTCAGACTAAAAAATGAGTAAATAACTGATTTTGTTATTGTTTCAAGCACTTCTACATTGTTGATTTCATTGGGCTTCTTTTTTTATTCACAAACCTGCTTGAATCTTTCCTTGCACTGCTTCATCATATGTTAATTTCTGTGACAATAGCAACTTTCGATTCTTTTAAACTGTCAATCGCTAAAAGACTGCTCGTTTCCACCTCTATTAAAATTATTCTTCGATTTCATTTCTAAGTTACTTTTCTTCATTCTTCGGCTAGCTTCTATTTCCTGCTTCTTGGCAGAGTCTTGCATTTTTGCATCCTTATTGGCTGGGGTTTCCTGCCTGATGTGGAGGATGGGTCATTTTGTGCACCCTGTATTGCTTTTGAATCTCTTAATGTGCTTTCCATGGCCAGCGCTACCTCTAGCGCCTTCTTGAAATCCAGATTAATTTTGGACAATAATCTTTTCTAAATAATGCCTCCTTTCAAACCACATGCTCTATTTCACAAATTAAACCTGAAGCCCTGCGTCGTGACCGATGGCTATGGTCGAAAATGACCCTTCACGAGGTCCACCAATTCATCCAAATTCTTTGAATCTGGGGCACTAGGTGCTGTCAAACTTCGAATCAGACCACAGGTTTTGCTCTCACAAGTACTTAAGAGGATTGCTCTCCTCTTCTCTTCCCCCATAATCTCGTTTGCTTGAAAAGAGAATGTGAGGCATTCTATGTATTGAGACCAATCGTATGTAGCTAGTTCAAAAGGATCAATTCTCCCAAATTGTAGCATTTTGAGACGGGATTACTTCTTCGATTCTAACGGAGCTTGCTACTTACAATCACTGGATGAAGTACAGTGCTGGTTTCTTTTTTTAACTAGACTTCTTCTGTTCTATCCTGTTTTATCTTCATCACCAGTTTGTTGTAAGGGTGGCTGAATTGCTACTATTGATGGAGTTGATCTACAGACACTTCTTGGGTGAAAACATTAAGTTTATTTACAATATACTCAGTAACAACTACACGTGTTTTCAACTCAAACTCTATCTCTGCACTATCTGTTGTGAAAGCCTGTGCTACTCTCCTAATGGTTACTACAGATCATGTGATCTTCCTTAACAAGTGTTATTCTTAAAGGTACATTACACACTAAACAAAACCATAATTACTACAGGAAGCTACCAGCCATCTTTATGATCTGTGTGAGATTATCAATGTATTTATGTCAATTTTCCACTATCCCACGCCCATTAGAAAATGGACTGATTCAGCCCAGTGTTTCCACGTAGACCTCAGCCAACTAGGAGGAGGAGAAGACAGTTGTTGTGTCAGCCTAGATTGGATTTGAACACAGCTCCTTGGATGAAAGAATGCACTTAATCGCATAGGCCTCCTTTTCCTAAAAATAAAATCTATCACAAGTTGAATGGTGTGTCAGTATGAAGGTTAAACTTGCTATCTATCCCTCCCTAAATTTGGCCTATGACTTCCTTGAGTGGTGGAGGAACTTGCCTCGTTCGTTCCAATACAAAGTAAAAATTCTTGACAAAAATGTCTGTTGGCAGCTTGACACAAGGCTTGGCTTTCTCAGTACAGCAAAGGGAATTTGTCAGTTCAGGCTTGGATTTGATGACACTGGCTAAGAATAGATTGATTCTCTTAAGAAAGGAATTGGGAACTGGGTGGTCCCATGCGTTTCACTGAGTCTTCCTTTTGAGACATGAGTTCAAATTCAGGCCAGCCTGAATTATTCTTGCCTGCTGAATTATCTTGCACATTCTCTATTCAGTACTTAGTCGCCACTGGCCCACAGAACATAACTGTAATTGAACCCATTTAGTCAGTGAAGTAACATAACATAAAGCCTTTAGGTACACTTACTGTCAAAGAAGCAAAAAAAAATCATGATTGAAGCTGCATAATGATAATAGGCTGTGACACAAGGGACTGTAACAGCGATATCTGAACTAACAAGGATTTTACTTAGTTGCTGGTTAACCTGGAGTGCATTACTTGCTATGCACAGCTATGCAGTAAACTAGGTTAGTTGTTAAATGCGCCAATTGCTATGGTACTGAGCTCAACAGACAAGGAAAATCAAAGATTTTGATTTCCGATCGATGCTGACCTCCCCGGTGTTACTGATTCAATAGCCTCCAATTTGGCCTGTCATCTTCCACTCACCATAATTAAACTCATCCAAAACTCTGCTGCCCATATCCTAACTCACGCCAAATCCCATTCACCCATCGCCGTCGGGTTCACTGACCTACATTAGCTCATCAACACCTAGGTTTTGAAATTCTCATCCTCATGTTCAAATTGCTTCATAGCCTCAGCCCTCCCTATCTTGTCCAGCCCTTAGAAATCTCAGAATTCTCTACGTCCCTCCCCACCTGGCCTTTTGTGCACCCCAATACGTCGCCCCACAATTGGCAGCTGTGCCTTCAGCCATCTTGATCCGAGGTTCTGGAATTCCCTCCCTAAACATCTCCATCCCTCCATTTTTCTGTCTCCTCCTTTAATACATTCCTTAAAATCTCTCTCTTTGACCAAGCTTTTGGTCGCCTGTCCGAATGGCTCATTCTTTGGCTCAGTGTCAATTTTTATTTGATTATACTCTTGTGAAGTGCTTTGGGATGTTTTATTACATTGAAGGAACTATATAAATGCAAAATATTGTTGTGCAACTGGGCTCAGAGATCCGAGAGGGAAAGGAGGATAAATCAGCCTGTGCAGAAACTGAATGTTTGTGAACAATGGATGAAGATGGATAACATTGACTGGGCTGCCTCCCTCCTCATAGTCAAGATGTCCATGATTCTCAGTAAACTCCATCCATTTATGTTTGTTTTCCTTGTTGACTAGCTTTATTCTGGTTCAATTTTGCAGGCAAGGTAGTTTGGGAAGAGCTGATGTTGTCTTATTGGTGGATAACTCAATCAGAACATCTGAGACTATATAAATTAATAGGAATTCTATCTTGCAGAGGCCAAGCGCCAACTCTCAGGCACTTCTTCCCACCTCTCCTTGGACCATGACCCCACCACCGAACATCAAGCCATTGTTTCCAGGACTGTCATTGACCTCATCTCCTCTGGAGATCTTCCTTCCACAGCTTCCAACCTCATAGTCTTCAAACCTCGGAAGGCCTGCTTCTACCTCCTTTCCAAAATTCACAAACAGGACTGACCTGGTAAACCCATTGTTTCAGCTTGTTCCTGCCGCACTGAACTCATTTCCTCCTATCTTAATTCCATTCTCTCTCCCCTTGTCCATTCTCTTCCCACCTACATTTGTGATTCCTCTGATATCCTACGTCATATCAACAATTTCCCAGTTTCCTGGCCCTAACTGTCTCCTCTTCACGTCCAATCCCTCCACACCTCCATCCCCCACCAGGATGCTCTGAGGGCTCTCCACTTCTTTCTTGAAAAGAGGCCCAAACATTCCCCATCAACCACGACTCTCCTCTACATGGCTCAACTTGTTCTCTCACTGAACAATTTCTCCTTTAATTTGTCTCACTTCCTTTAAATAAAAGGTGTGGCTATGGGTACCCACATGGGCTCCAGTTACGCCTGTCTCTTTATGGAGTATGTGGAACATTCCTTGTTCCAGTCCTACTCCCGTAACTCTTCTTCTGGTACATCAGGGACAGTATCGGTGCCACTTCATGTTCTCGTCTGGACCTGGAAATAGTTATCGATTTTGATTCCAATTTTCACCCCTTTCTCATGTTCACATGGTCCATCTCCAACACTTCCCTTCCCTTCCTTAACCTCTCTGTCTCCATTTCTGGGATAGACTGTCTACCAATATTGATTACAAGTCCACCAGTGACTCCCACAGCTACCTCGACTACACTCTGCTTCCTGTAAGGGCTCCATCCTAATCTCCCAGTTCCTCTGCCTCTGTCACATCCACTCCAATGATGCTAACTTCCAAAACGGTGCTTCTGACATCCTGAGCCGAAGTATCTCCCCATCCCCACTGTGGTTGACAGGCCTTCAAACACGTCCGACCCATCTCCTGCACCTCTGCTCTCACCTCTTCACCTCCATCCCAGAACCATGATAGGGTTCCCCTTGTCCTCACTTTTCACCCCGCCAGCCTCTGTATTCAAAGGATCATCCTCCGCCATTTCTGCCAGCTTCAGCATGATGCCACCACCAAACTTCCCTTCCCCCCCACCCCCGTCAGCATTCTGTAGGGACTGTTCCCTCCGTGACACCCTGCACCATTCCTCCAACACCTCAACCCCTTTCCAAGGGACCTTCCCATTCAATCGCAGAAGCTGTAATACCTGCCCCTTTACTTCCCTCCTCCTCACTGTCCTAGGCCCCAAACACTCCTTTCAGGTGAAGTAGCGCTTCACTTGCAAGTTCTTCATTTTGGTCTACGGTATTTGCTGCTCTGAAGAAGAGCCATACGGACTCGAAACGTTAACTCTCTTTCTCTCTCCACGGATGCTGCCAGACCTGCTGAGCTTTTCCAGCATTTTCTGTTTTTATGTTAAATTAATAGGAACCTGGATTTAAATGTTCTTGGAAGCATGTGGGATTGCAGCGCACACACTTGAATGATTCTCAAAGACAAAGAATTTGGACACTCGGGATCCGGACTCAGTCAGACAAATGTTCTCGCAGGTGAGGTGTAAAGAGATGGCTGGTATCCATGTAACTGAATCCCAGTTTAAGTCAGTATCTCCTGATGGCAGGAGGGGAATGTTTCAAAGACAATACAGAACGCTGGATTTTCCAGTCAATAGTTGCCCAGGCTAACTGTCAGCATTAAAATAGCAGAGATTAAGATGGAGGGGGAGGATTTGTTGAAAAGTTGTCAGCACATTTGGGTTTATAAATGGTGCTGTGTTATTAAGTGATGAAGATGAAGATAACTAGATATGAGCAAATAACGAGTTCTAGTCTCATAATCCTCTCAGTACCTATTAAGAACAGTATTTGCTCAGGTTCCTTACAGAAGGAATGAGACCTTCTCCTTTTTCCAGCAGCTTATCCTGTGACTCCAAGCGAGAGTGGTGATCCCATGTAAGGTATGGACTGATTAATATCCACTGGCGGTAGCCATGTAGAATGCCGGGCCCCTGCTATATAGTAGAGAAAGAAAAAATTACATTTATATAGCATCTTTCAGGATGTCCCAAAGTACTTCACAGTAAATTAACTACTTTTAAAGTGTAGTCACTGTGTAATGTAGAAAACATGGCAGCCAATTTGTACACAGTAATGTCTCACAAACAGCAAAGTGATAACAACTAGATCATTTATTTTTTTTAGTGGGCGTTGGCTGAGGGACAAATAATGGCCAGGACTTAGGAGCAACTCCCCTGCTCTTCTTCATATTATGCCAAGGGATCTTGTGTGTCCATCTAAGAAAGCTGACAGGGCTTCAGTCTAACTTCTTGCCCAAAACAAGGGATCTCTAACAGAGAAGCACTCCTGCAGAGTTACACTGGTATCAGCCTAGATTTTGTGTTCAAGTCTCTGGAGCAGTTCTTGAACCCACAACCTTCAGATTCTGAGGTGAGAGTGCTACCCACTGAGCCAAAGCTGATATCCCTATCTTTTTTAATTGAGCTAACATGCTGTGGGCATCACATAAATGCTAACGTTGGTACTTGTGTCATAGTTGGCCTTTCACTTCTGTTAAGCATTTCTCGCCTTCTGTCCTCAAGCTGGTGACTCGAGCCAGGCACAATTCCTTCCATTCTGGCTGCCTGTAATCGCATTGCCTAAGTATGTACTTCAACTGTGATTTCTAGCAAGATGTTCAGCTATCTGTTTGTGGGGTAGGGAGAGTGGCGGCGAAGAAGCATATGCATCATAGCCAAGCTAATTATGTTCTCACCTGATATCCAAACACACCAGCGGGGTTGCTGGTTAATGACCAGGAGTTGGAACCCTAGCTGATCCATTTCCCTTCCCTAACAAAGTCGAAGCAAATTGAAACGGCACTATTGAAATCCCAGGTGAGCTTCCTATCTTTGCTACCTCCTCCAGCTCAATATCCCTCTGAGGTCTCTATGCTTCTCCAATAATGGCCTTGAGTGCATCCCCAATTTTTACTAATATTGACAGGCATGTCTTCAGCTGCCAAGGCCCTAAGCTCTGGAATTTCCTTTCTAAACCTCTCAACCGCTCATTCCTCCTTTATGAAGTTCCTTAAACTCTACCTCTTTGCCTAAGCTTTTGCTCGCCTGTTCCTAATATTTGGTGCATTTATTCATTAAATAACTTGGAGAAATTCTGTTGGCCTTCATTTTTTGCATAATATTAACATTTGTTGATGTACAGTACACGACTGACACCACATCCATTCACAGAGAAGAATGAATTGTGGAATCGCCCATTAATGGCAATTATATAACCATTAAACTTTAATGGTGGCAGTAATAGTGTTTAACAAGTTCATATAGGTTAGCAAATGTCATTACTGTATTAATTAGCAACAGTAAAATGTTAATTGGCATTAGTTGGTAATAAAAGAATATTATTACGGTTCGGCAAAGTTTAGTAATAGTGCACAATTATTGTTAATATAGTTTCTCAGTAAAATTCAGTAATTAGTATTATCAGTGTAGTTCATCAGTATAAGTTAGCACTAATATGGAGGTCTTGTGGTGCAGTGGGTAGTTCCCCTACCTCTGAGTCAGAAGTTCTGGGTTCAAGTCCCACTCCAGGACTTGATGACCAAGGAAGGTGTGTTCATAACATGGCCAAACAGATTGAGTGTCAACTTGTAAATCCTTCCAACACACACTAATGGCAGGTGGTAAAATCAGGAGAGATTGCTGGTCAGCCATTTGATGGAAAGGAAAATTGGGGCCTGTACCATCACTATTCATACCTGCAGACAACAACATGCATGTAAAAGTGCCTGTTGCCACAGCACCTTGGGGCCTGGTTGGCTGACCTGGATCAGATTAGTGCCAACAGCATAGGGTTCAATACCTTTCTGGCTGGGGTGGATTTGGGTCCTGCCTCCTTGCCCTACCCATCTCATGGTGGGGATTGTGTGCTGTGGGTTAGACCTGCCTTTGTTTAGAGAACTGAAGAAATAATAATACACACATTGTTACTCTTGTTAATTAGTACAGTTTCATAATAATGCCCAATACTTCATCAGTACAGATATTGTTACTAGTTGATCACTACTGGCCAGTAATGATACACAGGTGTTGTTATAATAGTCAATAGATATTGGCATTCTAGAGCGGTATTGTCTTTTTATCCAATCAACATTCATTAAGATTCTGTACAAACACAGTTAATATTGAACAACTTTATTAACTTGTTCAAGGTGGATAAAAAGATGGTTGCAGCTTTGAAGTGACTGCAGAAGAGCTGAGCCTCATTTAGTGGTGAGGTTTTTGTGAGACATGTAATTTGTTGTGAGTGATAAAAGCAAATATCATTGCATCGCATGGTTATCAACCCTTCAGGAGTCATGTTTTCCCTTCAAATATTTCTGAAAATTATTATGAACTTTTCTTTAATTTCTTGTGAGAAACACATTGTGTTGCCTCAGTACGAGTTGCAAGCTGCACAGTGCAAATCAAAACGGCGTGATCTCAACCATATGGGTGTTTGGTTGTGAGCTCCCCAATGCTGCCCTGATTGACGGGCTGGCATTTGGGAAGCAGAGAAATAAAACACAGGCATTTAGAATTCAATCTTGCAACTGTTCCATCGCATGAACATTGCGCTTTGAAATTTGACTGAGTGAAATCTAGGAGATTCTCAGGAGATACCTGAATACAATCAGAGGTTGGTACTGTAATTACAACCTGACTGATAACAATGAAGTGCTCTCCCTAAAGGTCACACTTTTCAAAGAAGCTGAATAACTTGCTTGTACCAAAGCAAGTGCCGCATTCTCCATGTCTACATGCTGTCTAATTTTCTCCGCTACCTCTTCTGAGAACACTGATCCCTACTGGGGAACATTCTACTTTCTAGTGTGTTGTTCTAGTCCCCATTCTCCATGTGGGTGGATCATCAATCTATACAACTGTGGAGGCATCGTAGTTGAATTATTTCTATCCTTTTGAGGGGAATGTGCATGCAGTTTCCAGAATGGGACACAAGAGTGGGATCAAGGTAGGAATTCTGGTTGATTTTTGCCCTTTCACCCTGGCTGAACCTGTGGCCTGGATGAGGTCAGCTAACTCAGCCCAATTTTGGAATTAAATGTCAAGCCTCAATCATTGTATAGCTCATTTTCACACTGGGCCATCAGGGGAGCTATTCTCAAAATTGAATTGAATGATTCTTATTTAAGATGTTTATTAAAAGTCCAATGGATGACACAAGAGAGTATTTCAAAAGAGAAGCCCATTTGCCCATTTCTTTTTTGTTGGTGTATAGGTGAACTCATCAAAGAATGTTATATGCTGGGGAATAGAACTCATCCAACCAACATCAATTACTTCCAGGTCACGTATCCCTCATAGGATTGCCAATTCTGATTGCCTTGGAGTCTCCAGGAATTAAAGTCTAAATTCAAGACACTGCTAGGAGCAACCCAGGAGAAAAGTCAAAGGGGCCATAAAAAAAATCTTGTTTTCAAAATAAAATTAGTTCAATGCTTTTTTTTACTACTTATAAAAATATTGGACATGGGGGCAAAAAAGATCTGATTGATTGACAGTTAAGAATCATCCAATGGGCTACTGTTAATTTCCAGTTGGTGTGGGAACTTGGGTCGTTGCAAGGGCGGACATGGCATGCGACCAATGGCAGGAATGTGAGGGCGGAGTAATTAGAGGCAGGAAGTCATGTGATGCAAGTAGGCCCAACCCCTCTGCAGAAATTGATTTGCCTTTCTGATTGGATACTGTCACGTGACACTCTGGTCTTGATCCATTACTTTGTGAAGTGTAAGGAAAGCTTTGTTAATTTATATGCCCCTTGGCTAGACATGCATTTTTAATAGAATTCTGAACCACAAGAGCCAGTTAACATTCCCTTGATGAGAGCAGGAGACAAACTGCTAAAAGCCACAACAGCAAAGCAAAGACTTGTAGGAAGAATTAGAACCAACCATATCAGAAATAATATGATTTTCACTCTAAATACTTGGAATGTCTACACAGCCACGTGATTTGGCTTCAGAGCTATTTCATTCTCCTTCCCTCAAGCACAGGATTCTGTTTAGTCTGGTGCTGGGTACAAATGTAATAATAATTATATTGCATACTCACATTCACACAAAATCCTTGCAGTCTCCCGAGGATTGTGCCTAATCTACTGGCGCATGCTTAGGCCTGGATTTTTGCCTGTGAGTCGGGAGAATTTCAGGCCCCCTGAACCCGACCTTTAAAAATGGCTGCTCGAACTTCCAATTTTCGGTCCGAGGGGTTGGGCTAGGTTAGAAGTTGGAATGGGTGACCCTGAAAGTAGTGAGGGGTCAGAGATGGGCTGGGCGACTCGAGCGCAGATCAAAAAGTGGGCCTTCAGAAAGGCCCCTTTGAGAGGATGACTCATGACCCTTGAATGGATGGCTCTTCAGGGGCTTTCCGTATGGAGGATTGCCATTGTTGCTGCCTAATTAAAGTGTACCCTACTAAACCATTGGAGCGTGGAGTGGATTCTCAATTCACATCCATGGCAACGTCTTGCCACCACTGCATGGTACAGTCATGTAATAACCCACCAGAACTCAGCATGTGGATGAATAAGGAACAGTGCCATGATCATTATCCCATCCACTTGCCCTCTTGCCACCATCTATCAGGATGTGCCCACACTGTTGACCCTTGACCAGGTTCCTCACAGCTACACAGCATCATGGTATAACACTGTTAATAAGGGAATAAAGCCAGTAGGGTTGTCTGTGGTTGTGGAGCACAGCATGCTACCTTAGAGCGACAACTGCAACATCCATGGCACCAAGCATTTATGCGGAGACATTCTCTCCACCACATCATTAACAGTATTCATTAATGAAATGAAAATTAGTTAGAGCATGTATGCACAAAAAGTGAATGCGAGCATTGTAACCAGAATTGGTCACAACCCTTTCATGTTACATTTTTATTCATAGAATGTCACACAGAGGACATGCAGGAGAAGAGATGGGTCCAGCTGCCCCACGCTTCTCTGATCAGGACCTTCAGGTGTTAGTGGAAGAGGTGCAGAGGGAGAGATCAGTCCTTTAAGCTGCTGCCCATTGCAATCCACCTATCGCAACCAGGGCCTGGATTCAAATTGTGGCTGTGGTGAGCACAGCAGAAGCCCACCAGTGTTTGTGGATTCACTGCTAGAAAAGGCTCAATGACCTGCTGCATTCTGGCAAGGTGGGTATCTTGCCTCATCCTGTAGAAATGCAGCTATCAATACAGAGTTGTAAGAGAACCAATTATAAATATTGGGTTATAAGATTAAAAAGATTCTCGTATGAACTAGGGATCAAAAATTAAAAGCAGAGTTCATTTGCTGGACAAGGGTTTAGAAATTTATATACATGCCTGGGCATAATTGTGTGCTCAAGGACACTAATATTCTGTGGCACAGGATATCGTATATCTTCTAACACAAGACAGTTCCTGAAAAAACAGGCACTGGCCTCAACATCACCTTAGCAAGGCATTGATAAAATCTAAGATACCACAATCTAACAATGGAAAACCTTTAGGATTCTCCTAAATAACTTGACAACTGAATTCTGGAAACTAAGTGTAGTGATCACCATTTGCCCCTCTCTGTCTCCGGTTTGTTTGAAGGGTTTGACTAAAATTAAGGATGTTGACTAAAACAGAGGATGCTGTCTGGCATGTGTGCTCAATATGCTTTCTGCTGGTTCAGTTCTTTTATGGTATAAGATATAGGAACAGTAAGATTTTTAGATTCATTGTATTCACTCCAGCATCTCTCAAGGTAAAGGTATGGCAGCTATAATGTAGTTATTCCCTTAATTGGGATAAAGGTATCTTGCTAGACGTGTTGCATTCTATTTGGAGATTTAAGGTGAATACTATTTTAAATATTGATGGATCTTAAATATCTCTCTGGAATATTATTAAGACCTGGATTCTCTAATAAAAACAGGCTTATATTTACTTTTCCTAGAACTGTCAATGTTGCAATTGATTTACCATCAAAAGTGATTTGCATGTTCAGTTCTTAAATGAACTTTTATATAATTTAGAAAACATATTGCCTCATATAGACTTATGTGTCCATACTCAAAAATCCACCTGCGTACACTCTTCAGTGGAGAGGTACATTGTTGAAGTGAGATGCCTGGACCCTTATAATATCTGGGTTGTTATAATCTGTCTAAAACTTGTTGAAAAGGAGAATGGCAATATTGTCTGGTGGCTCCTTCCCTTCAGGAAGAGCTAGATCAGTTCATCAGACCCACTGAAGTGTCTGTGAGATCTGTCTTTCTCAATCTTAAGTGAGTGTGATCATCCGAGGAATATGCCTGAACTGAAATAGTCCCAAAAATGGGCCAAGATTATAATCCACTTCAATCCACACTGAGGTCCAAGGGAAGGGTCACATCTGCATACTGCAGATAAAGTGCGAGACATGCACATACCTTTGCTACGGCTTTGAGGCTTGAATGTGTACGCAGCTCATGTAGGTGCACACAGAACACATGTGAGTGAGTATTGTGATGCACGGACGCAGTGAAGAGGAATATCCCTCCATGCAGTATATCTATCAGGCTAACATAAATTCATGTTGCCATTGCAGTCAAAAAGGATGAAGAACGCTAAGGCGATGGTCTAGACTAGGAGTGGGTCAGCCTTCCTGAGAATCATAAGTCCCGTTAAACCAATAACCACGGATATTGCCAGAGTCCCTGAAAAGCTGTCTGTCGGTGATGGTGAATCACTGGTAGCAGGTGATAAAGGCAGTGTTGAAATCATTTTAGCGCTTGGTGTTAATGGTGAAGGTCATGATGTCAGTTCACTGGGCACATGAGGATGTTAGCATGAGGTGGAGTGTGAGGATGGGGTTGTGTCATACAGTTGGGACCTGATGCTGGCACTCTTTCAAAATCACAGCCTCGGAGGTCATCCCGGGATCCTGGTGCCTCTGGGACACTTTCAGATTTTCAAAGGACTGGAAGCGGAATGAATGGGAAACCTACTTGCTGCTAATCAACAGCCCGATAAGCTCCTTTGGGTGCTTGTTGAGGGGTCTGTGCAATTGCAAAAGGAAATAGAATGTTTATTTTGGCGAACACAAGCAGTCTGACACGTTGAGCTGTTGAGCTTGCCACAGGACCAGTGAAGTTTATTTGTCTTTGTGTTAAAATGAAATTTAATGGGCCAGTTAGCACCAGGTTGAGTGCCATAGAGTCATAGAGGACTACAGCACGGAAAAAGGCCTTCGGCCCATCGAGTCTGCACCAGTCAAACAAGTATCTAATTATTCTAATCACATATTCCAGCACTAGGCCTGGAAGTGCACATCCAAATACTTCTTAAATGTTATGAGGGTTTCTGCCTCTATTACCCTTTCAGGCAGTGAGTTCCAGATTTCCACCACACTCTGAGTGAAAAAATTCTTCCTCACATCCCCTCTAAACCTCCTGCCCCTTACCTTAAATCTATGCCCCCTGGTTATTGATCCCTCCACCAAGGGGAAATGTTTCTTCCTGTCTACCCTATAATTTTATACACCTTAATCATGTACCCCCTCAATCTCCTCTGCTCCAGGGAAAATAACCCCAATCTATCCAATCTCTCTTCATAACTAATACTCTCCATCACAGGCAACATCCTGGTAAATCTCCTTTGCACTCTCTCTGTGCAATCACATCCTCCCTATAATGCGGATTCCAGAACTGCACGCAATACTCTAGCTGTGGCCGAACCAGCATTTTATACAGTTCCGGCATAACGTCCCTGCTCTTATATTCCATGCCTGGCTAACAAAGGCAAGTATCACATATACCTTCTTAACCACCTCATCTACCTGTCCCACTAACTTAAGGGACCGGTGAACATGCACACCAAGGACCCTCTGATCCTTGGTACTACGCAGGGTCCTACCATTTATCGTGTGTTCCCAAGCCTTGTTTGTCCTGCCCAAGTGCATCATCTCACATTTGTCTGGATTAAATTCCATTTGCCACTGATCAGCCCATCTGACCAGCCCAACTATATCCTCCTGTAATCTAAGGCTATCCTCCTCACTATTTACCACCCCACCAATTTTCGTGTCATCCGCAAAGTTACTGATCAACCCTCCTACATTCAAGTCTAAATCATTTATATATACCACAAACACCAAGGGACCCAACACCAATCCCTGTGGAACCCCACTGGACACAGGCATCCAGTCACAAAAACACCCCTTGACTATCACCCTCTGCTTCCTGCCACTCAGCCAATTCTGGATCCAATTTGCCAAATTGCCTTGGATCCTATGGACTCTTACCTTCGTTATCAGTCTCCCATGTGGGACCTTATCAAAAGCCTTGCTGAAGTCCAAGTAGACTACGTCAAATGCATTGCCCTCATCTACACACCAGGGCACCTTTTCGAAAAATTCAATCAAATTGGTCAGGTGTGACCTTCCCTTAACAAAACCATGCTGACTGTCCCTGATTAATCCCTGCCTCTCCAAGTGTAAATTCTGTCCCTCAGAATTGCTTCCAATTGTTTCCCCACCACTGAGGTTAGACTGACTGGCCTGTAGTTCCCTGGTTTATCCCTTCCTCCCTTCTTGAATAACCACATTGGCTGTCCTCCAGTCCTCTGGCACCTCTCCTGTGGCCAGAGAGGTATTGAAAATTATTGCCATCGCCTCTGCTATCTCCTCCCTTGCCTCACTCAATAACCTGGGATACATTTCATCCAGGCCTCGAGATTTATCTATTTTTAAGCCTGTCAGACCACTCAGAATCTCCTCCTTTTCTATGCTAAGTTCTTTAATTATATCACAGTCCTTCTGCCTGATTTCCATAGCCATGTTGTCCCTTTCACTTGCGAACACCGACACAAAGTATTCATTTAGAACCCTACCTACGTCTTCCAGCTCCACACACAAATTACCACTACAGCCCTACTCTTTCCCTAGTTATCCTCGTACTCTTAATGTACTTGTAAAATAACATTGGATTTTCCTTTATTTTACCTGCCAATGTTATTTCATGCTCCCTTTTTACTCTCCTAATTTCCTTTTTAAGAGTGGTACTTTAACTTTTTGTCTATGGCCACTTTCCTCCGTGTTTCAGCTCCTGATCTATCCAAAAAGGCAGCAGCAACCCCCAACATGGCTGCTGCTCACATTTATCACTGGTGCAGGCAGGCAGCTCCTGTCCCCTAAAGGTACTTAGTGCCACTAATTGGGCGCCAAGCTCTTCTTCTAGCCAATTAGGCCACTTGAATTAAAAAGTAACGTCGCTTTGTTGAGGTGTGGGACCAGGACCCAGAATTTTCCCAAACCTGCTTTGAAAATCCGGCCCCGTGTGTAGCTGTGACAGGAAGGGGCAGAATTAATAAATGAAAGCAGAAGATGCTGGAAATATTCAGCAGGTTAGACAGCATCTGTGGAGAGAGCAAAGGTTAATGTTTCAGATCAGCGGCCTTTTGGGCAGAATTTTTAGCTCGGTGGTTGGGCACGCGCCCGACCTGCTCGAGCATAAAATGACACGTGTTGATGTTGGGTGAGTGTCCTGACATCAATGCGCTGTCATGCGACATTTCGTTTGGCCGGCGGGCGCGTGCCAGAGTTGGCAGCGAACCCACAGACAATTAAAAGGCCTATTAAGGCCATTAAAGGATCAATTAATTAGAACTTTTGACTGCCTGTCCGACTTCACCGTTGGCGGGCACGTGAAAAGGCCAAGCAGCCTTTGCACTTTTTAGGAAACTTATCCACAGGTGGGATGAGGTTTCCTAAAGCAAATAAAATTAAAATTTAAAATTTAAATTCTAATTAATAGCATACCCCTGCTCATGTGACAGAGTCACATGAGGGGACATGTTTTATAACATTTTTAATTTCTTTATTTTTGAAAAAACTCTTCATCTCTCTGAGGCAGCTCTGTGCCCCAGGGAGATTTTCAAGCGCTCGCTCGCTCGCATGCATGCATGAAGTTCGCACTCGCCCCTCTCATACTCTGCCCTCACCCCGCCCGCACAGGCAGCGCTAAGCGCTGCCGCTCCCATTTCACGCTGGGCGTGCCTTAATTGGCCCACCAGCGTGAAGTTGCTTTCCGGCCTCGATTGCAGGCAGCAGTTGGCTTCCCAACCACCCCTGCCAAGCCCGCCCAACGAGGGTGACAAGGGTGAAATTCTGCCCTTGGAGATTAGAAGAATGAGAGATGATCTTATTGAAATATATAAGATTCTGAGGGGACTTGACAGGGTAGATGCTGAGACAATGGGCAGAACGTTCTGGCCCTGGTGTGTTGGGGGCGGTGCCATTGACTTTGGCGGGACCGGAAGATCCCGACTGCAGGAGGAGCCAGAAAATTCCGGCCAATGTTTCCCCTCATGACGGAATCTAGAACTGGGTGGGGGGGTGGGGGGGGGGTGCGGTGGGGGCACAGTTTCAAAATAAGGGGACTCCCATTTAAGAACTTTCTCTCAGAAAGTTGTTAGTTTTAGTCTTTGGAATTTTTTCCCCAGCAAGCAGGGGAGGCTGGGTCATTGAGTATTTTCAAAGCTGTGTTGGACAGATTTTTGATTGACAGGGGTGTCAAAGGTTATGGGGGAGGGGGCGGCAAGCAGGAGAGTGGAGTTAAGGCCACAATCAGATCAGCCATGATCTTATTGAATAGTGGAGCAGGTTCAAGAGGCCGAATGACTTATTCCAGCTCCTAATTCTTATGTTCTTATGTTTCAACAGAACTAATGAACTGATCTGAAAGGTTAACTCTGTTTCTATTTCTCTGCGGACCTGCTGAGTGTCTCCAATATTCTCTGTTCCTTTCAGAATCCAATATCCGCAGTATTTTGCTTATGTATTAGGAACAGAGTTAAATGGATGACATTCGGGGAGAAAGTGTATGGGAATGGAGGGGACCACCCCCAAAATATCATCTTACAGCTTGATTCAATCTCACAAATGGAGGAATGTTTGTCTGTGGTTAGTTTTGCTTTACACAGATAAAGAATAGATGTCACACAAATAGACTTTAGCTGCCCACCCATTGCAGGTACACGAGAAGGGGAACATCAGCACTGCATCTCCACATTTTGATGTCAAGTCAAACTAATAAATATCAGAGGCTGAAGATCTCAAACACTGCAAGGTTAAATGGGTTATAAAATGAGCTTCTTTAAATTTTAATTTTAAATTTCATGTTTGAATACTTACTTGATAAAACTGTGTTATTTTTCCTGTGAGAAACAGTTGGGAAGCATTTGAAAAGCTTTCTTTCTTTAAATGTTGGGCCAGGGAGGCTCTTTACTCTTCTGAATCATGTGTTAATGTTTCTTATCCCTCTTACTATCATATTTCATTAAGGGAATATGTTGCTGATTTTCGTTCTTTTAAAACAGCATAATTTAAATTTATTTCCTTAAAATAAACAAAATTGGCCCTAACTTTAAATCCATTCCAAAAGGCAGCAGATTTGCCTGTGAAGATTACACTGCAGGGGTGTTTATGCTGTTTGTCTGAGTGCAAATGCCTCCTACTATCTCTCTTCCAACCTCCACCCCCGCCCCTCCTCCACCATCAATTTTCTCCTTAGCTTTCCAAAAGGCGCTGTCTGGTTTCTTTAATTTGACAAAGCCCTTGTGCATTTTTGATTATATGTTACATATGGGAGTGATACACTGGTGCATCAAAGCTCATTGGCACAGCTACCCTACCCCTGGAAAATACTGGCTCTTGTTTACACATTGCATCTCCAAGTCTACTCCTTCAGGAGGGCAAAGAGAAAGAGGAGGAAGGAAAAGTCTTGCGGTGATGTCCTTCTGCTGCAGGGACAAAATTCCACCCCCTGCCCCAGATTTTCTTTCTTTATGAGCTGAAAACGTGCCATGCCGTCGGATGACTTGTGGGTGTGGAGTGTCTCAAGACTAGCAGCCTGATGCACCTCGGTGTATTTATTTGACTCTGTATCTCAAGTAAATTATCAACTTGCCAGGCAGTTAATACAGCAGTGCAGTCTTAAGCAACTAACAGAAGCGTTGAGGCACAGAAAGCTTCAGTGCAGCCAGCTCAAAGATTCTTGAGTTATCTGAAATGAAAACAGAAGAGAATGAGTGGAGCCAAAGCATAAGTGGTATGAAAGGCAAATATTTTATGTTTGCTGCTTATGAATTATTAAACAGCTGAATGGACTGCGGTATATGTACTAAAATATAAATCGCACAACAGTTTACATGTTTTGAAGTAAGAACAAGATTGTTTGGGCTTGAACAGGCTATTTTTATTGCTAAGAATTGAAGAAAATTCTTGAATATATTTAGTGTACAAAGTGAAGGATGTGGTCATGTTAGGTGCAGGGGAAAATGTTGTATTGTGCAAGAAATTCTACTGATCTTCCTCCAATACAGAGGTGATTTCAGCATTTTGGATGGTAAATACACTGAGACAGAGAGATTAGGGAGGTAGCAAGGTACATAGGTTTCAGGAGGGAATTAGGTGAAGCTCACCAGCTGAAGGCACCACCACCAATGGTGGGACGAAGGAAGTAAGGGATGTGCAAGAGGCCAGAGTTGGAGGAACACAGCTATTGCGAGGTATGGGGGATTCATGCTTGTAAAGGTGGAGGAGCTTAAGGAGATAGGGAGGGATGAGGGCATGGAGGGATTTGAATACGAGCTGAGGGTTTTAAATTTGAGGGGAGGGTAGAGCGAGTCGTCAATGGGCAACCAGCACCATGGTGATGGGCAAACAGGACTTAGGAAGTTGGCAGCAGAGGTTTGGATAAGCTCAAATTTATGGAGGGTGGAAGATGAGGAGCTGGCTGGGAGAGCACTGGCATAGTCAAGTCTAGAGTTAATAAAAGCATGGATGAGGGTTGCAGAAGAAGATCAGCTGAGGTGGGAGCAGACATGGATGATGTTACAGAAGTGAAAGTAGGTAGTCTTGATGATGGAGAGAACATGAGATCAGATGCTCAGCTCGGGGTTGTATTGGATACTGAGGCTGTGAAAAGTCTGATTCAACCTCAGACAGTGACCAGCGAGGGTTTGGAATTTAGGGCTAAATACTGGAGTTTATTTGAGGGACGAAATACAAAGATTTCTGTCTTCCCAATGTTAGATTCCTGCTTACCCAGTGCTGGATGTCAGACAAGCAGCCTTCCAATAGAGAAGCGATGTAAGGGTTGAGTGAGGGGGTGGTGGGGTAGAGCTGGCTGCCTAATCTTTTCCCATGATTTAAATCATACAAAGCAGGTTTTCACTATTCAATTCATACCTGTAGATTTAAGAAGATAATGATGTATATTAATGATACATGAAGGATAGTTACCAGTCAATAGTGTTAATTATGATTATAAAGCATGTTTTTATAAAATGATTTCTCAGAAATTATAATATGCAGTGCTGGTAATGTTTTTCAACATTGAGATACACAGCAATCAATTTCCTATTGGAACCACAAGTGAGTGTCACTTCACATGAAGGATGTGTGGGAGGACTGAATAATGAATTCCATAGGTCATTGAGATCTTAAAGGATTCATATCCTTTTCATTGCACATTCAAACAGGCTATCAATGGCTGATAGTTCTCACAAGAAAGTTGGGCAGTGGTTTAATTTCCCCCATTTCTGAGTTCTCAGTTCTATCCACAAAAGGGCAGAGGGTTGGAAATGTTGAACTAGGTTGTTTTACTCAGGAAGTGGGGTTGATGGCAGGGTGGGGAGGGGCTATGGGGGCAGCAGGGTGGTGGGGGGAGATACTCCTGGCCCAACAGGTTGGGGGCAGCTTTGGTGGGGCTCTGGAATCAATTGCCAATACACCTTCTTGACCACAGTCAGTGTGTGTTCAAAGGACACTCGGTAGTGGTGGTGGGGCTGGGGTGGTGGACTGTGGGGAGGGGCAAGGGTTAGGATATATTCTAAATTGATACTTGGTTGATGCCGTACTGAGAGATCATTCACTGGTGCCATTTCTGAGATTTAAACCTTCAGTGTTGATATCAGGTAAAGGCCTCTGATTAAAATTAGAGGAAACTGTGTAAATGAGTCAGGAAAAAATAGAAGGATGTAGGTTTGAGGTAGAAAACTGATGATGGGTGGAAAATGAGATTGTGAAACTCAACTCAGACAGCAGAATAAGCTGACGTTCCTGATTAATGATTAGTGTCAGCCATGGCTCATTTGGGAGCAGTCTCACCTCTGAGCTATAAGATTCAGGGTTCAAGCCCACTTCAGGGCTTGAGCACAAAAATCAAGGCTGATGCTTCAATGCAGTGCTGAGGGAGTGCTGCCTTGAATGAGGCATTAAACTTGAATGAGGCATTAAACTTGAATGAGGCTCTGTCCTATTGCTTGAGTGGATGTAAAAGATCCCATGGCATTATTTCAAAGAGCAGGAGAGTTATCCCTTGTGTCCTAGCAAATTTTTATCACTCAATCAACATCACTAAAACAGATTATCTGGTCATCATCGTGTTAGTGTTTGTGTTTCCTACATTGCAACAGTGACCACACTTCAAAAGGAGTTAATTGGTTGTAAAGCAATTTGAGATAATTGGTAAAAACAAAAAACTGCGGATGCTGGAAATCCAAAACAAAAACAGAATTACCTGGAACTAACAGAACTAATTAGTTGAAGGGTCATGAGGACTCGAAACGTCAACTCTTTTCTTCTCCGCCGATGCTGCCAGACCTGCTGAGTTTTTCCAGGTAATTCTGTTTTTGTTTGAGATAATTGGTGGTCATGAAAAGTGCTATATCAACGCAAGCCTTTCTTTCTTCCTTTTGCTACATTCCCATATTCTTAGATAAATCCCTTTGTAAGTTATGATTTTTTTTTAAATTGGACTGCAAGGTTGAGAGCTTCCTGAAAGGCCTGCCAGGTGGCGTGAAGGCTTTCATTGGACATCCCACAATCGGGCAAGAAAGCCACAAAAAAAAAAAATTCATCAACCTGATCAGGGAAGACAAGGAAAGTATTCTCTGGGCTTCGGTACAGAACTCAGAATTCTATTATAAGTCATAGATCATTGAAACTTGCCTGCCTCAATGCTTGAAAGGGGTTGCCCTTCCAATTCATTGTTTGTAGTGCAGGCGAAGGTTAGATGCTTTCAAGATTAAATTTTTTGTTTGCCAAAGGCACAACTCAAAGGCAGGTTAAGTCATAACAGTCTATTCCTGTTGAGACAGATCAATTTGACAGCTTTATGGAGATCTTCTAATGCCTAATGTCTAATAATGTCCTAAAAAGAATTCTTGTCAGTACAACACCTGAACTTCACACAAGGCAACCCACCCAACCTCTTCTGCTTTGTTCCAGCAGGGGAAATTGGTGCGTAATGTACTGGACTCAGACTGGAGACAAAATTCCTCTTCCTTAAGAGAACAGGGCCCTATGGCTGCAGGGTTACCATGGCACTAAGCCTGTGGGCTAGGCCAAGATTAGCATTGTAGGGGCCATGCAGATTCTTGCTTTGCTTCCTGGGCAGCAATTCATTCAAGGACTGTACTACTCAAAAACAATAGCAGAGATCTTTGAAATTATGCTTTTGTTCGATAGGCTGGATGTATAAAAACTTTTGGAAACATGGTGGGAAATGGAAATTGAGTGGGAAATTTCTCATGTAGTGTATGAATGCTGGCATACACAATGTAGATTGAACTGCTTTATTTGTGTGTGTTTCTCATGGACACTAAGGGCCAAATGGCCTCCTATACTGTAACCATTCTATGTAACCTGATGAACAACATGTTGCACTATTCTCTCTTCTCACAGCTCCACACCAACTGTAAGATACAAGGGAAGATGACACTAAGGTGGAGAAGAGCAGGAGGAAGGGGAATGGGGGAGTTCAGGATGAGGCGGCTCAGTATCCTGGTGATGGGGTGGAGAGGGTAGTCAAGTAGTCAAGGTGCTGTTAAGATAGGAGTAGTGACATTGACATTCCTATCCCTGCACTGCGCTGTAATGGGGACTGGTGGGTGATGTAGAGGGGACATCCAGCAGTATCCACCTTCCTCAGCACCTATCCCCCGCCCTCCCCAGGAAAGCTGCTTCCTCACCCACTGCCTGCCTCTCCTGCACTTCACCAAATGTGTCCATCTCCCCTCTCACAGGTAGCTGTAATAGCCCAACCACCACTGGAGGACATGTGAGACAGGAGGGACATAGTCTGCAGTCAGGGATTGAGCAGTCACAGGATTGGAGAGCTTTGGGCAGGAGTGGGAAAGTGCACCTTGGGCCCCTATTAGGCAAAGGTTAACATGGGAGTCCAACATGAAGAGGAATGGGTGCAGGACTGCAGCTAGACGCCACTAGGTGGAAGTGGCTATCTCTGCTAAGAGGTTACAAGAAGAACTCAAACTGATCGTGGAGGTGCCACAACTGTCCTGACATCCACCTCCATCTTCTAAAGGGCAATTAGGGATGGGCAACAAAAGATGGTCTTGGCAATGACACTCACAAACCATGAACAAATAAAAAAACCTCATGGCGCTTGTAGCTCAATACCAGGAGCACTGAAGATGAAAACGTATCTCGTCGTGAAGAGTCTCTTACATGTTTCAGCCTGTTTCACCTTGTGGATATGTTGGAGAAGAAAATCGAGACCAAGAAAACCAAGAAGGCCTAGGAGGTCCAAGGCCATAGGAAATCAAGAACTGGTATTACCTCAAATGAAGCATGCATCCCACGTGACAGGGCTACCTCATCAAAATCATATGGAGCATTTGAGTGTAGATTGAATTGCTTTATTTGTGTGTGTTTCTCATGGACACGAAGGGCCAAATGGCCTAGCAACTGTTTTTTTAAAAATGAATATTTATCTCTATCACCTTCTCCATCTGGGATTTGAAGCAATATATGAATGCTAGCCAAACTAAAACGCTGAAAAATTAATCTTTCATCCTGTTGAATAGGCAGCTTTCCTGTATAACTGGCTACATGTTTGACAGCCTGTGCTGGTTAATGATGTTGGTCATCAGTTTCTTCTGCATACTGGCAACAGTTAGGTACAGTCTTTGAGGTGGAGACTCATGTTTTCTGAATGATTTCCCAGTGTATTTCACAGTGAGCATGTGTCACCCTTTTCACTTAATAGTTTAAAATGGCACCATTTTGGACTGTGTATGTGGTGGGATACAGTGGTAAGGATGAATGAAATCAAGGATGAATGGTGTTTTGTTTAACCTCCTGAGGTTTCCATTCCCTGAAGACGATACAACTATGAGGGAAGACTGAATAGTTGGCACTCTTTCTCTAGAAAAGCGAAGACTGAGGGATGACCTTGTAGAGATCTTTACAATTATGAAGGGGTTCAGTAAGCTAGATATCGTGAAGGTGCTTCAGTTTGTTGGGGAGTCCAAAACTAGGGGTTATAAATATAAGGTAGCCATGAATTCAATAAAGAACTTTGGAGCAACTATTACTTAGCGAGCAGTGAGCATGTGGAGCTCAATACCACATGGAATAGCTGGTAGATTCATTTAAAAGAAAACGAGATAAGGGAGAAAGGAATAAAAAGGTATTATTATAGGGCAAAATGAATAAAGTGGTAGGAGGCTTGTTTGAAGTATAAATATTGGTATGGATCTGATGGGTCGAAATGGGCTGTTTCTGTATTTGTTCTCAAATCCCTCTATGAACTCACCTGTCCCTATTTAATCTCCCCCAGCCCTACAACCCTCTGAAATACCTGCGCTCCTCCAATTCCAGCCTCATGAGCATCCCAGATTTTATTTGCCGCACTGTCATCACATTGAAATGCTATATAAATCAAGTTGTTGTTGTTCTAAACTCTGGCATACTATATACAGTACTGCTGATCTCCTTATTTAAGGAAGGATGTAAATGTGTTGGAAGCAGTTCAGAGAATGTTTACTAGACTAATAACTGGAATGGGAGAGTTGTCTTATGAAGAAAGCTTGGATAGGCTAGGCTGGAGTTTAGAACAGTAAAAGGCAACTTGATGGAAACATATAAGATCCTGAGGGGCTTTGACAGGGTGGATGCAGAGAGGATGTTTCCGCTTGTGGGAGAATCTAGAACTAAGAGTCACTGTTTAAAAATAAGGGGTCGCCCCCGTTGCAAACATGGATGATAAGGAGAAGTTTTTTCTCTCAAAGGGTAGTGAGTTTTGGAACTCTCTTCCTTAAAAGGTGGTGGAAGCAGAGTCTTTGAATATTTAAGGCAGAGGTAGATAGATTCTAGATAAACAAGGGGGTGAAAGGTTATCAGGGGTAGACAGGAATGTGGAGTTGAGATTGAGAATGGGGGGGTTGAGGTTACAAACGGATCAGCCATGATCTTATTGAATGGCAGAGCAGGCTCAAGGGGCCAAGGGGCCTACTCCTGCTCCTAATTTGCATGTTCATGTGTACAGGTGAGTGTGTTGTAGAATACAATACTGTACAACAGCACATGCCTTGGTGTGGAAAGGAAGCACTGATTGAACAATTCTGCATTTCGGATGCGCCGACATCCATACCTGTTTCTTCAGTCTGCACTCCTGTTATGTGAGACCCCCATAGCTGAAAGCAGAGTTTTGCAATTTTTCTCCAAAATTATCTTGAACACCGTGGAGTATCCGAAAAATGCTTCGCAGAGGTACAAGCAGACACCAAGCAGCAGAAATAAAAACAGAAAATGCTGGAAGCACTCAGCAGCCCTGGCAGCGACAATGGAGAGAGAAATACATTGACTGATCTCAAACATTAACTCCGTTCCTCTCCCCTCAGATGCTGCTAGACCTGATGAGTTTTTTCAGTATTCCCTGTTTTTATTTCAGATTTCCAGCATTCTCAGTATTTTGCTGTTGTGTTATAGTGGGAGGCAAGTGAAGGTATGATCAGTGAGGTGGGATTTGAAGTTGTGCTTTGGAGGAGTCAGAGACATTACATGGTGGAGGGAATTTATGAAGCGCAGGATGTGAGTGTGGGGCTATGACGAAATAAGACGAGATGGGGGACGATGCTAAATGCGATTAGGACTATTTGCTCATGTGGTGGGTAAGCTCTGACATGGGCTTTGCAAATAGTCTATTTTCTTGCTCCTGCTCCTCTTTACCTAGGATTACATAGGATATATGGCACAGAAACAGGCCAGTCAGCCCATCTAATCCATGCCAGCATTTATGCTCCACTCCAACCTTCTCCCATCTTTCCTCATCTAAATCTATCAGCATAACCCTCTATTCCCTTCCCCCTCATATGCTTGTCCAGCTTCCCCTTCTATACAAATTGGGGGAGATGATAGTGTCAACTGGACTAATAATCCAGAGACCAAGGTTAATATTCTGGGGACATGGGTTCAAATCCCACCACAGCAGTGTGTGGAAACTCAATTCATAAATATGGAATACAACTACTTTCAGTAATGGTGACCATCTTAATTATCATCAATTGTTCTAAAAAACCCATCTGGTTCACTAATCCGTTTTAGGCAAAGAAATCAGCCATCCTTTACCCGGTCTGGCCTACATGTGACTCCAGACCTGCAGCAGCGTGACACAGGCTCACAGGCTGGGATTTTCCAGTCCCGCTAATGGTGGGAATCTTTGCAAGTGGGATGGGAAAATTTGGAGAGTGGCCAGAAGTCCGTTGGCTTTGGGCAGGAATTTCAGGTCCCGCAAAAATCCCGGCCGCAGGCTGCCTTCCAAAATGCCTTTGGCAATTAGGGGTGGGCAACAAATACTGGCTTTGCCAGTGATGCCCACATCCCATAAATGAATGAATAAACTATTCACTTTAACTACTTCCTGTGGTAGCAAGTTCCATCCTCTCACTAGCCTTTTGGTAAAGAAATTTCTACTGAATTCCCTATTGGATTTCTTGGTGACTATGTTATATGGATGGCCTCTAGTTCTGCTCTTCCCCACAGGAAGAAACGCTCTCTCTGTATCCATTTCACAATTTTAAAAACCTCTATTGGGTCACCTCTCAGCCTTCTGGAGAAGTGTCACAGGAACTTTATTTTAACAGAAGTACTTTTTTTTTCTATAAACCTACCTTTGGATGTCAGCTGCTGGGGCCACTTAAGATTCCTGAGCAGAGTAGGTGTCGGGACCTGTCCCACTCATTGGAAACAAACTTCTAAAAGGGGTCCTCAACGGGCATTATGCCTCCCACTTACATATTCAAGATCATTGTGTCTCATGCCAATGCAAGGTGGTTACACAAGATGGCTGCTGATACCCTTCTGTGCATGTACACTAAAACCAATGACATCACTCCGCTGTGCCTAGCCTGACATAATGCCAGCAAAAACCCATTAGAGAGCGGCTACCATGCACCTGGACATGGTTGACATCCACATCGACCAATAAAACGGTTGGATGTCTGTTTGAGGAGGGCGGAGTGATGGGTGTAAGCCAATTAGAGCTGCGGGAATGGGACTGAATAAATCACGTGTGGCTGTAGCTGTTCGGATGAATGAGGTCACTGTTGTTACAAACTGAGGCCCAGTGTGAGATCGTGAATCACCAAATCGGTGCCCAGGACAAGTGCCTCCTGTGTCCTTCGGTGATCTCCTCTGGTTTGGGGAGCTATGGGGCGAATGCTGTTGGGCGAAATATGAGGGTTTTTTTGCTGGTTTGGAGACGGGATATAGCCTGGTGTTTTCTTACAGAGTTTGCTTAACATACCTTTCAAGGTTCCTGGGAAAACATTTTTAATAACTGTTGGATAAGCATTTCTGCTCCTGGCTGCAGCCTACTCTATTGCTCTCAATGACATCACAGTCTAAAAACACTGGAACTGTGTATGCAGAGTGTTGGAAACAAACACAGTCATTCAAGATGCCTAACACCTGCTTTAGGTATCTGCTGGGGTCAACTACAACAGGCCCCACAAACCTAGCTGTGGGTCCACAACCTTTGCAGATTGGTTACAAACCATTCCACTGCTAAATGGATCTGCTTCCTAGCTATTTTATAATCGAGGGAAAGGTGTAATACATGCCACTTTCTAGCAGTGACTCCTGTTGGAATTAACTCTGCACCAGCATTATCAGGATAGGAATCAGTTTGGCTACAATGGCCTTACAGCTGTTTTGCAGTTGAATAGCCCGCCCACATTCTCTTTCAAAGCTGATGCAGCTGCTATGCCCAGGTACAATGGTCCTACAAAATTGTACCTAAAAAAGAATTGCTGGCTTGCAGCTCGTGGAACTGTATCCAGTGGGGAGTCAACAGTTTCTGCAGCCCATTGAACTGCATCCAACAAGAAGTGAATAGCTTCTGGAGAGAAGAGGAAAATTGATGGCAAAAGGAATCGCAAGTAGTTAGCAATAAATAACACTAGCAAATTAGTCTGCTGTTTTTCCCCAATCAATCATGGGTTATAATTGTAGTTACAGCACAATTCTGCCGACCCTGTGTTAATCTATTTCAAAGCACAGAACATTCTAATTAGCTACAATCCATCTTTGAGTAAGTACTAACAGTGCTTAGTACCTCACCCTTACCTTTGACCTTAACAGCTGCAATATATCTGGACATGTAATGCCCTCAATAGCTTGGTTCACAGATGAAAATCCAGTCACTCTGATTTTACAATTATTTATTAAATGTGTGCCTAAAACACTGTACTTGAACTAATTGCCCCCCAGATCAACAAGAAACAGGCCATAAATGTAACTCAATCAAATGAAAGTTGCACCAATGTCAAATGAGGGAGAATGTGCCATCATATTTGAAGCAGTTCGTAGGTAATACTTTAAAGCACTTGAGATGCGGTAGCAGGTCAGCTCTTCTGAATAGTTTTAAATAGGTCTCAAGGGCTCAAGAAATTTTTGGGTGGACTTTATTTAGTCAACAGGCCTGGCTGTGTGACATGTCTTCAACAGCGTGGAAAATAAGATTAACTTTTGCTTGCAGCGGCTCCCTCCAGCACAGAACCAGGTGTAAGTGCCCCCTGATTATCAGGCCGCCTTCAACCAGCTGGCACTGTGCCCACACAGTTTGTCCCTGTTACCAGCTAAGTTGCTGTTCAGTGGCCTTGGCAGATGAAAGGAAGAACAGATGTTTTCAGCAAGAATCAGAATGTTAAGAGATTCCTTTATGGAGCTTTGTGCGTAGCTGGTTAGCGAATTGTCACTTTACCTCAGGGATCCTGGCTCAAATTCGGGCCCATCGGATCTCCTCTCTCCATGGGAGGTCTCGAGGTACTCGGTCCAGACGCAGCGATGCAGCGATGCAGCGAATTGAATCAACTAAATGCGTTGTCAAGCCATGAGAGGAAGGATAGTGCCTGTCATTTCCCCACAAGGATCAAGTCACAATGTGGGATAGAGGAAGGGGGAGAGGGGAGGGATGAAATTGGAGGAGTGAGTGGATAGCAATTACACCTCTGTAGGGAGTGAGGAAGAGGGAAATGATCCCTGCGTCTCTCTCATACACTTGCAACAGGGTTGGATATGTTGGGATCAATACTCCTAAATCTCAGCCAAAATAACATAGTATAGCTTGGTTGCAAAACAAATTAACAGCCTTTGAAAGATTATGTCCTTGTCTATCACAGAGGATGCTAGACACAGCTCTGCCATCTCCTAGATTAAAAAAAGCACTTTTTTCAATAATGGGTTGCTGGCATAGAAAGCATCCCTTGACCTGTGCTGCAACTCATACTACGTTTGATTTTGCTTTTATTCTGCATGCGTCCTTCAGGCCAAGATCCAATGAAAGGCCACAGCTCAGGCATGATCTGGCTGCTTTTGTTCAGGATCAAGAATGAGCTGCCATTTGCCATGCTATTGATAATGGGCACATCCAGGTCAAGCCTAGTAACCATCCTAGTCTCCCGACATTTTTATCTCCATCAAGACCCCACAACCTGGAAATGAGATAAATGACGGCTTAAAGAGTTTTTGGTGGCATTGCCTGAAGGAGAAATGCTGGCCAGGATATACCAGGAGATTCCTGTTTTTCTTCAGATAGGATCATAGGATTCTTGCTGTCCATCTGTGCAAGGCCTTGGTTTAACATGTTATCTAAATGATAGCACTTAAGACAATGCAGCACTCCTTTGGTGTTATTCTGAAGTGACAAGCTAAATTATATGTGAGTTTTAACATCCAAAGGTAGGGGTCGGCTCAGATACTAACATTTTCAAAACCTGAACTTAACCCGCCTACTTCTTGCTTTACTCGAGGACAGACAGGGGCAGGTTACCAATCCACTCCCAGGCTGGCAACTCATTGCAACTTCAATGTTTAAATGAGGCTGGCAGCCTTTAATTTAACCTGTTTTGTGGTTTAACAGGGGCCAGCTGGGTTTCCAGGACCTTGGGAAAGCTAGCAGGTGAAAAGAGCAGCAATGGGGAGAAGGTAACTGCCTTTACACCATGCCTTGTTGACCAGGGAGAGAAGGAGTGATCCCCTGACCTCTCAAGTCCTGTTAAATTCCTCTCCATACAATGACACCCAAGGCCCAGGATCAGATGCTCCCAATCCACCCAACACTCCCCACCCCTCCACACCCGCCAGCCCCCCCCCCCCCCCCCCCCCCCCCCCCCCCCCCCCCCCCCGACACCCAACCCTCTCCCCAATGCCCGCCCCAGACTGGATCCTTCCAGGGTTGTGGATTAGATCTACTTGTTCCTTTTATTTCATTCATTCACCAGGTGTGGGCTTCGCTGGCTGGGCCAGCTTTAATTGCCCATCCCTATTGCCCTTGAGAAGGTGGTGGTGAGCTGCCTTCTCAAACCACTGCAGTCCATGTAGTGTAGGTACACCCACAGTCCTGTTAGGCACGGAGTCCTAGGATCTTTACCCAGTGACAGTGAAGGAATGGCGATATATTTCCAAGTCAGGATGGTGAGCGACTTGGAGGAGAACTTCCAAGTGGTGGTGTTCCCATCTCTCTGCTGCCCTTATGCTTCTAGATGGTAATGGCCGTGGGTTTGGAAGGTGCTGTCTAAGGAGCCTTGGTGAATTCATGCAGTGCATCTTGTAGATGGAACACACTGCTGCTACTGTGCCTCAGTGGCGGAGGTAGTGGATGTTTGTGGATGTGGTGCCAATCAAATGGGGTCCTTTGTCTTGGATGGTGTCAAGCTTCTTGAGTGTTGTGGAAGCTGCACTCATTCAGGCAAGTGGGGAGTATTCCATCACACTCCTGACTTGTGCCTTGTAGATGGTGAACAGGCTTCAGGGAGTCAGAAGGTGAGTTACTTATCGCAGGATTCCTAACCTCTGACCTGCTCTTGTAGCCACAGTGTTTATATGGCTAGTCCAGTTCAGTTTCTGGTCAATCGTAACCCCCAGGACATTGATAGTAGGGGAATCAGTGATGGTCATGCCATTGTACATCAAAGGGCGATGACTGGATTCTCTCTTGTTGGAGATGGTCATTGCCTGACACTTGTGTAGCGTGAATGTTACTTTTTTAAAAATTCATTCATGGGGTGTGGGCTTCACTGGCTAGGCCAGCATTTATTGCCCATCCCTTGTTGCCCTTAAGAAGGTGGTGATGAGCTGCCTTCTTGAACCACTGCTGTCCCTGTAATGTAGGTACACTCACAGTGCTGTTAGGAAGGGAGTTCCAGGATTTTGGCCCAGCGACATTGAAGGAACGGCAATATATTTCCAAGTCAGGATGGTGAATAACTTGGAGGGGAACTTCCAGTTGGTGGTGTTCCCATCTATCTGCTGCCCTTGTCCTTCTAGATGGTAGTGGTCATGGGTTTGGAAAGTATTGTCTAAGGAGCCTTGGTGTGTTCCTGCAGTGCATCTTGTAGATGGTACACACTTGCCACTTGTCAGCCTACCTACATAATCCAACTCTATTACTATGCATGCTATGCAATCGAATGCTGGCATTTGGATATTGAAATCATGTCCTTCAGACTCAATGCTGACAGCACGATCCAGTGACCAAGTCTCTTCTGCTATTAGCTCTTTAATGAGTTGCCCACAATCATTTGTGAGATAGTGTTTGGAACCTGACTAGTAATGAGAAAATGGCAGGTGCTGGGAATACAGAGCTCCTGAACTGATCTGACTTCTCCAGTACCTGAATCTGAACCGAATAATGTCAAGAATAATGTGTGAGCCAGTTCCTACTATAATGAAACTTGTAATATATTTGCTCTAATAACCAATGGGGTGTTCATAATAAAAAAGGATTACTTATTTAAAAATATCACCAGACTCTAAGCTAAAGCATTATTTGATAAGGTTGGCATTGTAATACCCACTGTTAGCGTTGGCACTTAAACAACCTGCTAATGTGCTTTTTAAAGGCGCCTGCAGTATGTCAATGAGATATTTACACCTACAACCTGGTATGGCATATTTAAAGACACCGCTGTACAACGTGAGATCTTCCATTCAAATTATCTGAGAAAATGGATGCTGAACAGTTGATGATGAGTTGGTGGAAGTAAGCAAAGCAGCATGGAAAAGAATGGTACAGTTTGGGCTTTCAAAGGCAAAGAGTGAATTTGAGTATTGCCGATAAAAACGTTTTGTTGAAGCTTTTTGTCTTGCATTGGGACAATTGCAAGAAAGCCAATGTCTGGGGAAGCAACAACTTTGAGAAATCCCAAAGACTGGCAGATCGTATCAAACAGCATGTTCCTTCCACTGTTTGCAACAGGCAAGGTACAGACCATAACCAACCAGTCCGTCCTTGCAAGGCTCAAAACACAGTGTCCAACATTAAAAGTAATTCTGCAAATGGACAACATTTGTTAAATAATTCTCAGTGTGCTAAGAATTATGCTGACAACCAATTTAAGATTGTCAGTCGGGCTCGCTACATATATTAATACATGGGGCCCTGTTCTTTGAAGACAGAAAGAACATGCACATATATTGCGCCTATTTCAGCTAAACAAAATAAGTGATAGCCATTCGCTGGTCCATTCCTCAGGGCAATGCCTTCACCAATCAGAGTCAAGCTGTCAGGTTTAAATTTAAAACAATGCTTGGCAGTTAATTGACAGTCACCATGAACTGGTGCATTCTCCATGGCAATGCCTCTACCAATCAGCATTCTCTTCTCATACAGTATAAGTTATTGCTTCCCCTCAGATTGATATTCTTGCGACTCTTCTGATGAGTGCAAGATGAAAAGCTTTGACAAAATGTCTTTTTTCAGCATATTCAAGTTCTGCACAACCAAACAATTAAAAGAGAGAAGTAGTAAGGAGGTCTTAAGCAGGGGGGAATGAAGAGAGTAAGGCTGTGGTGGTTGAAAGCTATATCACCAATGGTGGACAAAGGTAGGGTGGGTATAAATGAGGATCTTGAAATTGGTGTGTTGGGGAATAGGAAGGTTGTGGAGAATGGGGAGACGGGGAAGGAGGAATTAATGCTGGGTAGATTGTTTGCAGCAGTTATGGACAAATTAGGGCATGTGAAAGATGGAACTTGGAAGCCAGTGAGGAGCATATGAACCAGACCTATCATGTCTGTTCTGCCTTGAAGGTCAAAGAATGGGTATCAATTGGGAATTAGACCTCACAATGTAACATCACATCATCATATCTCATCTATTCCTTTCTCCTACAAAACCTCAGGCTCTTAAAACTAAAGCTGGCAGTCATCTAATTTAACCCACTTCAGGATTTGTTTTATCTCTCCTCCTACTCTTCTGGCAATGTCCTGCGCTACAGACCTCAGCCAATTTCAGCTGCATTTTGGTTAAAAGTAAATAAATCAATATGTCCGCTCCTTCTCTCATAAGTAATTTATTTTTGGCAGCAATCCATTCCTCCCGAAAATCATGTTTTCAACATTTGAAATGTTAAATTCTTAAAATGATGGGCAGACTGGAAGTAGGGTCAAATACTTGCAGGCAGTGTATCTATTATCTACTTGAGGTCCATAACACTAGCACATTGCAAAGTGCCAATCTTCATATTAGAAAGTTGGAATATATTAACTTTGAAAAGAATTCCTTTCCTGCAGTTCCCACACCCTGCCATCTAACCTCCCCCCGCCCCCAACTCCCACTCCCACTCCTAACCTGGAGATGCTGATTTTTGTTGAGACAATCATAGGTACCAACCACCCTCTGGCATCTCGCATGAGCAACTTGTATTTATATAGTGACTTTCATGATTGCAGGATGTCCCAAAGTGTACAAGCGATGAACTCTTCAGTGTAGTCACAGTTGTAATGAAGAAAACATGAACATCAATATGTACATAACAAGATCCCACAAACAGTAAATCAATGAGCAGACCGACAGCGCATTGAAAGCTGCCAGACTGCCCGCCTTGCCTCCACTTTCCAGTAAAAATTGTGGCGGACGCAAAATGAGGCCCTCAAGTGGCCACTGAAGGGCCTCATTGGACCCAAGCGTGGGTGGGCTGCCTGAATTGTTGCCCACAAATGTTGCCCTAAGGTAGAGGTTGGGGGTGGGTGGAAAGGTGGTGTTTTAAAGGTGGTGGTTTTTTATGAGTACCCCACCCTCAAATACGCTGGCAGGGAATGCAAAATTCACCCCTATCATAGGGATTGTTTACATCCACTTCAGAGGGGCAAATTGGGCCTGGGTTCAATGTCCATCCCCTGATGCTGAGGGAAGCATTGCACTGTCAGTCTAGACATTGTGCTCAAAGTACCTAGAGTGGAACCTCTGATTCAGAGGCAAGAATCCGGCTCACTGAGGCTCAGATGATACCTTAACATTCCTCATATAGGAACCTGAACATTGAACATTAGCAGGTTATTTGTTCATGAAAAGCATTACTGTGAAAACTGGGAATACTTGCAACATAAGCCATCAGAAATTGGAATTCAGAGTGATTTCCCTCTGCCCAGGGTACTGAGGTCAACTGTCATCCCTCAATCACTGCCCTGTCCTAGCTAAGGTCAGCTAACACAGTAGAGGCTGGGGGTGTTAAAGCCTGACACGTTGCTGATTTACGTGGTTCAGTTCCACACTTGTCCATGTATTTAGTAACGTACCTTTAAGGAGTGCCAGAAAGGATTGAAACACTGAACGATGTTCTTGATTTGCTTCCTGTTCCAGCCACAACAGAAGTGGCTATCTATCCTCTTCATCTCCAAGTGACTTGAGCATTACGATTAGTCATCTGTCTTTTTCAGTTCAGTTTGGCCACAAGCCAAGTACAAAGCTCTGCCACAGAACACTCGTAAAATCAGGCTATAGACTGTTTAAATCAAATCTATTGTATACCTAGCTGTGCAGCTAGAGTAACATGGTGCGACTGCATTGCTCCTTTTCATACTATAAAGTTATTTCACCGTGGCTCAATTAACAATAAGCAAAACCACCTTCCCCTTTATTACTAATTCTGTGAATTTATCCCATTTCTCTGAGGATAAATGCTTGTCGTTGATCTTCAGCACTGATCCCAGACTTTGGTCAGCTTTGGCTCTGAAGCCAACCCCTCAGAGGTGCCCAGGTAAAGCACACATAGAAACTTACAGCACTGAAGGAGAGCATCCAGCCCATCGTGCTTGTGCTGGCTCTTTGAGAGAACAATGGTGTTTAGTCCCACATCCTTGCTTTTTGTCTATATCCAAGCAAGCGCCATCTCCTCAGGGACAATGGACTGTCGCTGTCGGAACATGCTAGGCAGACAGGGAAGGTTTTTGTCTTACTGTCATTCCAGTTCATTCAAAAACAAGGTGGTAACAGAAACAAAAATAAACAGCTACTCATCACACCGACTTACTGGTGCATTGTGATTGTTCCAATTATTGGACAGACTTGAATCCAGATGGGCAGAGCTCCTACCTGAAACAAGCAGGAGCCTCATAAATAAATGCAATTGGGGTCATTTAGACCCCAGTTCATCCTTTCCTGTCTTACCACTGGCACATCCTGCTCCCACCCAGCTGCAAGTTGGGAAGCAGCCATTCCCATTGATATTTAAGGGAGTGCTGCCAGGATGGAACTTTAGGAAATGTTGCTCTTGGAATAACTTGCGGCATCTTATTTTGATTCAACGGAAAGGGAAATGACGCACGGCGTAAAGTAAATGGCTGCGCGGGAACAGTTAAAATCAACCTCCCCATCTTTCACTTTGTTTATGAATACATGTTGTGTTAAAACAAATTGCTATGTGTGCTTGTTGCCTTTTGGATCTCTGATGTTGGTAGTAATCACACTTTAAGCTTGAAAAGATCAGAACTCTTTATCTTTAACTTGCCATGCTGCCTTGCACAATGGAAAGACCGGTTTTGGCCGGTTCTGGTACACATCGCATGAGTCTTGAGTGTAACTGTGAAATGTGACTCTCTGGACCACTTACACATAACAATTAGTTCCTAACTCTTTACAGATATTTACAGATAATACAACAATATCTAAGACACATCATTGCAGCAGTTGTGAAGGGCATCATTGTGACCTTGCCCAATGAAAAATTGAATTTGTCCAACATTTAACTGTGAAGCCACTGCTCCTTTAACACAAGGGGCAAACCATAGGTTGAAACAAAAAACCTTCACCCAACTTCACTCTAGCAGAAGATGTCACCAAAACTTCCTGACAGAATTCTTCATATCCCTTTCTCTTCTGAAGTTATTGAATCCTCGCTGAGGTCCAGTTCCACTGGGGAGAGGGGTATGGGGGCAAGAGTTACCCATTGGTACCTTTCTTCTGTGGGCATTCTTCATGTGTGAGTGGACAGGCAGTTCAACTATCGAAGAGGGAAAATTCACAGCTGAACCTGCTTACATCCTTCTATACACATCCAATGAGGCCTTCCAGTGGGGAATGCTTGTTAGAGATCAGGAGCAGGGATCCTGGCTTCCCCTTTCCTTTCTCTTGGCGGGTGGGGGGGTGGGGGCGGGCTGCACTGCAGATTCTACTGTGTTGCTGCTGCTGAAGCCAAATAAATGGGCACAGTCCAGGAACGGACCCTGAGGCTTACTTAGACTGTGTGGCTCAACTACTCTATCCCTGAGCCAGCTGGGATGCCACCTGGCTCTGTGGCACTTTATTCTCAGAAGTTGAAAGGTTGCTGAATCTGATGGCGCACATTTACATATACAATACCTTGCTGACTACATCAGCTCTGTTTACCTTGACAAATTTCATCGCTTGACAGTTGTAGTCTCAGTTTGAATTGCAAGCGATAGATCAATCATCACGGTTTGATTCTGGTTAAGCATTTCTTCCTCTATGGCTAACTCCTCTTATTTTACACTTTTTTGTTCTCCCCACTATCTCTGCTCTTTGAGATTCAGGCTACAACTGAAATTACAGCCCAGCTTTCAGTTATGAATAATTAAATACTGACTCCAAACTATCTCAAAGACACAGTTTAAAAAAATACCTCAATAATATTCAGCCGCAGCTATCAATGTCTCTCATATTTATACGTGTGCATGTTTTATATCTCCCTTCCCACATCATAATTCAAAATGAAATGTGGTCCTGTGACCAAGATGCAGTTTTGAGTTCTCTAAAATAATAGTTCCCCAATGTAAGATCTTGTGACTAACAGTCTCAAATCAACCTGAACTTTGCCTTTTTGTTCATCTATTCCATACTTTCTGTCACATTATCCGCTCCTGTGCACAATACAATTCCCCAGATGCGCTTCTTTTCTCTGCTTTCTACTGAAGCTGGTGAGCTATGGTTTTCTCAACATTAGCTCATTCAGTTGACTGTTCTCCATCTATGGGTCCATGAGTGTTGAAAGGCTGGGTGCCAGCCTCCCTATGTCAAACTCCTAACATATGGTTTTCAGCAGGTTAAGCAATCAAATCCAGAAGGTCTGGCTGATTCCCTTCTCTGCCCTCCACGCACCCACCTGGGGGTCACTGAATTGGAGCAGCCTAGCTGAAATCAATTAACTCAGCAAGGACTGGGGATCGAACCTGGAACATTGTTGGCCATAGGAATATTAGTTGGCTATTCAGCCCCTCGAGCCTCTTCTGTCATTCAATTAGATCATGATTGGTTTGCATCTTGCCTCCATCTATCCATCTTGATCCTTTAAGACAATTCTTCAAGCCTACCTCTTTGACCAAGCCTTTGGTCATCTGACCTAATATCTCCTAATGCAATTCAATGTCATATTTTGTATTATAATACTCCTGTGAAGTGCTTTGGAACATTTCATTATGTTAAAGGTGCTATGTAAACAAAAGTTGTTGTTGTTATTGATTCTAAAACCCTTAATGCCCAACAAAATCTATCAATTTCAGTTGAGAAATTTTCAATTAACTCCCCAACCTCAACAGCTTGTGAGGGGAGAATGTTCCAGATTTCCACGACCCTTTCCATGAAGATATGCTTTCTGTATGGCCTACTTCTAATCTGAAGTTTATGCCAAATTGTTCTGGACTCCAACACCAGAGGAAATAGTTTCATCTCCATCCACCCTATCACCTCCTTAATCATCTTAAACACCTCAATTAGATGACCTCTTAATCTACTATGCGCAAAGGAATACAGGCCTCATTTATGCAACCTGATGACACAGACTTCAGCCAAAAGGATTGTTAGGTCTTCAGCCCTGCAGTTCCATAACCAGCCACCTGGAGATGCACTTATGGTGGAAAAGGACTGTGAGTGAATCTCATTCCTTGGACAAAATCTTCTGCTATCAGCAGATGTCTCGCTTGCTGCCTGAAAAAACGGCGATGAGACACCCATGCTGATTCTGAGGATGATTCAGGCAATTAAGTGGACAGTGGCAGGCCTTCCTCCAGACTGAGGACCTCTTGGTGGACTTCCTGTCCACCAAGATCTGCCGGCCAATTAGAGGCAAGCAGCTCTAGCAACCAGCAGTGCCACAGAGGAGGCTGTGGCTGCTGCAGGAACAGCACCCCCCTCCCCCCCACCCCCGGAGTCCCAGGATTGAGAAGCAAAGTGCTGTTGGTGGTGGGGGGATGAGGTCTTGCGAGATGGAGGTCGTGGGGAGGGATGGGCATGGGGGTCGGCAGCAAGGGCAGGGGTGTGGCTGCTGACAGCCACCCCTTTGCCTCCAGTCCATGCCCTTGATCTTGCACAGATTAGTGCAGATCGAGGGGCACCCCACACCCCCAACCTCTCCAGCAGACATGCAACATGCACAGTTTAACCAAGCATGCAGGCTGCATGTCAGCAGGCCCACCTGGAACTGGATTGCCATGAAGGTGGTTAAAGGCCCTTAAGTGGTCATTAAGTAGCCACAAAAGGACTCAAGTGGAGGTGAGGTGGGAAGGTCGACCATGGGCCATCCCACCCAGAACTTAATGTCAGTGGAGGCGGGATGGCTTGAGGTACCCATCCCAACGTCAACCCACCAGATTCTCAGGACCGCCCTCCTCCTTCCTCACCTCCTGTGGAGGCAGCAGATCCCACTCCTTGCAAAAAGAGCCAGGTGAATGCTTGATGCTTCCCCACTGGGACAAAGAAAGCTGTCTGGTGTGAAATATCACACATTCCACCCTACATCCTACTAATCCAGGGCACTGCCAACACACTGAGGGAGTGTGGCAAGTACATGCAACTTTAAAACCTGGCACTGCTGAAGGATTTAAATCTTATGCTGATTGTTCTGTGTCCACATGAATAAGAAAGCACTGAACAAGAAAACAACAATCATCAGTATTTAAACTGCACAGTTAATTTAGAAAATGCATCCTCAGTGATGCAAGACAAAAATTGGATGCAGAGTCAAAGAAGGTGAAGGTGACCAAATTTTTTCAAAGAGGTGGATTTTAAGGAGGAGTGAAAGACAGACAGAAAGTTTCAGGAGGCAATTCCAGAGCACTGAGTCTAGGTGGCTGAAGGCACCAATGCTGGACAAACAGAGGGTGTGTCATGGTCTCTTACTGTCTGCTGCCACCTTACATGTTGAGGGTCTTGATTTAGATCTCAAGGGATCTGTCTCTATGCTCGGTAACATATTGATACTGATGAGGGCTCTGATCGAACACAATTACATTAAGTTTATTACTAACAACAACTAAATACAGCTCTGCACAGGCCTTGATCTAGCCTGGGTCCTAACAGTTACATAGACTGATTACTTGATTATATATATGCCTGATTCATAAGGTATACATAAAGTCTTATTGATACAGAGTCACAGATGGTAATGAACATCTGCAGTAGAGATCACAGGTAATGGTGAACATATAACATGGAGGCTGTACCTTTATCCTCCAGCCTTACACATGGTGATGTCAAAATGATGTCACCATGCAGCTTCGTGCATACAATATCACAAAATGGTGGATAGTTAGAGGTCTGTCCATCATTAGCTACAGTCCACAAGGGTCAGTAGACACCTCTCCATGTTGGAAAGAGACAAGTAGTTATAACTTGAGGGGCAACACTCCACATCAAGCATGGCTAACCAAGAATCTCTCACCACCTACCATGGGTATATTGGAAGGATTTGCTGATTGATTATCAACCTGTTTGGCTGTCATGAACCATGGCCATCAGGTAATGGAGCGGGACTTAAACCCAGAGCTTCTGGCTCAGAGGCAGGGACACTACCCACTGAGCCTCAAGACCCCCAGAGAGGGAACTAAGGCAGAGGAATACCTTGTTTGAGGATGAGGGGAGCAGTTGAGATGATGATCTCCACTGCACATTATTTCTAGTGAAAAGCATCCTGATTCTATACAGTGAAAATTGGTTGTGTGGCTTCCTTTTTTGAACCGATGCAGTCCGTGCGCTGATAGTGTTCTCACAATGGTGTTAGGCAGGCAGGTCCAGAATATTAACCCAGCAACAATGAAGGAATTGAAATCCAAATCAGGTTGATGTATGAAACTTGGAGATAATAGCGTTGCCATGACATTGCTGCTCTTGTCCTTTTTCTCCTTTCTGTTACTTCGTCAAAGAATCCTGTCAAGTTGGTCAAGCACGACCTACTTTTTAGAAATTCTTGCTAGCTGAACGGGATTAACTCATGTTTCTCCAAGTCCTCAGTAATTCCATCCTGTATTATAGTTTCAGTTACTGCCATTGTGTTATGATTTTCTACTTTGAGCGATGGCTTGAGTTCCTCACTATACTCTTTCCTCATAGATATTAGTTTGCAGTCTCTTGGGTTGGGCAATGTTTCTTTTTCTTGTCTTCCCGTATCCTGATTCCTAATTTATTTCTTGTCCCATTTTACTTTTGTCAACATTTTTATCTCTTTATCCTTATAAAGCCAATGTTCCTTTTCCCCACCAACAATAATAACTTGCATTTATGATGCATTTTTAAACATAAAACATCCCAAGGTTCTTGACAGGAACATTATTGGTCAACATCTGACACTAAGCCATGTAAGGAGATATTAAGGCAGGTGAACAGAAGCTTGGTGGAAGATGTAGGTTTTAAGGAGCATCTTTATGGAGGAGAGAGTGATAGGGAGAGAGGTTTAGGGGGGGAATCCAGACTGTGTGGCCTAGACATTTGAAGGGACGGCTGCCAGTGGGGGAGTGAATAAAATCTGAGATTTGCAAGAGGCCAGAATTGAGGAGCACAGATATCTGAGATATCTGTAGGTCTGATGGAGAATTCAGAGATAGGAAGAGATGACAGAATGGATGGATTTGAAAACAAGGGTGAGAATATTAAGATTGATGTGTTGGACTTGGAGTCAAGATAGGTCACTGAGCGCAGAGGTGGTATGTGTGAGTTTGGATATGGACAGCTGTGTTTTGGATGGTTCATGATTATGGAGGGTGGAAAGTGGATGGCCAGACAGGGGAGAGGTCGAATAGTCAAAGCTTAAGGTAACAAAGACAGGGATGAAGTTTTCAGCAGCGAATGAGCTGAGGCGGAAGCAAAGTTGGGTGCTGTTACAGAGTTGGAAGTAAGCAATCATGGTGGTGAGCACGGGGGTACCAGCCATTTTCATCACTAAACTACAATGACCCTGTGTCTACCACAGGCAACAATCCCTTCAATTAAGATACAGGACATTTTTAAAAATTAATTCATGTGGGCATTGCTGGCTAGCCCAGCATTTATTACCCGTCCCTAACTGCCTTAAGAAGGTAGTGGTGAGCTGCCTTCCTGAACCGTTGCAGTCCATGTGGTGTAGGTAGACCTACAGTGCTGTTAGGGAGAGAGCTCCAGGATTTTGACCCAGTGACAGTGAAGGAACAGTGATATATCTCTAAGTCAGGATGGTGCGTGGTTTGGAGGGGAACTTCCAGGTGGTGGTGTTCCCGTGTGTCTGCTGCCCTTGTCTTTCTAGATGGTAGTGGTTGTGGGTTTGGAAGGTGCTATCTATGGAGGCTTGGTGAGTTCCTGCAGAGCATCTTGTAGATGGTACACACTGTTGACACTGTGCGTCAGTGGTAGAGGGGGTGAATGTTTGTGGATGGGGTGCCAATAAAGTGTGTTGCTTTGTCCTGGATGGTGTTGACCTTCTTTAGTGTTGTGGGAACTGCACTCATCCAGACAAGTGAAGAGTATTCCATCACACTCCTGACTTGTGCCTTGTAGATGGTGGACAGGCTTTGGGGAGTAAGGAGGTGAGTTACTTGCCACAGGATTCCTAGCCTCTGACCTGCTTTTGTAGCCACACTATTTATATGGCTAGTCCAGTTCAGTTTCTGGTCAATGGTAACCCTCAGGATGTTGATACTGGGGGATTCAGTGATGGTAATGCCATTGAATGTCAAGGAGTTAGATTCTCTCTTGTTGGAGATGGTCATTGCCTGGCACTTGTATGGTGTGAATGTTACTTGCTACTTGTCAGCCCGAGCCTGGATATTGTCCAGATCTTGCTGCATTTACACATGGTGTGTTAAATGTTCAGGTGCCAATGTTACACAGTGACTTTTCAATAAGATCATTTTCTGAAAATTCAGCTGAGGGTGGCGGAACAGGTGTCATGTTGTGATCTGAAGATGGAATGTTGTTAAATGTATCAACTCTCAGAGTTGCAGCGAAGGTGATGGCCCCAAATGGAGCCATCTGACAAATTGGACTCTCGCCTACTGTGCTGCTGAGCCCTACTGACCAGAATTAGCCCTCGTCCATGTTGAATTCACTGACCTCATCCTGGCTGTGTGAGGCAGCCATTACAGTCTCTAGGTTATGAAAGGAAGAAATTAGCTCAATGTCTTTGCACGATCCCGCCCCACCCCTCCCCCTGCCCACCTGGGATCAAATTACCTGTGATGTTCACTGTCTGGACTCCCCAGATGAAGATTGGCTGCTTGGGTAGGGTACTTGTTGCCCTTGCACGTGTAAAATTGTATCCCACCGAGAATCAGTGACATCAAGAGAAGAAGGGAGAAAACAAGAGGCCAGAAAAGAAAATGAAAATAAAACTTAAGTGTTAAGTTTAAAAATCCAAACTATCACTGAATCCATCAGGTGCCAGATGAAGTACCCAGTTACAATAAAACTTCATCAAGAGTGTAACATCAAATAGCTTCACAAAGTGAAGAATATTTACTGTTACTTTATTGGCTAACTGGGTCAGTGAGGGGCTGTGGGGAGACAAGAAATAGAATCTTCTCTTTCCTCCTAAGGCAAGCCTACCAGGCAAAACACTTGAGGAGTAAAGATTTCTTTTCCCTGTCCTCTCTGATGCTGTTATGTGTGTGATTGTATAATGTATAATTCTCAATTCATGTTAAGCTTGTATTGAGTCAACCTGCATGCACTGCAGATCAATGTTGTGGTAATGATGGTGGGAGGAACTGACTCCCAGCCACATTGTGAATGCAGTGAGTGTGACCACAAGCACAGAGGTCACTCTCTGCACATCCATTCATGCTTCCTTGTATATGGGAGTTTCGATCTTTGCCAGGCTTGAAAGGACTGCACCTGCCCTCACATTACCGTGCGTGTAATAACGATCGAATGCAGTGCCCCAACCAACTTAGTGAAGTTCAGAGGGGGTTCAGTGCAAAGTTGGAATGCAGAAAATGAACCAGTTCAGCCGTACTGTGGTTTTCAGCTCAGTGGCTATCAACATTAAAGTTTAAACCTTTCCAAGCAAAACATCAAGAGCTTCCCTGGCTTAGCTGATGGGGTAAATTTCTTAAAGACATGCCCTTTGGAAAGCAAACATGCCCTCTGTCAGTTCATATTGGGAAATCTCAAGCACCTTCCACTTGAAGAGTGACCTCTGTGGTGAGACTGAACTCCCCCAAACTGTACCCCAAAGTCAGTTAAGAGAACTGGACCGAATTCCTTACTCTCGCTAGAACAGGTTCTCCTCAATGTTGAAGTACAGAACAACAACAACACCTTGTATTTATACAGCACCATTAACACATTGCAAACGACTTCACTGGAGAGTTATCAAGCAAAATTTAACACCAAACCACAGAAGGAGATATTAGGACAGGTGACCAACAGCTTTTGTCAAGGAGATAGGTTTTAAGGAAATGCAGAGGCTGAAAGATTTAGGAAGGGGATTCTGGAGCTCAGGGCCCAGGCAGCTGAAGACATGGCCCTGAATGGTGGTGTGAAGAAAATCAGGATTGGGCAAGAGGCCAGAATTGGAGGAAGGCAGAAATCTTGATGGGTTGTAAGGCTGGAGGGGCTTACAAAATTAGGGAAGGGTAAGGCCAAGGAGGGATTTGGAAACAAGGATTTGAAAATGTCAAAATCAAGATGTTGCCAGACTGTCTATCCACAGGGAAAAATCAATCATTGTCCCAATCTGGGCTATCCTGGCACACCACCATGGCTGATATTAAAGCTACTTAAATAGAAATTTGGGAGCAGGTCATCCTCATGGCCTCTGGGTCCTGGATGATGCATGAAGCAAAGAGAGAATGCGTGGCAAAAATGCATCCTTTAAAACCAAGTTTTCAATTTTGCTGTAAAAATAGGACTGGAAATCACCATCCCAAGCTGATCCAAATGGCAAAATAAAGAAAATGAGGCGGTGTTTCCTCTTATTACCCAGAGTGTAAAGGATTGGTTCGACGCAGGGCACAAATAGAGGTTAAAGAGTCTGATCTTATAGCCATTATGGAGACATGGTTACAAGGAGATCAAAGCTGGGAACTAAATATTCAGGGGTATGTGACTTTTCGAAAGGACAGACAGGAAGGAAAAGGAGGTGGGGTAACTTTGTTAGCATGAGATTGAATAAGTATGATAGCAAGAAATGATCTTGGATCAGAAATGTAGAATCCATAGGGTGGAGGTAAGAAATAATAAGGGGAAGAAGATGCTGGTGGGAGTAGTCTATGGGTCCCCTACCAGTAGCTGTACCTTAGGACAGAGAATAAATCAGGAGGTAATGAGGGTATGTACAAAAGGCAGTACATTAATCATGGGTGACTTTAATCTTCATGTAGATTGGGGAAATCAAATTGGCAGAGATAGCCACGAGGAAGAATTCATAGGGCAGAATTTTCTGCCTGTCGGGCAGGCGGGGAGCTGATCCCCGCCGGAGAAGCGGCCCCACCACCATCTTACATGGGTGGGCCAGTTAAGGCCCGCCCAGCGTGACGTCCGGCAGGAAGCGCTATGTGCTTCCTGTGTGGGCAGGGGGAGAGTCCTCAATTGCGAGAGTATGCTTTTTCACGCATGTGCACAAAAGAACGCACATCTCCCTGCAGCTAAGAGCTGCCTCAGGGAGTTTACTAACACTTTTAAAAACATTAAAAATAGAAAAAAAAATCCTTAACATGTCCCCCTCATGTGACAATGTCACATGAGCTGGGACATGTTCGTAAATTACACTAAAACTTTATTAAACTTTTTAAATCCCTACATGAAACCTCAGCCCACCGGTGGATGAGGTTTCATGTTTTTTCTATTGCCCACTGGGGCACCTGGCCTGCCCACCAACCTTAAGGTTGGACGGGCAGGTCCTTAATTTGTTTCAATAATCCTGTCAATGGCCTCAATTGGCCATTGACAGGTCGGCAGACCCGCAGCTGATTTTGCTGCGCCCCCGCCTTCCCGAAGACTTAAATGGGGTGGGATGATGTCGGGGTTCCCTCCGATGTCATCCCGCATCATTTTACACGTCAGCGAGCAGGCCCCGCCCCCAGCTCACCGACGGCAAAATTCAGCCCATAGTGTGTATCCAGGACTGTTTCCTAAAACAATATGTTGTGGATCCAATCATGGATCAGGCTATTTTGGATCTGGTAATGTATAATGAGACAGGTTTAATAAATGATCTCAGAGTAAAAGATCCCCTAAGAAACAGTGACCATAACATAGTAGAATTTAGCATTCAGTATGAGAGTGAAAACTTGTTTCGGAAACAACTGCGCTAAACTTAAATAAGGGTAATTACAAAGGAATGAGGGCAGAGTTAGCTAGAGTAGACAGGGAAAGGTGGTTAGCAGAAAAGGCAGTTGATAAACAATGGCAGATGTTTAAGAGAATAGTTCATGACTCACAACAAAGATATAACCCAGTGAGGAAGAAGGATTCTAGGAAGGGGATAAACCAACTATGGTTAACCAAGGAAGTTAAGGATAGTATCGAATTAAGAAAAAAAACATACAATGTGGCAAAGATTAGTGGTAAGCCAGAGGGTTGGGAACGTTTTAAAAACCAACAAAAGATGACCAAAAAAATAAAGAGGGAGAAAATAAGCTTTAAGGGTAAACTAGCAAGTAATATAAAAAACAGACAGTATGAGCTTCTTTAAATATATATATAAAGGAAGAGAGAGGCCAAAGTGAATGTAGGCCCCTTAGAGAATGAGGCTGGGGAAATAATAATGAGGAACCAGGAAATGGCAGAAGAATTGAATAAATACTTTGCATCAGTCTTCACAGCAGAAGACACTAATAGCATTCCAAAAATACAAAATAATTAAGGGGCAAAAGTGGGGGGGAAGAAATAAATACAATAGCTATCACTAGAGAAAAAGTGCAAGGGAAACCAAGGGGGCTAAAGGCCAAAGGCCCCTGGACCCGATGGGTAGCATCCTAGGATATTAAAGGAAGTAGCTACACAGATAGTGGATGCACTGGCAGCATTCTTACTAAGAATCCTTAGATTCTGGAAAAATCCCAGAGGATTGGAGAACTACTATTCAACCATACAAAAAGGGAGGGAGACAAAAAACAGGTAACTATGGGCCAATTAGCTTAACATCCATCATTGGGAAAATGTTGGAGTCTATCATAAAGGATGTAATAGCAGAGCATTTAGAAATGCATAATATAATCAAGCAGAGTCAGCATGGCTTCATGAAGGGGAAATCATGCCTGACAGATTTATTAGGATGCTTTGAGGAGATAACAAGCAAAGTAGATAAAGGGGAACCAGTAGGTGTAATATATTTGGATTTCCAAAAGGCATTCGGTAAGGTGAAAAACACACTGGGCTGAATTTTGCCTTTGGTAAGCAGGGGGCGGGGCCTGCTTGCTGACGCACAAAATAACGTGGGATGATGTCGGGGGGAACCCCCGATGTCATCCCGTCCCATTTAAATCTTCAGGAAGAAGGGCCCACAGCAAAATCAGCTGTCCACCCGCCGACTTGTCAATGGCCAATTGAAGCCATTGACAGGATCATTAAAACAATTAAAGGACCTGCCCGTCCAGCCTTAAGGTTGGTGGGCAGGCCAGGAGCCCTGGCGGGGAATAGAAAAAACATGAAACCTCATCCACCGGTGGTATGAGGCTTCATGTAGGGTTTTAAAAAGTTTAACAAAATTTTAGTGAAATTTATTAACATGTCCCATCTTGTGTGACATTATCACATGAGGGGGACATGTTAAGGATTTTTTTTTTTCTATCTTTAATGTTGTACAGCTTTCAGTGATCTCTCTGAGGCAGCACTTAGCCTCAGGGAGATGTGCGCTTTTTCGTGTGCATGCGTGAAAGAGCACACTCTCGCATTTGGGGAATCTCTCCCTGCCCACACAAGCATAGCCCACGTAAAATGGCCCGACCACGTAAAATGGTGGCAGGACCCACTTTTTCGGCGGGGATCAGCTCCCCACCTGCCGGAGATTGGGTCAGGCCTGCCGACCCAGTAGTTAGAAAATTCTGCCCATAAGGTTACTTAATAAGATAAGAGCCCATGGTGTTGGGGCTAGTATATTAGCATGGATAGAGGATTGGCTAACTAATAGAAGACAGAGAGTTGGGATGAGAGGGGAATTTTCAGGATGGCAACCTGTGCCACAGGGATCAGTGCTGGTGCCACAATTATTTACAATATATATTAATGACATAGATGAGGGAAGTGAATGTACTATCGCCAAGTTTACAGATGACACAAAAATAGGTGGGAAGGCAAGTGGTGAGGAATATGCAAAGAGTCTGCAGAGGGATATAAACAGGTTAAGTGAGTGGACAAAAACTTGGCAGATGGAATATAATGTGGGAAAATGTGAGGTTATGCACTTTGTCAGGAAGAATAGAAGAGCTGAATATTATTTAAATGGAGAAAAACTGTAGAAAGCTGCAGCACAGAGGGATTTGGGGGTCCTCGTGCATGAATCTCAAAAAGCTAACATACAAGTTCAGCAGGTAATAGAGAAGGCAAATGGAATGTTGGCCTTTATTTCAAAGGGAATGGAGTATAAAAATAGGGAAGTCTTGCTAAAACTATACGAGACACTGGTTAGACCAGACTAGGATGCTGTGAACAGTTTTGGTCCCCTTATCTAAGGAAAGATATACTGGCATTGGAGGCAGTCCAGAGGAGGGTCACTAGGTTGATCCCGGGTATGGAGGGATTTTCTTATGAGGAGGGGTTGAGTGGGTTGCGCCTGTACTCATTGGAGTTTAGAAGAATGAGAGGTGACCTTACTGTAACATATAAGATTCTTAGAGGGCTTGACAGGGTAGATGCTGAGAGATTGTTTCCCCTTGTGGGAGAGTTTAGGACCAGAGGGCATAATCTCAGAGTAAGGGGTCGCCGCTTAAAATAGAGATGAGGGGGAATTTCTTCTCTAGAGGGTAGTGAATCTGTGGAATTCTTACTGCAGAGGGCTGTAGAGGCTGGGTCATTACATATATTCAAGGCTGAGATAGACAGATTTTTAATCAGTAAGAGAATCAAGGGATATGGGGAAAAGGCAGGAAAGTGGGGTTGAGGATTATCAGATCAGCCATAATCTCATTGAATGGCAGAACAGACTCGATGGGCCGAATGGCCTGCTTCTGCTCCTATGCCTTATGGTCTTCTGTGGAAATTCTATTTCATTGAGAGGAAGGGCTGCCCTAATGTCAGCTAAAAAGAGGAGGCACCTGCCCTAAAAGTTCACTGCCAATTTAAATTTGTTTTCAATATGAGGACAATGAGAGAGAAGGACAGGGATTTGCATGTTCTAGAATCTGTAGAGATACCAGCTACTTTGAGCAGGTCTAAAAAATTATGAATTAGTTTAAAATTTAGCTATGAGATATTTGGTATAATAAGAATCATGGCAGAGCCACAGGGAAACAAATGAGAGAATACACAACCTGCTTCACCTCACTCTATCACTTTGTTTCTTGCTGTTACTTCCTCAAGAAAGGGATAACCTTGGACCTTATGAAAAAGCAGCAAGGAGAGGTGCCTATTATGACTTGATTGGCTTATTAAGTCAACAGTCTCACTTTGAATGTGATAATCTTTTAAATCTTTTAAATACTTTGAATGTGATGGCAGGGCCAGTTTGTTGTTCGTTTAATTGCCTATTCCCATAAGCTTTATGGCCTTCATGTAGCCATGCCCACCACCCCCTCCTCTCGCACACCTCCTCACCTAGGAGTAGGAGAAACAATGTGACGACTGAAGTTTCCTTGTAGCCATTTGACTTTGTAGCTGTCTTACTGGAGTGAGACCGTTCAGCAGCACAAGGCATAGGCAAACTCCAAACCCTCGGAAGTATAAATGGCTACTTTGATTATTCTTGAGCCATTTTACAATCCATTTTTCGACCGCTGCTTAAATCTGAAAGCTGTTCCACAAAGAGGAGGTTAAGCATATTTTTGAGAGGCTCGTTAATAGTTGTTATCAATGATCAAAGCAGCCAAAGCTACAAGAGGAAAATTACTGTGAGATGGAGACATTAAAAAAAAGTTAAAAAACTATTTTGAGATGAAAGTCATAAGTGAACCCTATGGCAACAAAAGACCAGAATTAGTAATTACATTGAAGGAATTGATTTCGACATTCAACAGCCCAACTGCTCTGTTCAACATGCACCAATACTTTCACATAGAAGACTTCCAGTGTTGCACAGACTTTTCCTATATCCTCCTTGATTTGAAGTTCATTTTTGCTTGTTATCTGACCACATAATTCAACATCCCTTTGGTTCTGCTCCTGTCCCGCACAGCATGTCCTGTCTCACTAATTGATCTGATGCTGCCAGGCAGTTTTCACCAGTTATTCGCACAGCCGGTTTGGAGAATGCACGTTATCTATCACACCCGAGTGATAGTTTTGTTTTGGGTTTGACTCAGTGCAATGCACAGTGCATCCTTGAGTAAATCTCTCCTTCTCCAATATTCTTTCCAAACTCATTTCCCTGCCAAGGTCCTTCATGTAGATTTCCCAATTTAAAAACTGGCCATATTGGCTTTAGTTTAAAACTCTCCTACTTGCACCCCATTCTGTACTAACTGCCACAACCTATCACTTTGCCCTTACCAACAATTTATTTTCCTATGGGCCATTGAATTGAAAGTCCTTATCCTCATTTAGAACCACGAACCCCCACAACCCACCCCACACCCTTGCCCCCTGACCTGACAGTCACCTCCAATTCTACATCTCAGTTCACACTCTCTGCTCTTCTGACTCCTGCCTGCCGTTTCTCCCACTTGACCCCACGACCCCGCCATCACCTCAATTTCAACATTGGGTCCTGCATTCTGGAATTTCCTTCTTAAAGCCTAGGGCTCACTACATTTCTCTTCAAAACTTCAAACTAAACCTCTTTGACCCAGACTCTGATCATTTTTCCCAACTCCTCTCTGTATTTTAAATTCATTCTTAGGATGTCGGCATCATTGTTAAGGCCAGCATTTATTGCCATCCTGAGTTGCCCTTGAGAAGATGGTGGTGCTGGGTCGCTTTCTTGAACTGCTACAATCCATGGGATGAGGATCATCCCACCTTACTGTTATGTAAGGACTCCCAGGATTGTCAAAGATGGAATGGCGATATGTTGCTACATCAGAACAGCCTGTGATGAAGTGGGCCGCTTGGAGCTGGTTTTGTTTCCACGCATCTGCTGCCCTTATCCTTCTAGGTAATGGAAATCAGGGTTTCAAGAGGCATAGTTGAAGAAGCCTTGGTAACTTGCTGCAATGCATCCTCTAAATAGCATATACTCCAGCCAGGAGGTGCCAGTGGTGGGAGGAGTGGAGGATTAATGTAGTGGATAGGCTGCCAACCAAATGGACATGATCATAACTTCAGTTCATCATCTGCTCCTTCCCTGTTATGGTTCTACATAAAACATCGGGGAGAATTTTCCCCATGTCGGGCAGGGCATGTGGGAGCGGGTGCAGGCGGTAATGGACCCGATCGCTGCTGGCGATTGGAACCGCGCCTCCATTTTATGCAGGCAGGCCAATTAAGGCCTACCCAGCATGTTTGGTGACTCCCAGGGATGGCGGGAGTGGGCGGACAGAAGCAGATCGGCAATCGAATGGCGACCTGGCAGCCTGTTTAAAGGCCAAGCTGCAGCCGCCCCAAGGCTGCTGTACATGGCCAGAGGTCGGGGCCAAGGCACGTCAAGGCTGGCTATGCAGGAGGGTAGGGCGGGTGATCGCTGTGTGCCCAGGTTTTCAGACGAGTACCCTTCTGCCCTCCTTGAGGAGGTGGCAGCACTTTGGGATGTGCTTGCCCCTGAGGACAGGAGGAGGAGGCCACCCCACTTGACCGAGAGTGCATGAGAGCAAGTAGCGGAGGTCGTGAGCTCCAACAATGTAGTGCAGCACTCAAGGACCCAGTGCCACAAGCGCTTCAACAACCTGCTGCGCACGGGAAGGGTGAGTAGCATGTTGACATCGTTCACTTCACCCATCATGTGAGCTTCTCCCCCGCTAGCGCCCTGCCCATGTCTGAGTGGCCTGAGTGCAATGAGTCATTGACGGCGTGTGTCCTTAGCTGGGCGGCCCAGCAGATATCCCCTCTGTGTTTGTCAGCCTGAGAGGGTGGTGATGAGGTGGGTTCTGCACCTGCAGTGTGTGGTGGACTGACACCCACATGACTGGTGGGGGCAACCTGGAGGATCTGCACCCAGGCGCATTGCTCGATCTCCAGGACACATGGAAGTCAAGGTGATGACATGGTGTGAGGGGATGTCCAAGGTGGCGTGGCACAGCTGGATCTGCTGCTCTCTGCGCTCCATGTCATTGTGCCTCCTTGCAACGGCAGGTACAACTGTGTGCTCCCAACTGTGATGAAAGCAGCAAGTGGCCAAGGGCTGGGGCGGGGGGAGAAGGACACACCTGGCATATTTGTGTGAGTGCTGGCCAGCAGCAGGGGAAGGATGTGCTGCACCCCTGCAATGGGCAACTGAACTTGGGAAGGGCTATCCACCAGGAGATTGACGGTACAACTATCACTTATCAATGCTATTTTTTCATTTCCAGGAGAAGAATTCTCATAACAACGCCGAGCGGCTGAGGACTGGTGGTGGGCCAGGCCAGATTTTGCTGCTTAGCCGTTTTGAGCAGGAGACCCTTAACCTGGAGAGGCGCCACACACCCAGGTCCACTGGAGCCAGAGATGCTGGGGTTCCACGTGTAGGTATGTATGGCCAGCACTCCCGTCACCAGTAGTCTCGCAACATCCATGGCAGTGCTGATTGTTGAGTGAGTGACGTAACCAACATGTCTTGCCCACTGTGTGTGGAATGATGAGCACATGATGATCTGGGAGACAGGCATGTACATTGTCATTGCCTGCAGGCTAACTGATCGAATGTCCTTACTCTTCCTTTCAGCATCAGCGGTGCAGGGCTAGGACCCGGAGCAGCAAGGGCCCTCTCTGACACCTGAGGGCCATGAAGTTGCACCATCAGAGGCGTCACGCCATCTCCGCCAGGCAGGCACCAGTGCAGATATCGGCAACTTGGTAGGCATCATATCTTCAGCTGGTGTCCCAGGGCACAGCAGTGGGGGCGCTTCACAGTCGCTGGAGGAGCTGGTGGAGACAGAGAGTGCCCATGACGCCAGCAGTCGGAGGACTGTAGGGGACCAGGCCCATCGTCAATGCTCCTATCAAGACAGATTTTGCACTAAGGTCTCCAGGAAGGAGGCTACAGGCCAGGCCTGTGTTGGAGATCCATATGTGCTATGCCAGCTAAAGGTTCCTTGGATTAGAGTGTCCTGGGTGTCCCTGCCTCCCTGGAGTATGACCGAGTCAGAGCGTGCCCCCTCATCATTTCCCTGTGCGTTCTCATCCTTGGACTCACTGCTGGACTTATTGTGCTCAGCTGCAGCCATTCCGCCTACATCTTCTTTGTCCACAGCGTCTCCCCTTTGCAGTGCAAGATCATGGAGAGCACTGCATGCAACCACTATCAGCAGCACTCGATCTTGGGGGCACTGCAGTGCACCCCCAGAGCGGTCCAGGCATCTGAAGCGCATTTTGAAAAGACCGATAGCTCTCTCCACCACAGCCCTTGCGGAGGCGTGACTTTGATTGTATCACTGCTCAGCTTCTGTTTTTGGATGGTGGAGAGGCGTCATGAGCCACCTTTGCAGGAGATAGCCCTTGTCACCCAGCAGCCATCCATCAAGCCGAGCTGGAACACTGAAGAGCCCTGGCACCTGGGAGTGTCTGAGGATGTAGGCGTCGTGGGAGCTGCCTGGGTACCTTACACAGACTTGTAGAATCTGCATCCTGTGATCACACACAATCTGCACGTTCATGGAGTGGAAGCCCTTCCTGTTGACGAAGGCACCGGGCTCACCTGCTGGCACCTTGATGGACACATGTGTGCAGTCCATTGCACCCTGGATGTGGGGGAAGCCAGCAATGGCCGTGAAGCCTCTGGCTCGCTGTGTCTGACTTGCCTCATCCCGGCGGTAGAGGATGAGGGTCAATGCGTGCCTGAACAGAGCGTCTGTAACCTGCTTGACACAAGTGTGGACAGCTGATTGGAAGACACTGCAAAGATCAACCACCGACCCCTGGAAGGAGCCAGAAGCATAGAGGTTGAGGGCAGCTGTGATCTTTAGAGCCACAAGCATGGGGTGTCCACCCACACAGTTAGCTGAGATCTCTAGGCCAATCATATCACAGATATAGTTGACTGTGTCCCTTGAGAGACGGAGCCTCCTTAGGCACTGCAGCTCAGACATATTGAGGTAGCTGCTTTGCCGCTTGTATACCCTGGCAGCAGGATAGTGGCATCTTCTGCAGCCCCTTGCGCCTTGGACTACCTCTTGGCCCTGCTTCCACTCCATGAACAAGGGGTGCAGGGCCAAGAGGTAGTCCAAGGTGCAAGGGGCTGCAGAAGTGCCTGCACCCGTCCTCCTAAAAGTGGCTCCCCTGAGGCTGAATATGCATGCCTGGCCTCCTCCCCTTTCTAGCTCTCCCTTCCACCTCAGATGATGTGCCTCCACTGGAGAGATCACCTCCCAATCCCAGGCTCAGGGAGGCTTCCTGAAACCTACAGGCCCCAAAACAAATCCTCACTGAAAAGTGCTGACCTGAAGGTTATGAGTCCAGTCCAAGCAGCTGCTATGTATTTACAACTTTTCTACCTCACACAGGCAAGTTTCACTAACTTCTGAGCAGCAACTTTTAAATGTCTGGATTCGCGAACCCACTTCTCCCACCCATGGATGAGCTTCATGCAAATTTCTGATACCCGCCTGCCTGTTGCGCCCATGCGATGAGCCGAAGATCACACGGGCCCTTTAAAATCCAGGTCAGTTGGAGCCTCAAGGGCCTTAAGTGGCCCATTAATTAATGGCACTCGGGCAACGGACATCATCGTGCGCCCGCCCACTGAAATATCGCTATGGCGCGCGGTGACTTCGGGATGCCCACCCAACGTCACCGCGCATCATATTAGCCGTCAGCATGTGGGTCCCACTCCCTGCACGCCGATGGAAAAATTCTGCCCAACATTACGTAAGCGCCAGTTGTCGTTGTTACAAAACAAGAGCATTTCCACAGCATGGGTCTGTTCTCCTTAGAAGGTATAAATGTCTTGTGATAAGAGTTGACGTGCCTTAACATCCAAAAAAAATATTTAAATGGGTGCAGCCTCTGTCAATGAAAAACACCGGAGAGGGCGGAGGATGCGATAAATTGAACAGAAATAATAAATTGGAATAAAAAACGCAAGTGCTGGAAATGTTCAGCAAGCCTGGCAGCATCCATGGAGAGAGAAACAAGAGTTAACTTTTCCAGTCGAATATGACTCTTCTTCAGAATAATAAATTGGACTGTTCAAGACCATAAGAATTATCCAATCCCGGAACTGCCTTTGTTCTTTTCCTTATTAAAACCCTACAGGGAAAGGTCAAGATCAATATTAAGAGCATCACCAAGGCTGAAATATAAAAGAAAAGGTAAATCAAGAAGAGCTGTTTGGGTGGCACAAGGCAAGAGGATGAAAGGTCGAGAGAGTATGTAGTTTAACTTTGAGGTTAAAGGTAACTTTGAGGTCTTAGTTAAGAATGAGAGTAGAGATGTTGGTTAAACACTAAGAACAAAGAAGAGTACAGTGCGCTTAGGAAAAGCAGAAGTGGAATTTATAGAAGCAATGACCATCATAATATTGACACGAAATAAATTATGCCCCTGTTGAGCCAAAGAGATGACTGCAAACATTAAAGATTTGATGGGAAAATACTTCCTAACATTCCAACCAAGGAGAAGCCAGAACCTTTCGCATATTCTGCCATGACAAACAGGCGATTGCATAAAAATTCAGTATTCAGATATCAGACGAACAATTGCTCTACTAATTATGCATGAGGGAGTTTGTAAATCTAAACACAACACGAAAGCAGCTGCTGGATAACTCCATTACATTAAGGAAGCATCCCTGAAAATCATTAAGACTCTCACTGAAGACTGCAAATAGGGTTTTGAACAGCCATCATTGTGTAATAGCATTTGGTAATGGTGGATGTTATTCTAGTGAAAACTTCAAAGCCCCTGACATTTAATCCAGGGAGACAAACTAATCTTCACCAGTAGTTTGAATTATTATCTCACTGCAGTTTGTCTTTTCACTGTCAATCCCGACACTATGTTGTAATCCTTCCTGATACCGTGTCAGTGCTCATTATGATGAAAGATGACAGGGCTTGCCGACAAAATGCATTTCACTCTGCATTTAAAAACAGTGTTAGTAAACAGTTTATTAAAATCTGATAGTATGACCAGCTGGTTAGAGGTGCTCATTCGTGGCTGTGGGCTGCATTCCTTAGTGTTTTTTAAGCAGCTGTATATGGGGGTTGGGTTTCCAAAGCTCTAAACTCTTAAGGATTTCAAACCCAATCATCGAATCTAAATAACAGACTCGAGCTGCCCTGAAGGCCCAGTCAGTAAATGTAGCACATGGTACATCGGCTGATATTAGTCAGAGGCAAGGCCATTAAAATAGATTGCGTTGGATAATAGTTTTGGTTGAATGTCAAAGCCTGGGATTGGACAGCAGGCCCGCTTAATTCTTTGAAGAGAACTTTGAGTGCGTTCTTTCTGTGCTCTTTTATGTTGTAGCTGTGTGAAATGCTAATATTTAATTTTTAAAAATCGTAATATAATTCAGGCCTTAGATTATCGTAAGAACTAATTGCATATCTGGAAAATGCTGTGCGGGCATGAAGCCTGTTTTTTCTTGAGAGAAACACTGAGGTTGCATATATGAAAAGGGGTCTGCCTGTATGTTGAATGACTCTTAACATTGAATAGTTATCAGAAAGGGGGAAAATACGTTGGGTGAAAGGTCATTGATGTCTACTCATGCTGATGGCAAGGGCACTGGCAGATCTGTTAAGACTACTGTAATAAAGTTCTCGTGAATACTGAAAAAAAGAAATGCTTGTATTTACATAGCACCTTCACAACTGTAGACTGTTCAAAAATACTCTACAGCCAATGAAGTACTTTGGAAGTGTATTTACTTTTACCATGTAGGAAATGCAGCAGATAATTTGCACACAGCTAGCTCCTACAAACTGCAATGTGATAGTGACCAGGTAACTTTTTTGTGATGTTTGTTGAGGGATAAATGTTGTCCAGGACACAAAGGATAACTCTGCTACTCTTCTTCGAAATAGTGCTGTGGGATCTTTTATATCCTCCTGAATGGGAAGACAGAGCCGCAGTTTAATAGTGTAACACCTCTCACAGGCCAACATTGCTTCAATATTGCAGTCAACCTAGACTTTTGTGTTCTGGAGTGGGGACTTGAATCTACAACCTTCTGACTCAGAGGTGAAAGTATTACCAACTGAGCCATGGTTGACTAACATTTTTTTAAATAAAATGATTTGTGAGATGTGGGCATCCCTGGCTAGGCCAGCATTTATTGCCCATTTCTAATTGACCTTGAGAAGGTGGTGGTGAGCTGCCTTCTTGAACCGCTGCAGTCCATGTGGTGTAGGTACACCCATAGTGCTGTTAGAGAGGGAGTTCCAGGATTTTGACCCAGTGATAATAAAGGAACAGCGATATGTTTCCAAATCAGGATGGTGAGTGACTTGGAGGGGAACTTCCAGGTGGTGGTGTTCCCACATACCTGCGGTCCTCGTCCTTTTATATGGTAGCGGTCATGGATTTGGAAGATGCTGTCAAAGGAGCCTTAGTGAATTCCTTCAGTGCATCTTGTAGATGGTACACCTGTTGCTACTGTGTGTTAGTGGTGGAGGGAGTGAATGTTTGTGGATGGGGTGCCAATCAAGCGGGCTGCTTTGTCCTGGATGGTGTCAAGCTTCTTGAGTGTTGTTGGAGCTGCACTCATCCAGACAAGCGGAGAGTATTCCGTCACACTCCTGACTTGTAGATGGTGGACAGGCTTTGGGGAGTCAGGAGGTGAGTTACTCATCGCATGATTCCTAGCTTCTGACCTGTTCTTGTAACCACAATATTTATATGGCTAGTCAAGTTCAGTTTCTGGTCAATGGTAACCCCAGGATGTTGATAGTTGGGGGATTCAGTAATGGTAATGCTATTGAATGTCAGATTCTCTCTTGTTGGAGGTGGTCATTGCCTGGGACTTGTGTGACATGAATGTTACTTTCCACTCATCAGTCCAAGCCTGAATGTTGTCCAGATCTTGCTGCTTTTGAACATAGACTGCTTCAGTATCTGAGGAGTCACGAATGGTGCTGAACATTATGCAATCATCATTGAACATCCCAACTTCTGACCTTATGATGGAGGGAAGGTCATTGATGAAGCAACTGAAGATGGTTGGGCTGAGGACACTACCCTGAGGAACACCTGCAGTGATGTCCTGGAGCTGAGATGACTGACCTCCAACAACCACAACCATCTTCCTTCATGCGAGGGACGACTCCAACCAGTGGATTCCCTGATTCCCATTGACTCCAGTTTTGCTGGGGCTCGTTGATGTCACACTCGGTCAAATGCTGCCTTGATGTCAAGGTCAGTCACTCCCACATGCAACTCTCAATGTAACTGATCTTGTGGAAAAACGGAACAGTAATCATGCTGTTGTGATGAGAAACAGGCAAAAAGGGAATCATTCACGCCTAGATGGTGAATCTTTCACAGGAGGAAGAAAGCGTCTGTAGACCCTATTGTCAGGGTTGTTTCACAGCTGGGCTGAAGTATGGTGACCTTTTACTCCTATGATATGTAACTGCATTGCTGGTGAAATCTGTCAAAAATAAAGATTAAGCTGATTTTAAAATGCATGTACTGTTGTTTCTGCACCCAGATTATATTTCATGACATGGTACATTATTTGGCTAACAATTGCTCCAGGTATGATATACTGAATGCATCCTCCACCCCTCTAACTTCGATGATTCAATTTTCACTGACCTCAGGGTGCACAGGCTCTAGCCAGGAATCTTGCTCCTAACTTCCATTCAGTGGCAAGTGTTTGTGTAGAAAATACACTCACAGGTGGAGTCAGGATCAGTCTCATCCTTTCAATAATCTACCAGTGCTTAGTATCTAGACTGACACCTGAAAAATTGTTTCTTTGGACAAGGTAAAGGGGGAGTGACAGTGCACATGGAGCTGTAGCCCATTATGACCCAAGAATTCCAGAAAATGAACATCGAGGGAAGAAACGCTGTCAATACAATAATTCAGATCTCCACTCAACCTTGTGCGATCATCCGGTTCAGAGGATACTCTTATGGTAGGGGGTGGACCATTAGCTTATCAGCCTGTCAATGGAACAGCAAAGTATTGAGTCTGGTTGTAAATTATTGACGCATTAATTAATGACAGCACTGAACAATGGGGCCCAAATTCTGTGAACACAAGAGACTAATTTTCTGGACTCATTACACAAAATATCACATTAGTGAGCGGAAGATATCATTTAAATTTGAACAAGCAATATTGCACTCATCAAAGTCTCGTAATATAAAAAACATTACAAACTAATAGTGCCCATTTATTATTGTGACAGGGACATGTTTTCTTAAATAAGTACGATTTACCTGCTACTTCTCATTACATCCAAAATTAATATAACGTAACAGTTAATCGGGTGTAAAAGGAGACTCCCCAAGTACTTTTATTCACTGTCTGGCTGCTCATCTGCTGCTTAAAACCTTAACTCATGCCTTTGTCATCTTTAAACGTGACTATAGCGTTGCCCTGCTGGCTAGCCTCCCACCTTTTGCCCTCCATAAACCTGAGTTCATCCAAAAGTGCTGCTCACATCCACTTGAACAAAGTCCCATTCAGCCATCATCCCTGTGCTCGCTGACCTACATTGGTTCCTGACTGGGCAATGCCTCAGTTTTAAAACTCCCATGCTTCTTTCCAAATCCTTAAATGACCTTTTGAGTCTGTATGACCCTTCTTCAGGTCATATGGACTCAAAACGTCAACTCTGTTTCTCTTTCCACAGATGCTGCTGGACCTGCTGAGTTTTTCCAGCATTTTCTGGTTTTGTTTTGGATTTCCAGCATCAGCAGTACTTTGCTTTTACCTAAATGACCTTGTCTCTCCCTATTGCTGTAATTTCCTCCAGCCCCAGAACCCTTAGAGATCTCTGCACTCTGCCAATTCTGGCCTCTTGAGCAATACCCGATTTTCGTTGTTCCAGGTTGGTGACCAGGCTATCAGCTGGCTTGGTTCTAAGCTGAGGCATTCCCTCACGAAGCCTCTTTGCCTCTGTCCCTCTCTTTACTCCTTTAATGTGATTGTTGCATACATTTAAGGCTGGGATAGACAGATTTTTGGTCTGTCAGGGAATTAAGGGATATGGGGAGTAGGCAGGAAAATGGAGTTGAAGCCCAAGATCAGCCATGATCACATTGAATAAGGCGGAGCAGGCTCGATGGGTTGCATGTTCTACTCCTGCTCCTATTTCTTATGTTCTTATGTTAAAACCCACCTCTTCAACCAAGTTTTTAGTCACCTGTTCTAATATGTGGCTTGGTGTCAAATTTTGTTTAATAACTCCCGCTGCGATTCACTCTAGAATGTGTCACCACTGTTGTTTTTTTTCTTTTACTTCCAGGAAATCACATAGCTATAGGATCACCAACTTTGGCTGGATATACTCCTGGAAATAAAAGCATGTGACACTCACACCTCCAACTGCCCCAGCTTAACGTTCCTGTCATTGGTGGCCTGACCAGCTCATCATCACGGTGTCCCACTTTCTCCACCAATTGGAAAGCACATATGTTTCATTACCTGGTTGGATGATTCTTGACAGGAATCATCCTCCCTCCCCACTCCCCACCAATCCCCAGCCCCGCCCCACCATCTCAAATATTTTTATAATCAATCAAAGGGTTCAAATAATATTTTACGATGTCTCTATGATTTTTCTCCAGAATTTCTTGTGGAATTGCCAAGGAGATTAATGCCCCATTCCTAGAGACTCTAGGAATTGCTGGAGGGGTAGCCACCGCACACAACTTGACAGGGTAGATGCTGAGAGTTGTTTCCCCTTGTGGGAGAGTCTAGGACCAGAGGGCATAATCTCAGAGTAAGGGGGCACCTGTTGAAAACAGAGATGTGGAGGAATTTCTTCTCTCAGAGGGTAGTCAATCTGTGGAATTCTTTACCTCAGAGGGCTGTAGAGGCTGGGTTGTTAAGTATATTCAAGGCTAGGACAGACAGATTTTTAATCACTAAGGGAGTCAAGGGTTATGGGGAAAAGGCAGGCTTATCAGGCTTATCAGATCAGCCGTGATCTCATTGAATGGCAGAGCAGACTCAATGGGCCGAATAGCCTACTTCTGCTTCTATGTCTTATGGTCTACGGCTGCTGGGGTGGAAAGATCAGGGAGCTGGATTGATAGGCGGGCAGTTGTAAGGAAGTCAGGATACTCCAGCCATGTGGCAGGCTTAATGAGCTTGTCTAGGAGCTTCTGACCTCATATTTGCGCTGTCACGAAAACCACCTATTCCCGGCTCAGAAACATTGCCCAACTTTGCCTTTGTCTCAGCTCATCTGCTGCTGAAATCAGCATTCCTACATTCATTACCTCGAGACTCAACTATTCCAACGCACTCCTGACTGGTCTCCCGCATTCTACAAGCTTGAGCTCACTAGAACCTCTGCTGCCTACATCTTAACACCCAGCAAATTCCATTCCCCTATCACCCCATGCTTGCCGACCTACACTGGTCCTAGGTTAAGCAACATCTCAACTTTAAAATTCTCATCCTTATTTTCAAATCCCTCCATGGGCTCGCCCCTCCCTATCTATAACCTCTTCCAGCCTCACAACCCTGCAAGATACCCATGCTCCTCTAATTCTGGCATATTATGGAATCCCACTTATTATCGCTCCACCATTGGCGGCCACACCTCCAATTGCCTAAGGCCAAAGCTCTGGAATTGCCTCCCTACACCTCCCCGCCTCGCTACCTCACTTTCCTCCTTTAAGTCACTCTGTAAAACCTACTGTAGAGTAAAGGGTTAACATCAGGAGCACCTGACACTGATGTACCAACTGATGGAACAATGATGCAATGTCACATGACTAAGAGACTGAGACGTGGTGGGAAGCTGAAGTATAATCCAATGTAGAGTACTGAGAGGAATACAGATCTGTAAATAAGCTAGAATGGGTGTTACGAATAACGATCTATGGTAGCATTCTTAGGGTAACAGGCAAACCCTAAAGAACCCTCATCTGGACCCTCAAACCCAAGATGAAACACCTATTCATTTGACTAAGCTTTTGCTGATCTGACCTCATGTCTCCTTAAGTGCTTGGAGCCATACTTTGCTTTATGATACTCCTGGGAAACACCTTTGGATGTCCCATTATGTTAAAGATGCCAAATCTGTATAAGTTATTGTTGTTCTGCCTCCCTTGCTCATATTCTGAATATTCTGCATCGCTCCTTTGAAAACTCAAATGCACAATCCAGCCTGTCCCGCCTCCTCCCTGTATCCTCACAGTGTTGGTATCAAGACTCATCCGCTCCCTCTCCTACTCTCCAGCCCCTGCTCCCTCTTACAAATAATGTTCTTAAAAACCCCAGCTTGATGTCGCCTATCCCCTTGATTACCTTGCCTTTTTTTGAACAGATTTTGTCCTTTCACCAACATTTCTCGATTCTTAAACTGTTGTTAATTACTGAATATCAAATTCAGGAGAGCAGATGTATTATTTTTTAATCAGCACATTGTTTGATCTCATATAATTCATGTGATAATTCCAGTGAGATATCATAAACAGAAGGTGCCTGATATAAGCAAGTGGTGTCATCAGCATATATTAACACACTGGCTGGCTTGAAAGCTTCGGGCGAATTGTTAATGAAGTGAGTAATTACACGAAAACTCAAAGTAGATCTGTGTGGGATACCAACCAGCGAAGGTTCTAATTGGATGTCAATCCACTCAATACTGCTGGCCTTTCAAATCTGTTCGAGTTGAGACAAAGGAGACAGAAATTGCTTTTCAGTGGGAATGGAAGTAAGTCATGTTACTTGCTGGCAAAAACTGGAGACCAGCACATCAAATATCTCCAGCAGGTGCCAAACAATTTAACCTCCAGTAGAAGCACAGTGGATGTGTTTTGCATATTCTGGGATAACAGAAAATATCAAGAGCTTTTTGAATTAAAGCCAAATTAAAACTGCAGTGCCCTATAATTGCATTGCTGCAGATATATAGGTGGGAGGTAGAGAACCTCAGCCTTTTTTTTTGTAGATATATCCTTTTAGCACCATCTGTTGTGGAGCTAATTGTGTTTTTTGTAATGAGGGTAAATATTGCAATAGGCCTGCTTTGTGCTTTGACGCCATCGACCTTTGCCCTATGCCCCCCTCCGGGCTTTGCATTTGTGACTGGTGAGAACCCGGGGTGAGAAGTGGAGGCCACCCATGTGACAGTGCGAAGGCTGAGACTGTTGGAAAAATGTTGCTCATCATTTATTGAGGGTAGTGTCAGAGTGGGTTTCTTTGGGTTAGCTTCCTTGGATCGAGACACCAAGAGAGAAATAATTTCAGTCTGGTTATGGATCAGCACAATTCTAAATAGGAAACAGTCAATCTTTACACGAAGATAAATTGAGAGTTGGGGATCAACGTAAATACAGATACACGCACAGACACACACACAGGCAGACATGCGCACATGGAAACACGTGCAAACAGACACAAACGCATATGCATGCTCAAAGCCAACAGGATGCTTGTAACTGTTGGAACGATAATATATTGACCCGGATTCAGCTGAATGACCAGGACGAGAGAATATCACCCAGTGTGCAACCAGCCTGTAAATTTGTGAAGAGCGTATTTGTAATTTGATCTTTTTTATGGAAGTGTTTTAAAACCATAACCAAAGTCTTCCAGGTGATATTAATAGACAGAAATTTAATGCATTTCATTTGACATTTCTCTCCTCTCTCAACACAAGCGAATCCCTGTTAGCAACTTCGCTTTAGAATGCATACCGTATGAAGACGTTAAATCTTCGCTTTTAGGCTCATATGTTAGGTTCGTGGGTACAAAACAGCTTAGGTTCAGGGGTGGTTGCATGGGGTTGTAGATAGAATAAATGTTGCTCAGGGCTGGAGGAGGTCAGTGAACACTGATAGGGTAGCCGGTGATCATAAAAGAGCACAGGGGGTGTCAGAGATTGTGGGAGGAGCTGGTGATATCATAGGGGGTGGTCCATTGGTGGGGAGAGAAGCAAATTAGCATGGAGGGGCTGGGAAAAAACAATCCTGCTCCTTCAGGCCCATGCTGGAAAGGTACTTACCTCTTCCCTGGCAGCGGTCCTTGCCTCCCTTTAGCTGTCGGGTTTCCCAAGGCTTGAGAAACCTAGCTGACTAGGGATAAACCCGGAAGCAAGGCAAATGTCTGAGGTACAGAGCCTCATTAAAATATTTAAATGAGCAATTTGCTCCTTAAGAGGGAGTTAGTTGCCCACCGGCAACAACCCACACCCTTCAACCCACCACCTTTAAAACCAGAAGTGGGTGGGTTCGAGATGAGTTGGGTTTGGGTAAGATGTTTAATTTTTTTTACATCTCACTTGATCCAAACCCACCCAATTTGGAGTTAAAATTTCCCTCCATGAATTTGCAGACAAGTGGAGCTGGAGGTCATCAAATCTGTGGACAGTCCTGTCCTCATCTGACACAGGCCTGTGGGTGGTTTCAGAAACAAAGGGCTGAATTGTTCCAGATTTGCACTAAGTGCAATATCGGGTGGGAAAAATTATATTTTACCTGCCCGCCACAATGGCGGCTTCTCGCGCATATTGTCCCAATTCCGCCTCATTAATTATGCATCCCAGGGAAACATGCCATTTCGATTCGCCCACTACGCCATCACCTCATCGCCTCATCAGGCTCGTCAGCCACGCGCACACCTCTCAATGCTTCCAGCCCAGGACCACTGCAAAGAGGACATGGCCCCAAAAACAAGAAGACTGCACCCCCCAAGTTTAGTGACACATCCCTTGAGCCGCTTTTGGGCACCGTGGAGGCCCACTGTGATGTCCTCTACCTCCGCTCTGGCTGCAGGAGGGGCAGCTACATTACCACTCTACCACTCTGACTTGGTAGGCAATGGCAGTGGTGATCAGTGCCAATGCTGCACAGAAGAGGTTGGCCATCCAATGCAGATAGAGGATGAATGATCTCATCTGTGCGGCCAGGGTAAGGCAGCCATCTCATCACTCTAAACTCACACACTCAAGCCCATCACACATTCACTGGCATCTCACTCACTGCCAACTCAAGGGGCATCACCACCCATTCTCTCACACACACCCTCACATGTCCATCTGGCTTCACCTCCTCTGGAGACTGCCTTCTTAACCCTCATCATCTTGAGGCCACTTGCACAGATCAATATGTGCCCCACACACACATTGGGTTACCCTCCTTCTGCAGTGCAGCTCTCGTCCTGCAGCCTCTTCCCTTGCCTGAAGCCACTTCTCCACCTTCCACAAACAAACCCTAGCCCTGCAGCCATTGAAAATCCACCCACATGTGGCTGGTCTGGTAGATCGAGACCTGCCCGTGAGCCCCCCTAAAAGTGTTGTGGCGCTGTCTGTGAAGCCTGGTGCTGATGACTGCAAGTGCTGCCTGAAGCAAGGTAGGCAAACAAAGCTTGAAGTCCCGAGTGAAGTGCAGCTCGTCAAGTGCACGCCTTATATACGCTGTTGTGAAACATGTTGGCGGGGTGGAGGATCCAGCAGGGGGCGATGATTCTGGCGGGTTGGCCTTACAATGATGTGCAGCTGTATAACAATGAGGTACCCGACGTCCACCATTGAAGGGCTGAGTGGACGATTGCAAACTGGTTTCACGATGTCGTGAAACCGATTTTTGGCTTCCTCGCCATATTGTCCGCTCACGCTGTAGATGTTCCTGTAGATGTAGATGAATGTCAGTGGGAGTGGAACATTCCACCCAAAGGCTGGGATCTTCCTGTCCTGCCCGCTGCAAGAATGGAAATTCCTCCCCAAAGTCAATGGGCCTCCGGCTGACCCGTCAAATTTTCCCTCCCGCCTGCGACGATTTCTGCCACAGGTGAGACCGGAAAATTCCAGCCTTAAAGGCAGGGTTGGAAAACCTGAGCTGACCCTTTGGCAAACTTTAGCCACCTTCAGCCACTATCTTGGCTATGGCTAGCTGAATCTATACAGAGCGGGAATTGAACCTGACACCTGCTGGCCTGCCTGGCCCAGAAACATAATCAGATTATTGTGATTGAGAAGGTACACACGAATTTCCGACTGGTGCTTCCAGTGCACATGGCATCACACTAACAGTGCAACATCAGAAAATTACCCTTTAAGAAATACAAGCCATTTGGCTCAGTGCACTGCTCAGTATGAACTCAGTGATACCGACCAGTGAGGCCAGATCTATTTTCTCTGCTGCCTTGGTTCATCTGAACCTTGGACAACAGGAGAAGGGCTGCCATGAACCCCAGTGGGTTAAGGAGAGGTAAAAATCAGCCAGGATTCTCATGCTTCATCACTGTACAGTGCAACATGCACAGGTTGATGGTTGACTGTGATGTTTTCTGTAGTTGAGTAGCTTGACAGTACTAACTAGGCAAGCTCACCTATCAGAAATGACCAATTGCTTTGAGATATTGGAGGATCACCCCGGCCTGTGCAAACAAACCAGAGGCTTTTCCGGAAAAGCGGGAAGGCAATGAAATAATGGGCTGCATTTTACCATTCATGTCAAGACCCCAATGTTGGAACCATACGGAGGTCCTGAGCCCACCTGTAGACTCAGACCGTTGGAGCAACCTTTACCTAAGACGGCCTCCTAATTGGCCACCTTCATGCCCACTAACCCTTTAAGGATGGCGGGCGGATCAGGAAAGCAGGAGGTCCATTAGGAGGTCTCATTGCAGTGTCTGGTTGACAGTTCTACCAGGAGAGATGAGTGTTGCTGGAGAAGAGGGTGGAGGGCTGACCTTCCAGAAGATTGCCTGTGGCCATTCCTGGACCTACATGTAAACATTCCAACTCCCTGATGCTGACAATTAATTTAGTCACCCGTGGCACACTGACCTCCCAGCGAGAGACCTCCTCCACAGTGTTCCCGGGCTCCCAGAACAGCGGGAGATCTGTGCCATACTGGGAAAGGCTGGGGGAAATTGGCCCTCGATTGGAGCCGTCCTTGGCTTCATGGCCTGTCCACCTCTGTACAGCAGGCTGCCAATTCCCATGGCAGCCATCCCCTGGGATAGTTGCCCGGAAGTGGGACAATGTCAGGGAGCTTTACTGAATGGGCTTCTCATTGCTTTCTGGGCACCTCACCCCACTCCGCCCCCACCTCCAGACCCATTTCCATGGGGCCAGAAAAATTCAGCCCAACTTAAAGCACAGAACTCCCAAGTGTTGCGAGCTGCAACAAATCGACTGGTTCAACTGCAATATTCATAATCTTGCTTTATGCTGCAGGCATTCATCCAGAGTTAGTTCTAAATGGTAAGCAGCGCTGGGCCCCGACTAACAGCCAGGCAGTCATCTCCATTTAGTTTTTATACTTCTCAGGCCTGAGCCTGTCTCACTGGAAGGTGAAGTGAGCGATTAGCTGTATGTAGCACCACATTCATTTTACAACAAAGCAGCTTTTGCAGTTTCTCATTGAACAGTGATTGACAATTCACTTCAAGATTCCAGTTCAGAAGAATTGTTTTTCCCTCAGGTTGAAAGAGAAGTTCACAGTTCTGGGTCCCTTTGGGTTGGAAAGTAAAGAAGCATCTTCAAAGATCCCATTCTGAGATTCCTATTCCCCTAGTAGAGTTCTTTCAGTGCCCTGGCAATGCTGTGATGTTTCTCTTCCCGCATCAACTTTAATTTTCATCTCCCTATCCACAAAATGGAGGCTTAAGTGATGAGGTGCATAATACAACATGTCTGATGATACAGAAGCTCCTAGTTATCACTGGGATTTTATATACTTAGTACATTGTAATGCTGCTGTGGTTAATGTACACGTTGATTTTAGAAAAATCAGGGGAAGTTGCAAGTTAATAAATGTCTGGTAAATGGTTAATATTGCTCCTTTCTGAGGCTTTAGTTGATAAATTCTCTGCTGTGAAACTGAACCATTTAGGCCAGGCAGACCTCAGAATCTATCCCAACCTGTACTGTTAGCTCATCTCAATGAAATAGTCTTATGCTCTTGTCTCCAGGATCTGAATAGTGTGAATGGGAGTCCAACACCAAGACATTATCCAGAGTGACTCTCCAGTGCTGCATTGTCAAAGCTGAGGCCTTTTGAGTGAGATCCTTATCTGTTCAGATGTATGTTAAAGATCCCATGGCAGTCTGTAACAAAGAGTAAGGAATTTTCGCCACGTCCTATCCAGCATTCCTCATTTAGCCAACACCAACAAGGAAAGTAGATTACCTGGTCATCCTTCTCGTTGTTGTGTCAGGAACACCATTGAGGTACAAAGGCTGCCAAACTTGCTTATGTCACAGACAGCATTTACATGTGTTTTTACTGCCTATGATCAGTGTGTTCTGTATGTGTGCGCTTCTTTACCTTCAGAGTGATTGTCCCAATTTAAGTAATTACAGCAGCAAACTTTTTGTGAAATTAAAAATAAGGAAGATTATTTATTATCACACTCTTGCCCCGGAGGGTTAAAAATGTGACATCTCACTCACTCTCAAGGTGTGAAAGTCATTTCACAGGATGTATAATCGACCTAGCCACCCACCTTATTTGGAAAAGGGCTTTGGACTTATAACAGGTCACATAGTGAGGCAGCTATGTTTATTGCCTGCTTTTAAATCAACAAGAAGCTTTTCTGCAGACAGAAATCCATCAGATTCCACTGGAAGCCATCAACCAGTTGCAAGACATCCAAGCAGCCAAGGTAACAAACAGCAATACCTTGAAAATGGGAGATTTCCCACACTATCATTCACACAAAGATTAGATACAGATGAAGGTAAAACAATACAATTACAATTTGTGATTATCTCCACCTCTTTAGTGGCAGGCCTGTAGTTTCTTAGATGAGGGTGATGCATTAGTTGAAGTGGAGGTCTTGTAAGGTGAAGGCTTCTCAGTAAGCTGTGAGGTTTCTTGTGGTTGAACTTCCAGGAGGCTGGTTCTCATGAGATCATTCATCTTCTTTCTTCACTGGATGGCTAACCTCTTCTATGCAGTGTTGGCACTGACCACCACTGGCACCACCTCCCAAGCCGGCATGGTGACACGGAACAGGTTGGGGAAAGCCCTTCTCTTTGTTAGAAATCTCCCATTTTCAAGGTATTGCTGTTTATTACCTTGGCTGATTGGATGGTTTGCAACTGGATGATTGCTTACTTGGAGAAGGGGGAGGAGTGACCTCAAACAAATGAAGAGGCTGTAAAGCTAGGGCATTACTGGGGAAGGTGTGTGTGGGTGGGCACATATTGATCTGTGCAAGTGGCCTCAAGATGGTGAGGGCTGAGGAGGCGGTCTCCAGAGGAGATGAGGCCAGATGGAGATGTGAGAGTTTGTGTGAGAGGTGATGTCCCTTGAGCTGGCAGTGAGTGAGATGCCAGTGGATGTGAGATGGGCTTGTGAGTGTGTGAGTTTAGAGTGATGAGATGGCTGCCTCACCCTAGCGACATGAATGAGATCATTCATCTTCTTTCTTCACTGGATGGCTAACCTCTTCTATGCAGTGTTGGCACTGACCACCACTGGCACCACCTCCCAAGCCAGCATGGTGACACGGATGGGCCTCCTGCGGCCAGAGTGGGGGTAGAGGAGATTGCAGCAGGCTCCAACAGTGTCCAGAAGGTGTCCCAGGGATGTGTCACTGTATCAGGGGTCTGTACTCTTCTTGGCTTTTGGGACTGTGTCTTCACCAATGACCTTCTGGGCTGGAAGCACCGAGAGGTGTGAGCACAGCTGCACTTCAAAGTTCATGTCTGGCAAGAGAAAGTGGCAAGGTGATGGCATGGCAGGTGAAGGAGGCCACCCACCGGCAAAACGCCGTGTTTCCCAGGAATGCATGATTAATGAGAACGGATTGGGACGATATGGCATGAAAACCCGCCATTGCGGCCAATAGGTAAAATGTCCTTTTTCCCAGGGATGGAGGTCTGGAGGACACCGGACCTTAAGGTGGGGGTGGGGTGGGTGTGCCCATTTAAGAAGGGAGCTTCTGATCGAGGTGCTTCTCACCACCCCCCTTCCCATCCTAAATGTAACTTTGATGTATTCCGGGCTTCCCTAAGGGCCACAACTGGGGCAAGGGTGGGCTTGCCTGCCTCAGTGTAAAATCGCTGTATGATCGGGGTGAACAGGACCCTGGAGGGAATCCCATCCCTTCAATTTCACTTTCCCCTGCCCGCCAGGTTGTGATGTCCCCCATTGACAAATTTCTGGTCTGCCTTAGATACTCTGTCAGGCTCAACAGCAATGGTCCTTGGTGTAAATAGACCCCGTATCCCTTTACACTCAGGAGTTCACCCACACTGCCCATTATCTCTGTGCACAACAGTCTGACCTGGAGATGCAGCAATGAGATTCCGTGTCCCTCATTATAAAGACTGCAAGCCATTATTTTCTGCATATGTTCTCATCTGCACAGCTATAATTGTCTTTGAACATGGGGGGATTTACTGAAAAATCTGGATATCTTTGACTAGTGTATTTTATAATTGCTAAGTGAGCAAATAGAGAAACGTTTGAACTAAATCTAACAGCAATACAAATTGATATCGAATCGCTTCTCAGAAATACAATAGTAAAGTACACTCAGCTTTCAGTAGGTCAAAGAAACACTGTTCTTGGGTATATTCTTTCCTATGGAAGTTGACCCATTCTCTAAGCCTAGGCTGGCTTTCTTCCCCTTATTACTTGGCAACCTTACCACTGCACAGGAGTTAAGGCAGCTTCACTCCTTCCATGTCCAGGGTTTGCTGCCAACATAAACTAGTTACTGCCCCCTGAGGGGAGAGTCCTGGAGACTGACCCATGCTATTTTCAGAACGAATGGTGTCCTTCAAGCACTCAGCCTAGATAGTGCACTGGAAATGTTGAACACTCCTCCCATCATTAGACCAGAAGACAGGTGACACACAAAGTGCCAGTTCGCCAAGTGTGACTATACATCTCCCACTCTTTCTGTGAGCTGCATGTGAAACATTTACGGATCTACTTAACTTAAAATGTACTGCTTCAAAATAAATTACACATAAATCTTTCCATGGTAAAATCGTTGAAGATCATTTATTACGACATCCCCACTGTTGAAAACCTTGCTGATGCTGACCATTTAGAGTCACAATTGAAGGATGACTACTTGGGTGAGATAACCAGCAGTCGCCTTACCAAGGAATGAATGATTCAGGAAGGGAAGGAGAAAAACAAATGGACTCAATACTCAAAAATCTGCCCTCCGGATGCCTCAAATCAAGATTCATTATGTTTTTTGGTTAATTCTTTTCCTCCTCTTCCATGCTGTGACTCCTCACTGGTGTACCGTTCCAGTGGTGCAGCTGGCCTCCAGTACCTCACTGAAGTGCATCCTTCACATTAAGCACCTTGACTATTTTTTTTTCTCTGAGGGAGTGGTAATTGATTCAGTTGCAGCTTTAGCACCACATCCTCCTCTGTCTTTGCCTTTTGTCCATTGGCAGTCACTCACTCCCCCGTTAGGGAAAGCAGCCTTTCTAATATCTGCCTGCAGGGCTCTCAAGGTGAAGGGTAATGATTGTCATTGTGTTTGCCAACTGTGAAGCTAATCCGCTGTGCACTCAGCCATTTTTGCAGATTATAGGGGATTTAAAAAGCTCAAGATCATGTTAGTTATGGAAACTGTTATGGAAGCTATTTCCACTCAGTTGTGTAGGTGACTCCACTCTGCGTAATTAAAATTGTTCTCCATTTGATGATTACATAGAAGAAAATAGAGTGTATAAGAGAAGGGAATAAAAGGAGAGAAACAATTTTAAAAGGGGTTTAGTGCTGATCCTATTTTTAATGGTGGGGCCCACCAATCTTTGAGGTGCATTGATGTTGGAGGATGGTAAACAGTAGGCTTGCTCATGGGGAAAGTGTCAAGTTTCACTTTTGTACCTTTGCAGGTGGGGAGATGGGAAGAGTCACCCCAGAACATTGTTGCCCGTCTTCAGGCATTTAGCTTCAGGAATGCCAGGGGTGTTATCATGTAGGGAATGGTGCAGGGGAAAAGCACCCAAGGATAAAGAGTAACATACTTCTAACAAAATGAAAAGGAGGAATATAAATTAATTTTTAATTGTGTATCAGTTGTATTTAATTATATACACGTGGAAGGTATGAATTAGAGTTTTACTTGAGCATGCATAAAGAGGCACTTACTGAATCCAAGGGTGATTAAGTTAGGAGGTTTATGCTTGTAATGTTTCACTCTGTAAATAAATATAAGACTGAATAAAGATTGGCTCCAGTATCATCCATCACTTTCTGGACTAGAACATTAATGACTTCTTAAGGTTTCTCTTTTTGCTTCCTTTCACCTCTTTGGGTGATCACCAATTCCCCAAAAAACAGATCTGCCCCTAGACCTCTGCTGACACAGTTCTCTATTCATTAATATGAGGTATGCAAGATCAGTCAGACCTCATATTAATGGAGACTCTTTTCTGGCAAATGTTTCCTCTCCTGGTAGCTTCATATCTTCGCTCACCACCTCACTGTAACTATATAATTGAAAATAGAAACTCAGTGTTTGAAACTTTGCAAAATGAGCCTATGTCCTAGCAGTCCACAGTACAGATCTTTGGATACCATCTTGAAATGCCGCACTGTGCTGCCCCACAACAAGCTTCATCTTTAAAGTTATTCCACAGAGAACAGATTTACCGGTGAAAGGCAAATGCAATGCACAAAGTCAATTCAGTCCTTTGTAGATAACCTGTGTAATATGGACCAGAGGAGGATTCCAACTGCGTTCAAAATCATAAATACATTCTTCATAAACCATTTGATGATTACATAGAAGAAAATAGAGTGTATAAGAGAAGGGAATAAAAGGAGAGAAACAATTTTAAAAGGGGTTTAGTGCTGATCCTATTTTTAATGGTGGGGCCCACCAATCATTGAGGTGTGTTGATGTTGGAGATTTTCTCCAGAGAGCAGAATTTTTCTGATTGCCAGTTGTGTATTCATGGTTATCTTGTTTACAGCGTTAGGTGAGAGTTCAGCTCCCCTGTGCAAGATAATACCCAGTTCCATCTCTTCACTTCCTTTGACTTGAGGGCTACTGCTATGTGTTTAGGCTGAATATCTAACACCAACTCATAGATGTGACAGAAATTGTACCATTTTATTTTGTTCTATCTTGCTACTAAGTTCCAATCTGTCTGATTAGATTGAATCAGAGGATGCACAACTTCAGCATGCTAGCTTCAAACCCCATATATTACCCATCACCAAAACTACTTACTAATGCCTGTAAAATAATTCCTGTCTCTCTCACTACCTAACTCCCATTGCCACAGAACCTCTTGCATTGTTTCCAGTCCCGATGAGCCAGAATGTACGCTGTGTTTGCACCCATTACAGGATGGTTTTGTGACCAGACCAGAGTGGCTTAGAATGGCGAGATGTACGGAAGGAGTGGCATTCTTGTTGCCCAGGGTTGGGTAAGGAGGTGTGAATTGGGGCTTACAAAATAATATCCCATCTGGTGCAATCAACTGAAACATTGTCGCAGTTATAAAATTAATTTACAAGAAATGTGCTATCTTCTTCACCCAACACTGTTGGCAATGCTATGTTGCTGTAGGAGCCACATTTACTTTACCCCTTCCTGTTCCTGCATAGGACGGGCTCCCAAAGGAGAGTGCTGATAGCACTGGATGCCCCCTATGAATATTTTACTGAGCTTGAACCTGAGATCACCCCAGCTGTTGAAAATGGGCTCCACATTCGATATATAGTACTCCAATGGGCCCAAAATCCTGCTGCCCACATTCTGTCCAACTCTAAGTACCTGCCACCGATCCATCAATCTGGTCCTTGCCATTTGCTAATGTCACCTGATTCCACTGCATCGTAATTAAGATCCTTGTCCTCATCTACAGATCCACTCAGGGCCTCACTTCACCGTATCTCGGCAGCCTCCACCAACCATCCTATCTAATGGCCTTTGGTCCTCTGACTCTGTCCTCTTCTCCATCTTCTACTCCCTCCATTCCAGTATCAGTGGCACAATCTTCAGTCTTCTCCTTGAGCTCTCCCACACCTTGGTTTCTGTTTGATGTAAGGGCACTTTGGGACACTTCCTACTTCAAGGCACAACATAGATACAAGTTGCTGCAAAAAAGAAAAACATGCACTTACATAGCCTTTCACAGCCTCAGGATGCTCCAAAACACCTTACAACCATTGAAATCCTTATGAGCTTTAGTCACTGTCGTAAAGTAGGAAATGCTGCCGTCAATTTGTACACAGCAAGCTCCCACAAACAGCAACACGGCAACAACCTGATAATCTGCCTTTTAGTGATATTGGTTGAGGGATGAATATTGACCAGGGGAGCACTGACCAAATCTTCTTTGATCTTTTGCATCTACTTGAAAGTGCAGACAGGATAGGTTTAAGACCTATCCAAAAGATGGCACCTCTGACAACGAAGCACACCCTTAGTACTGCACTGAGGTATTAGCCTGGACTCTTTATGCTTAAATGTCTGGAGTGAGGCTTGAACATGCAACTTTCAATAATGACAAGTTAATGTGCTTCCGAAGTAACACCATGGGCGGAATCGTCCCAGGTTTGCACAAGTGCACTAACAGAAGGGAAAAAGTGTTTACCTGCCGGCGGCTTTTTGCACCGTATCATCCCATTCCTGGCGCGTCCCGCCTCATTAATTATACGTTCATGGGGAACTCACCAGATCGCTGGCAGGCAGGCTTGGATTTGGCCACTACGCCATGACCTCAGCATATCCTCACTTCGGTTGCCATATTTAAAGCTCACTAGAGTGTAGCCTAGTTCACGTCTTCAGACCAGGACTGCTCCAGGTAACAGGTGGCCTCGAAAGCTAAGAAGACGGCAGCCCCCAAATTTAGTGAGACCTCTCTGGACACAGTGGAAGGCCACCCGCGATGTCCTCTAACCCCGCTCTGGCCACAGGAGGTCTACTGAATCACCAACCTGGCCTGGGAAGAGGTGGCAGCGGCAGTCAGCGCCACCGGAGCACAGGGGAGGTCAGCCATCCAGTGCAGGGAGAGGATGAATGCTCTCATCCGTTCCGCCAGGGTAAGTCAACCACCTCATCACTCTCAGCTCACGCTCACAAACCCATCACGTATCCACAGGGATTTTACACCTCAAGGGACAACATCACTGACTCTCATGCTGAAGCCGGCTCACAACAGCAGGGAGAGGTCCCAGAATGGGGAGCCCACATTAGGCTCATCACTCACTTTGAGATGTGTGTCATCGCGCTGACTGCTGAGGACGTGGACCGTGCCTGAATGACGGTGAGGTCGACGGTGAACACCTCTCTTATGGATTCTGCACCACAACATCCCTCTCTCAACACAACTGTGAGTGCTCTCTATCCTGCCTTTGACTCTGCTGCCATGCACTCATTATCTCTACTTTGGTTCACAGGGAGCTCTGCCAAATGACCAACACCCTCAGCCAGCCAGTTCCTCAGCTCCATCCACATCCTCACCTCCAGCCAAGAGGACACCTCCTCCATTGAAGAGCTGGAAATAAGCAGCCTGGAAGACCGGTCACAGCGCTTATCCTCCACCACCAGCGCAGACACACACCTCAGTGGGACCTAGATCTAGAGCAGGCTTCGGTTCACAATCTGGTGGTCACTGCACGGAGAATTGTCTGCAGCAGGAGGAGGTAGGTTCAGCTGAGCTCCCTGGCACTTGGAGAACTGCTGGGGAAGAGGTATCTGTGAGGTCCACATCAGATGATGAGTCTCTGGATTTGGCCTTCCAACTCATTAGGGAGAGTCAGCAAAAGGCGGGGGAACATCTCGCAGAGCTGTTGAAAGCCCTCAACAAAGTGGCCCACAAGTCAGAGGAGTGCATCCGCACCCTCTCTGAGGAAATGGTGCCCACATGTGAGTACATGGACATCTCCATGGGGAGGATGGCAGACGCCAGGGAAACCCTGGTCCAGCAGAACGTGGAGATGCACGCAGACCTGCACTCCGTTGCGGTAGCCATGGGTGAGTTCCTGCAGTGGCAACAGGAGAGGGAAACGGGACACCTCAACATCCCACCAGTGCTCTTTCCCCTCAAGACGTCAGGCCAGGGCCCTCAGGCAGCCGAAGGGGGGAGGAGCGGCAACTGGACACCCCTGGGTCATTCATTCAGGAATCACAGAGGTTGTCCTTTCCCTCCGAGTCCCTTTGCCTGTGACCCCCTCAACCTCATCTTCTGTCACCACAGAGGGAGCACAGGAGGACAATCAAAGCAAGTTTGGGCTCCCAAGGCCTCGGCTCTTGGAGGATGCACACCAAAGTCATCAGAGGCAACAGGGTCAGCCATTACACAGGCTGCAGATGTCAGGGCAGCACCTAGAAGAAGTGGTAGACCTAGAAACGTTAAGAAATTCTGATCATAAGTGGTTGCACAGGTGAACACACTTTGTCACTTAATAATTTGAAAATATATTCATTTGCACTGAATAATGTATAATGGTGCCTTTCAGCTTCATTTACGGGCTTCACGGGCCCTCCCCACTCCATGGGCAGTTCAGCTGCACATAGCCAGACAATGAGTGATTCTGGAAGGAGAAGTGTGTGTGTGGCAGGGACTTTCGGAGCCTCGTGCAAACACTCTCCCACACAAGTGGAACCTTCCTCCATCACACTCATCTCATTGTCCTGAATGTTTTCAATGCTGCCTGCTGGGGTTCGCTTTTAGTTGTCCATCTGAGCCACCCACTCACTGATCACACTCCCATGCAGCACCTGTGCCCGTCCAACACAAGGCTCCGCTCACTTCTGATGTGAGAAACATGGTAGTTGTCACGTTTCTGATCAGCTCCCCCATCCTTTGCCCTTCCCCAGTCAACCATGTCCTTTCCCCCATCACTGTTGGCCCCCCAGGCATCACTTTCCACCTCCCCACCATCACCTACCAACCAGAATCCATGTCTTTCCAGGATGTCCATGTGAACGTGCATGTTCCCTATTTTCCCAAGAATCCCACCCCATCCACACTGACTTCCCCAACCTCCTCCTTCCTGCCCTCAGAGTCTACATCTGTCTCCGAGTCCTCACCAACCATCTTCGCGATTCCTTCTACCGCTATTGTCGCACACTCTCCCTCCCGCCCTTCTGGCTCACTTTGCACCTCTCATACTCACCATTCTCTCCCACCACACCCACCTTCAGTTCGCTCCCCAGGAGGCAGTCATTCACTTCACAGACCCCTTCCTTGCACATTCACCTGGACATCCCCCCCTTACTCCCTCCTCCGCCCTTTCACCCTCCTCCACTCTTACACCCTCCTCCGCCCTTATACCCTCCTCCCCACAGTAACCTTCCTCGACCCTTATTCCTTCCTCCTGCTGACTCCTTCCCCCTCCAAACTCCTTCCTCCACCTTGAGTGCTTCCACCCCTAAAATCCTTCCACTCTCCAAACTCCTTCCTCTCCCTGAATTCCTTCCGCCCCTGGGTTCCTTCACTCTTCTGAAGATCTTCTCCCCTCTGAACATTTTCCTCCCTTTGGAGTCCTTCTTCCCTAGACTCCTTCGCCCTTCCAAACCCCTTCCTCCCCTCCAAACTCCTTCTTTCCCCCACAGTCCTTCCTACCTCCAATCTACTTCCTCCCCCCTTACACCTTCCTCTTCCCTTGCACCTACCTCCCCACTTGCTGCATTTTCCCTCGTTAAACCCTCCTTCCCCTGTACTCTCTCTGCCTTCTCCTAACCTCAACACCCCTGGCACCTTCGCACACTCCCAGGCCCTCACAATCTCCCCATCCCCTCCACCCCAAAGACCTGCCTCTCCCAGTCAGACCTAGACCTGCCTCTCCCAGCCCCTTCCCAAGTACACCTTCCTCTCCCACTCACAGCTGGACCTCCCTCTGCTGCCCTTCACCAATCATCCATAGCAACCCATGGCCAAGACCGCGATGTTCCAAAGCAGACCTGAGACATCAACGGAGACCTCCCACTTTCCGTGAGCAGCTTTACAGCAATGTCATGTCCATGAGAATCCACCCAGCATGCTCGTAGCCACCAGCTTAGATACAGACACTGCACATACCTTAAAGGCGAGTACAGAATCAGGAATTACCCACATGGGTAATCCATAAAGGAAAAGACCATGGACATCAAGTGATGTGGCCTCATCATTGGTGCTGCGTTGCGGCTCACCTTCTTTCTCCTTGGCGCTCCTGCGGCCCAGCAAGTGGGTGTTCTTGTGTGTTTGAAAGCAGAAACTCTGAAGGGGAGTGTTGGGGTGAGTAAAGGGGGGCCGGGAGTGGTGGATGAAGCAAGAGGTCTACGCTCACACCATCAGCTGCTTGCTCCGTCATGCCAGATAGCAGGACGAGGGTTAGCTGGGAGCTTAGAAGGGGCATAAGGCAGGAACATACCATCATCCTCAATGTTCTCAGTGACGTTGGATGCCATGGGTTCAATTGCAGATGGCCACATGATACTGAGGGCCATTTCTTCCAAAGCACTGAGGAGATTCAAGCTCAACTCTGCTCCCTTCTATGTGTGACTCCTTGCCTTGCAAGAGATAGAGAAGAGTGTCAGTAATTGTATAGCTCCATGCTTGGGTGTTGTGCCTGCTATAGCTGAATAGCTAGAGGTATGTGGAGCAGCCAGAGGTGGACAGCAGGCTGGTAGCATTGTTAGATGTGTGAGGGTGAGGTGGAGTATATGGAGCTTAGGTATGAGTCCTGTGTGCCAGGGAGCACGGCTGGGTAAGTGATTGTGATGTTGTGCTTTGAGAAGCTGGTGTGATGGGTAGGAGGTGTAATGTGAAATGTGTTCACTGATCTTAACCACCTGCATTAGGTCATTAGACTTCTTGTGGCACTGCTGCCATTTCCTTTGGACCCAGACTCCGGGAATTGATCTATTCCTAATCCCTACTGAGGTCTGTCCTTGAGGGTCTCCTGGATTTCTGCAGATCCATGGCATCTCTCCTTCCCACCTTCACCACTAATGCTCCCAGCACTGCATTTTCTACCCTTTAATCCTCTCTCTGCCCTAACGTTCATTTTCCCATGTTTTAAATTCCAGCAACATTCTTCAGTGCAGCTTCCCTTTAAGAGGATCAGCCTGCTTTTAAGAAGAGCAGGTAGGCTGCACCACGTACTCTCAGCATAATACTGTTCGGCCCTGTGCTGAGCACAGAAGCAGCTGTCAGTATGTAGAGGAAACCAGCAGTACTCACCCATTCAGCCCCCTTCTACAATCATGGTAATGGAATTAGAGCACTAAGTTTGTGCACTGCCCACCTCTGGGGGCAGGTCAGAAATTGTGACCCTTGTGTCCACTAAACAGGTCTGATGAATTTGCAACTCCAACAGCTTTAGCACTCAAGTGCTGATTAGACACAATTTTCCTGGAGCTATATACTTGGGATCCTAACACATAGGGTGGAATTTCAAGGTCTTGTCGTGGCAAGGGTAGGGGCAGGGCCGTAAAATGTGGCAAGCGGTTCAAAAGTCCATTGACTTCAGCGAGACGGTAAAATCATGCCGGTGTAAAATTCCACCCATACTTCCACCAAAGGTGTGGATTGCTCTGGCTGACACACAGCAGCACATTACAGGATGGTTCAGGGACTGAAGGGGAGAGTGCACAGGTCCTTGGATGCAGCACTGGAGGTCCCGGGGGAGGAGGTCCAAAGGAGATGGGTGTCCTGTACCCACAAGGTAGCTTCTCCTGCCCTTCTCTCCTACAACAACTGGTGAGGTTCTGCCTGACCTCATCCCTTCTGGGGAATGGGGGATTCCTTGTCCAGGTCAAAGGGTCCCACAGCAAGACACCCATCACCAAGTACTCCCTTTGTCCTTGTGACTCCAATAAGGTGGAGAGCCACAGCACTTTAGGTGAAGCCCTCAAAGGATTTTCAGGATAAGCAAATAAATGCAATCAGCCCCTGACATGACTCTGGTCGCCCATTCCTAGCACAGTGGCTTCAACAAGATGGCGTGTTGTGCCAAACACAGACTAAACCTGAATTTCAGCTCAAGACCCCAACTTTACCTCTTTAGTAATGGAAGCATTTAGTGAAAATCGCCCCATTATGTTGAATTTTTAACAAATGCTCCTATTTAACTAAGGAGATTTCATTGCCTGTTTATCTGAAGTTCAATCTGTCTCCTTTTCGAGCACAGTACCAGAACACAGCTGGGTTGGGGGTGGGGGAGAGCAAATCTGCAGTGAGTGCTTGCCTGAGGCAATGAAACAAGTGCATCATGTCCATGAATGTAGTATTGCCAGCAACCAGCATTGGGAAGTGCACAAATAAATGAGGCCAGTTTATCTTCCTGCTTACAGTCTCAAAACAAATGCCTGAGCTCTAGATCATAAGCATCTTTTTTATCCATTTTTTTTTTCAGTCACTGAATTCAGCTATAGGGAGGTTCCCTTATGGAGCGGGCTTGGATTAAAGGCCGACTCCTTAACCCTAAAAAGATGAGGCCATTAACACTTGCCAGCCCAGCCATTTCCTTTGGTTGTCGCAGCACAGCACTGGTTGACGTTTGAAACATCAAGCGAAACTGAAAAAGCAGCCTCAGCATATTAAATAGGCACAACTCACATCACAAAATATGTGGAAACCTTTTGGGTTTGTGAAGACATGAGCAGTGCAAGAGTTAACCTGGTGAAGGTTCAAACCTCAGGAAACTCTAATTGTCATTGGCATTGGCATTATTGGAGATGTCACTAATGATGAGCTCAAAGTCATTTTCAGTGCAACACCACCTTTTTGGACAGGTAAATCTTCTTTGAGACAGTGCAGTATGGGAGCGGGATGATCGCTGACCCCTCCATGAAAGCAATGACTTCTCCCTATCTTCACAGTGCTGACCATGGCAAACACACAAATGTGGTGTGAATTGTTACAAGCAGCACAAGAAGCCATGCCCCAAATCCGGAATCTGCTGCAGTGTTTTTTAAACAGTAGCTCAAGCGATGTACACTGAGGATGTGTGATCTCATGAATATCAGCACATTCGAGACAGGAGCAGGCCATTCAGCCCTTCAGGGCTATTCTGCAAAACAGTTAGATCATGGCTAATCTGTACATCAACTCCATATACCCACCATCGACCCATATCCCTTGGTACTCCTAGCTAATAAAATCTGCTGGTCTCAAGTTGAACATTTCAACCAGTCTTTTGTGGGCGGGGAGGGTGGGGGCATGGGGGAAGCATGGGAGAGAATTTCCTACAATCCTTTATGTGAGAAAGCTGCTTTTACTCCTGATTGGTGTAGCTCTGATTTTGAGTTTGTGTCCCTTTGTTATGGATTGCCCACCACAGGAAATAGATTTTACTCCATTATTTCTTATTATTTATTCCTTTACTCTATCAAATGCTTCTATGATTTTAGACACTTCAATTACATCACCATGTAGCCTTACATACTCAAGAGAATTCAAGTTTATGCAACCAGTCCTCATAGTTATTCCCTTTAGGCACAGGTATAATTCTGGTCAATCTCCATCATGCCCTTTCAAAGGCAAATGTATCCCTCTTGAGATGCACTGCTCAAAGCTGAAAGTACTTCATTGTGAAGGGTTTCACCTTTGTATTCGAGCTTCCTTGAGTTAAAGGTCAACATTCCTTTAGGTTTTTGGGTAAACATGAAGCTAAACATGGAAGAATGCAGCCTTGGAACAGGGCCATGAGAGTTACAACATACATGGAACTCCCCCCAAGGATACCCATAGCCCCCTCCCACAAATGGAGTATTTTGTAGGACTCTCCTTGTTGGACAATTACTCAGCTTCTACACTCCGTTTGCTTTTCTTTAGTCATAACTTATGACCACTAGTCTGGATGAGCCCATGTAAAACAGACAAACCCCAAAGATTGTGGTAAAGGAATACCCTGAGTCTCAAAAGGGTTTTGCATTCTGCGGACCCATTACAGCCACCTGGCAAGCCAATTCTTTTTAAGGATGTCTTGTATCGTTGACATATTTTAGACATTGATGAGGTGGCAGCCAGAGGCAGGCTAAAGGTTTGAGTCAAATGTAGGGAACCAGCAAAGGGTGTGTCCATTTCTAGGCCAAGGGTTCAGTGGGTAGCACTACTTTGAGTCAGAATGTTCTGGGTTCAAATCCCACTCCAGGAGCAGGATTTTGCCCTTGGTGGGGATGCTTGGTGAGGGAAGTAGGGAAACGGACTGCCGCCCACGATTGGCTCCGCACCGCGATTTCACGGCTGGCGTAAGGCCCCCCAATGTGGAACGCGTGCAGCAGCGCTAAGTGCCACCTGTGCGGGTGGTGGGGGGAGGAGGGTGATTGGGCCTAGCATGATCTTTGCGCATGAACACGAAAGAACGCTTCAATCTCCCTGAGGCACGGGGCTGCCTCGGGGAGATGAAGAGCTGTTTAAAAATAAAGGAAATAAAATTGTCATAAAGTATGTCCCCTCATGTGACTCTGTCACATGAGCTGGGACATGATTTTAATTCAAAAATAAAATTTTTATTTGATGTTTATTTACTTTAGGAAACCTCATCCCGCCCGTCATCGCGCATCATTTTACACTTGGGCATGTCGGGCGTGTGCCCACACACCGAGCGTAATATTCTGCCCCAGGACTAATGCATAAAAATCAAACTTGAGACTCTTGTGTTGTAGTGAGGGAGTGCTGTGCTGCTGGAGGTGCCACCTTTTAGGTGACTGGTTAAACCAAGACCTCACCTACCCTTTTAGGTGGATGTAAAAAAATCCCATGGCACTATTTCAAATAAGGGCAGGGCAGTTATCCCTGGTGTCCTGGCCAATATTTATCCCCCAATCAACATCACAAAATCAAATTATCTGCTCATTACCACATCGTTGTTTGTGGGAGCTTGCTGTGCACAAATTAGCTGCTATGATTCCTACGTAACAGTGACTATAGTTCAAACGTAAGTCATTGGCTGTAAAACTTTGGGGTGTCCTGTGGTCTTGAAAAGCACTACATAAATACCTGTCTTCCCTTCTTTTGAGGCAATGTCCAAAACTACTATTAGGTGAGAAGCAAGAATTCCATATGTAACCTTCAGTTTTCCTAGAATAAAGATCAGGCCCACCACTACACACTGGAGTGGTCATGAAAAAGAGCTGGGAGATCATGGGGCAGATATGGAAAGGAGAGAGAAAGAGAGGGAGAAAGAGAGAAAGAGAGAGACCAGAGTCCAGTTCAGACGTAGCTGCTCTCCAATTATTCATGATTGTGTGAGTGCCTGTGGGTATATCAACAGCACCTGTGGAGCTAACAGTCACAGCAACTGTTTGAAATAGCTATTGACGATTCCTTATCAGGTTATCCAGTAATACAGACAGTGCTAAGTATAAGGAGGATGTTATATCATTAATAAGTAGGAGGGTAATTATCTCTCTCTGCAGGGAATGGCCAAAAGAGGTTTTCAAAAGGTGTGTGGAAAATTGGACTTAAGCCAACTGAAAGAGACTACGGCCGGAGTTTTCTGCCTTTGTTGCCGGGTGGTGGTGGGGGGGCACAATGCCAAAGAAATATATACAATACATCCAAATACACAAGGAGGCCAAAAATCTGTTTTACGCCACCGTGAAACCAGTTTGCGATCGTCTGCTCCACCCATCAATTTCCCACTGTCCAATGTCCGGAACCTAATTTCAATGCATTTGCATCTCATCATCTTGCCTGCTCATCGAAACCATCCCCCACATCGAGTATACCTCCCACATCAGCGTGACTTCAGGGTGACATGATTCACAGCAACTTTTAAAAGGCATGTGCCTGGCGAGCTGAACTTTGAGGGGAACTCGGAGGTGAGTGCACACTAACGTTGTGCAGTGCTTGTGAAGGTCGCCCGTTCGACTTCGAGGAAGAGGCGCCGCACATTCAGGAGAGGACACAGGCAAGTGACTTTTTCCCAGTTGGCTGACAGTGCGAAGCCAGGGCAAGGGCTGCCCTGTGGTTGGGGAGAGATGGGCAGGGCAAAGCAGTACAAGCACATGCTGGGGAGTGGAGGGAAGTGGCCACACATTAGGGAAACCTTGTATAAAGTGAGCATTCTTCCGCAGCTGAGACTATCCAGGTGCAGCCACATTGACATGCTTGGAGTCAGCCCTCTAGCTTATCTGCCCAGTTAAGTAATGCAGAGGCATGAAAGTGCCACCAAATGCTCCTGAACTTTGCACCCTTGGGCACAGACTAAAAATTAATGAGCATTTTAGGGGGCTGCAGAGCCATTGGATGGCTGAGCAAGTTGCACAATCTCTTTGCTAAAGGTGGCCATGGAGCAGTCACTGGTGAAGGCGCTCAGAGCTCCTGGCAATATCTTCATTAAATTTTGGACCAGTCTCCCCCATGGTTCAAGCTAACAGCACAGCCTCGCGGCGCGAGTTAGGAGAATGCCTGTGCCTGAGCTGAGAGCACAGCATGCAGTCCAGTGGGCAAAGCTGCCACCGATTGGTCAGGTGGAGTGGGCGGAGGTGGGTGGGGTTTCAGGCAGCCATGCAGCGCATTACACATTGGCCACCCAAGTGGTGGCCAGCATTCTCCGGCATGCATTAAGGGGCCTTGAGATAGAGCCGGAGCCTCACATGTAACCGCGAGAGGTCCCTAGGAGACCAATGCTAACCCACGTGTCTCTCTCTTTCATCCTGCAGGAGGAGTACATCAGCAGCATGAAGTCTGGTGATCCAGCTGTATGCCTCATGGCTTACCGGGAGCGGAGATGAAGGAGAAGAGAGCATGGAGGCACCTGGCTGGGCAAAGGGAGGAACAGCACCCTCAAGAAGGTGTGGCTGGGGCTCCTGTGCATGCCGCTGAAGAGCCACAGTGAGCCGTCACGGATCAGTGCCTAGCTAGACCCAGGGTCTACAGGTGGCACTTCATTCATGCAGATAATCAGGAACCAGTGTTGCCAATGATTCTGCGTGTTTAGGGAACTGGTCGGTCACCTATGCCACCTGCTGCAGGATTTGATGCCACGGGGACATGGACGGCATCCACTGCCAGTAGCTATGAAAGTAACCTTGGCGCTCAATTTGTACGCCAGTGGCTCCTTCCAGGATTCCACAGGTTGACCTCTGCGGGATCTCACAAGCCTCCACACACAAGTGCATCCAGGAAGTCATGGACGCCATATTCTCGAAGGCACACAACTTTGTGTATTTCACCCAGGATCAGGAAAGCCAGGAAGCAAGAGCGCTGGGATTTGCCCAGATCTCAGGTTTCCCACAGGTGCAGGATGCCATCAACTGCACTCTCATGGCAATCAGATCTCTGTGACAACAAGCTGTCAACTATGTCAACTGCAAGGGCTTCCACTTACTGAATGTTCAGCTGTCTGTGACAACCACAAATGCAACCTGCAGGTCTGCACATGATTCTCAGGAAGTGTCCATGACTCCTACATTCTCAGTAGGTCTCAGATCCTTGATATCTTCCAGAGTCCACAGAGGCTGCAGGGTTGGCTCTTTATGGATGAAGGCTACACGCAGAGCCTCAGAGTGCAGCAGAGAAAAGGTATAATGAGGCTCATGCTGCACTTTGGTGGAGCAAACCATTAGGGTGTTGAAAATGAAGTTTAGGTGCCTGGACCATTCTGGTGGAGCCCTGCAATACAGGGTGTCACACGTCGTTGTCACCTGCTGTGCCCTTCACAACCTGGCGCTGCAATGGGGGGACCAGCTGCCTGAGGATGAGATACAGGAACTGCACGTCTCTCCGATAAGGAGGATATCGATGGGGATGAGGATGATGAAGTCCTCAAAGGCGAGGGATGATGGCGATGAGGACATTGATGATGATGAGCATTGTCCAGACGAGGCAGGCACATTCGAGAGGCTCCCATAGCTGCTAGATTTGTGGAGGATGATGATGACATGCAGTGAGCACTGATCCTCGCATTGCATCTGTGAACCTTTGACTCCAGTCTGGCTGATGGCAGTACACATACCCTCTGTGATAAGGCTCGTGTCATGGAGATGCAGCAGATGCCTACAGTCCCTATATCCCAGGAGGATGATGACAACGTGCAGTGGGGACCCTCCATAGATCCTCACAAAGCTTATGTGAATGTCTGACTCCTGTTTGGCTGATGGCAGATCACTTGTGCTCTGTGAACAGGGTCATATCATGGAGATGCAGCGGGGAAACATTAACTTCTCCTGATCCTATGGCATCCTTCGTGAGCTGAACCCTTCAGGACCACACTGTCACTGGACACAGATGCTGATGAGATGGGAGGGCCAGACATACTTCAAAGGTACAGAGAGAATGATGGAACTCTCTGCCGCCAGCCCAGGACACTCTGGCAGCAATGATCAGCTCCACTGAGGTGCAGGCATGACTGATGTGTCCAGTGACTGTGAAGGTGCACCATCAGTGTGCTGGAAAGGCTGTACAAAGCACAGGGAGCAGGTCCTGGACTGAGACACCTGCCTTTATCTTGTGCAGGAACTATGCTTTCACTTCAGACTGACACGAGCACTGCTCATCAGAACAAGGAGCTATAGACAGGGTGACATTGTTGGGAGTTTATTTACAATAGTCAATATTATGTACAAGAGATTAATGTCCATGCCCACAAGGTGAAACTACATTTACTTAACCTTCCTAACCCTGCTGCGTGGCACTGGTGCTCCCCCGACATCCACAGTGGAGGTGGAGGCAGCCTGCTGACCGCTACGCCCTGTCTGTGATGACCTTGACAGGTGTCCACTAGAGGGCCGAGACCCGGAGGACCTCAGCCTGCTTTCGGGGACCTGCTGTGTGGCAGTGGCACCCTCCTCGGCCTGTAGAGCTGCAATTGCTGGATGATTCGGATGGGCCAGACACTCCCGGAGTCATCTAGGTGGATGACACTGGGATGTGCACCTGCTGATCCTCCTCCCTATGGGTGCCCGAGGGCCCATGGCTGACTCCTTGAAGGGAAGTTGGAGTGAGATTGAGCTGCCTCATTCCCCTCTCGCATTGACACTGTTGAAGGCCAACAATGGCATCAATGATGGAGTTCAGCCCACGCAGCAGTTAAGGACCAATGTCCTGGACCAGGGTCTCCTTGGCAGCCGCCATCCTACCAGTGTTGACCTCGGTGCATTGCAATGCTGGTGCTATCACCTCAGAGTGAAGGTGGACAGACTCCTCCATCATTTTTTGCAATCTGAGGAGTGCAGCAGACATCCCTTCCTGATGTTCCCAAGCTTGCCTCTGCAGCTCCAGCAACTGTGACACGACCGAGTCCCGAGGCTCCTCATCTGACTCAGACTCAGCAGATTCCTGGCCTCCAGCAGCCCTCTGTGTCCCGGAAACCTGGGAAGTCCCTGCCTCCATCTGCCGTGGATCAGATATGCAATGTGCTAACCAGATTATGACCCCAAGGCTACTCTAGAACTGAGTCCCACCGAGGTGAGTATCTCTGAGCTGGTGGAGGGTGTGGGTGAGCACTATGATGGGTCTTCAATTAGGGTGTCATCAATCTTTTTCTGAGGTGTCTTCAGGGCTTCATTGGAGGCCCTGGGTCATGGACTCCCTCGGCTGTTTCCCAGATGTGCCTGCGAAAGCAAGGAGAAATAATTAGTGCATGGCAGGGGACTGTGGAACAGGGGAACCGACTCACAGCTTGGTTGTCTGATGGATATTGCACTGCTGGATCCCTACTTGGTTGAGCACCACTGACCTCACTGCAGCACAGGAATGGTCCTGATCTTTGTCGGCCAGCTGGATGACTCTATTTTCAAAGTCTGTGAGGGCGTTGATGGCATGAATTCCTCCACCAGTCTGCGACCTCTCCCTTTTGTTGTGTGCCAGCTTGTCCTGCATGAACACAGATGGAGAGAGTGTAAGCAGGATGCCTGCCAGGCCAGATGATAAAGATGCCTGGCATGTGTGGGTGATGAGTGGTACCATGGATGGGATGGGGACACGATCTGCAGGGCAGATAAAGGCGTGTGTGAGAGAGTGAATGGTGATGTCCCTTGAGCTGGCAGTGAGTGAGATCCCTGTGGATGTGTGATGGGCTTGTGAATGCGTGAGTGACTTACCCTGGTGGAACAGAGGAGATCAATTATCCTCTGTTGGCACTGGGTGGCTGTCCACCACTGCCACCATCTCCCTTGCTGGATTTGTTACCTTGCTTGCTGGTCTTCACCCAGACTTTGCGGTGGGCCCCCACTGCATTCCAGTAGGCACCCAAGGGAGGTGTTGCTAAATTTGGGGGCAACATGTTTCCTCCCTTTGGCAGCCATGAGTTCCCAGCAGCTTCCGGTGCCTTAGAGAGTTCTTGCAGGGGTGCCCTTTAAGTATGGCACCCAGATTACTGAAGGCCTGAGGTGATGGAGGGGCAGGCAAATCAGAGACTGCACCCCAGTGATCCGGCATGTTTCCCAGGAATGCATTATTACTGAGGTGGTCCGTATTGGGAATGGGACGATACAGTGTGAAAAGCCACCATTGCGGCCGATGGGTAAAACATCCCTTTTCCCACCCGTTACCACATTTAGTGCAAATCTGGGACGATTCCGCTCTATGGATGTGCCAGTGTTTCCATCTAGGTGGCTGTGCTTAGCACTATCAAGAGCTTGTTTAGGTGCTGTTTGGAAACATCCACACATATGAAGGCAGCTTTGAGCCAAGGAGGTCACACGCTCATTCACGAGCCTGGCTCTAGATCTCAAGGTACAGCTCCCATGTCTGCAACATGAGGCCAAGTGCTTCAGACGAAAGGGGTTTGTGGCTTTCATAGGAGCAGTGCACATGCCTCCAGAGTTCTAGAGCTTTTCTGTGCTGCTACTTGGATCTAAAGGGGGCACAAGTCATCCCAGTTACTTGAAGCATTAAAGAGACTCCAAGAAGGCTAAGATGAAACATCTGTTTAGCCCCCACTTAGTGCAAGATAGCATCTTAGTAAACAGCTGCCTGGAGGCACAATAAGGGGCTGATTGCCACTTAGTATGCCTGCTAGCACTTATTAAAGCAGCTGCACAGCATTTTGGTGGCTAGAGCCTCTATTAACATCATCTCCTAACAGTGACCGGCTGTTTGGGAGTAAACAAGGCATTGATGTTGATTTAAAGCACCATTTAAAGGGATACACCATTTCATGGTCACCTGCTACTGCAGCTCCGATGAGGATCTCCAAACACAGTATGCTTTCTGGGACACTTTCACAAAACGTCAACAATACCCGAGCAATTTTCATTCCACAAGTTATCTGAGGATTTCACCCAAAGCAAATGAGTGCTGTGCTATTCTATCTTTTAGGATTCGCTGGGTGAAAGGAAGTGCTTGGTCAAGGGGCATCTTGCTAACTTGGCCTTGACAAAGAATGGGGAAGGACATGAGGTCCGAGACAGCAGTACGAGAGAGGGACAGATGGGAAAGGAGGATGAGATTGCCTCTATTGCCCCCTGGAGGTATAGTACAACCATCCTCCTCTGGACTTCCTCCACCAGGACCTTCAGTGCCACATTCAAGAACCTGTGTACCCTCTCCTCCAGTCGCTGAGCTATTTTGCAGTGTTCCAATGTATGCCAGCTAGAGCACTTCACACCTTCAGTGGAAGTGGATATGAGGAGCCCACATATATTCTCCACAAAAATTGGATCTAATCAGCACTTGACAGCTAAACCTGCAGGTTTCTGGTTCAGCACTTCCTGGTATGTTCAAAATATGGTAATCAGAAATTGTGACCAAAATCATGCTCTAAATCTGGATTTTCAAACAGGCTGATCTTACTAACACTGTAGCCATTTAATGTCTGTCCTCACCTTTTGGCCAAAATAACTTCCAGCATTATTTGAAGGATTTGGAATGTGGATTTCATTTGGAAGCAGTGAGATATGGCAAAGAAAAGGCTCTGGATAAGGAGCTAGCAAATGTAGTCATGTTCATATATACACACCCATATTATACAGATTACTTCCAGCCCATTGTAAGCAATGGGTGGCGTTGTAACCATCCCAATCCATTGAAATCAATGGATATTGAAGAATCCTGCTTCAGAGACCATGAAATAGGCTTCGTAGTCCAGTGTATGTTAACAGCAAATCTTTATTAACAACTCATAACTATGTGAATATTTATAGTAGAGGGTACAGGTATATGGAGCTGACTCGAGTCTAGGTTTTTACTCATCTCTAGACTGACCCTGGCTCTGGGTCATGTGCCTTCTTACATCACTGAGTGGGTGGTACTGTACTCAGTCCCACATTAACCCTCTATGTACCAGATCCTACAACTACAGGTATATCCTGCTGTTTTTACATCCTTTATAAGCTATTGCTCTAAGATCATTACAGCAATGCCTGTCATTATTGCTTGGTTCAGGAGTGTCACTCTAACCTCTTTCTGACCGTAAGAACTGGCCCAGGTAAAAGACAAACCATTTGCTCAGCTAACTATGGACAAAACCACAGGAGATTGTTGCATCTAGTGCACATCTGACACTTCAGATATCACACTGTCAAAAGCATTAACAGAAAAAGACAGTCATTTTATACTGCTTTTTCTTCTTTTGATAATCTAGCCTCTGCTTTGTGTTGTCACAATAATTTGGCTTGTTGCACTTCACCTGTGTGGTCTTCTGGCTCAACAAGGTTTTGCTTACTCTAGGAGATAGCCCTTATTTAGTTTTCTTAAAACTATTTATTTAGAACTATTTACATCCAAGACCTCACGGTAAGCACACTGTCTTATGGACTCAGAGAGTTCTCTGTCCAGCTCCCGCGGAACCGCTTGTTCATTGACCCTGATATCATGCTTACATCATCATTGACATCATTGTCTAACTGACATAACCATTAACCTTTTACTCTACAGCATTTCCACCCACTCCAAGAAAAAGAGCAGGAAATTTAAAAGTAGCTGCCAGTCCAAAGAAACTTCTGTCTGCAATTTGAACTCAGGGCTTGCTTTTTCAACCAATTTACCATACTGACCGTACCTCAGCAGTGGCCTTAAAGGAAGGGGCCATGTTAAATACAGAGCTGCCTTAGCATTTAAGCAACACAACCACGCTCTACACCCCAGCATACCATGCACCCACCACCCCCCACCCCAACCCTGAGCAATGCCAGGAGGTATCAGTCAGCTTATTAAATCTCGTGAAGGGTAATTTTGACACAGTGAAGTGGTAGCTATCTTGATGGTGTATCACATATTTAGGAAGCAAGGTCTCAGTGTTCTCATGCTGCCAGCTGGGAAAGAGTGGGGAAATCCATGTGCAGGGCCTCCAATTTGCATGCCCAGCAGGCACTGATTGCTACTTGTGGCGTGCATGTGGAACTCTGCTTTCTGGAATATGAAAATGGCTAACATGGTGTGGGCTGAAACGGGAGCCAAGAATATGGCATCATTGTCCAGGTGGCACCCACAGAGTCAGACCTGAGGCTGATTCAGACTGAAGTACATTTATGTAAATACTGGCTCTCTTGGAGATGTCTGTTTGATTTTGCTTCAACAGTCAGAAGTGAAGCACAAACTAATATAGAGAGAAGGAGGGAACCAGCCAAGAAAAGACACACTTGGAATGGTAGTGCTAGGAATTAAATTTGGAATTAGAAAATTAAAGTTCATGAGAAAGCTAACTAGAAATATAAGGATGAATATTAAGAGTTTCCATAGATATTTAAATAAGAAAAGAGTTAACAAAGTGAGCACTGATGTGATAGAAAATGAGTCCTGGGAATTACTGGAAAATAAGGAGATAACAGATGAATTGAACAGATATTTTGCATCGGTCTTCGCTACGGAGGATACAAGTAACACCCCAGAAATGGCTGTAAATCAGTAAATGGAAGGGAGGGAGGAACTCAGGAAAATTAGCAGCACTGTGGAAGTGGTACTTAGCAAATTGTTGGAGCTGCGGGCTGACAAGCCCCTGGGTCCTAATGGGCTTCATCCTAGGGTCTTAAAAGAAGCTAGTGGGATAGCTGATGTGTTGGTTTTAATTTTCCAAAAATTCCATAGATTCAGGGAATGTTCTATTAGATTGGAAAATAGCAAAAGTAACTCCTTTATTCAAAAAGGGAAAGAGACAGAAAGCAGGAAACCACAGGCCAATTAGCTTAACATCTGTCATCGGGAAAATGATAGAAGCTATTATTAAAGACGTTATAGCAGGGCACTTAGAAAAGTTTAAGACAATCAGGCAGACTCAACATGGCTTTGTGAAAGGGAAATCATGTTTAACCAATTTATTGGAGTTCTTTGAAGGAGTAACATATAAAGGGGAACTGGTGGATGTACTGTATTTAGATTTCCAGAAGGCATTTGATATGGTGCCACATCAAAGGTTATTATGGAAGACAAAAGCTCATTGTGTGTGTGTGTGTGGGGGTGGGGGGGGGGGGGTAACATATTGGCATGGACAGAAGAGTAGGCATAAATGGGTCTTTTTCTGGTTAGCAGGATGTAACAAGTGGTGTGCCACAGGGATCAGTGCTGGGGCCTCAACTTTTTGCAATTTATATAAATTACTGGATGAAGGGAGCAAAGCTATGGCTAAAATTGCTGATGACACAAAGATAGGTAAATGCATTAGAAGCAGTTCAGAGAAGGTTTACTAGATAATACCAGAAATGGGCAGGTTGTCCTATGAGGAAAGGTTGGACAGGCTAGACTTGTATCCACTGGACCTCATTACAGCCTTGTTTCAAGCATGGACAAAAAAGCTGAATTCCAGAGGTGAGGTGAGAGTGACTGCCCTTGATATTGAGGCAGCATCTGACCGAGCGTGGTATCAAGGAACCCTAGCAAAACTGGAGTCAATGGGAATCAGGGGGAAAACTCTCCGCTGGTTGGAGTCATACCTAGCACAAAGGAAGATGGTTGTGGTTGTTGGAGGGCAATTATCTCAGTTCCAGGACATCACTGCAGGAGTGTCTCCGGGTAGTGTCTTCGGCCCAACCATCTTCAGCAGCTTCATCAATGACCTTCCTTCCACCATAAGGTGAGAAAAGGGGATGTTCGCTGATGATTGCACAATGTTCAGCACCATTCACAACTCCTCAGAAGCAGTCCATGTCCAAATGCAGCAAGACCTGGACAATATTCAGGCTTGGGCTGACATGTGGCAAGTAACATTTGCACCACACAAGTGTCAGGCAATGATCATCTCCAACAAGAGAAAATCTAACTAATGCCCCTTGACATTCAATGGCACTACCATCACTGAATCCCCCACTATCAACATCCTGGGGATTACCATTGACTAGAAACTGAACTGGACTAGCCATATACATACTGTGGCTACAAGAGCAGGTCAGAGGCTAGGAATCCTGTGACGAATAACTCACCTCCTGACTCCCCAAAGCCTGTCCACCATCTATAAAGGCACAAGTCAGGAGAGTGATGGAATACTCCCCACTTGCCTAGATGAGTGCAGCTTCAACAACACTCAAGAAGCTTGACATCATCCAGGACAAAGCAGCCTGCTTGATTGGCAACACAGACACAAACATTCGCTCCCCCCACCACCAATGCACAGTAGCAGCAATGTGTACCATGTCCCCTGGTTCTAGAATTCACCACCAAGGGAAACAATTTTATCCTGTCCACTCTATTTATTCCCCTCATAATTTTGTACACCTCAATCAAGTCACCTCTCTGCCTTCTTTGTTCTAAGGAAAATAACCCCACCCTATCCAATCTCTCCTCGTAGCTACACTTTTCTAACCCTGGCAACATTCTTGTAAACCTCCTCTGCACTCTCTCCAGAGCTATTACAGCCTTCCTGTAATGTGGTGACCAGAACTGCACACAATACTCCAGTTGTGGCCTCACCAGTGTTTTATACAATTCCAACATTATACCGTTACTTTTATATTCTATACCTCTGCTAATGAAGGAGAGCATTCCATATGCTTTCTTTACAACCTTGTCTACTTGAAGTGCTGCCTTCAGGGACCTGTGTACTTGTACGCCAAGATCTCTCACTTCATCGACCCCTTCTTAAGGGCATTTAGGAATGGGCTATAAATGCTGGCTTGGCCAGCAACACCCAGATCCTACGAATAAATAAAAATTAATGTGTGGGCATCACATTATGCAAAATTTAATGTTAGTTGGGAATCAAGTTGAGGTATACCAGTTGAGACAGAGGTGACCTTGCCAATCACTGGCAACACTTACACTACAAGTTGGCTGCAGGTATCTTTGCTGCAGATGGTGAAGCTCTGCCCTGTTGACCCAAAGCAAATTGTGGCAGTTGTCCTCTGTCATTGGCAGAGAAAGGAGCCAAAACCTGCAGATGGTCAGGAGCCTCCTAATCTTGCTGGCATGCCTTCTTTCATCCTGTAACATCTCAGCCATAAAATATTGTCTAAGAGGCACTTTAAAAATGAACGTACCATAGGAGCAAACTAAAATGGCACATATAACTGGTTCGTCAAAACAAACATAAAAACATGACAAACAGCACTGCATTAAAATCGCACTGTAAGGATTGTAAATAAAAGCAATCAACTTTTTTTGCTTCCATTCTATGAACACAAGGAGAGGAAAATAAATCTTGCACAAATGCCACTGAATTGTTCATTTAAGTATTTTGACATTAAGTCAGCGTTCTTAATGAGCACATACAATGGGCACAGGCCCCTCAGCTCACTAGATGCAGAAGGTGCTGAGTTGCAGCCTAAAATTAAGTTGTTTGCAGGGGTTGCTCTCCAAATCCAGCCTCTCTTGTTCAGCTGAACTACTCCATGTGGTTGTGTGTTCCACATTCTTACTTCAGTCTGGGTGAAGATGTTTCTCTTGAGATCCTTATTGGGTTTATTAGTGACTATCTTACATTTATCGCCTGTGGTTTTGGACCTCTTCACATGTGGAAACTACATTTATTCCATTAAATCTGCTCATAATTTTAAAGGCTTCTAATGACTTTCTTTTCACTAGAGGAAATAGTCTCATCCTGCTCAGTCTTTCCTGATAGACTTTAAACTTTAGGTTCGAACTATGTAATTCCACAAATTGGTATCCTCCTGATTTCCCGAGACACTCCTCTGGCGAGTGATTTGTTGGGAATGCGAAGGACAAACTTTGACCCTTGTGACAGCAAATTCAAAAGCGAGGTGAATTATCTTTTTACTAAACAAATAACGGAGCGATATAAGAGGCTCAATTTTTAAAGACTTCTTCCAGCAAGGTGTTTTGTTCAATGGGCACTTGAATGGAACATTGAGCAAAGAGATCAGCACGGCCAATTCACAGCACACCCATTAACAATCTGAAAATGCAGGAGAGCTGCAAGTCACGTGCACTGACCTCTGTGCCTGATTCTCCAATCCGCAGTCTCTTTGAGCAAGTCTCCATGATGGGAGCTCAGTATCCGAGCTTATCCTCTGATACTTTGGTGATTTATTTGGGCTTTAGTCAGGTATATTTCAGTGGTGCTTTCCAGTTCAGTACAATCCTCATCTTCCTTAAGAGAATGGTTAAAATTCAACAGAAGGTTTCTAAGAATTCACAAATCCCTTGTCCAACTTCAATTATTCAACAGGAAGAGTTGTCAAATTGTCATTAAAATGCTGCCAGGTTTGTGGAAACAAGTTTGATAAACATGATTACATTTCCTCATATACACAAGAGAGTAAATTGAGTGGTTCCTTTGTTCCCAGCAGGGATTCCCACTCAAAGGGAGCATGATTTGGATATTCTTCGAGAACAGCTCCCTGCTGCAAGCGTGGCAGTACTGAATTTACCCCAATGCAAGAATATGTTGAAGCACATAATTGTGTTGCTTGGGTCAAGGAGGGAGAGCAAAACCTGGTAAGCATAGGCCAGTTAGCTTCATGTCAGTGATAGGAAGGAGACTGGAATTGATGCTGGGCAAAGTGATTGAAGAGCATCTAGAGGCAGAAAATCTAATGAATAGTCAGCTGGATTCTGACTAACCTGTTAACTAACCTGATAGAATTCAGAAAGACTAGATGAGAGTAATTCAATAGATGTTACATACTTGGATTTTCAAAAAGTCTTTGATAAGATACCACACAGTAGTCTCTTGACAAATGTTAAGGCAGGAGGAATCAGGGTACACATACCTGAACAGATTGCAAATTGACTAAAAAAATTGAAAGCAGAAAGCAAGGCTAAAGGGTATTTATTCAGATTGTAGTAAAGTAGAACACAGTGTTCCACAAGGATAAATGATGGGACACTGATATTCATAATATACATTAAAGATCTGGATTTAGGATTAAGTAACTCAGTATCAAAGTTTGAAGATGAAGCTGAACGAGGGTGGACTAACACCAAGGAAAAACACAACATGATGCAAGAAAACATTAGAAAACTTGCAGACTGGGGAGTTAATTTGCAAATTAACTTTAAAATAGCTGGATGTGAAGTGAGGCACTTTGTAGGAAATACAGAAATATTGCCTACACCTTGAAAAATAAGAAACTGAATGATGTAGAAGAGCGAAAGGACATAAGGTTACAGGGGAACAAATTATTAAAAGCAGCATCAAAAGTCATTAAACTAATTAAAAATGTTAGCAAAACACTGCTATTTCTACACTGCACGGGCGGGATGAGGTTTTGAACAGCAATTAAAGATAAAATAAAAACTTTAGCATTTCATTAATAACATGTCCCTGCTCATGAGGGACATTTTTTTTTACCATTTTATAATTCTTTACTTTTCATTTTTTATATCTTCAGCTCCCTGAGGCAGCTCTGTGACTTAGGGAGCTTTTCCTGCATGCACCTGTGCACATGTGTGAACTTGCACGCTTGCTCTCCACCCCCTCCCACACAGGCAGCACTGCTGCGCGTATTTCACGCTGGGCGGGCCTTGATTGACTCGCCAGCATGAAATCACGGTCCGGCTCCCGATCGCGGGCGGCGGTCGGCTTCCTGACCACCCCCACCCGCCCCTGCCAAGCCCACCCCACGAGGGCAAAATTCTGCCCCGTGTGTGAAGAAAATCCTGTAAGTTCTGAGATGTTTTAAGGTATTGTAAATAAACCTGGTGTAAATTTGGAACTAGTGTCGTCTCTGCATTGCTTCGAGGTAAATCAGACATATAAGATACATAGCAATCCGGCGAACACATAACAGTTTTCATATGTAGGAAAATCCAAAACTAGAGGCCATAAGTACAAGATAGTCATTAGTAAATCCAATACAAACAATGAGAAATTTCATTACTCAGTGAGTGGTTAGATTGTGGAATTTGTTGCCATAAGTAGTGGTTAAGGCAATTAGCTTTGATGCTTTCAAAGGGAAACCATATGAGAGGAAAGGAAGTAGAAAGATACAGTGAAAGACACTGGAAGAGGGGTAGAATAGGAAGAGAATCATGTGACGTATGAACACCAGCACATACTCGCTGGGCCTAATGACCTGTTTCTTTGCTGTATAATCTATAGCAGTGTGAGTAAAGATTAACATGCTATTTAATCATGACAGGGTGGAGCCACACGCCTAAACTTGATTCCATTCTCTCCTAACAATGAACCCCTTCAAGCATAGGTCCATTGGATAGCAATCAAATGCAGTGCCCTGATATCTTTCCATTGCTGAGGGAATAGAGCCAAGAGTAGGCCCGGATTAACTCAGCACTGACTAGCGGTAGGGTAGAATCTGGGACTTGCTGTACTTGCCCACTAGGTCAACAGGGTGCTGTCAATAACTGCCTTACTTGAAGCTGTGGACAGATCACTGTGGAAATGCTATGCACCGGATTACTTGTGGCTGCAGTTCAAAATCTCAGTCGATAGTCTGCTGTGTGGCACAGCTGTCTGTTTCTTCCCTGGCCTCTTCTGAAGTAGAAAAAGCCACTGTGTAAGTTCTTAATACTGTATGCTTGACAGTGTCGTCCATCTTGTCAGGCTGAAAGGTTATACTCCAGTTCCTTTGGTACCTAAACCTGGTCTGACTCGTACAAACAGATCCTGTCACTTTTCAAGTTGGCTCTATTAATCAAACTAAGTTGAAAATTCTGTACATAAACTTTGATCATTTACTTTGGGAGAGGTCTCCAGACAATATCCAGGCAATGTTTCAAGTTTTGTCTCTCTTTGATTTTAATTCCTTCTCCAAATATCTCCTGGATGCTTCTGGAAGAGTTCTGTAAATGCCAGCTGACTTTCAGTACTTCACCCAATGGCTGTTCTTCAGAATACAGTTCTAGGGGGTCTTATGTCCACCTGAGAGAGCAGACAGGATCTTGATTTAACATCTCATCTGAGAGACAGCATCTCTAACAGTGTAGCACTCCCTCAGCCTTGCACCAGAGTACCAACCTTGATTTTTGTGTCCAAATCCTGGATGGGGACTTGAACCGACAACCTTCTGACTTAGAGGCATGAATGTTACCAACTGAACCACAGCTGACACACACAGATGGATTCACGGTGAAGTGCAATCTCATCATCACCTAATGCCCATTTATGTGCACTTCCCAGCGGGGACCACTAGATAGTGGTGGAAAGCAGAAAACTTGCACTAGTTTTTGTCCTCCCTTGACCACCCCAGGTCTGCTGATGTCAGTTAACATGCCCCTCTTTTTCCATTCGCTGAAAACAAGAAGGTCAGCACAAATTGTGAATGGAACCTAGATCTTCCTAACCTGCAAAGATCAACTCCACACTAAGCAGCTCATAATTCATTTTAAAACTGGTTTTAAATTGATATTTTAGTTTCTTTCTAAATCCAATGATAAACACATAGTTCGCTAGTTGAAAATTTATATTAAATATGTGGGATAATCAATGGTTTTATTCCTGCTTTGCTGTCTGTAAGGATACTTCAGTGTGACTGCTAATCCTCTTGCTGACATCACTGCTGCTGGAAGCCAGAAGATCCCTTGACTCAGCACAAGATTTTAAACTGCCATTTGGAAGACTGCTAGATGTTTGTGGGCAACTGTCCTCGAGGTCAGCGGTGAATGCCATTGCTTCGGTCTCTATTTTATCAGTATTAACTTTGACATTACTTCTCCGCAGTTTTCTTTCTTGTCATTCCTAAACTCCAACTACAATCTCCAATAAATTCCCTCCTCTCCCTATATTCTTACAGCACCAGCTACAAGATGTGTCTGACCCAATCTTGCTCTAATTCCATTTTCCGCAGGATCTCAGAATTGTGGAACTCCATCAGTTTTCCTGTTCTCTTGTGATCCACTAGCTTTTACATCTCAGGACCTTCTAGAATAAAGGGACATAGAGCTTGGCTACTCAAGGATGACATCAGAAAGAACTTCCTTACACAATGGGAAGCAGAAATCTGGAATTCTCCCCACCAAAATGCTGCTGAGGCTGGGGGTCAATTGCAAATGTCAAAGCTGAGGTTGATTTATTTTTATTACATAAGGGATATGGAACGAAGCAACTCACCAAGCTTCCTTCGACAGCACCTGCCAAACCCGTGACCTCTACCACCTAGAAGAACAAGGTGAGCAGGCACATGGGAACACTACCACCTGGAAGTTCCTCTCCAAATCACACACCATCCAGACTTGGAATATATCCCTGTTCTCTCACCGTCGCTAGGTCAAAATCCTGGAACTCCCTCCCTAACGGCACTGTGGGTGTACCACGTAGACTGCAGCAGTGCAAGAAGGCAGCTCACAACCACCTTCTCAAGGGCAATTAGGGCTGGGCAATAAATGCTGGCCCAGCCAGCCACATTCACATCCTAGGAATGAATAGAAAAAAATGGATAAATTGAGTTAAGATATGAATAAGCAATGAGTAGATAGAGAGATAGAGAACGAGATGGATAGGTAGAGACCCAGAGAGCGAGAGAGATAGAGAGAGAGGAAGATAGATAGATAGATGGATAGATAGATAGAGAGCAAAATACGGAGATAGATATATAAATAGATAGATAGCTAGACAGATCGATAGGCAGATTGATGGACCAATAGATAGACTGATAGATAGATGGACAGATAGACAGACAGACAGAGATAGATAGATAGATTGATAGATAGAGAGATAGATAGATAGATAGATAGATAGATAGATAATTGGTTTATTGAAAAATCATTATGATGGTAGGTGCTGAATTGTGATGATGATACAAATAAAGCAAGTAATCATAATTCATAACATAGTGATGGACAATCATTAAAATTAAAATAAAGTATAAAATAATAAAAGGATTGCACAAACATGAACATTTCAGTTTACAAATTGACTGGGGAAACAGGTTCGAGGAACTAAATAGTCGACGACTGTTCCTAACCATTACTTCACAATTTATCTGCTCTTTACAATCCTGGGGTAGCAGGCAGGAGAGGGGGTGCGGGTACTGGTGACTGGTGACATGCGGGGCTTGAATTTTTACCCAGGTTTCTCCATGAAAACAACATTGGTTTGATATACTGCTGCACCCAGGTGTACTAGTACATGCTTGGATCAGTAATTTTGAGAATGGGACCTGAGATTCTGTAGCATGTAATGGCTTTCTGAGATGCTGTTTCCCCTTGACTGAAACTGATTTCATTCTTAATGTCATTGGACAGATCACTGTGCTTTTGAATTCAACAGCCCAGATGTGAACTCAGCCACATCCCTATGGTGTGAAACTGTGAAAGGCTCCCATAAACCCCATGCATGCCACGCTCACCTTAACAGCACACAAGTCTGTCCTTGACACAGTGAGTGGTTTGGAGAATAGCAATGAAAAGCCTTAATGCCTGCCCTGTCCTCGCACAATTCTTTCAGTCACCCACCTTTTATCTTGGGAACCATTCTTCATTGAAGATTTAATGATTTCAAAATCTTTCAAAAGCTTTGCATCCTCACACCCTCTCCCATTCTTCTGCAAACCCATCAGAGATAAAAGCAGTTCCCTGTTTTGTTTGAAAGATCTTTGGAGGTGGGGGCCAGTGCCAAGTGATTATATTTAGCATCAGGGGTTGCAGCAATAAAATAAAAATTGTCACATTGATAGAACACACATCAAATTTATGAAAAGCTCTCACACTGACTAGCTTGTATCGATCTTATGAATCGTAGGCTGCATCCCCTTCCTCTGCTGCTTATTTCAATGTTGTCAGCTAAAAGCCAAGCTGTGAAAAGTGGCCAAATTCATGAAATTATAGTGTTTCTCCTTATTCATGTGAAAATGAATGTTTGACACAAATACTGAGGTGCAACTTCTTATTGATTCCAGTAAAAGGGACTGAAGATTGTTTGTTCCACAATTTTTAACCCACATCAGCCATCAAGGTTTCTCTGCACGGTTTTGGGGGTTGGGCAGGTTGAAGGATGGTGCATATTTGGTTTATTTGACTATTTTTCAGCTCCTGCACTAATTTTTGTTTTTACAAATGATAAATCTCTTGCAACAAAACAGCTTGCAGTTATATAACACCTTTATCATAGAATCAGACAGAACAGAAGGTAGCCACTTGACCCACCTTGCTTGTGTTGACTCTTTGAGAGAGCTATCCAATTATCCCATTCTGCTGCTCTTTCCCCATAGCCCTGCAAATTTCTCTTTTCCAAGTATATATCTAATCCTCTTTTGAAGTTACTATATAACCTGCTTTATTTTTATTTGTCCATGGAATGTGGGTGTCACTGGCTAGGCCAGCATTTATTGCCCATCCCTAATTGCCCTTGTTCAGAGGGCATTTTAAGAACCAACCACTTTGCTGGTGTCATATGTAGGCCAGGCCAGGTAAGGATATTAGTGAACCAGATGGTTTTTTATGGCAATCAGAAATGGTTTCATCAGGCATTTAATTCCAGATTTTTATTGAATTCAAATTTCAACATCTGCCACAGTAGGATTTGAACCCAGGTCCCCAGGGCATTACCCTGAGTCACTGGATTACTAGCCCAGTAACAATGCCATTATGCCACTACCACTGCCACTGCCACCATCACTGCTTCCACCACTCTTTAAGTCAGCACATTCCAGAATCTTATCAACTTGCTGCGTAATAAATTTCTTTCTTCCCATATCCCCCTAGATTTTTGACAAATATTTAATTTATGTTCTCTGGTCACCAACCTTCCTGCCATTGGAAATAGCATTGACCCACCTACTCTATCAAAACCCTTCATAATCTCCCCTTAACTGTGATGGCTGAGGTCTCAGCTTCCACTGTAGTAGAGGTGGAGGGCACTCAGTGTCTCAGTGCTCCAGAAGCTCAGACGGGCATCATGAAGCAAATAGAATGTTATTGTTTTTCACAAGGGGAATTGAATGCAAGAGAAGGGAGGTTATGCTTCAATTATGCAGGGCATTGGTGAGACCATATCTGGTGTACTGTGTACAATATTGGTCTCCTTAATTAAGGATGGATGTAAAGGTGCTGGAAGCAGTTCAGAGAAGGTTTACTAGACTAATACTTAGAATGGGTGGGTTGTCTTATGAGGAAAGGTTGAACAGACTAGTAAGAGGTGACTTGATTGAAACATATGAGATCCTGAGGGATCTTGACAGGGTGGCTGTGGGGAGGATGTTTCCTCTTGTGGGAGAACCTAGAACAAGGGGTCACTGTTTAAAAATAAGGGGTCGCTCGTTTAAAATGGAGATAAGATGATTTTTTTTCTCTCAGAGGGTTGTGAGTCTTTAGAACCCAAGGGAATTTTACAAGTGCAGGTTAATGATTTGAACTCACCTTTTCTTTACAATGAATGCTGAGAGCATCTCAGTGTGATGACTGCATTCTAAGGGGAAGATCGTGCTGCTGAAGCAAAAGTGGAAAAATACATTTATTTTTGCAACAGTTTGAAGAAAAGCCTCATGCAGAGGTCAAAGATGGTATGAGCAGTGAAAGAGCATCACCAGTAAGTGAGGAGTTGTTACAGTAATGGACAAAATTGACAATGAAATAAAGCAGCTGCTTTCAAGAACCATTATTTTGCCCCAGGCAATTATTACCATCAGCCTTTTTATTTCCCCCATCCCCTCTCTTCCTGGCCCTGCTGTCCGATACACAGTGCATAAAGTGCCCACACCACTATATCATGAGTGGATGGGTGTGTCTCCTGCTTGCTGGACTCTGCTTAGTGTTTAATAATCACTCATCAATAGGAGCTTTGAGTTCTGCCACCAGGGTCAATTGCCACTGAGAGCTTTTCATCTCCAGTGACCCATGTTCATTCCTAACTCCAGCATGATGCCACCACCAAACACATCTTCCCTTCACCCCCCCCCCCCCCCCCCCCCCCCCCCCCCCCGGCGGTATTCCACAGGGATTGTTCCCTCTGGGACACCCTGGTCCACTCCTCCATCATCCCCTACACCTCAACCCCCTCCCACGGCACCTTCCCATGCAACCGCACAAGGTGCAACACCTGCCCCTTCACTTCCCCTCTCTTCACCGTCCAAGGGCCCAAACACTCCTTTCAAGTAAAGCAGCATTTCACTTGCACTTCCATCAATTTGGTCTACTGCATTTGCTGCTCCCAATGTGGTTTCCTCTACATTGGAGAGACCAAACGCAGACTGGGTGACCGCTTTGCGGAACACCTTCAGTCTGTCCGCAAGCATGACCCAGACATCCCTGTCACTTGCCATTTCAACACTCCACCCTGCTCTCATGCCCACATGGCCTGCTGCAATGTTCCAGTGAAGCTCAACGCAAACTGGAGGAACAGCACCTCATCTTCCGACTTGGTACTTTACAGCCTTCCAGACTGAATATTGAGTTCAACAATTTTAGATCATGAACTCTCTCCTCCATCCCCAACCCCTTTCTGATCCCCCCTTTTTTCCAATAATTTATAAAGATTTTTTTTCCCACCTATTTCCATTTATTTTTAAATGTATTTCCATCCATTGTTTTATCTCTACCTTTTAGCCTATTTCAATCCCTTCTCCCCACCCCACCCCAACTAGGGCTATCTGTACGTTGCTTGTCCGGCTTTCTACCCTTAATGTCACCTATTATCACATTCCTTTGATAATATCACCATCTTCAACACCTCTTTGTCCTTTTGTCTATGACATCTTTTGGTTATCTCCACCTATCACTGGCCCTCTATCCAGCTCTACCTGTCCCACCCCCCTAACCCTTAAACCAGCTTATATTTCACCTCTTTTCTATTTTTCCTTAGTTCTGTTGAAGTGTCATACGGACTCGAAACGTTAACTGTGTTCCCCTCCGCAGATGCTGTCAGACCAGCTAAGTTTTTCCAGGTATTTTTATTTTTGTTTTGGATTTCCAGCATCCGCAGTTTTTTGCTTTCATTCCTAATGCCTTGGAGGAACAGTGTATAGAAAATACAAAAGAAACCCAAATATGGCTAATAGATGATCCAGCTAGCCTGTGCTTAATTAAGCCAATGCACTTCTGGGCTTTATTGAATTGCCAAATTCCAGTTCTCTATTGCAGTCAGCTAACTCACAGAAGGTGTGCAACAAAAACAGAAACAGAAATACCTGGAAAAACTCAGCAGGTCTGGCAGCATCGGTGGAGGAGAGCACAGTTGACGTTTTGAGTCCTCATGACGCTTCAACAGAACTAAGTAAAAATAGGAGGAAAGGGGTGAAATATAAGCTGGTTTTAGGGGGGGGGGTGGTGGTTGTTGGGACAAGCAGCCAGTAATAGATGGAGATAACCAAAAGCCGACACAGACAAAAGAACAAAGAGGTGTTGAAGGTGGTGATATTACCTAAAGGAATGTGCTAATTAAGAGTAGAAAACAGGACAGATAAGGTGCAGATAGCTCTAGTGGGGGTGAGGGAATACTAAAAGGTAGAAATAAACGGTGGGTGGAAATACATTTAAAAATAATGGAAATAGGTGGGAAAAGAAAAATCTATATAAATTATTGGAAAAAACAAAAAGGAGGGGGAAGGAACAGGAAGGGGGTGGGGATGGAGGAGATAGTTCATGATCTAAAATTGTTGAACTCAATATTCAGTCCGGAAGGCTGTAAAGTGCCTAGTCGGAAGATGAGGTGCTGTTCCTCCAGTTTGCGTTGAGCTTCACTGGAACAATGCAGAAAGCCAAGGACAGACATGTGGGCAAGCGAGCAGGGTGGAGTGTTAAAATGGCAAGCGACAGGGAGGTCTGGATAATGCTTGCGGACAGACTGAAGGTGTTCTTCCCCCTCCTTTTTGTTTTTTAAAATAATTTATATAGATTTTTCTTTTCCCACCTATTTCCATTATTTTTAAATGTATTTCCACCCATTGTTTATCTCTACTTTTTAATATTCCCCACCCCCACTAGAGCTATCTGTACCTTATCTGTCCTGTCTTCTACTCTTAATTAGCACATTCCTTTAGATAATATCACTACCTTCAACACCTCTTTGTTCTTTTGTCTGTGACAACAGCTTTTGGTTATCTCCACCTATTACTGGCTGCTTGTCCCAACAACACCCCCACCACCTCAACCAGCTTATATTTCACCCCTTTCCTATTTTTACTTAGTTCTGTTGAAGGGTCATGAGGACTCGAAACGTCAACTGTGCTCTCCTTCGCCGATGCTGCCAGACCTGCTGAGTTTTTCCAGGTATTTCTGTTTCTGTTTTTGTTTTGGATTTCCAGCATCCGCAGTTTTTTGATTTTATCACAGAAGGCGCGTTTGCATTTCAAGGACAGCCAGAGTCTTCATGTCATTGGTGACAAGGAAATCCTCACCCATGTATTTCTAAGTCAACAACCAAGTGAGCTGGAATGCTACATGACCTTGTCTCATTGTTACATTCTCATATTCACTGTGCTGGGATAGCTGTGTTTGTTGTAAACTGTTGTTTAGTATATTGGACAGCGCTTTGTGGGATTATATCTAGGTTTCCAACTCTGGTTGGACACATTCCTGGAGGTTTCATTGCATGGCCTTCCATCTCCAACCACCCTGTCAAACAGCCTTTTAATGCCATCTCCAATGTTTACACAGCTAATAAACAGAAGTTTTCAAAGCAAAAAAACACAGGGGGCAAAATTCAATTCACCTCTGAAATTAGCCCCAAGCATGGGAACTGCGAGTTCTGATTAACCTGTACCCACTGCTTCTGATGCAGGCAGCATGTCAACTTCATACCTTCTCATTTACATGACTGCTGTGTGGAGCCAGTGTTAAAAGAACTGCTGAGTGGCTACACACCTCAATAGGGGCCTATATTTGTGCAAGAGCAGCACCCTTAAAAGCTAGCCTGCACTACTTAAAGGGGAGGTGCTTTCTTCCCCCTCCTTGCCCTGCTCTGAAACTGCTGGAGCAGGTGGTGGAACTGTTTGTGGAAGAGAGTCTGAGGAGGAAGAAGAGTGACTTACCGTGCAATGGGGAGAAAATGTGTTCCAAAGTTCTCTGACGCTGCATTGGACTCTATGGTGGAGAAGAGGAGAGATGTGATCTATCCATTGGGGCCTGGAAGGAGCATAATGGTTAAAGGTTCATGGTCGTAGTCACCTTCACAGCTATTGGGAATGCCATCCTTGCCCTGCTCTGAAACTTCTGTTATGGCTACAGCAGGTGGCAGATTTCAGTGAGGACCTACTTGGTGAAGACCACGTGTCTGACACACTCTTTCTTGCTGAGGTTCAGATAGGAGAGTTGCTCCCTGAACACCCTGGTTGTAAAAGTCTTTTTTCTGAGAACCTTTCTCCCCCCCGCCTCTTCCTCCACCTCCATCTTCCAGCTGCTTATCTCGCACATACCAACATATGAACATACGAATTAGGAGCAGGAATAGGCCACTCAGCCCCTCGAGTCTGCTCCGCCATTCAATAAGATCATGGCTGATCTGAATGTAACCTCAGCTCCACATTATTCCTGCTTAACCTGGAAAACCTTTCAACCCCTAGTTAATCTGCTTAATCTCCCTGTCTTGCTGTAGTTCAAGGGGAATGCAGACCTCTGCAGACACATCTGGGAGCAGGTATTTTGTCCAGAATCCCTGAAGTCAGGTCAAAGTCCTTCAGGACGTGCCACACCATGCCCTGTAGACTTTGGGTAACTTGAAAAACCACTAAATACCAACAAACACTTATACAATGACAGCAAGGGCCAGTAGAAATCAATCAGCAACTGAAAGTAGTTGATGGCCTTTTTATTAGCACTGGTGGGGACTGGGGTGAGGGTACGGGGGGAAGGGGTCCTTCCTGCTGCTGGGCACATATTCAACTGTGCACCTAAGAGAAGGCATTATCTGGAGCGTTGATCTCCAAAAATGGCAATAATGGCATCAAATCAGTGTTATATATGATTGACATCACTGCCTGCATATTCTATACTCTTCAGTGTGTACACAAACGGCCTCACCAAAATAATAGAGCACAGCCCACACCGGAATTGCGTGGATGGCCATCATTTTGGAACCAAAATGGGACCTGCAGTACTGAGAAACCAGGCGTGAAGAAGTCAGAATTTCCAGCCGCAGTCCTTTGCAAATGCGGCATTGCTCCTTCTCCCAGGCTGCTCACAGCCAGGAGCAGGACATTAATCGTTCATTCCTGGAGAACCCAAATCAATCCTAGAGGGTTGGCAACAGACATTTCAAAGTGCTTTACATCCAATGAAGTACTTTTGAAGAGTAGTCACTGTTGCAATGTAGGAAACTCTGCAGCCAAATTACACACAGCAAACTCCGAACAGCCAGCAATGTGATAATGAGCAGATATTCATTGAGGCATAAATATTAGCCAGGACACAAGGGATAATCCTGCTCTTCATCAAAATAGAGTCATGAGATCTTTTACATTGACCTGAACAGGTAGATAGGGTCTCGGTTTAACGTCTCATCTGGAAAACGTCAGTGTAGCGCCCCCTTAGTACTTCCCTGGACTAACAGCCCTAACTTGGTGCTCAAGTCCTGGCACGGGATTTGAAGCCCACTGCTCTCCACAAACACCAGTTTCCCCTTCCCCAGCAACATGTATATTTGATGAAGGCAATTTACACCTTTCCTTATGAGTGCCAAATCTGGGACTGGCATTATTTCAAGTGCCCCTCTCTACAAGGTGGGATGACATGTCATCCTCAGGCCTCAAGTGCAGTATTGTAGGAAATATGATGTGTTGAATCACACCTGTAGCACTGTATCAGAGCAGCTGTCTATCATTACATCACTTTGATAGCTTATGCCTGTGCAGCCCTGAGGCTGAGAACGATCTTTTTTATTTAAATCCTTACAGAGGTATTTTTTTTTATTTCTCACTGTGATTTGTTTATGGGGAGGGTGACTCACTCAGACAAGCTGTTTGATCCAAAAGCCATGCTGAGCACATTGGGAGTGAGATCATGAGAAAGACAGACAGTCTCATTAGCACCAAATAGTTGTGAGATCTGCTTCTAATTTCAAAAACTGGCATGGACACAAAAATTTACAATGAAGAAAATCAGTCGAGGCCACGACTTTGGACACTCCAGGGTAACTTTTTACCATTCGTTGGCACCTCACTGAGACAGTTTTTGTCACGCTATTACATTGTTTGGGCTGTTGAAAAACAAAGCTGATTGCTTTGTTTATTAGATTAGAAAGCTAAGGCATACTGCAGCATTGGGTAGTGAAGTGGTGTTTTACAATCAATGTGCTAAATAGTAGAGTGATGCACATCATTCATCATTAAGTTCAATCCCTGGCCTGGTTAGGCTATAGGAGAGACTAGCCAAGCAGAGACAAGGTGGCTGATATTCCTCTTAAGGATGACATGTGGCACTTTTCTGACACAGGCCCATACCCTGCTGGGGATTTGCACTAGGATCAGGGGTTAGAAGCAGGAATATGACTGCAGGCCTGAGAAACTCCTGGTGGCCAGCAGTAGGGCCTTCTTCCTGCTACTCTGCACAAGCCTGAAGACATGAAGACTGTGCTCGGGAGATATTAGTCAAATGCAGTTTTCCAGCTTCCAGGTACTTCTGACATCCCAGATTGTGCGGGGTCATGGAGTAAGCCCTCCTGCCATCTATCTTGAGGTGCCCCTTGTGTGCAGACAAAAGAGAATGAGGCATGAGGCTAGGAGGTGAAGAGATAATTATACAAGATTTGTTTAGACAGTTTCTTGAACAGGAGGTTCATATCCAACTGTTCAATCTACTTTAGCACAGCTCTTCATTTCTCATTCACCAAGCACCTCAGTCAGTTTACTCAATTAAAACTTGGGTTTCTTTACTATCTTGCCCTTGGGAACACGGACACCATGGAGAGGTTAGGTGGTCCAGCAACTCTTCTCTCTGTCATTAGCAACATTGTCTGGGATCAATTTGTTGATAGCCTCTGAGGTCATTGGTTTGTACTTCATGGGCTTTGATTTCCATCGTCATCTTGTGGATTATGCAAACCTGTCAGTGCCTACTGGCAGGGTTTACCAACCTGGCTGTTGTGTTTCTTGGTAAATCCTGCACAAAAAGAGGAGCCCTGGTTGGTTTGACATCAGTTCGGGCATCACTCATGAGCTGGCATTTCTTGATGACAACGCATCACACATCAAATCCACGTTAAAGTCTTTCTCAGACAGTTTGAATTTGGGGAAGGCCATTATATCTTCCTGCAGATCATCACGACTCACTTCAAAGCCATGGCCTTTTAAGCCTTCGTAGGTTCTGGCCACCAAAGTTAAGCACAGCCAAAGCCATAGCGGTTCTTCTTGGAAAAACAGCCTCTTGTCACTTGTTCAGTGAGCCTCTTGTTTTTATGCAATTGCCATGTTGCTCAGCAAGTACTAGTTCCTATTATTAACACTGATCTGTTAGAGCAGCATTGCCAGAGTCTGCAAGGTAATTCACTACTAATAGCAATTTGAAATGACAAAATAAAAACACCTTGCAATAATTGGATTAATTAGCTTAACAAATCAGAAATTAGGTCCTTAGGCTCCCATAGTGTTTCACCTGATAGCACTGACATATTACAATTGTATAAGCTCACTGTCAAGTGGTGGATACAGGAAGAAATAATGGAGGCTTGTAAGAAAGGTACTGCAATAGTCATGGGTGACGTTAATCTACAGGTAGATTGAATGGATCAGATTTGCAAAGGGGGCCTGGAAGATGAGCTCTTAGAGTGTTTTGGAGACAATTTCTTAGAGCAGCCTCTTCTGGAACCAACCAGAGAGCAGGCTATTCTAGAACTGGTAATGTGCAATGAGACAGGACTAATTAATGAGCTCATAGTGAAAGAGCTTCTAGGTAGAAGTGATCATCACATGACAGAATTTCGCATTCAGTTATAGGGTGAGAAGAGTGAGTCTAAGACTGGTGTTTTAAACTTAAAAAAAAAGGCAATTACAAGTTATGAAGGCAGAGTTGGCTAAAGTGAATTGGTAAATTAGGTTAAAGGATAGGGCAATAGTGATACAATGGAAGACATTTAAGGAGATATTTCATAACACCCAGCAAAGATGCATTCCAGTGAGAAAGAAAGACTCCAGGGAAAGGATGCACCATCCATGGCTAACTAAGGAAGTTAAAGATAGTATCAAATTGATGGAAAAAACGTACAATTCCACGAACATTGGACAGAATTTAAAAGTCAGCAAAGAATGACTAATAATATAATAAGAATGGAGAAATTAGAGCATGAGAGAAAGCCAGCTAGAAATATAAAAACAGATAGTAAGAGTTTCTACAGGAATTTAAAAAGAAGTGTAATTAAAGGGAGTGCTGGTCCTCTAGAGAATGAGTCTGGAGAATTAATAGGAAATATGGAAATGGCAGAAGCATTGAATAAAGATTTTGTGTCTGTCTTCACTGTGGAAGACACAAATAACATCCCAGAAATATGTGTAAATCAAGAGGTAAAAGGGAGGAAGGAACTCAAAACAATTATAATCACCAAGGAAAAGGTGCTGAGAAAACTGTTAGAACTAAAGTGTGAGAAGTCCCCAGAGAGATTCAACAGGCACTCAGCAGACTAGAGCAAACGATGGAGGAGTCCATCCGTGTTCTGTCTGATATTATGGCTCCAACAAGCGAGAGCTTCGAGGTCACCTTGGAAGGGCTGGTGACTACAATGGAGACCTTGGTCCAGCAGGTCTTGCCAGATTGGCACTGGGCCTTGCACTACATGGCCACACACTCTGGTGGGCACCATCAAGATGTAGGCGACATAGGGATGAGCCTCTGGAAGTGACCTCCAACTCAATGCAGTGACAGGCTATGGAACATCAGGCATCTTGAGCTCCCTCCAGATGCACCATCTCCTGCAGGAGTCAGGGCGGGAGATCTCTAGGCATGTCCACATCTCAGTCACAGCAGAGTTTACATCATTAGATGGAGGCGAAGGCTTCAAGTCTTCTCTCGCAAACTCTTGCTCCTAAGTGGACTCTCAGTTCCCAGAGTGAGCTCACTCACAGGGGCTCATCGACCAAACCAAAGATCTTGGCCTGGCGATTCATGAGGCCAGAACGCGCAAGTGTGAATATAGGACTCGTTCCCACTGTTAGTGGGTGGACATCCTCTAAGATGAAAGTAGATGGTATTGAGGGTAGAGATGTGACCATATTCCCTCACTTAACTTTACTCTTCCTGGAACCTGTCAGCAATTAACATATCACATGCCTCCCACAACTTCCTTCCTCCATGGCATGATCGCACTCATACTGACCCTCAGCAGCCTCATGAGGCTCTTGTGCCTCTGGATCTTCATCCTCAAATGTGTCTCAACCTCCTCCAGTTCATCCTCTGGCAGGGGTTCACCTCTTTGCATTGTCAGATTGTGAAGGGCAAATCACACTGCAATGGTGCTGGGAACCCTGTCGGGTGTGTATTGTAGTGAACCACCTGAGTGGTCTAAACATCAGAAACGCATCTTCAGAAGCCCTATGGTCTGCTCCAAAAGGGAGCGTGTGAAGCTGTGAGCAGTATTGTGCCTCTCCTTGGAACGACTTTGAGGGTGATGCACTGGTGTCATCAGCCAGGGTTTCACTGAGTACCTCTTATCCCCAAGCAGCCATCCCTGTAGATGTAATGCCCACTCAAAGATCTCAGGCACCTTGGAATAACTCAGGATGTAGGAGTCATGGCAACTCCCAGGGTACCATGTACAAACGTGCAGTATATGCTTCCAGTGATCACACACCAGTTGTACATGGATGGAATGATAGCCCTTGTGGTTTATAAACATTAGGGGCTGCTGCCATGGAGCCCGTATAGCCAGGTGGGTGCAGTCCATTGCACCCTGCACTCTAGGGAAGCCTGAGATGGCGGCGAAGCCATTGAATCTCACAGCGTGGCTATCTTCGTCCAGAGCAAACCTGATCATAATGATGGGCTTTCCTGGAAAGGGCACTTGTGACCTCCTTTATGCATCATTGAGTTACAGACTGAGAGATGCTGCACAGGTCGCCTGTTGGTCCTTGAAAAGAACCAGAGGCCTAGAAATTGAGTGCTGCTCAATTCCACCTGGCATCAAGTCTTCACAAAGAATGTGGCATATGTGATGCACTAGAGCTCGGGACAAGCGCAGACGCACATGGCATTGCCTCTCACTCATTTGTAAATAGGAGATTCTTCTACGGTAAACCCTAGGTCTGGCGAGTCGCTATAGTTGTTGGGTCTCTCCCCCTGACTCCCCTATTCATGCTCTGGCTCTGCGTGACCATGTCCCTCTTGCTGGAGCTGTGCACAGAGTTGCCTCTCCCTCCTTCGACTCCTCCATTGCGTTAGGACCCTGACAAAGGCAGCATTGAGCCCAGGATCCATATCTGCTTTTGCCTTCACTCCGAAAGGAAACATTCAAGACATTAATGATTCAAGAGGCAAGAAAGTGAAGCTCAGAAGATGATACATTTGACGATTATAAGGGTCCATAGTTTTTCCTGACCTACTTGCATGGTGGCTGATGCCGCTTTGTCCCTGAGACATTAGAACATCGAGATGACCAAGATAGCATCACAGATATATAACATCTTAGGCCCTGCATGGGTGCTAAAGTCTAATTGAGATGAGTGACACAACCTAGCTCTGTGCTCCAATCTCTGATGGGGCATATTAATGACCAATCAATTTTTTAAAAATTAATTTACGGGACGTGGGCATTGCTGTCTAGGCCAGTATTTATTGCTCATCCCTAATTGCCCTTGAGAAGGTGGTGGTGAGCTACCTTCTTGAACCACTGCAGTCCCTATGCTGCAGGTACATTCTTGTTACGGAGTGAGTTACGGGATTTTGACCGAGTCACAGTGAAGGAACGGTAATATATTTCCAAGTCAAGATGGTGAGTGGCTTGGGGGGGAGCTTCCAGGTGGTAGTATTTCCATAAGTCTGCTGCCCTTGTCCTTCTAGATGGTAGCGGTCCTGGGTTTGGAAGGTGCTGCCTAAGGAGGCTTGCTGAGACTCCTTAGTGCATCTTGTAGATGGTACACGTTGCTGCTACTATGCGTCAGCGGTGGAAGAAGTGAATGCTTGTGGAAGGGATGCCAATCAAGTGGGCTGCTTTGTCCTGGATGGTGTTGCTGGAGCTGCACTCATCCAGGCAAGTGGAGACTATTCCATCACATTCCTGACTTGTGCCTTGTAGGCGGTGAACAGGCTTTGGGGTGTCAGGAGGTGAGCTACTTATCACAGGATTCCTAGCCTCTGGCCTGCTCTTGTAGCTACTGTATTTATATGGCTAGTCCAGTTCAATTTCAGGTCAATGGTAACCCCTAGGATGTTGATAGTGGGGGATTCAGCGATGGTAATGCCGTTGAATGTCAAGGGACGATGGTTAGATTCTCTTTTCTTGGAGATGGTCATTGTCTGGCACTTCTGTGGCATGAATGTTACTTGCCACTTGTCAGCTCAAGCCTGGATATTGTCCAGGTCTTGCTGCATTTACACATGGACTGTTTCAGTATCTGAGGAGTCGTGAATGGTGCTGAACATTGTGCAATCATCAGTGAACATCCCAACTTCTAACCTTATGATGGAAGGTCATTGATGAAGCAACTGAAGATGATTGGACCTAGGACACTACCCTGAGGAACTTCTGCAGTGATGCCCTGGAGCTGAGATGATTGACCCCCAACAACCACGATGTTGCCAATGAGTGGATACCCTTTGGCTCATTAGGAGTGTCAAATCTGGCGAACATGTGACAGGCCATCATTGATGGAATGCCATATATGATACAGCTGTGCCTCCCTCACTATTGCCTGCATTCCCAAATTCTGCATTCCTGTGTGTTACTTTTGAGGTGCAGCGACTGTGATGTGAAGCCACTGAGTTCTGAGTAGCCCTTTGACAGTGTTAATGAAGCCATTGGCTTTCCTCGTGAGGAGATCTTCCTCCTTTCTTTCTAAGCAGACTCCCATTCACTCCTGGTCAACAAGAGGTTAGAGAGCAACCCCAGAAAGTCCCCAAACAAAAACAAAAATACTTGGAAAAGCTCCGCAAGTCTGGCAGCATCTGTGGAGAGGAACAGAGTTAACGTTTTGAGTCCGAATGACCCTTCAACAGAACTAAGGAAAACTAGAAGAGAGGTGAAATATAAGCTGGTTTAAGGGTTAGGGGGGGTGGGACAGGTAGAGCTGGATAGAGGGCCAGTGATAGGTGGAGATAACCAAAAGATGTCATAGACAAAAGGACAAAGAGGTGTTGAAGATGGTGATATTATCGAAGGAATGTGATAATAGGTGACATTAAGGGTAGAAAGCAGGACAAGCAAGGTACAGATAGCCCTAGTGGGGGTGGGGTGGGGAGAAGGGATCGAAATAGGCTAAAAGGTAGAGATAAAACAATGGATGGAAATACATTTAAAAATAATGGAAATAGGTGGGGGTGGGGGTGGGGGGGGGGGGGGGGGGGGGGGGGGGGGGGGGAGGGCGGGGGAGGGGGGGGGGCCCCGGGTGTGTGTGGGTGGGTGGGGGGGGTGGTAGTGGCGGAGTGAGTGGAGGCAGGGAGGTGGGACAAGTAGAGCCTGTGATATGTGGAGATAACCGAAAGATGTCATAGACAAAAGGACAAAGAGGTGTTAAAGGTGGTGATATTATCTAAGGAATGTGCTAATTAAGGGTAGAAAGCAGCAAGGTACAAATAGCCCTAGTGGCGGTGGGGTGGGGTAAAGGTGGGGTGAAAAAGGCAAAAAGGTAGAGATAAAACAATGGATGGAAATACATTTAAAAATAATGGAAATAGGTGGGAAAAGAAAAATCTATAATAAATTATTGGAGAGAAAATGGGGAGATCGGAAAGGGGGTGGGGATGGAGGAGAGAGTTCATGACCTAAAATTGATGAACTCAATATTCAGTCCAGAAGGCTGTAAAGTGCCTGGTCGGAAGATGAGGTGCTGTTCCTCCAGTTTGTGTTGAGCTTCACTGGAACAAAGCAGCAGGCCAAGGATGGACATTGCATGGAGTGTTGAAATGGCAAGCGACAGGGAGGTCTGGGTAATGCTTGCGGACAGACCGCAGGTGTTCTGCAAAGCGGTCACCCAGTCTGCATCCGGTCTCTCCAATGTAGAGGAAACCGCATTGGGAGCAACGAATGCAGTAGACTTAGTTGAGGGAAGTGCAAGTGAAATGCCGCTTCATTTGAAAGGAGTGTTTGGGGCCTTGGATGGTGAGGAGCGGGGAAGTGAAGGGACAGGTGTTGCACCTTCTACGTTTGCATGGGAAGGTGCCGTGGGAAGGGGTTGAGGTGTAGGGGGTGATGGAGGAGTGGACCAGGGTGTCCCGGAGGGAACATTCCCTGCAGAATGCCGCCAGGGAGGGGTGAAGGGAAGATGTGTTTGGTAGTGGCATCATGCTGGAGTTGGCGGAAATAGCAGAGGATGATCCTTTGAATGCGGAGGCTGGTGGGGTGATAAATGAGGACCACAGGACCCTATCATGTTTCTGGGAGGGAAGAGAAGGCGTGAGGGCGGATGCGTGGGAGATGGGCTGGACAGGGTTGAGGGCCCTGTCAACCACTGTGGGTGGAAAACCTCGGTTAAGGAAGAAGGAGGACATGTCAGAGGAACTGTTTTTGAAAGTGGCATCATTGGAACAGATGCGACGGAGGCGAAGGAACTGAGAGAATGGGATGGAGTCCTTACAGGAAGCGGGAAGTGAGGAGCTGTAGTCGAGGTAGCTGTGGGAGTTGGTAGGCTTATAATGGATATTGGTGGACAGTCTATCACCAGAAATTGAGACAGAGAGGTCAAGGAAGGGAAGGGAAGTGTCAGAGATGGACCATGTGAAAATGGGTGGAAATTGGAAGCAAAATTAATACATTTTCCCAGGTCCCGACGAGAGCATGAAGCAGCACCGAAGTAATCATCGATGTACCAAAAAAAGAGTTGTGGGAGGGGGCCGCAGTAGGACTGGAACAAGGAATGTTCCACATACCCCATAAAGAGACAGGCATAGCTGGGGCCCATGCAGGTACCCATAGCCACACCTTTTATTTGGAGGAAGTGAGAGGAGTTTAAGGAGAAATTGTTCAGTGTGAGAACAAGTTCAGCCAGACGGAGGAGAGTAGTGGTGGATGGGATTGTTCGGGCCTCTGTTCGAGGAAGAAGCGGAGAGCCACCAGACCATCCCGGTGGGGGATGGAAGTGTAGAGGGATTGGACGTCCATGGTGAAGAGGAGGCAGTTGGGGCCAGGGAACTGGAAATTGTTGATATGATGTAGGGTGTCAGAGGAATCATGGATGTAGGTGGGAAGGGACTAGACAAGGGAAGAGAGAATGGAGTCAAGATAGCAAGAAATGAGTTCCGTGGGGCAGAAAAAGGCTGACATAATCGGTCTGCCGGGATAGTCCTGATTGTGGATTTTGGGTAGGAGGTAGAAGCGGGCCATCTGAGGTTGGGAGACTATCAGGTTGGAAGCTGTGAAAGGAAGATCTCCAGAGGAGATGAGGTCAGTAATATGCGGCCCATCTCCCGCACATCCGCCCTCACACCTTCCTCTCCCTCCCAGAAACATGATAGGGTCCTCCTTGTCCTCACTTATCACCCCACCAGCCTCTGCATTCAAAGGATCATCCTCCGCCATTTCCGCCAACTCCAGCATGATGCCTCCACCAAACACATCTTCGCTTCACCCCCCCCGGCGGCATTCCACAGGGATCGTTCCCTCCAGGACACCCTGGTCCACTCCTCCATCACCCCCTACACCTCAATCCCCCTCCCACGGCACCTTCCCATGCAATCGCAGAAGGTGCAACACCTGCCCCTTCACTTCCCCTCTCCTCACCGTCCAAGGGCCCAAACACTCCTTTCAGGTGAAGCAGCATTTCACTTGCACTTCCCTCAATTTAGTCTACAGCATTCGTTGCTCCCAATGCGGTTTCCTCTACATTGGAGAGACCAAACGCAGACTGGGTGACCGCTTTGCGGAACACCTTCGGTCTGTCCGCAAGCATGACCCAGACCTCCCTGTCGTTTCCCATTTCAACACTCCACCCTGCTCGCTTGCCCACATGTCCGTCCTTGGCCTGCTGCAATGTTCCAGCGAAGCTCAACGCAAACTGGAGGAACAGCACCTCATCTTCTGACTAGGCACTTTACAGCCGTCCGGACTGAATATTGAGTTCACCAATTTTAGATCATGAACTCTCTCCTCCATCCCCACCCTCTTTCCGATCTCCCCCTTTTCTTTCCAATAATTTATATAGAATTTTCTTTTCCCACCTATTTCCATTATTGTTAAATGTATTTCCATCCATTGTTTTATCTCTACCTTTTTGCCTTTTTCGATTCCTTCACCCCACCCCACCCCCACTAGGGCTATCTGTAGCTCGCTTGTCCTGCTTTCTACCCTTAATTAGCACATTCCTTAGATAATATCACCACCTTCAACACCTCTTTGTCCTGTTGTCTGTGACATCTTTTGGTTATCCCCACCTATCACTGGCTCTACCTGTCCCACCCCCATTTAAACCAGCTTATATTTCACCTCTCTTCTATTTTTACTTAGTTCTGTTGAAGGGTCATTCAGACTCAAAACATTAACTGTGCTCCTCTCCGCAGATGCTGCCAGACTTGCTGAGTTTTTCCAGGTATTTTTGTATATGTTTTGGATTTCCAGCATCCGCAGTTTTTTGCTATTATCCCAGAAAGTGCCCCTTGTGTTAGCCCTTCTCCCTCACTGCCATTCCACAGCCTTCCTTCCCCATTGGCCCCCTTGTGGTGTTCTTTGGGACAATGTAGGCAAAGAGCAGGAGCAGACCAACCCCACAGCCCCAGCAATGTGGTGTTCATCGCAACAAGACCGGTGTAGTGCTATGGCAGGTAGGCTATGTATGTTCCACTCACCCCGAAGTCTCCAGTGAACTGATGTCCGACTTGTGCACGCCACCCACCACCGCCCCCCCAACCCGCCCCCATTCAAACGGGTTTGAGGCCAACGTAATTTCCTGCTGGTGTGACACAAGATTGGAAGGCGTGACAAGATTCCAGCCAGCGGCTGTCTTAATGAGCATTCATGAGATGTTAATGATGCAAACGGTATTCACGCCACTAGTCGGCGGGATGACCGACCTGCCATAAACCCACCATTGGGAGAATTGCAAGCTGTTTTTACCCCGGCGGATTTCCGATTTTTTTGCTTGCTGCTGGATTCTCCGTCCCCGCCTGCCATGGGCAGGATGGGAAAATTCCGTCCATTGTCTTTGGTCCCCACCACAAACTCTATTCCTTAACTTCATCCTTTCTCTTCATCCCTCTCCCTGGCAACAGCCTGGGGCTGAACCTGACTGTTCGTAACCTTGGTGTCATACTAGATCCTGAGCTGAGCTACCAACCCCATATCTATGTCATCACTAAGACTTTCTATTTATACCTTAGTAACATTGACTGTCTCCATCCCTGTCTCAGCTCCTTTGCTACTGAAACCCTTATCCATGTCTTTGTTACTTCCAGACTTGATTGCACTCCTGGCCAGCCTCCCTTGTTTTATGCTCCATAAACTTGAGGTCATTCAAAACTCTGATGCTTGTGTCCAAACTCACATCAATCCTGTTCACCTATCATCATTCACTGACCCAGATTGGGTCCTGGGCATCGATTTCAGATTCACATCCTCGTTCACAAATCCCTCCCTGGTGTCACCTAGCCCTATCTCAATAATCTTCACCATCCCCACAATCTTCCCGCAATTCTGGCCTCTTGTGCACCCCTGATATTAATCACTTCACAACTGGGGAGGTGGCCATACCTTCAATTGTCTAGGCCCTAAGCTCAGGAGTTCCCTCACTAAACCTTTCTGCCTCTCTAACTCACTTTCCTCCAAACGTACATATGAATCAAATCATACGAAACAGAAGCAGGAATAGGCCATTCAGCCCCTCTGCCCGCTTCGCCATTCCATAAGATCGTGGCTGATCTGACTGTGGCCTCAACTCCACATTCCCACCTACCGCTCAGATATCCTTTGACTCACTTGTTAGTCAAGAATCTATCTACCTCTGCCTTAGAAATATTCAAGAACTCAACCTCCACTGCTGTCTGGGGAAGAGAATTCCAAGGACTTACAACCACCTGAGGGAATAACGTTTGCTTCCTAAAACCTTGCTCTTTGACCAACCTTTTGGTCATCTGCCCTAATATTTCTTTATGTGGTACCGTGTCATATTTTGTGTTATAATGCCTCTGTGAAATCCCTTGGGATTCTTTATGTTAAAGGTGCTATATAAATGCAATATCTTGTTGTAGATTCGTGATTTATAAACTAGTAATAAGACCCTGGATAAATGTTTGGAAATTATTCAATAATAAACACCGCTGAAGCATAAATGCTCTCTCCCAGTTTTTCAGGCCAATTATCAGCTTTTTGAGTCCCTATTTGTACAATTCATATTTGTGTCTGGAAATCAGTGGCATTATCATTCATCACCCCACCCATCCAGCTCTTCCTATGTTCAGTGGCTAATGAATGTACAGAACCCTGCCCCTCCTTTTCATGCACTCCCAACATTGATGGACACAATTCCCATCTCTGTTGGAGCCAATGACTCCCGTGAGGCTGAGAGCTCCTGCCTCCATTGTACAAAGTTAGCAACCTGTGCTGGAAATGACATGGGGCGCAAGCAGAACCTTAGACACTGGACTTGGGCCGGAGAAGACCAGGGAGAATTGATACTCTGTAGAGCAGGTGAATGCAAGGCAAAGGGAGGAAAATATAGGGTTCAGGGTTTGGATGGAATTGGATAGCAGGAGAAGGGAAATGGGGAAGTGGATGGAACGAGGAAGTTGTGAATGGGTAGAGGGTCTATTGAGTGCGAGAGGTGGCAAAGTTCATTTATGAATGGGTAATGGGGGTTGAAAATGGGTGGGTGAAAATGCTTAAGTGTTTACTTGGCTCTCCCATTGTTTCTTCACTAATTATTATGTTCTTCTACCTCGATTTGAAAAAGCTGTGTAACATGTTCCTGAACTCGATGAACACTGCAGAAATGCAACTTATTACTTTCTCTACATCAATGCCTTTTCCATTATAATGTTCTTTATGTCTGCTTCAATAATTTTATTACGTTACACATTTTTAATTCATTATTTGTTTACATTATTATCTTACTGAACTGTGACAGTCGAGTTCATACCATTTTCCTGTGAGTATTCTGGATTCCAATAGTGTGAACATCCAAGGACAATTAAGAGTCATAACTACTTTTATTTTATTATTGAAAATTTATCTTTGTAAAACCATTCAAGAATGGACAATTTTCAGCTTCAAAATTCCTTTCCAAATGCTGGAAAATGTATCAGAAACCAGGGAAAATCAACATTTCCTCATCCCAGGAAGTGCATTTTGATTGGCCGGAACACATCTGTTCCCCTCCAAAAATGCGCCAACTGCCACTGTAATTTTATTTCCCCACAAAAAACAAACTAATGTGATCCCACAACACCAGTGATAATCCTGTAGTCTAAGTTAACAAGGAGGAATTGGACATATATCAGTCATTTGGAAGCAGTATTCTCCACCTTAGCCCTTTATTCCGGGCTGCTTTTCAGTCACATTGGGCAGGATTTTGAGCTTGTCGGGCGGGCGCGGTGGGTGAGCCTGGAAACAGCCGGGAAACGGTCCACCGACCGCGGTCGGCCCCAGACCTCAATTTCAGATTAACGGGCCTATGAAGGCCTGCCCAGCGTGAAGCGTGGCTCGTCACTGGTCGGGAAGGGCAGCTAGGGGTGGGGGCAGGTACCTGTCGGCCGCCTGGTCCAATGGCAACCGGGCAGCCAGTTTAAAGACGGCCCAGGCAGCCCCTGGACGGCTGCCATGGCAGAACGTCTGTTCTGCGTTAGCAAACTCCAGTGGTGGAGTCGAGCGTGGCTGGAATGGCCAGGCAGGAGGGCAGGTCGGGTGGGCACATGGCCCCCCCGCTTTACAGATGAGTGCCTCACGGTCCCCTTCGAGGAGTTAGCTGTCAGGAGGGGCACCCTTGTCCCCAGAGATGGGGGGAGGAGGCCACTGCACCTCATCGAGAAGGCATGGGAGAAGGTGGCAGCGCTGCTGAGCAGCCAAGACGTGGTGTGGTGCACGTGGGTGCAGTGCCAGAAGCGGTCCAGTGATCTGCTGCTCTCAGGAAGGGTGAGTACCATGTTGGCATCAATCAGTGTGCAGAAGTATTAAGGTGTGGCCTTAATATGTCCCCTGTGGACCTCAGGGGTGCTGGAGTCTGAATGCCAACTGCCAATGATGCCGGAGCTGGCCAAGGGAGTGAGCCTTGGCTGCTTGGACTGAGTACCTTGGGGCTCGAGGGCCATGACTCTGATGTACCCTGTGAGGTGTTCTCAGCTGGGATTGGCCAGGCTGCAATGGCACTGCAGGTACAGATTGGACTAATCAATGCTCCTCTGTCCTTTCAGGAGAAGACAAGCCATAACCAAGCAGAGAGTACAGGCGGAGGCCTGCCCAACCTCCTACTGCTCAGTAGGTTTGAGCAGGATGCCCTCAAGTTCGAGAGCCGGCACATTCCCTGTGCAACTAGGCATGGGGGTGCTAGACAAAGATAAGAGCGCAGTGCACAGAGGTGAGAGTTTTGGATTGTGCAACCTTTCTCGTCTAATCCGTTCACTGATGGGAGCCTTGAACCTGGAGTCCCCATTAATCATTGAAAGATGATGGCACCATGATGCAGATCTCCATTGTCTCACCAGGGTGCCTGGCATGCACAGCGACAGTGTGATGACTTAAGCTAATGACATGTCCTTGTTCTCCCTTTTAGGTTTGCCAGCACGGATTCACTCCCTGGACCCTGAAGGGCCACCCCTGACGTCAGAGGACCACCAGGCTTCGCTTGAATCTGTGTCACACCCGTTCTTTGAAGCAGGCACCAGTGCAGATACCAGCACCTCGGTGGGCATTAGATCGGCAGCTAGAATGTCGATGTACATTGGTGAGGGCACTTCACACTCGCTTGAGGTGCAGGCGGAGGCAGGGAATGCCCAGGGCACCGGCAGTCAAAGGAATGCTGGGGACCAGGACGATGCTCAGTCGAAGGCAGATGATGAGCCTCTGGGGTCATCCATTAGGTTGCAGATGCTGAATGTCCAGCAGGATGTGCGGGAGGATCTGGCGGAGATCCATGAGTGTATGCATGCCGTGGTCCCTGTTGTGGAGCCCATGCGTAGCATAAGCACTGCGTTCACCCTCAGCACCAAGCACTCTACCTCGTCCATTGAGAAAGTGGCAAATCTCATGCAGAGACTGTTCTAGGGTCAGAAACAGGGATTCCTAGGGTTGCGTTCAGACCTGCAAGCCCTTACACAGGCACCGACCTCAGGTGGTCAGAGTCAGTGTGGGAGATGGATGAGGCACCCAGTATCTCAGCTAGGTGCCTGTCCATCAATGGTGATCAGGGAGGTCCAGAGCAACCTTGCGTTGGTGCATGAGTTGCCTGTCGTCTCTGTGGACTCCTCTCAGGGTGCTCTGTTTGACCGCAGCAGCCCCTCCGCTAGTGGCCGTCGCATCTGATGAGGCTGTGATGACTGGGGGAGATGCTAGCCGTGGTACTGGCCACTCCCGGGAGGGGTCATCAAAGGCTCCACTGGCCAGAGGACGCCCACCAAGTCATCAAGGCCAATAAGACAGCAGAGTCAACAGGCTGTCTCCAATGCCACTGCCAGTGAGGGGACGGTACCTAGATGTAACACTCACAAATGTAAGTTAAAGGCACCATGAGCACAAGAGGGACTGCTCATGGGTGACTTTCTGATCATTTATGTTTGGTTTATCTTTACTGGTCTGGGAATGAAGGCCAGAGAAGCTCATTTAAACTTTTTTAGATTGTAAAAATGAGATAAATGTTACTTTTGTTTTAATGGCCTGAGTATGCTTTGCCTTTTTATTTTCTAGGTGCATCCAGTATGTAATACTGAATGTGAGTGACTCAAAACTTTATTGCACAGGCACTAAGTGGGCTTTGGTTTCAAATGAAAGGGTCATTTCAGACATTGGGGATGGAGGCAGCAGCCCTGGCAGTGGTTGAAGCTGATCTTTGGCAGCCTAGCTGAAGAAACGTTGGGTCAATGCATCCCTGGTGTCCCTGCCTCCCTGGAGGTTACCAAAGTCTGGCTCCACACCCTCAGCATTCTCCTCACCATGCTCCCCTTTTCCCCTTTGGACATCACTGGACTCATTCTCTGTGGCCTCTGCAGCTGGGTCAAGATCCTTTTCCTCCAGTGGGTCCCCCCTTGCCGGTGCCAGATTGTGCAGAGTGCAGCATGTGACCATGATCAGTGACATCCACTCTGGGGGGTATTGTAGTTCTCCTCCTGAATGGTCCAGGCATTGGAAGCGTATCTTGAGAAGACCTATGGTCCTCTCTATCATCCCCCTTTGAGGAAGCATGATTTGTATTGTAACGCTGCTCTGCTCTCTCCTCGGGTGGCGGAGAGGTGTCATGAGTCACCTCTTCAATGAATAGCTCTTGTCACCCAGCAGCCATTCATCCAGCCAGGCTGGAGCACTGAAGAGCCTCGACATCTGGGAGTGTCTCAGGGTGTAAGCATCATGGGAGCTGCCAGGATACCTTGCACAGACTTGTAGAATCAGCATCCTGTGATCACACACTATCTGTACGTTCATGGAGTGGAAGCCCTTCCTGTTGACGAAGGCACTGGGCTCACCCACTGGCGCCTTGATGGCCACATGTGTACAGTCGATGGCACCTTGGACGCGGGGGAACCCAGCAAAGCCTCTGGCTCGCTGTGCCTGGCTGGCATCGTCTGTAAAGAATAAAGATCAGAACCCACCTGAACAGAGCTTCTGTCACCAGCTTGATGCAATTATGGACAGCTGATTGGGAGACTCCACAAAGATCCCCACTGAGCCCTGGAAAGAACCGGAGGCATAGAAATTGAGGGCCACTGTGACCTTCAAAGCCACTGGCATGGGGTGTCCACCAACACAGTCGGAGATGATCTCATGCCCAATCATCTGACAAATAGAGGTCAATTTCTCCCTTGAGAGACGGAGCCTCCTTCCTCATTGCACCTCAGACATATTGAGGTAGCTGCATCATCACCTGTACACCCTGGCAGCGGGATAGTGGCATCTTCTGTGGCCCTTCCCCCTTGGACTACCTGCTGGCCCTGTGTCCCTCCCTCTCCTCCCACGGGTTCCTCCCCTGGCCTCCTCTCCCTTCTGCCCCTCTCTTCCTCCTCAGAGGAGGTGCCACTAGCAGAGACCACAATCCCCATTACCAGGGTTACAGAAGGCTGTCTGAAGGGTCCACACGGTCTGAATCGTCCGGGGGCCTTGGGGACATCAAGGAGTCCTGAAATGAAGCCTGGAAATGCTAAGACTGAAGCCCCAAACAGAGATGAAGCTGCCAAGTGCCAATAAGTCACCAGGAACAAACTGTGTACCAAACTCCCCACTACTGACACTGGCAATGATGCTCACCCCTTTTGTCCCGCCCGTGAATGAGGTCTTTGGAAATGTCGGCTGGCTACCTGGCCATTTTGACCGTGCGACAAGCACAAAATTGCACAGGCAATGAAAACTTGGCGTCAATTGGCTTTTTAATGGGCTTAAGAGGCTTCTTAATTAATGGCGGACACAGCTCCGGCACCCGCTCGCGCCCACCAACTATCGCGTGAGTGTGCAATGACGTTGGGATGCTCACCTAACATCATCGTCGCTATTTTATACCCAATCAGGTCGGGCGTGCGCCTGCCCACAGGCGCAAAATCTGCCCATTATGTTTTTTGAGTTGTCAGTTGTTTTGAAGCTGTTGGTCTGATTTTTCGAGTCTTATAGGCTGGTATCTATGCTCCTGGAACTATCCATAATCTGTGTCAGCAATAAAGAGAGAAAGAAGAAAGGCTTCCAGTTATATAACTCCTATATAAGAATGGCTGACACCCTCTATCCCACTCCATCTCCCTCTATCCTCTTGCCCAGTAAAATTATACAGCATTACAGGCCATTCAGCCCACCAGTCCATTCCCAGCATTTACGCTCCACTCTTATCCTTTCTAATTGAACTCTATCAGCATAATCCACTACTTCCTTCTCCCTCATATCCTGATCTAGCCTCCGCTTAAACGTATCTATGCTATTCGCCTCAACCCCTCCTTGTGGTAACAAGTCCCACATTCTCACCGCTCTCTGATAAAGAACTTTCTTCGCAATTCCCTATCGGATTTCTTTGTGACTATCTTATAATGATGACCTCTGTTTTGCTCTTCCCCACAAGTGGAATCTTTGCCCCCGTGGCCACTCTATTGAAATCTTACATGATTTTAAAAACCTCTGTCAGGTCTTCATGAGGACAGTGGCTCAACCTGTTCAAACTTCCCTGGTAGGTATAACCTCGCAGTTTTGGTATCATCCTTGGAAATCTTTTTTGTACATCCTCCGCAGTGCCTCTATATTCTTTCTATAATATGGCAACAAGAACTGTACATTATAAACAAGTTTCAATACAAACTTAACTTAACTTCTCGACTTTTCAATTCTACCCCTCAAGAAATAAACACTAATGCCTGGCTTGCTTTTTTATGGCCTTATTAGCCTGTGTTGTTACTTTTAGTGATTTGTGTATTTGTAACTAGGACCCCTTTGCTCCTCTTCACCACTGAGATTTTTATTTCCCAAATAATACGCGTTCTCCCTGTTTTCCTTACCAAAATGTAAAACTTCACACTTTTATCTGTTGAAATTCATTTGCTAATTATAGGCTCATTCTGAAAGTTTATTCATGTCTTTTAATTTTTGTTGCAGTCCGTCAATTATTCCCCTCCCTGTCACCCCACAATTTGGTGCCATCCACAAATTTAAAAATTGTGTCATAGATTCCAAAGTCTAAATCATTACTATAAATTGTGAACTGTGCTCCCAGCACTGATCTTTGTGATTTTCACCTTCCTCCATTCTGAAAAGCTAGCTATTACACTCTGTTTTCAATCTTGCAGCCAGCTCACTAATCCATTATGCTACTTGTCCCCTGAATCCCCACTCTCTGATCTTATTCAGTTGTCTATTATGTGACACCTCATCAAAAGCCTTGCAGAAATCTAGAAATAAATTACATCTACTACATTACCCTTGTCCGCCCTCTCTGTTAACTCAGCAAAGAATTCGAATAAGATTGGTCAAGCCAGACTTTCCCTTTTGAAATCCATCAGGACTATTCATTATTATAATTTTGGTTTCTAGATATTTTTCTATTTTCTCTTTCATTTCTCATACCACTAATGTTAAGCTGAAGAATCTCCGATCTGCCTTTCACACCTCTTCTGGACACATCTTTCGTTTCTTTACTCGTCCTCTTATCGCTCCCTTGAGCTTTACACCATGAACTCTTTTGTCATTTAATCTTTCCTGCCATTCACGCTCTCACAGATCATCCCTTTTGCTCTTTTTCCCACCCTCCCCCACTTTCACTCACTTAAAGTCCCATCTGTAACTTTTCCCAGTTCTGATGAAAGGGCATTGATCTGAAACATTGGCCGGGATTTTTCGGCCCACCTGCCGCCAGGGTCTTCCGGACTCACCAAAAGTCACAACGGGTCTCGCCTGGCAGAGCCGGAAAATCCCAGCCATTAACTCTGTTTTCTGTCTCCATAGATGCTGCCAGACCTGTGGCGTACATCCAGCATTTCCAGTTTATTTAAGATTTCCAGCATTCACGATGTTTTGCTTTGGTCCAGAGATGACGTTGTTGAGTCCTCTTGATTTAACTTTCACGTTTCCTGTCTAAGTTAGTTAGACTAAGCCAGATACAACAAAGGGAAAGTGAGATGGTAGATGATGATGCAACTTCAGCAGTCTTGGTTGGATTCCCAAGCAGTTTCATAATGTTTACAGCTGTGCCCAGAATACAGTAGAGGAGGTGGAACTGGGGTATATACCCCTGTCCTAAAGTTGGCGAAAAAAGAATTGCTCTGAGTACCATATACATCGATAATAAAAACACAGAAAGTTTAGCACAGGAAGAGGCCAATTGGTCCCTTTTGCCTGCAATGAATTTAGACCTATCCCAGCAGTCCTATTTTCCTGCTTTCTCTTCATATCCTTTTGCATTCTTCTCATATCGTACCTTTTTAAAAGCTGTAGCACCAATTGTGGCAAAGCTTTCCCCATTCCAATAATCCTGTGTGAAAAGGTTTCTTCTAATCTCCCTCTAGTGCTTATCTTCAGACCATTTGTTTTTTGTTTTCAATGTACTTACAAATGGAAATAATTTACCTACATATATTTACCTTGTCTATTCCTTTTATCATTTGGAAGATGTCCAAGAAATCTCCCCCTTAAGCTTTACAGACTGAGAGAATACAACCCTAGCTGCTTTTCCTCTTAACTCAAATTTTTCATCTACAGTGTCATCTTGATAAATCTGTGCCGCATTCTCTCATGATTATTCTGTTCCTCCAATCGCCAATGCCTCAAAACTACACACAATCTTCCAAATCGGGCCCAACCGTCATTTAGTACACAGTGTTTATGATCTCATTCCTTTGCACTCAATCCCTCTTGATGTAAACACACAAATCTGTTTGGATTTTTTAATGGATTTTTTTTTACCTGCCCACTCTTAAGGGTGCATTCAGAAAGAACATTGTGTACTGCTACACAGTGTGGCTGACTAAGGTTTTGATGCCAAGAACAAGAAATTACTTTGATCCTTAGATGAGCTTAAAAGACATTTCCTGCAATTCCAGCAGTGTACAAAGAGATCAAAAAGCACATTTGGACACCAAAGGAACCCTTGCGAGAAATCCTGCCAGAGGTCAGTCATTCAGGACTCTCACGACTGATCCAATGTGAATGTAATGGGGCCGATTTAGTCAGGAACTTTACCGCAGAGATGGGAGGGTCATGATACGAATGAATCTGACAGCAGTACTACTGGGACAAATACCACTTAGTATCTTGCTTCTTACTGGATCCAGTAGCATTACCAAGGGAAGAAATGCCAGTTGCAGCTTATAACACTCACTACAAAATAACATCAAATGTCTATACAGGTTGGCAGAGCAGCAGGTTACACAGTTGATGGGTGAGATGGTTGTGATTGCCTTTGATGTAAATGATGGAGCAAGCCAAAAAATAATGCATTGTATGAAACAAAGGCATAATGGTCTGGATTTTGTGCTTAAGAAAAAAGTGAGACTCACGGTTACTAAAGTATAAACTGGACATTGACTTCCGAAACCACACGTGCACAGTTAAATAAGTAAATCAGGAAGCTTCTATCTGAGATGCCCAGTTGCTTCAGAAGCAATGCTATAAAGGTTTAATGCTGAGAGACTCACTACTGCAATACATGGAGGGTGTGAAATTGCTGTATGCATGTGATATCTACATGCGAAACTTGCCAGCAAAGGTTAGGTCTTGTCCATTGTGTGTAAGCATCCTTTTAATGGAATGAAAAGTTTTAGTTACTGCCACACAACCCCTCAGGTACTGAAATGAACAAGTTTGGAATCTCACTCCTTTAGATTATAATTATTGTGAGGTATTTTAAAATGTGTGATTTATTTTACTTTTTCTTGCTTTTTCTTTTATCTATCTCTCTTAATCCAATCTTTTCTTCCTTCTGAACAGAGGTGTTCAGCAAAGCAATCACCCAAACTCATTTGGTCTCTCCAATATGGCAGAGATCACATTGTAAGCAGTAAATACAGTATACTAAATTGAAAGCAGTACAAATAAATCACATTTTCATTTGGAAGGTTTCATTCTGGCTTCTCTGTCCTCAGCCCCCGACACTGTTCCAATGAAGCACAATGGAGGCACGAGGCATTTTACAAACTTCAAAGCTCGGTATTGAGTTCAACAGTTACAGGTCTCAAGCTTCCACTTTTTTGGATGGCAGATGCCAGTATTGAGTTTGTAATTGGTTGCAGGGTTGGCAATCCAGAGGTGGCTGTGGCAGGACATTGAGGAGATTTTCAAGGAGGCCACCAATTAAGAGGCACCCTCCAGGAGCCCCTTCCAATTAGGATGATGGGCGCCCTCTGAAGACCTGTAAATTTTACAAAATATACCATGGCCACAGCTGCCAGGCCATCATAGCCAAGGAGGAACCCCTCTACAAGATGGCCTGTGGCTCTGTCCCTCACAGCCCAGCAGGTGCATGCTCTGCTGGCAGCCTCAGGTGACACCAATCCATCTTTGGATTCCAGATACATTGGGGATGTCTGCCATCTGGAAAATCTAGACAGTATGTGGAGCGGCCTCAATTGGCACTTTAATTGGCCTAATTGGCCGCCTGCCGCTTACCACAGGCAGCCGTCAACCTCCCCGGAGCCACGTCCCTGAAAATAGACTGGAGGCAGGGACATCCTGGCAGCTATGGCATGCTGGCTGGTAGCAAGAAATCACTGGCATGCGGCACTTCCAAACCCGCCTCTGCCTTGGGATGATAATTCTGCCCAATGTTTCTGCTGATCATTTAATCATTCCTGCTCTCTACCCTAACATAGACCTTCCCTCTTGTTTTTTCCTCCCTTCCCTAACCCAGTTCCATATCTCTGCAGGTGCTTAAACCATGTTATATCTGTAACATTTTTCAATTCTGATGCAAAGTCAACTCTAATATTATTGAAAAGAGAGACATGGAGAAACAAAACATCTTCTGCTAGATGTGATTCCATAATTAGGCAGCCCTTGCTGAACAATCCTGAATGTGCTAATAGCTACGCTAACAACCAATTTAAGATAATTAATCAATTTCCTAATGTCACTCATTTACACCTGCTAGAAGTGACATAAATTTATATGTCAGGACTCATTCTCTGCAAACAAAAAGAAATATGTTCTAGCCTTGCACCTTTTTTGAAAGACCCAGAGCTTGGGGAGCCTATATATTGCTTTCTCCATGGAAACGCCTTGGCCAATCAGGGTCGACTTGCCAACCAATCTGCACCCCTTTCTCCTGTAGTATAAGTTGCTGCAATTGTTGGAAATTTGGCATTCTTGCATTTGTCCTGATGAGTACAAGAAGAAAAGCTTTAGCAACATGTCTCTCCCTTTCAGCAATATGCAACTTCTATACTACCTAGCGACTGAACGTTAACTCTGTTTCTCTCTGCACAAATGCTGTCTGACCCGTCTGACTTGCTGTTTAGAATTTCAGTTAATTACAGTGTCTATCATGCCACAAGAAGTAAAGGCAAGTATGCCTTGTTATACAGGCTGCAGACAAGGGGAATCAATAACAACAATTAATATGGAAGAGCTGACACCATGTCACACAGAGTCTCACTGGAACTCATGACTTCAGTCGTTTGGACTCACAGGTGAAGTGAGGCTCTCAGGAAACCATTAAGCTTAAAAAGTAGAATGGAAAAGGAGTTGTGTGAAGAAGTGGCACTGGGTGAAGCTGTGCTTGAGTTTTACATGCCCGGAGATTATAGAAGAAAGGAATAACTGAGTGAGTGAGGCAAGAAGTTCTACAGTTTTGATGTACTGGGAAAGATTGAGTTAGAGGAGCGACAGTGAAGCTACAGCAAGGCTAGACGATCATGTATCTTTGGAGGAACAGGGAGAAATGTTCAAAGGTTCACTAACCATTGTGAGGGACAGAAGAACGAGAAGGAAAAGTTAAATTTTAAGGGTGAAGATGAGACCTGTTATCAATTTGCAAGCTTTTCCTCATATACTGTCCAAAAGTGTTGAGAGGAGGGGCTAGAAGTGCTTTCCCTCATGTGTGAGTTTGTAGATGTGATAATTATGCTACCAATGTAGAGGTGGTGCAATTAAGGTTCACTTGATTGATTCCTGGGATGAGAGAGTTATCCTATGAAGAAAGATTGAACAAAACAGGATTATATGGTCTAGAATCTAAAAGAATGAGAAGTGATCTCATTGAAATATAAGATTCTGAGAGGGCTTGACAGTGTAGGTGCAGAGAGGCTCTTTCCCCCGGCTGGAAAGTCTGCAGCTAGGGGTAGTCAGTCATTTCGGATTGACATGAAGAGAAATTTCTTCACTCAGAGGGTTGAACCTTTGGAATTCTCTACATCAGAGAGTTGTGGATACTCAATCATTGAGCATATTCAAGGCTGGAGTGATGCATTTTTGGACTCTAAGGTAATCAAGAAATATGGAGATTGAGTGGAAAAGTAGAGGTTAAGGATCTGCCATAATCTCATTGAATGACAGAACAGGCTCAAGGGGCTGATTGGTCTGCTCCTGCTCCTATTTCCCATTTTTAAAAATTTACTCTTCTATAGGATATGGGCAATGCTGGCAAGGCCAGCTTTTGTTGCCCATCCCTAATTGACTGTGAACTGAGTGGTTTATGAGGCCATTTCAGAGTCAACCACATTGATATGCACCTGGAGTCATATTTGGCCAGATCAGGTAAACAATTCTCATTATTACTGACACTAGCTTTCCAATTCCAGATTGTTAATTGAATTTAAATTCCACCAGTTCCCATGGTGGGATTTGAACCCATGTCCCCAGGAGATTAATCTGGGCCTCTGGATTATTAGGCCAGTGACAGTCCCACTATACCACCATCTCCCCCTATGTGCTTATGCTGGTTTAGCAAAGGCTGTGTAGTTGGTAATTTCGCTGTTTCACATAGTCACTAAACAATATAACCATTTTGGAACTTTCATAACCATCAGTCTTTGTGCAACATCTCTGGAACTGCAGGTTGCACTTTTAGCTCATACCTACAGATCAGAACACAAAGGTTCCTGACAAGATCCCTCAAAAACCTCATACAGAAAGTTTAATGAAATAGCTGTCCACACTTATATATATAGGAACACAGGATTTAGGAGCGGGATTGGCCATTCAGCCCTTCGCACCTGCTCCACCATTCAATAAAATCATGGCTGATCTGGTTGTGGTCTCAAATCCACTTTGCCCCTTGTCTGTCAAAAATCTGTCTAACTCAGCTGTGAATAAATTAAAAGACTCAGCCTCCACTGCTTTCTGGGGAAGAGAGTTCCACATGCCAACAACTCTCTAGAGGGAAAATACTTCACCTCATCTCTGTCTTAAATGGTAATTAAATTAATTAAACTTAATGCCATGCAGATTGGTGGGGTAGAAAATGGAGAGTTCATTTGATAGGTTGGTGGATCAATGCAGTAAATGACAATATAATTCTCTTCTGCGGAAAAGTACAAAAGAAAGTGTAGTAGTTGAGACTGAGACAATTACATCCTTGACAAATATCCTGCTGCAAATGGGATTGCTGATCATTGGTGTCATTTAAAGATATGCAAAGCTCCACGTGACATAATGATTCCTGTATTGTGGGCATCTGTCTGTGAAGGGTAGGAAGGCAGGATCGAATAGTGAGTTATGAATAGTGAGTATTTTGGAGTTTCTCTTGATTACTTTTTGAGATCAGTAGCATTCCACAGAACATTCCTCCAGGAGATCAGATGGATGGGGTAAAATGGCTCCTTCTCAACTTGTGCCTCATGTGGGTCTTCCTTGCAGACACAATCAATTGTTCCATAAATAAATCTTGATTTGCATTTCATTATCTGAAGACCTTACAGCTTTCAAATGAAATCTGTTTTCAGGTTTGTTTTGTTTGAAGAGCTCATTACTTTAACAATGGCTCTGAAATTGAAAATCACGAACTGTGGAGCCTCAAAGGTCACTTTGACATTTCACAGAAAATAAGGAGTTTTCCCCAAAATCCCTTGTTCGTCACAATGTTTATTAAATATATAAACATAACTAAGAAAAATAAATGTGCCGTACAATTTTATAAAAACATATTAAATGGATCCTAATTGTTGACAAAGACACATCTGTCCTTTTATATGCAGCAATCTCCTTTGCTTTCTGATGTAACAGATCACACAATTTAAATTTCTTAATGGGTTTCTAGTTCATCCCTCAAGACTAAAATGAAACTAATTTTTTTATTTTTGACCCAGACGTCATCTCTTGCGCATTCTCCTCCTCCGAGATATTCAACCTTAGATGACTCTCTGGAAATCACTCCAAATGACTAAATGTAGTAATTAGCCACTGTATTTGTCCCACTCATAGTCAGAAAACCTCTTGGTAAGTCTTCAGGACTAAATCAACCTGTCTAATTGTGGAGATTCCTACAATTATTGTGAAGTACAGGTCAAAGCTGCCTTGGAATTTGCAGGTTAATTTTGGAAGGTACACTGATCCCAGTTCAGCCACCAGGAGGCAGTCACGTCCCCCGATACCCAATGACACCAGTGACACCCAACATATGAACATATGAATAAGGAGCAGGAGTAGGCCATTCAGCCTCTCGAGCTTGCTCCACCATTTAATAAGATCATGGCTGATCTGATAGTAATCTGAAACCTGCATCCCACTGTAGTAATTATAATTTTGGGAAATGATGGACTGTAGCTTTAAAAATAACCCTGTGTAGTAAGCTCACATGATCTGTGTAAACCAATGTGTAAACAGCATGGGAAACTCTACAGGGGAGTTCTTTAGTTATGGAGTTTGATGCACACATGTGGTTGCTGCTGCTGTCTTGTAAATAAAGTTAAATGTTCCCACTGAGAAAAGTTGTCTGAAGATCAACTCTATAACAAACTGGCGATGAGGATAAATCAGATTTGGTGCTGTACATCACCCAGCGATTGTGTGTATCTAAGTTTATTAAAAATAAAAGAAGATAAACCCATCCAAAATGCCACAAGTTTGGTAGAATCGATCCCTTTGAGCCAGCCACAAACAATTGGTCTCAATATATAGAACATCTTACGTTTTTCTTTCAAACAAACAACATCATGGGGGAGGAAAAGAGGAGAGTGATTCTCCCAAGTATTTGTGGGAGCAAGACCTACAGTCTAATTCAAAGCTTGACGGCCCCCAGTAGCCCAGATTCGAAGAGTTCCAGTGAATTTGTAGACCTCGTTAAGGGACATTTTCAGCCCAAGCCCTCAGTCACAATGCAGAGCTTCAGGTACAATTCACGGAATAAAGCCCCAGGAGAGGAAATTGCTACCTTTGTGGCAAAATTAAAACAATTAATGGAATATTGCGACTTCGGTGAAGCCCTGAATGACATGCTCAGCGATCATTTAGTATGTGGCGTGCAGGTAGATACTATTCAGTGAAGGTTGCTGGTTAAAGTGAATCTTGATTTGAAGAAAGCATTAGAAATAGCACTGGTGTTGGGAAAGCGCTATAAGAGATTCACAAGCACTTCAAGGGGCTCAAAATGGCGCTTTTCCCCTAGGAACTGATGGGAACAGCCAGTCGAAAATGACACAAAAAGCCAGGGCTCCATCGCGAAATGGGAAACAGCCCCCAATAATCGAAAAATGAGAGGAAACAGCTTAGCAACTAAATCGAAAAATAACTTTCATCGACGTGCAAACATTCAGTCTTATAGCGATTGGCAATTTAAAAAAGTAGAATGTTATTTTTGTCATATAAGTGGACACATAATGAGACAGTGTAAAGTGAGATTTAAACAGGCCTTCAAACAACAAATGAAGTCCAATGAAGCCTGTAGTGTAGAAGAGCCAGAAACAACCAATTCTGACATTTATTCATTATTCAACATGAAAGTTGGGAAGACAGAGCCAATATTTGTTACAGTGCAAGTGAATGGTAAATCATTAGAAATGGAAGTAGACATGGGTGCTTCTACCACTGTACTAGGAGAACACACATTCAGATATTTAAATAAAGGTGATCAACAATTAAATTTGAAACAAACCTCTGCCAAGTTGAAAATGTACACAGGCAAAGAAATCCAAGTATAAGGCATCATCAGAGTTACTGTTGATCACTGTTCATCAATCAGCATGGCTACCAATGATGATATTAGAAGATAAAGGACCAAGCCTTCTAGGTCAAAATTGGTTGAGGGAAATTAATCTTGATTGGCCAGCGAGGTTTCAAAAGAAAGCTGGAAGAGTTCCTGAGTTGAAAAAGGAACAAGACAAGGTACTTCAGAAAGATCCTGGAGAGTCCAAGGACCACAACAGGGTAAAAAAGGAATATGTAAACATTCAGCAACTTGAAGAAATTAAGAATGTCTTAAAAAATGACATGGAAGAATAGCAGAAGAAACCCAAAGGGTTGAATGACAGAGTTCAAAACAAAGTGAGCAAACTTCGCAAAGAAAAGGAAAACTGTTGAAAGACCTTCCCACACTAAAAGGATCCCTCCGGTCAAAGCTTTTGCCCCTAAAAAGTTATGAAGAGAAACAGGAAGAATTTAACACCTCTTGGAACAAACTAAAGAACCAGCTGGCACAGAAGATGCAGCAATGTTCAAGTTTCCAGGAGGAAGCCAACAGTTATAAAAAGGAGACAGAAGAGCTGAAGAATAATCTGAATGAAGCTAAAGAGGCTTTGAAAGCAAAAGCTGAAGAACTTTCCAAGATGCGAGTAGATAATGATGTCATAGGTAGCTCAACTACTGAACTAAGGCAAGTTGAGACTGTATCTGGGAGAAGCCTGGCAGAGAGTGAAGTCAAAAAGAAGCCCGAGACTAAATTCTGTGGTAAAAAGAGGAAGACACGTAGAAAGAGGATGCAGAATTACTGATAAGGTGCTGTCTTCATACAAGACTAAGCCCAATACTTCCAAGTTGGAAGGGCAAGGTGGAGAAAAGTCAAGGGAACCAAAAATTGGCTCATGATTTGCATAGTCGTCAGCACAATTTACTGTTGGAGAAACAGTATATGTAAAGAATTTTGGTGGAGGACCGACGTGGCTACCTGGCAAAGTGAATTCTGTGACCAGACTATTGTCATACCATGTGGAAATGGAGGGCCGGATCACCCATAAGCATGTGGATCATTTAAGAAAAAGAGAGATACCCCAAGAAAATGACACACCAACTGTAACTATTACTGAACCAATGGTTTCTGTTGAAGTTGCTCAACCAAGGATAGGCATGCCCGATGTCTCTGTCGGAGTGGAAGACACTGAACTGCAAGTGCCTAATGAGGTACCTGATGTTAATGTGGTTCCAGATGTTGTGGTTCCTACAAAAGAATCGGAAGTTGTGGAGCTGCGATGTTCCTCATGGATCAGAAAACCACCTGAAAGACTGAACTTGTCATTTCGTGGTCTGTGTAAGTATTGTAATGTCATGAGATGAATATCCTTGTAAATAAAAAATGTGCAGAAAAGTTAAAAGGGGAGGAATGTCGTAATTATAGTTTTGGGGGACCTTTGGACTATAGCTTTAAGAATAATCTTGTGTTGTATGATCACATGATCTGTGTAAACCAATGTGTTAACAGTGCGGGGAACCTCTACAGGGGAGTTCTTCTTTAGTTATGGAGTTTGATGCACACGTGTAGCTGTTGCTGCTGTCTTGTAAATAAAGTTAAATATGTCCATTATGAAAAATTATCTGAAGATCAACTCTATAACATCCACCTACCCCCGATAATCCATCACCCCATTGCTTACCAAGAATCTATCCATCTCCGCCTTAAAAATATTTAAAGACACTGCTTCCACTGCCTTTTCAGGAAGTCAGTTCCAAAGACCTTTGATTGAAAAAATGTTGCCTGTTTTAAATAGGCGACACCTTATTTTTAAACAGTGACCCCTAGTTCGAAATTCTTCCACAAGAGGAAACATCCTCTCCACATCTACCCTGTCAAGACCCCTCTGGATCTTATATGTTCCATGCAAGTCGCCTCTTACTCTTCTAAACTCCAGCGGATACAAACCTAGCCTGTCCATTCTTTCCGTATTAGACAACCCACCCATTCCAGGTATTAGTCTGGTGAGCTTTCTCCTAATTTACATTCTTCCTTAAATAAGGTGACCAATACTGTACACAGTACTCCAGATGTGGTCTCACTAGTGCCCTATAAAACTGAAGCATAACCTCTCTACTTTTGTATTAAATTCCCCTTGCAATAAATGATAACATTCTATTAGCTCTCCTAATTACTTGCTGTACCTGCATACTAGCCTTTTGTGATTCATGCACTAGGACACCCAGGTCCCTCTGCACCTCAGAGCTCTGCAATCTTTCACCATTTAGATAATGGGCTTCTCTTTTATTCTTCCTGACAAAATGAACAATTTCGTATTTTCCCACATTATACACCATTTGCCAGATCTTTGCCCACTCACTTAATCTATCTATACACATCAGTGAACGGGCAGTAGAAAGCAATCAAAAGCTGATTATTTAGCAAGGTCAGTTCAAGGCCAATTAGGGATGGGCAACAAATGCTGGCCTTGCCAACAATGCCCATAGCCCATGAAAGAATAAAGAGAAAAATTGTGAAGAATGTCTGTTGCCTTGGCTTCTATGTTTGAAGGTGGTGTACTATGTGTTAATTCGCAAATCAAAATTACTGGAACTGTTGGGAGGACTTGCACTTACAGTGTGCCTTATCATATCTGTCAGAAAAATGCTTTGCACACAATTAATTACTTTGCTGTGCAGTGACTTGTTATTTAGGCATAGGTGGCAGCCATCTTGTGCACAGCAAGATCCCTCAATTAGCAATGAGAATTATCAGCTGTTAATCTATTTTGGTGAAGGGGGTTGAGACTGGAATGTGGGCCCAAGGATGAAGTGGGACCCTTCATCATGGCACACCCAAAACATGAAGTTGCTTTTTATCTTCCTGATGCTGGCTGACTTGTTTTGCAAATCCAGCACATTGTTAGTTTTGATCTCCACGCTCACAGCTTCTCTTTTTATCTTTGCTATAAAGATCAAAGCTGTAGATCTGAGCGGCAGATCAACGTGAGGTACGATTCATCGCACAGGGTGATGTGGGCAAAGCCACAAAAGTTCCATTAATGGGCTGGGGTGGGCCATGCTGAGAAGCACAGGCTAGTGGTTAGTGTGGTTCAATACTGACCAGTACCTATTCATTTTGTGTGGTTTCAGACCTGATGCTGTGCAAAGTGGACAAACATGCCTCCCGAAGTAGGTGAGACAAACTCAACATTCTCAACAACAGTAAGAGAAGCTGGTGCTCTGAAAATAATATCAATCAAAACAGTGCCAACAAGAAAGTTGCTGACACGAACATTCTCACTCACTGGTTAATCCCGTCCAATAATCAGGCTACATAGTCACACGCAATTCCAAAGAAATAAAGCTCTCTTAATCAATTACTTTGTGATTGAAGGCCTTTCAACCTTAATTAATTACTAACAACAAATGGGATGTAAACCTATAATCTTTGGCCATCACCGCAGAGTTGAGATGTAACATCACTGCACTTGTCATGTGCCCCTGTAATTCCTCAGGCCCAACGTTTTAATTAGCGTTTAATGCCCTTTCTTTGATGTCAGTCTGTATGACTTCCAAGCTTCCCACACTAATGGGAAAATCTGCATTTCTTTTATTGGGCTTGCTCATCACAGATCAAATGGCTAGTTTACAAGATTAAATTTCTAGTACCTCCTATTGGTCTGCTTTCTCCTAACCGTTGATTGGGCTTGGTGTTACAATTAGCTTATATTGCTTCAAGAGAATAAACAGAGCATGAGACACACACTGAAGATAAAAGTATACTGTAGAAGCAATGTGATACAATGGAGACTCAAACAAAGGGAATGATTCAGGATGAAATTTAACAACTTTATCTTTGCATTTTTGGAATCCCAAGTCACTAGATAAAGGTCTCCTTGCTTCAGCTGACCTTGCAGAACTCCCCATGTCTCAGTTAATAAGTACTCAGTCTGGTACTGAGCAGAAAGATCCAGGGTTTGAACCTTGGTTTGTGTTGAGTTACTTGTGCTAAAGTTGGTCTCAGACTTCCATGAAAAGAGCTCAACCTGAGCTCTGATTGCTATTCAATGGCTCCTGTAAAAAAATGGGCATTAAGTGAGATTAGGGGATTGGATTTAATCTTAATGCTCCCCATGACTCAACTGGTTAGTATTCAGTGTCTCAGCTCATGTGAAGAATGGACACCTAGTGAGGGACAGTGGAGTGTGAGTCATACCACTGGATTGGTACCCCATCACCTTCAGGAGATGAAGAGAGATCACCGGAGAAGGCGAAATATCCTCCAGGGTTAGGAATCTGTGGTCTAGCTGGTGCTGTGGTTTCAAAAATGTACAGTATTTGCTGGATAATCTGCTCATATGGTCACATTCGAGGTGTTGTGGTGTATCCATTAAGTCCATTCTTGATGTGTTCTCTGGATACCTTTATAGACATTTGAACTGCCATAATTTAGATATTCATAATTTTAATCTATGCAGATGACTCGATTTGTATGAATCATCTTCAACAGGTTCTCTAACTTACTACAGACTTGTCTGATTCCCAGTTGCCTGTCAACATCAATTGGCACTAACTGGCATTATGTTGAGAGCCCTGTTTCTTGGAAAATGCTGAAAGGCTGCTCCACACTTGAGTATTATTATTGGTAACAGACCATTAACTATCTCCTCCTCTACCTCAGTCTTTCCGAGAAGCATTGCAGAAACTCTGTTCCTCTTTTCTACAATCTACAGGCTTTTAAAAAAATTGTCAACTGAGTACCACTTAAACTTTACAGCTTGTTCTGTATCATCTTCTCTCCTCCACTTTTCCAGTCTGATGATGGCCCACAAAATTGTCCTTAGCCCAGCACAGAAGCTTCGCAATTTAAAAAAGAATTGCATAATTACTTTAAATGCTGCCTGTGACTCTGGGTATCTGATTTGTATTCCAAGGAACAGATCAGTAAAATAGAGAATGTTAATTCTTGCAGATTTACTGTGACACGGAGTTTGCAGTCTAGAAACGCAATTGCTCCTGATAGGTGTGCTGGGTGGGGTGGGGGCAGGGAGCAAGGGGAGGGCCTGTTAACATGGATGTGAAAACGAATCAATACTCATGCAGGGAGCTTAGTAAAATGAGCCACATGTACAGCCAGTGCTACTTATGATGCTTTTTGCTGGAGACATGTTTGCAGGGTTGCGGGTTTGGTGGGGGGGTGTGATGGGAGCGAGAAATCAGGCTCCACTGAAAGGTATTCAGTACCTCTTAAAGAAAGCTGTCAAAGGAATAAAACGGCTGGAAGAGATACAGAGATGGTACCCCCCAGGTTCTATAGATGTGGCCTTGGAGGCCTTGGTTCTGGCTGCCAACAGGTGGAGGAAGATTCTTTCCTCCTCTGGATGGGCCAAAAGGCCTCTAGGCAACACCCCCATGGCCAGTGGGGTTACTGAGAGGGGACAATGTCAGGAGTTCCAAGTATATGGCTGCAAGGCTGCAAAAAGGTATCAAGATAAGAATGCAGTTCAATCACTCGCTCGTCACATCCCTACCACTGCAGCCTCACTATTCGCAACACTCTCCTCCCTCGCTTCCCTTCACTCCTACAATCACTGCATCACATTTTACACCATATCCTTCTCATACTCACATGCTCTGATCCTCCTACTCTCTCCACTATCCACACCTAGCATCTTAACACAACACACAAACAATTTAACCATGACAATCACAATCAAAAAACACCTCACAAGGATATCACTATAACACACTCCCTCCTTTCCTGCAGGACAAGGTCACACGCAACCTGTGGCAGGAGCCTGCAACCAGGGGGAGTCAAGCATACCTGCACACCCTGTCCCATCTAGCGCAAGACCTGTTGGCCATAACAGACATGAAGAGAGTAATGGTCGTGGCAAGTGGCAATGTTGGAGGGGGTGTCATGCAGGGTGGCTTTACATCATATCCCCCTTCTTACTCCTACCTCACCCTGCACAGTCTCCATGACAAACAGCAACTGCTTTCAGCAGCCACTCAATTCTTTATGCTTTCTCTGCACCTTCAATGCAAACCCTTGTCCCTTTTATTTCAGCCATGGAATGTGTCAAGGCCCTCATGTCACTGTGTGGCTGTGTGGGCCTTTATTTACATATTATAACGAGTGTGTTTACTACTTTAGCACACCCACTGCATGCCCAGAGGACCCTGATCCAATGTGGCACGCTACCTGCTATATTGGACCCTTGAGCATCCTGTAAAATGGCTGGCACATGACTCCTATCTGACCAGCCTGGTGACTTTACTCAGCAATTCTGAGCCCATCCATTATGCAGGTGACGCTGGTTGATTGAAAGACTGGCCATTGCTAAGGAGACCACGACTGCCCTGTGTGGGAGCTGTCAAACTTGTTATCAGAGTATTTTAAGTGGAAGGTAGATTAAATTCTGCCGCTTATGGACAGTGGGAACTGCACACAACCACTCAGGCTCATGAATGTTTAAATAACTTTGAATCACAAAGGCAGTGTAATTAATGCTTGACTCATAGAACCTGCTGCTTGGCACAGATTGATGCAGGAGATCATTCTTAAGGAAATGGGTGGTGTAGCCTTTCGTACTGATGCTGCAACTGCCCAGAAATCAGCGCGAGGCATTCTAAATGACTGAAGGGAAACATGTTGTGGGTGAACAGGGAAGGGGAAGAAGTGGGGATGGGACAGGCAGGAAAGGGTGACATGGGCGGGAGAAGGTGGGAGGTGAGCGAAATGGTGGGTTCAGAGTGGGAAGCAAATGGAGGTTAGGAATGTTCGAGGGCTGGATGAGGCAGATGTAACGGGCTGAAACAAAGGAGATGGGGTGATTGTGGTAGAAGACGGGGGGACAGGGAGGATTTGTTGGCAGGAGGGGGAAGGAAGAAGCTTGGGTTGAGAGAGGATAGGATGACTATTATCCTCCAACTCTGCACCCAAATATACTGCTGGACCACAGAGGTCCAGCTGCCTCTAGCCTCTGAATGCAGATCTGGCCATTATCCTCCTGCCTCAATACTGCTCACAGGCACCAGCTGCTCACCAACCTGAGGCACCAGGCAGCAGCATGGGATGATAATGGCAGAGGTGGAAGGTAGGAGGGATGACCAAGAAACAATCAGAAGGTTAGACTGGATGGGGGGGCCCAATTGAAACAGATTGCAAGGGAACACTGGGAGCCATATTACAGTGGGGATGGAGGAGGTAGAAAAGATTTCCTGCCTGGATACCCCATGGTCAGAGACTCAAGGACTCTCCAACTCCCCGAGCTATCACATTGTGGGACTCCCCTTCCAGCACTGCTAGATGCTAGAGTCATAACCCAAGACCAGCTTCAAGTGCTACCAGATCCCGGGACTCTTCCTATTCCATGTTCTCATGGAACCCAGAACACCCCTCACAATTCCAGGGCCCCAGGTCCTAGTCTTCAGCACTGTCACACTTCAGGAGGGGGTGGGGGGGAGGTTGGCAGCTGTTTTGAAAGCATTTCTCCATCAGTGATCAGGGAAATTTGCATATTTGATTTAAGTAGCTACCGAGCTAGATCTGAAATAATATGGATTTCTCCAAGGATCCCTTGAAAGAAATCCCTTTTTTGCCAGGGCTGAGAGTCTACATTCCACGAGCACCCATACCTTCCCCTCGCTACTAGTCTATACTGTCACTCACACTTTATAACCTTCCGCTACAATGCTCCTGCAGCCAACACCAACTCCCTGACAGAAGCACAACCAACACCCATTCCCGAAGATCTTACCTACAGCTTTCCGTCCACAATGTTCCCATAGCCAAAGCCTCCTTCCCAATGCTCCCATACCTCATCCCCACAATATCCATGCTGCCACACCACTTATTAACTCTCACACGACTGACACACACAGCTACTCATCCTAGAGCTCCCACGCTCCACCATCAATCCTCCGATAGCGAGGATTGCCCCTACATTCTGATACCTCTTCTCTGCTCCAACCAACAGCGATATCCCTCCCCAATGGTACCATACCTTTCCCTCCCAATACTCCAGGGTAGAATTTTCTGCTTGGCATGCAGGCATGCGCCTGACACACTCGCGCGTGAAATAACGTGCGATGATGCCAGGTTAGCGTCCTTGATATTTCGATTGGCGCGCTCACAGAAGAGTTGGCAGCCCGCCCGCCGACAATTAGGAGGCCTATTAAGGCCATTAAAGTAGCAATTGACAGTGATTTTTTGCTGCCCGTCCAATGTTAGAGTTGGCGGGAGGGCAAATCTGCCAGGTGCACTTTGCCTATTTGATGAAACCTCATCCAAGGGCGGGATGAGGTGTCCACTATTCATTAAAAAATTATCTTCGGACAGAATTTTCATCACCTATATTTTCATGCGAGTGAATCTGATGTGTGGACAATTTTTTCTGCAGTTTCAAATCTTCATTGATTGGTTTTAAATTCTTCACTTCCTGAGGCAGCTCTCTGCCTTCAGGGGGCTTTCATTGCGTGCTCCCCCAAACCCGCGCAGACTTCAGCCCTCCTCCCCCTCCCCCACCCTGGCTGTGCCAAGCCTTTCAGCGCACTTTTCACGCATTACTTGGCCTCTCCCGAGCCTGTCAATCACAGCCACCCACTGACACGAAAATTCTACCCCAAGTATTCTCCATTCCAACACCCTAAAATTCTTGAACCCATCCAAAGTGTTCACACCTAATGATTCTCATTCCCAGGTGCTATGATCACTGTCACTATACTACCAACACACGTGCATCCTCAACACCCCAATACTATCACAAGGGCTTGGATTTTCACAAAGATGGAAGGACTCCGCGCATTCGCCAAAATGGCGCCAGAGTCCTGGATCCGGAAAACCTGCCCCCATGTCCAGCACCCATCATTTTCACTGGGAGTGGTGGGGGAGGAATGGGGACGGATGTATTTCAAACTATGAGGGGCCATGGGTGGGTAGAGAGGCATAAGTTGGCATGGAAGGCATGAGGGGCCATGTAGGGTGAACAGGGGCCTGTAGTGACATGAGCTGGCATGGATGGAGCATGGGGGTGTTTGAGGATGAGGGGGTATATCACCAGCAGCTCTCCTCTAGTATGTGCAGTTCACAGACGCAACAGCATTTTTAAAAGCACAGCTGCCTTCGATGCGAAACAATTGTTGGTGCTGAGGCTTCTGGAACATGACTAGTGGGATTTACAAATTTGAGTAAAATGTCTAAACCTACCAGAGTTCTTTGCAGAGATACCCTTTGGAGATACAAGGCACCCTTTTGGGAATATAAGAGTAGATATGAATGTGTGTGAAAGTTGGATAAGGTCTGCAGAACTGTCAAGCTGTCAAGTCATTTAAATCCCCTGCTCTTTAAATTTTGAGGAAAAAAAGCCTACTGTATCTCTCAGTTGAAAAAAATCAGTGCCTGCAATTTCAAACAGCTGTTTGCTGACATAACCCCAAGGGTTATCATTATAGTATTAGTACTGCTTGACTGCTTCCACAATCTATTATTATCGCAGTGGAAGCACGTGTAAATTCACAGTTTGACTGATGAATCCAAGAGGTTATAAAGGGATTAGTTATCTTTGATGTGGGGCTATGAAAACAAATGTTTGTTTTTATAAGGAATTAAGTACGTGAATGGTGTTAAATGTATTGAATAGCTTTTATCAACGGAAGTGTTTTTAAATATAGTGAAGTCTGTGATTGTTAATTAGAACTTTATTTTATTTAATCTCAAAAAGGTTCCTGAGGTCTGCCCATGGTGGATACAGAGTGAGTTGTCAGGGATGGTGTAAGGTGAAAGGATGGTGGATGGGGGGTCATGGTTGACGTGAGTTGGCATTAAGTTGGCATAGGGGCTATAAACGACCATGGATAGAGTGGTATTGGTTGGCATGGTGAGTATGAGGGTCCATGGAGTGGGTAGGGAGGCATAAGTTGGCATGGAAGACATGAGGAGCCAAATGGAGTGAGTGGGAGGACTGAGGTAACATGAACTGGCATGGATAGGGCATGGGGAGTGTTTGAGGGTGAGGGGTTATATCACCAGAAACTCTCCTATTGTATAACCCCCAGTAGTGAGGGTTGTAAGGCCATACTCTTTTTATTATAACTGGGATGAAGTCCAAGAGCACTGAGGCAGGCCTTTTAAACAATCTGCCTTAGCATTCGACAGCCCCTGTGGTTGCCTCGGAACTGTTTCTGGGGGTGATGGGCCCGAGTCCAGCATGCACCCCCACCGCCACTCCCCTCCCAACCCCCACCCCACCCAGAATGAAGATCCAGCAATTCGAGGCAGTTCCCTCTGAGTTGGGTTTGTGGAATCAGGAAATTCCTTGACTCTGTGCAGCCAAAGCTGGAGCAAAAGTTTGTGCCATGGTTTATATAACTAACTTCCTACCTTCCTGTGACATTTCCCCTGTCGTCTTCCTATCACAGGCTTTAAAAATGGTGAAAAATAAGATTAACCTCCTAGTTAATTAAATGGAACTTTGAATAGCAATCAACTGCAGTTCCCATCGAAATATGTATACAATGATAGAACTCAAGCTTGAAATTATTACTATTACTTCTACTCCTACAATACTCTGCTATAAAACACAGTTTGACTAATTATAATAAATTAGAGGTCCTGTGATTATATCCATGCTTGAATAGAAATAATTCAGAAGAATTCCTGTATATTAATGATTTCATTTATCATGCTATAAATCCTCATTTCTGCATTCTTCTGATTGATGTAATTTTGAAGTTTGTCACGCTAGATTGGATTGATTTTCCTCTCGCCTAATTCAATTCATATCCCGGCCTTCTTGCTTAAGAAAACTCCTCCAATTTCGGGCCTAAGACCCTGTGTACCAGACTCCTCCTAGTCCATTAATGTTCAGGCCTCTGGTCCTGTCACTGCATCCTCCTATTCTACAACTCATGGAATATTCCCAGTTCAGGCCTATAGCCTGTCCTCACCACAACAAACCCATCTTTATTCCTTGTCCCTCAAAGTGCCTCAATACAGGCCTCTGGCCTGACTTGCCTTGTTTCCCCATTCTAGATTGTTCCCAGGTCAAGTCTCATTATTGTTCCCACTGTGCTTCCCCTATTATTGGCTGCCAGCAAGTCATTAGAAGCTAGAGATGGAATTTAACCCTGAAAAGTGTGAGGTGATACACTTTGGAAGGAGTAATTTGACAAGGAAGTATTCAATGAACAGCATGACATTAGGAAATTCTGAGGAACAAAGGGACCTTGACGTGTGTGTCCATAGATCTCTGAAGGCGGAGGGGCATGTTAGTGGGGTGGTGAAAAAGGCATATGGGACACTTGCCTTTATCAATCGAGGCATAGATTACAAAAGTAGGGAGGTCATGTTGGAGTTGTATAGAACCTTGGTGAGGCCACAGCTGGAGTACTGTGTGCAGTTCTGGTCGCCACATTATTGGAAGGATGTGATTGCACTGGAGGGGGTGCAGAGGAGATTCACCAGGATGTTGCCTGGGATGAAACATTTAATTTATGAAGAGAGCTTGGATAGACTTGGGTTGTTTTCATTGGAGCAGAGAAGACCGAGGAGTGACCTGATTGAGGTGTACAAGATAATGAGGGGTATGGACAGGGCGGATAGGGAGCAGCTGTTCCCCTTAGTTGAAGGGTCAGTCATGAGGAGACATAAGTTCAAAGTGAGGGGCAGGAGGTTTAGGGGGAATGTGAGGAAAAACTTTCTTACCCAGAGGGTGGTGACAGTCTGGAATGCGCTGCCTGGGAGGGTGGTGGAGGCGGGTTGCCTCACATCCTTTAAAAAGTACCTGGATGAGCACTTGGCACGTCATAGCATTCAAGGCTATGGGCCAAGTGCTGGTAAATGGGATTAGGTAGGTAGGTCAGGTGTTTCTCACTTGTCGGTGCAGACTTGATGGGCTGAAGGGCCTCTTCTGCAATGTGTGATTCTGTGATTCTGCTATAATAGTTGATCCACTGCATTTTTCCCACAGGGGGTCAAGGTCAGGTGAAAAAAAAGGATAGAGGGTCTTCAACCAAAATGTCAATTGAGTTGGTGACCTTCAACAAAACAATTGTGAACACTGTTGACTTAAGACATCAGCTGAACCAATTCAATTAGATTTTAGTTTTGGTAAGTCATTACTTTTTTTTATGCAATCCCTCCATCCTGTCGCTATTTATCACAATGCTCATACCAGATCTTCAGTACTGTTCAGTGACCAAGCATGTCAGCTTATGCTGTGATCATGACTACCTCATTCTCCATCATACTCAGTAGATAATCATCTATCACTGCCTGACTGTGAGCGCAGGAGCAATTCAGAAACACCACACATCCAAGACAATTCATCAAAATTATTAAAATGCAAAATTTCAATTAACTTTTCTTCATTCATATTAGGAGCTCAGGAAACTGAATACAATATTTTCGCTGTTCAATTCTCTTTCATGTGTATATATTATCACCCATGTAGACTGAGACTAACCCAGAACTCGCCTGGTTTAACACTTTGAAGAGATGTATCTTAATCAGTCATACATGCAATGTCTAAATTTTCTCACTTATATCTCTTTTTAAAGCTAGCAGACCTGCTGAGACATTAATAAAGGTTTGTTGGGAGTGTGCTGCACAGTTGTGATGCAACTGCTAACCTAGCCTTAAACTTCACAGTTAATGCACTAAATTGGCAAAACTAGATAATCGTAACTACTTAGAACCTGCTGAGGTCAGTCAGAAGCTAGTTGTAACTATTTTTGACATGCATTTGTGAGGTTTCATTGTCTTTTTTTGAGTGAATCTCTCCTTGCTCACAGTTAGTCACAGGAGATGGCATATCTTTTGGCTGTTACTTAAACCTCTGCAATTTTCACCCTTACTTCCCTGAGTAACCTAGATGTAGCCTATCAGGACAGGGTGACTTATCTACTTTGAGTGTTGTCAATTGTACCTCCTCTTTATCATTTATCATCCAATCCAATTTCTCTACCATTTCCTGTGGTTACTGTGACATTGGGAGTATCCACATCTTTAATGAAGATAGGTGTACTCATTTAGTACCTCAGCCATGCCCTCTGGGGTAACAGATGAGGGTTGATTGTACCTGGGTGTACAGGCGTGTTTCAGTTCCTATTAGAAAGTTGTATCTTCAGACCTTATTTTCATATAATACTTCAATTTTATGTTATTGATAGTTAATTGGAAAAACTTACAACGATTCAGAAATAGAGAAACAGAGTTGGTTGAAATAGGCATTTCTTTGCAGCACTCACCAAGGAACCAGAAGCAGAATTCAGGCACTATATTGCCACTACTGGTGGAAAGATGTGATTACAGCATAACAAAGTTACATAGATAATATCAATTATAAACAAGGGACATCAGAATTTATAACTGAAAAATGAAACAGCTATAAAAAACATGACAACAGGATGTAAAGATTTGTAGACAGGAAGTTCATGCAGCAGTATAACTTTTAATAAGGCCATGCTGCCAAGTGTATGATATAATTGTTTATCATCAGGAACATTAAACCATGTAAAGCATAGGTGTATGGTACTTTAAAAAAACAAGGACTTTTATTTGTATAGCACCTTTTTAGGACCTCAGGATGTACCAAAGCAGTTTGCAGCCAATTAAGTACTTTCAAAGTGTAGTCATTGCTGTAATGTAGAATTGCATTACTTTAAGGCTACAAAATTTTGTTAGGCAACGCTGGCTGTGAATTCATGCAGATGTGAATGAAGAGAGGGTAGACACCCTTGCTATAGTACACTTTGTTCATAAAGGGGTTCTCTTTATCACGTACCTCTTTGAAAAAATGTGGCACTGAAAGTGGAGTGTGGCACTTGAAGGGTGACAGAGAAAATAGTGATGGATTGTCAATGTATGCTGGACGCATTGACAGATAAATGATGTCTGATAGATACATCAATAGCTGTACATGCTGGAAATATCAATAGACTGTAAACATCCAATAGATATACTGTACTTATATATAAAAGACAGGCAGATAATATTTTGCCAAGGTGACAGAGAAATTAATTAGTTAATACCGCTAACAGCTTGCTACTGGTAAGCTCCAGGCTGCAATGAGAAAATATATTTCTATTGTGAAAATTCCCATCACAGAGCTAGAAATTTGAACAAGTTCCATGAAAAATTTTATATGTACATTTTGGATGTGAGACTTGGACCTTATGGAAATAGGAAACCAACTTGCTAAATAGCTTTGAAATATGGATTTGGAGGAGAACAGAAAGCATCAGTGGGGCAGAAAATGTAACAAATGACAAAGTCCCACCCAGAGTGAATGAACAAAAAATTTGCTGAACGTACTCTGGAACAGAGTCTGAGTAGTGCACATCTTACGAGGAAACAGATTTATAAGAGACATTATGGAGGAAAGATTTCAAAGAGGAGGAAGAAGAAAGAGAATATCTGTGCTGGAAGGCTTGAAAATTGAAGTAAGTTATTGGCAAGTGAAAAGAAGGGCGCAGGATAGAGAGACTTGGAATGAGCCATGGGCCTGCCTTTAGGCAGAGCACACACGATGATGATATTTTTATACACAAAGTTATATCTTTCCCAGCAGGTCAGTAGCTATGCCTTTAGTGTCACACAGAAGCACAAAGAGCAGGGAAGTTTTAATTCTGATCTACACGGTGAGTGAGCTGATCTCAGACCAGGTAACAGTAGACCCTCAACATCCCTGGGCCAGGGAGGAGAGCCAAAAGACAGAATATAGGCAGGACTCCCACTTGGCTTCTGCTGCTACAATCAGGACAATCGCCTCACATTAGCTTAGAGCAGAGAAAGCAAAAGCTGACCAGAGTCCTCCAGTCGAAGTGCCATCCAATGGCTGCTGGAAGGTGAATCCTGCTGGAGGTTATATGATGGTGGAATTTAGCTGTGCTTGGGAATTGTTCAGTTGAAGACCCTCTATCCTTTTGTTTCACCTGACCTTGACCCCCTGTGGGAAAAATGCAGTGGATCAACTATTATAGCAGAATCACAGAATCACAGAATCACACAGTGCAGAAGAGGCCCTTCAGCCCATCGAGACTGCACCGACAAGTGAGAAACACCTGACCTACCTACCTAATCCCATTTACCAGCACTTGGCCCATAGCCTTGAATGTTATGACGTGCCAAGTGCTCATCCAGGTACTTTTTAAAGGATGTGAGGCAACCCACCTCCACTACCCTCCCAGGCAGCGCATTCCAGACCATCACCACCCTCTGGGTAAAAAAGTTTTTCCTCAAAACCCCCCTAAACCTCCTGCCCTTCACCTTGAACTTATGTCCCCTTGTGACTGACCCTTCAACTAAGGGGAACAGCTGCTCCCTATCCACCCTGTCCATGCCCCTCATAATCTTGTACACCTCAATCAGGTCACTCTTCAGTCTTCTCTGCTCCAATGAAAACAACCCAAGTCTATCCAAGCTCTCTTCATAAATTAAATGTTTCATCCCAGGCAACATCCTGGTGAATCTCCTCTGCACCCCCTCCAGTGCAATCACATCCTTCCAATAATGTGGCGACCAGAACTGCACACAGTACTCCAGCTGTGGCCTCACCAAGGTTCTATACAACTCCAACATGACCTCCCTACTTTTGTAATCTATGCCTCGATTGATAAAGGCAAGTGTCCCATATGCCTTTTTCACCACCCCACTAACATGCCCCTCCGCCTTCAGAGATCTATGGACACACACGCTAAGGTCCCTTTGCTCCTCAGAACTTCCTAGTGTCATGCCGATCATTGAATACTTCCTTGTCAAATTACTCCTTCCAAAATAAGGAGTAATTTGATTCACACTTTTCAGGGTTAAATTCCATCTGCCACTTATCTGCCCATTTGACCATCCCATCTATATCTTCCTGTAGCCCAAGACAATCAACCTCACTGTTAACCACTATTAATTGGGAGGGAGTGGGGGGTGGAATGTTGTGAAGCTCCCGGGACTGGGACAAGAGACAGGCGGGGACACTTAACAGAGGGAGGCAAAAGTTCCGGTTCCCAGTGCTGGAAGTGGTGGTTATTAAATTGGCAGCATTTGAGGGCAGATTGTGTTTCCCGATGGCAAGTGGAAGGAAACTATTTTTAATACAATAGTAGGTCATGCATGCTTATTAAAACAAAACTTCACCAGATTAAATTGTACCTTTGGAATTAAGTATGCAGCAAACGAGAAACATGTGCCTTCAGAATCTTGACTAGTGGTGTGCAGCAGGCGAGGTAACCTTCATGGAAGATTTAGACTGAGTAGGAGGTGCTTTTCTTGTATGGGGGGATTTTTTGAACTGGGGAGAGGAGGCGTTGCTGCATTGAGATCAGGTGGCAGCTGGTAAAGGGGGAAGGGGGCATGGCTGACGGAGAGAGGGAGGGAGGTGGCAGCCTAATGAAGGCTTGTGAGGGACAGAGGGAGGAAGCTGGACTTTGCAGGGAAGTTCAATGTCTGCAGGTGGTAGGTCATGCATGATTGTGGGGAAATCGAGGGTTATACAGGCAACAACAATGGTGAGGTCCTAAGATTTGAGAGTAACAGAGGGCAGGTCAAGGATGATAGAGAAAGGGATGAGAGTGAAAGATGGCAGGTCAAGGGTAATGGGGACAGTTCTGTGTGCCAGGTGCTGATTGATGGGGACGGTGTTGGATTGGGGGGTGGTGGGTGGCGGGTGGGGGGAAGCTCTAAGGTAAATGATAGTTGATGGAGTGTGCTGGGAGGATGGGTCGAGGGTCACTAAAGGCAGGGCAAGGATGATAGAGCCATGCATCAGGCAGACTCGTGACACCCTCATTGCATCCAGATTCCAGTCGGAATGAGGCCCCTGCAAGATCTCTTGATCTCCTCATGAAATGTGTAAGTGCCAGCAGATCCCACAGAAAAAAACAGACTGATACCGCTGAATGGCAAGGTGTCGACGCTTGTTCAAATATGGTGCTCAGGCCTTCATCCCTATGAGGTAACAAGGCTTCCTGCCCATCCCCGCCTCATGACTGGTCGAGGCCCTTGCCTCTGCATATCTAATTGGCTGGCCACTGTGTGAGTGCACATGGCCAATCGCTCTGTCTCCGAGCAGAAGTGCCGCGCATTTCCAGCCCCACCATCAGAACCCTCGTTGCAAGAAGGAGAGTCCGCCCACGGCCTGCGAAATTGGTCATCTCTCAATAATGCTCTCCCCTGCCAGAACACCACTGACCCAAAAACTGTCGGGACCCAGTGTGGTCCCGACACCTGAAAATTTTAAAAGTGCAGAGGATTCTGGCCTACATGTCCAAGTTAAGGTAATAAGAACCAAACGCACTGCAAATACTCAGCGGACCAGGCAGCACCTGTGGACAGAGAAGCAGATTTCTTCACAGATGCTGCCTGGTCTGCTGAGTTTTTGCAGCATGTTTGGCCTTCATTTTGGATTTCCAGCATCTGCAGTATTTTGCTTTTGTCCAAGCTGCATTGTCCTGCCCTGTACCTAGAAGGAGAAGAGAGACAATTGAAGGAGAAAATATTCTGTTTGCTAGGACGTTGCGAGGTATAAGTTTTCAACATGTATTGTTCAAACGTGTCTGCACTCTGGCCTAGTCACTGACATAATCATTGGCTCATGGAACATGGAATTTGATTTAGAATAAGATCCACATTTATTACAGCACTTCTTAACCATGTTTTGTAATTGAATTTATTCAAGGATATTTTAACGACTAATGACTTTAAAAAAGGGCAGGAACATTCGGGTCAAATTTTGTCATTTCATTGATTTATTAAATCTTGTTTTAGGTTTATAAATTTCTCATTCTCTTTCCTTCAAAAAAGGAGTGTTAGTTCCAGCAATCCACTGCCTGATGTAACCTTGCAGTGATTCCAAGACATTTCTAATCCTTTCATGGTCATGTCAGCATGCGTCAAGGGACTAGTGAGAATTGTGACAGCCAGAGCCAAGCAGAGCTAACGATCCAAAGGTGTATCACAGGTTTGAGTTGAGTTAGCTCTTTTCAGCTGACTGCAGTTGGCTCCAGCTTCTTCACACCAGACAAAGCAAAAAATAAGCCAAGGTCTTCACTCCTGATCCCCATCCGATGACCTGATAGTCCTCCTCACCTCGCCCTCTGCAAGGTAAGTGTTTGTAGACATTGGGTGAGAGCTGGGTCAAGGTCAGATGTAATGACAACCCCCCCCACCCCCCGCTACACCCCCCCTGTAACAGCTACAGTCTCGGCTCATAAAACAGAATCGCACCTTGGATGAGAGTGGGCACCACTGCCCATGGAGCCATTACCTGGTGGGCATCTGCCTTCAGGAGGAGGGGAGTAGAGGAAAAGCTGAAGAAAGGGGAATAAAACTCTTGAGGCCAATCAGAATCCCTTCACTGTAATGGGATATTTTCTGACCTAATCATTGGAAGGGCTGCAGAAACATTGATAAGTCCCTCCACAATCTCACCCCTCCCTAATTCTATAACTTAATTCTACAACCCTTCAAGAACTCTACATTATTCCAATTCTGATCTCTTGTGCATCTCTCCATTTCTTTGTGTCACCATTGACAGCAGTACCTTCAACTGTTTAGGCTCTAAGCTCTAGAATTCCCTCCCCAAAACTTTATGCCTCTCACTCTCTCTGACTGATTTTAAGAAGAAAGGTTGAAATTTCATGGTTTATATGAATGACTGTGTGCTGTGGTTGAAGCATCAAAATAAATAAATAGGCACTTTAACAGAGAATTGCAGGAGATGAGTTGTCTTAAAACACAGATTAAATTGTCAGGTCGACAGATGGAAGCAGTTACATTCCCCATTGCTAGCCCAGTGTTTATTTAATTTATAATGCAATCTTAATTCTTTAGAGTGGAGAGGGAATGGTTGAGATCATAAACCATTAACACTTCTGTCTGCTACAGGCCTGAATAGGGGCTCAGACTCAAGAAATTCAAAGAAGGGCAATTGGGAAAGAAAGATGGGATAAAGAAGAGAGAGAGAGAAAGAGAAATGAGGAAACACAACAAACGGAGCGTGACAAGCATGATTATTATCTAAAAGATATATTGTTCTTTTGCCATATTTACCTTCATGACAACATAAGGGAATTTTCATTGGAATATAGTTTGAACCTATGTCCCTATTTTCATTGCTTTGAACTAAATTGTGCACAATGTCCAAGATGTACCATTCCTATATCCTTCACATTCTCATATAACCCTACATAAATCAGTCTCCAGTCTACCCTGGATTTGTACCACTTGTGGCTGATGCCAATAGAAACAGAGCTCGATTACTCTTGGGACCACTTCTTTCCAAAATGTGGTGTGCCACTCCCCCTTCCATTTGATGCTCAAAAGTCCATTTTGATTAGACGGTGCCTGACAGCTGAGAGTTGGTCAGGGGCCTTCACAGATTTCTTGCGTGCTGCTCACTAGTCCATTTCTCGGCATGAGATAGGTGCCTTTGCAACACTTAATTGCTATAAAAACAGCTCAATGGGACTGAAAGCTCAGCTTGTCTTGTTTCTCCTGCAGGAGATAACTCCCATCTCAAGGCAGAGAATCACAAGATGAAAGATGCTCCACTGAGCTGCTGCAACAAATACAAAAATACATATCTCGTTCAGAACTGCTTACCGCAGTGCAACAAGCTGGCTTGCTGTATTGATTAAGGAATGAAATGTCCCTGAGGTACAGCACTCACTGGGTAAAAGCTAACAAATCATTCACTTCTGCTAGTGTTTCTTGTGTATGCTTCGTGTCAACTCTTGTAACTGTACTGTGCTCAGAGAGAAAAGGCTGACAGTTCACTTATGTCGGATATGGTCGAAGCTCCCTGTGTTCTAATTTCATGTCCTGTACTGACATACTGTAAACTGAAGAGCACGACTAGTTCAGGTGATCATACAGGAACAGTTGTTTTCAAGTGGTTTTGGAAAAACGTAACTGAGGATCCAACCTCCAAGAACGCCACCAAGGTTAAAAAGAATAGAAGGAATGATTAAATAAGTAGCGATTAGATGAACCAAAGGATGGGTTCAATGATATTCATCCCCTGTGCCAGTGATAATGGCCTTCCATATTTTTATCATCCAGGTTTGAACTTGACCTGAAAGGTACAAATTCCCTCATTTTTTGATAAGTTAGATGAACTAGTAGGAGGGAAAAAAAAGCAGTTTCAGTCTGTGGGCTACTGAAAGGATCATTAAGTGATTAGGCAAATAGAGTGTAATGCTGGAAGGTGTGAGGTTATCCACTTTGATGGAAGAATAGGTCAGCCAAATACTATTTAAGTGGAGAGAGACTGCAGAATGCAGCAGTACAGAGGGACGTGCATGCCTTTGCACATGAATCATGAGAAGGAAGCATGCATATACAGCAAATAATTAGAAAGGCAAATGGAATGTTGGTCTTTATTGTAAGAGGGGTGGAGTATAAAAGTACAGCGGTCTTGCTACAACTTACAGGGTGTTGGTGTACTGTGTACAGTTTTGGTCTCCTTATTTAAGGTGGGATATACTTGCAATGGAGGCAGTTTAGAGAAGATTTGCTCGGCTGGCTCCTGAGATGAAGGGGTTATCTTATGAGGAAAGGTTGAGCAGGTTGGGCCTATACTCATTGGAGTTTAGAAAAATTAGAGGTGATCTTATTAAAAGATAAGATTGTGAGGGGTAGATGCTGAGAGGATTTTCTCCCTTCAAGGGAGAATCTAGAATGAGGGACCACAGTTTCCCATTTAAGATGGAGATGAGAAGGAATTGATTCTCTCAAGGGATCATTAATCTTTGGAATGTTCCACCCAGAGAGGCACCCCATCTAAGGGATATGGTGGCATAGTGGTAATGCCACTGGAATAGTAACCCAGAGAACCAAACAAATGCTCTGGGGACATAGGTTCAAATCCCACCACAACAGTAGGTGGAATTTGAATTCAATTAATAAAATTGAGACCATAATCAATTGTTGAAAAAACCCATCTGGTTCACTGATGTCCTTTAGGGAACAAAATTTGCTATCCTTATCTGGTCTGGCCTCTATGTAACTCCAGACCCACAGTAATGTGGCTGACGCTTAATTGCCCTCTGAAATGACCTAGCAAACCAGTCAGTTCAAAGAGGAATTAGGGATGACCAACAAATACTGGCCTTGCCAGCAGCACCCACATGCCATGAAAAGAATTTTAAAAATGAGCAGTGGAGGCTGCATAATCAAATATATTTAAGGCAAGTTCGACAGATTTTTCATTTACAAGGGTTATGGGGGCAGGCAGGAAAGTAGAATAAAGATCACAATCAGATCCACCATTATCTTATTGATTGTTGGAGCAAGCTCAGTTGGGCTAAATGGCCTATTCCTGCTCCTGTTTCTTGTGTTCCTATGTTGATTCCTGATGGAAAGTGCATAAGTGTGGACACTGGGTGAGGACAGGACTGAGCTTGGCTGTGATTCTCCCCACTTGCCCCACCAAGAGTCAGTTATCCTGGTTTCAGCAGCAGTCCATGCTCACACATTCACAACTATCATCTGTAGAAGGTACCAGGTGGTAGCCCTGTGAAAGAATCCAGTTATAAATATGGAGTTATAAGATTAAAAAGAGCGACTCTCCTATGAAGCAGGGATAAAAATTAAAAGCAGAATTCATCTACTGAACAAAGGTTGGAAGTTTATAAATATGCCTGGGCATAATTGCATGCTCAGGGACAGCAACATCCTGTGGCATAAGATATGGTATAACACAAGGCAGTTCCTGAAAAAAACAGGAACTGGCCTCTACACCACCTCAGCAAGGCTTTGTTAAATTGTAAGATACCATAATATAACAATGTATAATCTTAAGGATGCCCCTAAATGACTTGTCAACTGAATCCCAGAAACTGAATGTAGCAAGAAAGTGACCACTATCTGCACCTCTCAATAGCTTGTTTGCTCAAAGATCGTTGACAAAAGCAAAGGATGTTGTCCAGCATTTATGCTCACATACTTCCTGCTGGTTCAGCTCTTTTATCTTTTAAATATTGGAACCTCACAGTAGGATTTTTAGACTTGTTAGATTCACTGCAAAGTCTCTCAAGGTAAAAATATAGCTGCTGTCGTGTAGCGATAATAGTTCTCCCTTTAGTTGGGATAGAGGTGTCTCTGTATCTTTTCATTTAGGGATTTAAGGTAAATATTGTTTTAAATATTTATGGATATCTCATAATATTTCTCTGTAACATTACTAAAAGCTGGATTCTCTATTAGAAAGATTATGCTTTTTTTCCCCCTAGAACTATCAATGTTGTAATTTACTTACCATCAAATGTGAATTGCATGTTCAATTCTTTGAAAAACTTTTATATAATTTAGGAAATATGTTGTATCATATAGTTCATAATAATCTTCTGTATCCAAACTCAAGAACCTATTTCCATAAAACCTTCAGTGGAAAGGTACATTAGTGAGGAGAAACACCCAGACCCTTATAATATCTGGGTTACTATAACCTGGCTAAAACTTGTTAAAAAGGCTTTCTGAAGGACAATAATACTCTTTGGTCATTCCTTTCCTTCATGGACAATTAGATCAGTTCTTCAGATCCATTTAAGTGTCTGTGAGGTCTGTTTTTCTCAACCTTAAGTGAGAGTGATCATCCGAGGAGAATGCCTGATTCAGAATAATCCCAAAAAGGGGCTAGGATTATAATACACTTCAATCAGCATGCATGGATCATCTCCCAGTGAAAGTTAGTGTGTTCTAGACAGGAGGGGAGAAATAGTGAGGAAAAAGATGCAGGTTTTATAAAAGATATTGATTTAAATGGAGGAGATGGCCAATTTCATGTGGCGCTTATAGAATATATATTCTCCACAAAAAAGACAACTTTTAATTTCCAACAACTTGCATTTATATAGTGCCTTTAAGATATTGTTGTGTAATGAAAGGTTTGTATTCAATTGGGAACTGATTATCTCAATTAGATTCATAAAACAGTGTCACAATAGTATAATAATTCTCACAATATTATTGTGATTAATTGTAAAAGGTCAATAGTGGGATTTTGATAGTTTCTGTGTGTGTGTGTGAGAGAGAGATTTAATTGGATTGGAGATAGCTGGTTTGGAGGCTTTGACTCATCAAGAGAAGCTAGGTTTGAAATGCTAAATACATTAACATGGTTGAAGTCTTAGAAGTTGAGGTGAGGAGAATTTGCATTTTGAGATGCAGGTAGTTTTAATATCAAAGAGATGGTAGGATGTTACACCTAGCCAGAGGAGCTAGGCCAGCAGTGTTGTTTATTTTTCCTAAAGGTTACTGATAATATTAGCACCATGAAAAGATCTATATTATGAGAAAAGTAAAGTTCCAAAGACATATTGGGACAATGGAATTTACATTAAAAGGGAGAAACATGTATAAAGGAGAATGAGGCTATGTGTTAGGGAAGGCATTGTAATATCTACCATAATGTGAAAAGCCTCCAGTATTTGTGCATTAAGCCTGCTGTCTACAGAAACCGAAGCTGGGAAAAGCCACTTTGAATCCTACTGTCCAGGGTATTGTATTGACTTGCCCGCATCTGTTTAAAATCATTTTTTTTACCATTGCCTTAACGGGGGTGTAAATGGAAGCCAGATTAATTAGGGGTTTTAGGGATTATTATAGTAGTAACTTGTAGAGCTATGTATGTGCTTGAGGTCTTTTCTTTTCTTAATAAATGTTTAATTTACATTTCTAAAAATCTCTGAAGTCTAGGTGGACTTATTATGACTGAATTCAGGGCCTGCATCTCGAAATAAATACAAATTGCAAAACTGTTGTGACCATGTGATCAAGTTTCCCTGGTGGAACACATCCTCTGCCACGTCATAACAAATTGGGTGCTGTTTGGGGGATATTTTAAATTCCTTGATTGGTTTGGAGTTGATGAATTCTACAGGTTACAAGTACAAGAAGCACTTTGAATTCAGGAGTTGGTGTGAGGGATTTTTAAAGTGTTGAGACTGCAAAAGTGGCTGCATCTGTAGCTAAAACTTCTTTGGAAGTAGAAGATATAACTCTGATTGGGTTACAAAAAGTATCTGAGGGTAAATCAACAGTTTTGGTGGAAAACTTGCAGTTGAGGTTGCTTGTAGGGGCAAAGAAAGCAGACAACTATCACTAGCTGAAGAGATAGCACGGCATTTAATGTTGGAAGTGATAGCTGATGCTAATGAGTCACAGCTGGAGGTAGTGAGACTTCAGTTAGAAATGAAGAAGCTGGAACTTGAACAGGCAAAGTAACTGAAAAAAACTTGAATTGGAGGCAAAAGAAAAAGAGAGATTATTTCAAAAGGAAATGGAAATGCAAAAGCTTGATCTCCAGAGGGAAAAGTTAGCAATGCAGGAGAGGGAGAAAGAAAGAGACAGTGAGTACTGACATAAAAAGCTGGACTTTAAAAGAGAGACCTCAGAGGAAAGTTCTGACGATGAAAAAACCATTAACCTAACACCCAGTGGGGAGATGTTTAGATTTGTGCAAGCTGTTCTGAAGTTTGAAGAAAGAGATGTGGAGGCATTCTTTATTTCATTTGAGAAGATAGCTAAACAGATGAATTGGCCACGAGAAAACTGGACATTGTTGTTACAATCTAGGTTATTGGATAGGACACATGAGGTTTATACTTCACTGTCAGAAGAAATGCCAGTGGATTATGATATGATAAAAAAAGGCTATTTTGATTACGTATGAGTTGGTTCCTGAGGCATTCGGGTAGAAATTTAAGAATATAGGAAAACAGCCTGGGCAAACTTATATTGAGTTTGAGAGAGTAAAAGAAAGTAATTTTGACCCGTGGACACGGGCATTAAAGATGGAGATGACATCTACAGCTCTTAGAGAAGTAATTATTTTGGAAGCATTTGAAGATTCAATTTCTTTGTAGTGAGAACTCATGTGGAGGAACAGAGGGTTAAAATGATAAGACAAGCAGCAGAGGTAGCTGATAATTATGAGTTAGTTCATAGATCTAAACTTTTTTTGTCGCTCTTTTAAATCCGAGAAGGATATAAAGTGGGAAGGTGAAAGGGAGGTAGGTTGCCAGGGAAGAGGAGTAGGTGGACATTCCCAGCAAGTTTTTTTTTCTCAGACTACAAAGGAAGGTGCTGAGGGTAAAAATGACACTCAAAAATTGAGGTGTTTTCATTATAACAATGTTGGGCACACAAAGTCAGTGTATTGGAAATTGCAGGAAAAATCTGCTGGGATTATTGGGATGCAAAAAAGTTTTGAAAGTAAAAGTCCTGTGCATTCTAAGGTTCAGGCATAGGAAAAAACAGTGGTGTGTGCACAGGTAAAATCGGGAGAATCAGTGATAGGTAAAGAAGTGGGGATGTGTTCACAATTTACCCAAGAGAGTTCTGAGGAGCAGGTTGCAGAAACATTTAAAGATTTTGTATGTGAAATCGAAGTCTTTCCATGTGTACAGGATGGAGTAGGTAAATATATTAAAATTTTAAGAGACACGGGGGCTAGTCAATTTTTAATATTGTGGGTTAGTGATACTTGTTGTTCAGAGGGACTATGGCAGGAACAGGTAATAATCAGTGGGGTTCATGGAGATGCAAAACTACTCTATTGTGAAAAGTAAATTTAAGAGTAAATGGAAAACAGGTGAGGTGATTGTTGGAGTAGTAGAAAAATTGCCCATTGCAGGGATTCCATTAATTTCAAGTAATGATATAGCTTAGCCACAGATGTGGATGATGCCTATGGTATTTCAACAGCCTGTAAAGGTGTTTTCAACAAATGTGTTGCAGAGAGAGCATCCTGGATTGTTTCCAGATAGTGTGGTAACAAGGTCACAAACTCACAGGTTGAAACAGGAAGGATAGGAAGTTAAAAGGCAGGGAGAAGGTGTTGAAGTACAATTAGTTCACACTGTCTTTGATAAGATTGTTCAGGAAGAGAGAATGGAAGATAATGCAGCTGAGGTATTTAACTCAAGACAGTTAGTAGAGTTCCAGGAAAATGATTCAGAAATAAAACAGTTATGTCAGGCAGCTTACTCAGAAATAGAGGCAGAATGTATTCCAGAATGTTAACACTTTAAGGTTATACCCATTTGGGTATAGAAATGAGATACTGAGAATAGCTCATGAAATTCTGATAGGGAGACATTTAGGAATTAGAAAGACACAGGTGAAAATACAAAATATTTTTATTGGCCTGAATTGCATAGAGATGCAGTCAAATTCTGTAGAGCATGTCACACATGTCAGGTGATAGGGAAACCACAAGCAGTGATCAAGCTGGCACCTTTAATTCCAATTCAAGCATTTGAAGAACCATTTACTAGTGTCATGTTGATTATGTAGGACTTCTCTCCCTAAGATTAAAAGTGGAAATTAGTACTTACTGACAATAATGGATGTGTCTATAAGGTCTATATATCTGAAGTGATATCTTTGAGAAATATTACAACGAAGAGAATTGTGGAAGAGTTTATTAATTTATTTTACAAGATATGGTTTACCAAAAGAAATACAGTCAGATCAGTGTTCAAATTTCATGTCACAGCTGTTTAAGGAACTAATGAACAGTTTGAGGATAACACAGTTTAAGTCAACAGCTTACCATCTGAGCCACAAGGGGCTTTGGAAAGGTGGCATCAAACTTTAAAAATTATGACAAGGGCATATAGCAGGAATATCCACAGGATTGAGATAGGGGAATTCTATTCTTGTTATTTGTTATTGGGGATACTTCTAATGCATCAACTGGATTTAGTCCTTTTGAACTAGTTTATGGTCATGAGGTAAGGGGACCACTAAAATTGGTGGGTCAAAATCAAAATACTCTCCTTGATTATGTATCAAACTTCAGAGAAAGATTGGACTGAGCATATGAGTTAGGTAGGGAACATTTAAAGATATCACAGCAAGTGATGAAAATGAAGGCATATAGGAAAGCCACAGCTTGTTGTTTTGTTGCTGGGGGAAAAGTGTTAGTTCTGTTACCAGTACTGGGTGACTCATAAAGGCAAGGTTTAGTGGGCCTTATAGGATTGCAAAGAAACTGAGTGAAGTAAATTGTTAAATAAATACTTCAGATAGAAGAAAGTAGCAGAGGGTGTGTCATGTAAATATGCTTTAAAAGTACATTGACAGGGAAGAAGACCAAAAGAAGGAATGAGTAGTGGTAGATAATGAGAAAGAGTTAGAAATGAAGGATTCTGAAATTGATTTTCCTCTAATCAAATTGGATAATGAGGGGGTGCTTGAAAATTTAAATGTAATATTGAGTTACCTTCCAGGCAAGTGTCAAAGTGATTTGGAGAAGCTATGCAGTCACACAAAGCTATTTGTGGGAATAAGCTTGGGAGGACAAATTTAGCTACACATGATGTGTGTGTAGAGGTTTCATCTTCGATAAGGCAACATCCTTATAGGTTAAATTCAGCAAAGTTATCACAAGTACAGAAAGAAATTTAATTCATGCTTCAAAATGACATCATTAAGTCCAGTTATATTAACTGGAGTTCACCTATTGTGATGGTACTGAAACCAGATGGATTATGTGTGGATTATTGAAAAGTGAATGCAGTGACAAAAGCGGATTCATATCCTATACCATGGTTGGAAGTTTGCATTGAGAAAGTGGGACAATAAAAGTTAATCACAAAGATTGACTTGCTGAGAGGATATTGGCAAGTACCATTTACGGAGACCGCAAAGGAGATATCAGCTTTTGTGACACCAGATGGACTATATCAGTTTAAAGTCATGTCATTTGGTATGAAAAATGCACCTGCAACATTTCAAAGACTGGTAAACAAAGCAATTGCAGGACTGAGCAATTTTTCTCTTTATATTGATGGCTTGATAGTTTTCAGCCAAACCATGGAAGGACCATTTACAACATCTGGAAGAATTATTTAGTCAACTACAAGGAGCTAACTTGGTGATGAACTTGACGAAAAGTGAATTTGCAAAAGCGCAAGTTACATATCTAAGCCATACCATTGGACATGGTAAGGTGGCTCTGAGTCAAACCTATGGTGGATTTCCCCATGCCTACAACAAAACAAGAACTTTTTAGATTTCTCAGAACGAGTGGGTTTTACCCAGAAATTTGTAACAAATTTTAGCAGTGTGGTTGCTCCATTTACTGAAATATTGAAAAAGAACACAAAGTTTCAATGGAAACAGGAACATCAGAAGGCATTTGACAGTTTGAAAACTGCATTGACTATGTCACCATTTTTGTCAGTACCCAATTATGCCAAGCAATTTAAGTTGGCCATTAACACAAGTGATATAGGCATTGGGGTCATACTGTTGCAAGAAGATGAAACTGGAATTGAGAAACCAATAAGGTATTTTTCACAGAAGTTCAATGTACAACAGGGAAGATATCCAACGATTGAAAAGGAAACTCTGGATCTAGTGTTAGCGTTGCAGCATTTTGTGATTTACATTGCAAACAATTCAGCAGAAACAATTGTTTATACAGACCACAATCCTTTAAAGCCTCTGGACAAATTTCAAGATCGAAATGCAAGGCTGTTCAGATGGAGTTTATTGATGTAGCTATTTAATCTGCAGATTATAGATGCATCTGGATGAGAAAATCTAATTGCGGATGCATTGTTGGGAATTTAAAGTTCAAAGGAAAATTGGACATTTAAAACCTGGACACTGGACTGGAATGATTTCTGTTGATACCAAAGGGAGAATTTTCCCCCCATTGGAGGAGGGGGGTGGTTGTGCGGGGGTGGGCACAGACCTGGTCAGCACCCCCGATCAGGTCCGCACTGCCATTTTACATGGGCGGACCAATTAAGGTCCGCCCAGTGTGACGTGCACCTGGAAGCGCTGAATGTTCCCTGTGCAGGTTTGGAGGGGGGGGGCTTCCCTGAGTCGGAGCCTGCTCTCTTTCGTGCACACACATGGAAGAGCACAGAAACCTCCCTGAGGCACAGAGTTGTTTATTAAATGAAGTGATTTATTGTAAAAGTAGGTTACCCATTGGGTTTGGATAGTTTCTCTCTGTCTGGGGGGGAAAGATTTATTTTAATTGGAGACAGCTGGTCTGGAGGCTTCGATTCATCAAAAGAAGCTAGGTTTGAAATGCTAAATCCATAAACATGGCTGAAGTCTTTGAAGGTGAGGTGAGGAGAATTTGCATTTTTAATTTGCATTATCCTGATAAATCAGGGTAGTCTTGAATTTCAAAGAGATGGTAAGATGTTATACCAAGCCAGAGAAGCTAGGCTTTATTTTTCGCCAAGGTCATTGATTTATATTATGAGGAAAGTAAAGTTCCACAGACATTTGGAACCATGGGGTTTGCATTGAAAGGAAGAAACATGTATAAAGGAGAATAAGGGTATGTGTGAGGGAAGACATTGTAACATCTACCATAATGTGAAAAGCCTCCAGTATTTGTACATTAAGCCTGCTGTCTACAGAAACCGAAGCTGGGAAAAGCCACTTTGAATTCTACTGTCCAGGGTATTGTATTGACTTGCCTGCATCTATTTAAAATCATTTTTTTTTACTGTTGCCTTAACAGGGGTGTAAAGGGAAGCCAGATTAATTAGGGATTTTAGGAGTTATTGTAGTAGTAATTTGTAGATCTATGTATGTGCTTGAAATCTTTTCTCGTTAATAAATATTTAATTTAGTTTCTAAAAAATCTCTGAAGTCTAGGTGGACTTATTACTACTGAATTCAGGGCCTGCATCTCAAAATAAATACAAATTGCAAAACCATGGTGACCATGTGATCAAGTTTCCCTCATAGATTTCATCCGCCTGACACACATTATCTGCCACGTCATAACAACAGGAACAAAACTATATTGAGCAGGTTGGCAAACCACTGACCAAGAGGTCCATTAAAAAACAGAAAAATAACATTCTTTCCAGTTTCTTCTGATCTGGATCTTGGGTTTTTATGACCAATGCCAGTCTTCAAATTCCCTGCTCCAACAGCAATTAACCTTCAATGTGCTTATTTACCACAATTATTCTCTGTCCTTAAAGGGGCAGATCATGTCAAAAAGAATACTACCCTTGCAGCAAAATGATGCATTGTGGGGTTACATTGCTTATCGCCCCTGTCGTATCTGCCTGATTGCTTTAAGCAGCGCCTTTGGCGATCTGCTGGTTACTTATTAAATGTAGTGTGAATGGCAGCTACGCAGAATTGATACAGAACACAAAACATAACAGTAATCCTGAGATACTTCAGTGGTGGGACTAACTTGTCAGAACATCATAGGCACAAGGGAGAGAAACCTGAATACTAAGATAAATGTGACAATAACACAATACACTCCAAAACAAAAAGCATTTGAAATACTTCATTTAATAAACAACTGAAACTATCCAACAGTGGGAATCAAAGACAAAAGAAGGAAAAATGAAAAGGCTGGATTTCCACTCATATAACCCAAGAGGCTTAGATAAGATTCTACATTAGCTTCCTTGGTAACAGATTAGTCATGAGGTCATGCGAGACAAATGAACAGATGTGTTTTATTCCCTGTACAGTACTGAATGGGTGAACACATCTCAATTATTATTGGTTAACATGCAACAATTGCTCTTGCAGTAATGGCTGGACCCAATTGAAAGATTTCTTACTGGCTGGCTCTCCAGACTGACAGCTCAGTGAAGAAACTCAAAAGGGAAGACTTACTATAGGCTTCTTGGGAGATATAGCAAAAGAAGAAAAGATCAGAAACCACTACAGGAGGCATTATTTTTCTGCTATCCAAGCCTTGGGCCTCATCAGCAGAGGGCATCGAAGATTAACTATAAAAATGTCTCCACAAACTTGTATGAAGTGCCTTAACAGGTTACTCAGTACAGCAATAGAAGGAGGCTATTCAGTCCATCGAGTCCATGTGACTCTCTGTAGAGAAATCCAGTCATTCCATCACTCTTTCCCCATAGTCTCAAGGCACTTTGCCAACAATGAAGTATTTTGAAGCGCAGTGACTATATTGTTATGCAGACAAATGTAGCAAACTATTTCACACACAGGAAAATCCCAAAAACTAAGATGACTAATGATTTCATCTGTTTTTGGTGTGTGACGTGTGATTTAAGTGCACAGACTGCACAAAGGCTGAAAAAACAAGGTTCCTTTATTTCACTGGCATCAAAACTGTTAAGGGAAAACATAACTCCAAGAAACAACTATTTACAGAGAATAGTCACTGCCGATGCTCCAGATCTTGGTCCCAGTTGGGGCCTCAGCTCCTCAGCAAAGCATACACCAGGCAGGTTCAGGCTTGTTCTGCTGCCCAGCTCCTAGCTGCAATCCTGCTCCCCTCAATCCATGAGGCTTCTTAGGCTCAGGGGTGCTGCCCGTCAGTCTGACTAGGTCCTAATTCCCTATCCTGGCTTTTCAGCCATTCTCTGGGGCTTCAAGCTGCCCTAGGTTCCTGCCACACTGCCACTCATAAATCCTGGCTTTGTCCTGGCTGCTTTCTCCCTCGCCTCAGGGCATCTAGCTCTGCCCCTCAACTTGTCAAAGACACTGCTCAGTGTCCCACAGGGCTGATCAGTTCCCCTGCTTGGTGCTCTCCCTACCATTGACACCTACTTCCAGAGGCCTCACTATAGTTGGTTTTGGGTGAGGAAGGAATGTTGTCCAGGATGCTGTGTGAATTCCCTTCCCTTCTGGAAATAATACCTTGGTATATTTAACCCCTACCTGTAAAGGCTTGGCCGAACATCTCAACTCCGACAGAGTCCCACTGCCCGTACCTCCTTGGAGGGGACAGATTGCGCAAAATTTACAGGGGCAGGAATTTTTCTTATTCCTTCGTGAGATATGGGTGTCAGTGACGATGTTCAATGCAGAAGTGACGTACATTCTGGGCACAGTGCTTCATCTCCCAAGATGGACTAATGCCTAGCTAACAAATAATTGTACATTTCTCACAGTTTAGGTGGACACAGCGTAACAACTTTTCATGCTCATTATGACACTTTATTGAAATCCTAGTGATAGGATTGGTAACACTGCCTGTTTTGCAGGAAGGTTTAATGCGTACACTAATTTGGTAACAAATATTCACTGCTTATCATTCCATTCAAGCGCAATGATATCAGTTAGGTATTCTTTTGATGACTTAATAACGTATCTGATATTACTGCTTCTTTCTGAAAAAAGCAAAAAATGTAACAGCCTGCAGAGTAAATCTCTCCTGATTGTTATGGTTTGAAAGCAGTGCCTTCTGAGAGCAACATTGGGCTGGTCAACCTTAGTTACACAATCATGTTCACATCATTGCCTGGTCAGAGAAAGCAGAGCTCTGTCTATAGAATCACAGAAATGTATGGAAGAATGCTATTTGGTATATTTTTTTGTTGTGTTTATTTCGTGGGATGTGGGCATCATTGGCTAGGCCAGCACTTGTTGCCCATCCCTAAATGCCCTTGAGAAGGTGGTGGTGATCCCAAACTGCTGCAGTCCATTTTGTGTAGGTACACCCACGATACTGTTAGGAACAGAGCTCACGGATTTTGATCCCTTTTGATCCCATCACAATGAAGGAACGCAGGTGATATATTTCCAAGTCAGGCTGGTGTGTGGCTTGATGGGGAACTTGCAGGTGGTGGTGTTCCCATGCATCAGCTGCCCTTGTCATTCTTGGTGGTAGGTTTGGAAGGTGCTGTCAAAGGAAATTTGGTGAGTTGCTGCAGTGAATCTTGCAGATGGTACACACTGCTGCCACTGTGCATTGGTGGTGGGGGGGAGTGAATGTTTAAGTTTGTGGATAGCGTGGCAATCAAAGGAGCTTGTCCTGAACGGTGTCAAACTTCCTTAATGTTGTTGGAGACTTTTTAATCACACTCTTGACTTGTGCCTTGTAGATGGTGGGTAGGCTTTGGGGAGTCAGGAGTTGAGTTACTTGCCTCAGATTCCCAGCCTCTGACCTGCTTTCGCAGCCACAGTATTTGTATGGCTGATCAAGTTCAGTTTCTGGCCAATGGTAACCCCTAGGATGTTGTCATTAGAGCTACCTACTCTAATCCCAACTCATTGCTCCTTCTCTGTATGTCTTATTATAACTGTCAGGAAGGACTCAATAGCCAGGTATGGTAAAGAATTCCATACTATATTTGGTGAAACATAGATAACCAGGTGCTGAATGTTAGAATACTAGTCTTAGTTTGCTAACAAGCCTTTATTTACAGGGACACAAATTACATATCATGGATTTCCAGTTTGTTCCAAATATACTCTTCTAAGTGACCAATAAAATCTAAACTAATTAGCAAATAAACTCAAACAACTTAACAACCCCTTAAGATAAAACTTTAAAGGAAACTTGACAGACTAAATTAAAGTGTAATTTCTGAGGCTGATGATGCATGCTCCTATATACACTTTTTTTGGAGCACCAGTTAAAAAGGAAAATAATTAACAAAGAAACTAATTAAATTGACAAACCCTTAGAGGGGCACTGTAACAAAAGACAAAACTTTAAAGGAAACTTGACAAACTAAATGAAAGTGTAATTTCTGAGGCTGATGATGTATGCTCCTATACACAATCTTTTTTTCTGGAGCACCAGTTAAAAAGGAAAAAAAATAACAAAGAAACTAATTAAATCGACAAACCCTTAAAGGGGCACTGTAACAAAAGACAAAACTTGAAAGGAAACAAAAAAAATCAAAGAAAAATGTCATTTTGGGGACTGATGATGCACTCCAGCCCCTGTGGGGCCCACTGGTCATGGAAAGCCACAAGTGTACCAGTGGGCACCGCTTGCTCCCTCTCCAGGGACACCTGGTTGCGAATATAACCACAGAAGAGAGGCAGACAGTGGTGCCGGGTGGCCCTCTCAACCACCCGCAGCCTGGATCTGTTGGTGGCCACCTTGGCCAGAAGCAGTCTCAGAAAGAGGTCCTCTGTCCTGCCCACCACGCTCTGCACCAGGTGGCCAAAGTTCCAGAATGTGGGACTGAAGTGCTACCAGAACTTGAGGAGCAGGCTCCTGAAATAATCAAAAAGGGCTGCAACCTCTGGCTATCTACATAATCATGGAACACCAACTCCATAAGGCATGCTCCTATATATATATGAGTACAGGTCAGTGCCCAAATAATACCCACCAAATGAATACAATTAACATCCGATTGATATTCAATTAACAATACTAACCCTTTGTGTAGCAGAGAGGTCAATAACCAAGGAGTATAGGTTGAAAGTAATTGGCAGAAAGATTGAGAAGAATTCTTTTTCACCCAGAGGGTGGTGGGGATCTGGAACTCACTGACTAAAAGGATGGTTGAGGCAGAAACCCTTGTTGCATTTAAAAAACACTTGGGTATGTATGTGAAGCACTGTAACCTTCAGGACTGCAGGCCAAGAACTGGAAAATGTGATTAGGCTGGATAGTTCTTTGTCAGCTCAAACAGACATAATGGGATGAATGACCATAAATTTCTATGTTATGAAAAAAATCCTCCCAATCTTCCCTTTTATTTCCCTAATGATAATTCTAAATTTCAATCCATTTTACCTATTGACAGACCAATGGAAACATTCTTTATCCACTCTCTCAAAACCCGTTTATAGTTTTGAACATTTCTATTTTAGATTCCACTTAATCTTCTCTGCTGTGATGAATGCAGCACTGCTAAGTTTTGAAATTTTTCATCATAACCACCACCATTTACCCTGGATCATTGTGATGAATGCACCATGTCCAAGACTGGAACAACGTTGTAGGATTTGTGCACTATAATACCCAAATAGAATCTGTTCACCAGGATCGGAGTGCTAAAATGTTAACGTTCACAAGTGGGCAACTAGCCTATAATGTTCTAATGCCAGAAAGATTCAACATGAAACTTGGACATTCAGTACAATTCCTATGTCTACGGTTCTGTTTACAGTGCACAGGAACTAGTTTTAGCAATTGAAATTGAGGAGGACCAGCACATAGACATCAGCCTCCTGCAATGCAAATTATAGAAGCAGGAATTGTAAAGTCACCTGAGAAAGAAGCTCTTCACTAAATACTATTTTCCAGATCCTGGGGCATGAATTAAATGAGGCATTTGGAACAGTACAATAATGAACTTATCCCATTTACAAAGAGAGCCCGTGTAACCCACTCAGCGTGGCTTCCTGCTCAGAAGGATTAGTGCAAATCTCAGCCAAGGCACCAGATTATTTCATGGTATCACCAAGGCAGCCCAATGGTATAAATCTGTGTGAGAAAGATTGCATAGTGTAGCAAGCAGATGCTCAGCTTAGGGCTAGAGAATCAATCAAGAGATGGAAATCACATTGGCTGCTGCTTGGAGCATCTACGAGGAGAGTTAATAAGGTAGGGACCTCACCTGGGAACATACATCATGGTAAACTTTAGCATGGTGGTACAGAACATCTTTTGAAGGAATTCAAGCATTGTAATATTTCTTCTAAAGTTCCCAGCAAACTCACTGAGGGAAATACGAAGAACTAAAGCATGGACTTAAAGTAAGAGGAGCCTTATTGTTTTGAATTCAGTGGTACCTGCAGGAAGAGATCATGTTAGAATCTTATAGGAGTGTCTCCAAGGTTTCTTGGTAGCAATTTCAGCCAGAAGGCGATAGATTCAAGTCCCATGTCAAGATTTGAACACCGATCATGGTTAACACTTCAGGGCAGTAGCAAAGGAATGTTGCGGTGTTGGAAATGCTGTCTTTCAGATGAAGTTTTAAAGGGAGCACCTGTCTGCCTGTTCAGGTAGACATAAAAGATTTCATGGCACTATCTGAAGACGACAAGGAGCCATCTTGCTGGCTCATTGAAAGATTCCTCTTCCAAAAACACCACCAAAACAGATCACGCACCTCATTTGTGAGATTCTGCTGTCCGCAAATGGATCCCTGTATTTGTTGCCATAACAACAGTGGCTCAATTTATAAGTAATTTTTGCTTGTGAAGCACTATGGGGTATCTTGGGGTGCAGGGGGTAGGGAGAAAAGGGCTAAATAATAATAGAGGTAAGCAAATCAACTGCCTGAGCCTGCATGTTCCACCATGTAATTGGATCCTAACTCAGGGGAGGTGGTAGAATAGTGGTATTGTCACTGGACTGGTAATCCAGAGACCCAAGGTAATGCTCTAGAGACCTGGGTTCAAATCCCACCATGGCAGATGGTAGAGTATGAATTCAATAAAAATCTGGAATTATAAGTCTGAAAATGATAATGAAACCATTACCGATTATTGTAAAAACTCATCTGGTTCACTAATGTCCTTTAGGGAAGGAAATCTGCTGTCCTTACCTGGTCTGGCCTACATGTGACTCCAGACCCACAGCAATGTGCTTGATTCTTAAATGCATCCTAAAACAAGGGCAATTAGGGATGGGCAATAAATGCAGGCCTAGCTAGTGACACACACATCCCATGAATGAATAAAAAAATCAATTTGTACCTCAACTCTATTTGCATGTTCCATATTCCTTGATACTCTCATGCAACAAAAAGATACCAGTTTCAATCCTGAAATTTTCAATTGAACCAGCAGCCACAACCATCTGGGGGAGAGAATTCCAGACATTCACTTCCCTTTGTGTGGAAAAAAGCACTGATTTCACTCCTAAATTGCCTAGCTCTAATTTTAAGATGTGGCCTTTTGTTCTGAATCCTCCCAGCAGTGCAGATAGTTTCCCTGTATCTACCTTATGGAATCACTAAATATAAATGCAAGCCTTATCTTTCTTATAAAAGGACACGAAGATGAACAGTTGGTTATTATATACTCATTACTACTAATTGTTCCTTGGAATTCTGATATTGGGAATAATTGATGCATTTATATTTCAGAAACATCATGGATAAAATTCCATCCCAAATGGAAAGTGATGCACTGACAGTCTCAGCCCTCACAAAGTACCTTTGCCCCACACCAGTTTAAGTGTCAGGTGGTATTAAATTGCAATCTGACACCGATTGAAAGGTTAAATGCTTCTTTGATGATCTCTTGGTGGAACCGTACAATGCAATGGCTGTCAGCTCTCAGTAGCAGCCTTGTTCAATTTTTCCAGGATTGCTACAGTCCTTGTTCACATATTTAATCAGTCACTCTTGGACAGCTGCATATACCTCTAGATAGTATCCACTATTAATCGGAGTGTGTCTTTCTCCATTTATGTGCCATTTATATGTTCCTTCCCTATTTCGATTATTTTCTTGGGATCATAAAGGAGAGAGACAAAAGTACTGATGAGTAATGAATCCAAGTTTCCACGTTGAATCCCCTCTTCTAAGCTGAGTTAGTTCATCTTGTCCAGGGCAATATTTGGGATGATACAGTTGGCTTTCGCGCCCAGAAAAGAGGAGGAAAATAATCAGCCAGACATCCAGTTTTTCTTCACTGTTGAGTGTTAGGATAGGGTGTACATAAGGAACCAAGTGAAGACTGGATCAACTTTGGTTGTGGTGCTTCTTATAATCAAATGTTGATATTTTCTGTGACTGGAACCCATTGTTTGGGCTCACACATGAAGACACCTGGTAAAATACATTGACATCCCTCTTCCCTCCTTTTCCAGGACATGCATCTCCAACAACAAAGAAACTGTCCTCTTCCCAGTTCTCCACCAATGCTGCTGCAAGGTATGAAAGAGCAACTGTTCCTGCAGTGATACAGACAAGCAAGAGTCTGCAGAGACAAAAAATGCTGGAAAAACTCAGCAGTTCTAACAGCATCTGTGGAGAGAAAAACAGAGTTAACGTTTCAAGTCCGTACAGATTCGAAACGTTAACTCTGTTTTTCTCCCCACAGATGCTGTTAGACCTGCTGAGTTTTTCCAGCATTTTCTGTTTTTGTTTCAGATTTCCAGCATCTGCTGTATTTTGCTTTTATGCTATATTGCAAGAATCTGCAGAGTATGGATACTGAACTTGCATTCTCCCTTTCCAAGTAATTGTGGCATTACCTCTGTATGCCATGTTAGTTTGGCCTGAGGTAGCCACTCTGTCATCTGTATCAGCAGCTTATGGGTTCGAGCCTCACCCCAGGATTTGAATCTGCAATCCAGATTGACACTTCACGACAGCACTGAAACAGTGCTACATTGATGGAGGTGCCACCTTTCAGATGGAGATGTGTCTGGCTGTTCAGGAGTATCTGATGGATAATATGGCACTAGCTGAGTTCTCCTGTCCAGCAAACATGCTTTATCCTCAACCAAAACAGATAAACAGCTCTTTTGCTGCTTCAGGGATCTTGTGTATAACTTAAAAATATGTGAAGAATTCAAAGATGTTCTGAGGATCTGATAATAAATGCAAGTTCTTTCCTTTTTAAGAAGACATGGAACAAGAAAAGTCCATTAAAGCCTATACTCCTTCTACAGGCCATCTATCCATAAGTTAACTTATCATGGCTTCTATTTAATTTCCTGTCCCATCTAAATAGTACCTGATTGCCAGCATAGTTCAGCAAAACTCCAAAATGTTCAACTATCCTCATCATGTGACTGTTCAGACTGCAGTGCTCTGAACTTTCTTTATTTCTTCCTCCGACATCTCAAATACATAACTCGTGCTGTTCCCTGTATCTCCTATGTGTTAACATAAAGGTCTGATACTTTTTTAATTTGTTCCCAGTGTCTTAAGAAAGGACAACCCCTCACCCCGATCGGTTGTTCCATCCTCCTACAGTGCACAGGTTTAGCCTGGCATCCACCAGCCACACCTTCTTCATTTATCTCATTGGTCCTAAGTTTAAGAATTTTAATCAGCAAAGTTCACATGCACTTATAGTACCTTTCTGTGTACCCTACTTTTTGACACAGATGTTAACCTGATTACTTTAAGTAAGTAAATGTAGTTTAGAAATAATGCACAAAGGAAGGCAGCATGAGCACACGCATGTCATCGATCAAAACTTCTGCCCTAAATTCTTTCCAAAAGAAAGCCTTGCAATTATTTAGCAGCTTCAATGGTCTCAGGCCATTCCAGAGTGCCTTACAGACAATGATGTACTTTCAAAGCGTAGTCATGCGCCGGAATTTTCTGCCTCATTGGCATCAGGCGTTGTGGCAGGCAGGAGGGTGGGTTCAATATGGTGAGAAGGCCATAAATTGGTTTTACTCCGTCGTGAAACCAGTTTGCAATTGTCCGCTCCACGCGTCAACACCAGGCTGCTGGGAACGTCAATTTAACATATTTGCATCTAATTATAAACCCTGCTGGCCGGAATCAACACCCCCACATCAAATTTACTGCCCATGTCACTGTGAATTCAGAATGGCGTTCTTCAAGACAGCCTTTAAAAGGCATGCACCTAGCGGCCTGAACTTCGAGGGGAACTCGGAGGTGAGTGCACACAACCTTGCGCAGTGCTTGCAAGTATCGCCCGTAGGATATCAAGACAGAGGTGCAGGGTGTGGGCAGGCAAATCATTTTCAGGGTGGTGCCAGGGCAAGTGATCCAGTGCAGATCAGACTGGGATGAGGGTGGGTGGCACTGCATCACGGATGGAAGGAAGTATACAAGCACATGTCGGGCGGGCATGTGGGGTTGTTGGGGAGGTGAGAGAAGTGGCCACAGACTTGGAAAAGCTTGTCAAAAGTTAGCATTCTTCCACAGCTGAGACCTTCAGCTGCAGCTCCATTGACGTGCTTGGAGTCGGGCCTCTGAAGCTTTCCTGCCGACTCAAGCAAAGCACAAGCATGAACGTGCTGCTAAATACTCCAGAACTTTTCACCCCTCAGGTGCAGACTGCAAATTAATGTGCGTTTAGGGGGCAGCAGAGTAATTGGCTGACTGGGCAAGTTGTACAATCTCCTTGCTAAAGCTGGCCATGGCTCAGTCACTGGTGGAGGTGCTCAGAGCCACTTGCAATTCCTCATTAAGGTTTGGACCAGTGGACCCATGGTTCAAGCTAACAGCACAGCCCCGCAGTGTGGGTTAGGAGAATGCCTGTGCCCGAGCTGAGAGCACAGCATGCAGTCCAGCGGCCATAGCTGCTGCCAATCGGTCTGGTGGAGTTGGGCGGAGGCGGGTGGGGTTTCGAACAGCCAATGAGTGCACTACATACAGGTCATCCAAGTGGTGGCCAGCACTCTCCTGCATGTGTGAAGTGGCCTTCAGACTTCACCAAGAGAGGCTCTTAGTACACCGATGCTAACCCACGCATCTCCCTCTTTGATCCTGAAAGAGGAGAACATCAGGATCTTGGAGCCTGGTGCTTTAACGGTATATTTCATGACTTACAGAGACCAGGGCAGCAGAAGACAGCAGCGGAGGCACCTGACTCGCTAATGAGAGGAGCACCTCCCTCAAGGTGAAGGGCGACAGGGCCTGCTGCACATGCAGCTGAAGATCCACAGCGAGCCATCACTTGCAGGCAGCTCACTAGACCCAGGGTCTATAGACGACGGCTGTCATTCTTGCAGATGACTGAGAACCGGTGTTGCCGAAGACTGCACATATCTAGGGAACTGGTCAGTCACATATACCATCGGCTGCAGGATTTGGCGCCATGGGGACATGGAGGACATCCACAGCCAATGGCCATGAAAGTGACTGCAGTGCACAGTTTTTACTCCTTCCAGAGCTCCACAGGTGACCTGTGTGGGGTCTTGCAAGCCTCCACGCACAAGTGTATCCAGGAAGTCACGGACACCATCTTTGCAAAGGTACAGAACTTTGTGCATTTTGCCCGGGATCAGGAAATCCAGGAAACAAGAGCGCCAGGATTTGCACAGATCTCAGATTTCCCACCGGCACAGGGCGTCATCGACTGTGCTTACATGGTGCTTAGATCTCCATGGCAACAAGCAGTCAACTATGTCAACTGCAAGGGCTTCCACTCACTGAATGTTCAGCTGGTGTGCGACCACCACAAACACATCCTACAGGTCTGCGCACTATTCCAGGGAGTGTCCACAACTCCTATATCCTCAGTTGGTCACAGATCCCTGACTTCTTCCAGGATCTAGAGATGTTGGGTTGGCTCCTTAGGGACAAGGACTACCCACAGAGGATGGCTGATGATGCACATGGGGCTGCCTCAGACTACAGCAGAGCAGCGATGAGGCTCATGCCATGACCCAGACTTTAGTGGAGAAAACGCTAGGCATTTTGAACATGAGGTTCCAGTGCCTCTGGTGGAGCACTGCAATACAGTCCCCAGAGGATATCGCACATCATCGTCACTTGCTGTATGTTCCACAACTTGGCGCTGCAAAGTGGGGGGAGGACCTGGCTGAGGAGGAGATGGAGGACATCGAAGGGGATGAGGGTGATGGGGTCCTTGAAGGCAAGGATGCTGCCAATGAGGCCATCTCACTGGCCAGATGAGGCAGGAGTGCTTGGGAGGCCCTCAAAGTCGCATGATTCATGAAGGATGATGATGAGATACAATGAAGACAGTCCTGACATCCTCACCTTGCATCTGTGAACGTTTGACTCCTGTGTGGCTGATGGCAGCGCACAGACGTTTAGTGCTCAGGCTCATGTCATGGAGACGCAGCAGAGGCCCTAATAGTCACTAGATTCCTGAAGGATGATGACGACATGCAGTGAGGACACACCAAAGATCTTCACATTGCCTCTGTGAATGTCTGGCTCCTGTCTGCCTGAGGGCAGCTCTGTGATCAGGGTCATATCATGAAGACACAGCTGTGAAACTTTAAACTCACCTGATCCTTTGTCAGCCTTCAGCATCTGACTCCTTCAGGAGCACAGTGTCACTGGACACAGAGGCTGAAGAGATGGGGGGGGCAGCCCCACCTTAAAGGTGCTGAGAGCACACAGAGAGAATGACAGAACTCCTTGCCGCCTGCCCACAACATTCTGGCAGCAATGACCAGCACCATTGAGGTGCAGGCATCACTAATGTGTCCAATGATTGTGAAGCTGGACCATCACTTTGGTCTGAAGGACTAAGACACCTGCCTTTATCTTGTGCAGGAACAAAGGTTTCACATCTGAGTGACACAAACACTGCTCATCATAACAATCCATAGGCAAGGAGACATTCTTGCGAGTTTATTGACAATAGTGAACATTATGTACAAGTGATTAACCTTGTGCCCAGGCTTTGCAACATCTTCTTAACCTTCCCAACCCTGCTGCTATGTCTTGGTGCTCCCCAGGCATCCACATCGGAGGTGGAGGCAGCCTGCTGACTGTTACACCCTGTCTGTGATGACCTTGGTGGGTGTCCTCTGGAGGTCCAAGATCTGGAGAGCCCCGGCCTGCTTTCAGGATCCTGCAGTGGCACCTTTCTCAGCCTGTGGAGCTGGAGCTGCTGGGGTCACAGGAAAAGTGGATTAGGATGGGCCAGAGTCTGTGCCTGCTAATCCTCCTCCCTATCGGTGCCCGTGTACCCCGTCTGACTTCTTGAGGAGAAGGGGTAGCTGGAGTAATATCGAGCTGCCCCACACCCTTCTCATGTTGACATTGTTGGAGGCCAACTATGGTATCAGTGATGGAGTTTAGCCCATGCAGCAGTGCAGGACCAATGCTCTGGACCAAGGTCTCCAGGACAGCCAGCATCCTGCGAGCGTTGACCTCAGTGTGTTGGCATGCCAGCACTATCACCTCAGAATGAACGTCAATGGACTCCTCCATTGTGCCTTGCAATCTGAGCTTGCCTTTGCAGCTTCAGAAAGTGAGGTATGACCAACTCCAGAGATTCCTCATCCGACTTGGACTCGGCAGGTTTCTGGTCTCCAGCAGTCCTCCGAGTGCCAGAAACCTAAGAAGTCCTTGCCACTACCTGCTGTGGATCAGACAGTGCTCAACAGATAGTGACCCCAAGGTGACTCTAGAACTAGATCCCACTGAGGTGTGTGTCTCTGCGTTGGTGGAGGGTGTGGGTGAGCACTGTGATGGGTCTTCAATTAGGGTGTCATTAGATTCTTCTTCTGTGATGTCTTTGAGGCTTGGGTCGAGGACCTGGGGCATGGACTCCCTCAGCTGCTTCCCTGACGTGCCTGCAAAAGCAAAGAGAGATAATTAGTGCATGGATCGGACTGTGGACCAGGGGAACTGACTCACAGCATGATTGTCTAATGGATGTTGCACTGCTGGATCCTCACTTGGTTAAGCACCACCGACCTCACTATCAGCACAGGAACTGTCCAGATCATTGCAGGCCAGCTGGATGACTCTATCTTCAAAGTCTCTGAGGACCTTAATGCCTGGCATTCCTCCACCAGTCTTCAAACTCTCCCTTTTGTTGTGTGCCAGCTTTTTCTGCATGAATACAGATGGAGACAGTGTAAGCAGGACACCTGCAAGATGAGAATGGCAAAATGCCAGAATGCCAGATGATGCCTGGCATGTGTGGGTGGTGAGTGGTGCCATGTTCAGGATGAGTACATGATCCTCAGGACAAAGGTGTGTGTGTGTGAGAGAGTGAATAGTGATGTCCACTGAACTGGTGGTGGGTGAGATCCCTGTGGATCTGTGATGGGTTTGTGAGTATGTGAGTTGAGAGTGATGAGAAGAGTGACTTACCCTGGTGAAACAGAGGAGATCATCCTCTTTCGGCACTGGGTGGATGTCCTCTTTTGCAAGGTATTAGCGCTGACCACCACTGCCACTACCTCCCATGCTGGATTGGTCACCTTGCTTGCTGGTCTTCACCCAGACCAGGGGTAGAGGACTTCATGGCAGGCCTCCACTGTGTCCAGTAGGCGCCCGAGGGAGGCATTGCTAAATTTGGGGGCAGCATGTTTCCCCCCTTTGGCAGCTGTGACATTGCAGCAGCTTTCGATCCCTTAGAGAGAGCCAGCCCTGTGCAGGGCACCCTTTAAATATGGCGCCAGCATTACTGAAGGCCTGAGGTGACTGTGGGGTGGGCGAATCAGAGGCCGCCCTGCCTGCAATCAGGTGTGTTTCCCAGGAATGCATTATTAATGAGGCTGGACGTGCCGGGATTGGGGTGATATAGTATGGAAACCCACCATTGCAACCGGCGGGTAAAAGGCCCTTTTCCCCACCTCTACTGCACTTTGTGCAAATCTGGGACGATTCCGCCCATTGTCATCACACAGGAAATCTTGGTAGAGTTCTGAACTATCAGCCCAGGTCTCTCAAGAAAAGAATATCAGTGAAACCAAAGGGAGCCATCTTCCTGGTAAAAATGGTTTGGCAATTCTTTTCTGTTTGTTTACAAGTGCATTTGGATTAAAAATGCATCATTGTAGCACTTGAATGTGAAAGAAGAACTGTTTTCTCTCTCCAGATGAAAATAAAATTGTAAACACTTTTGCCTGAATGTTGTGCCGCTTTAAATAGAGCAAGTATGGGAAGATGGCAGGTTTATTCTGAAATGTTGTGGGAGCAATATCTCACTGATTGGATAGTGCTTTTAAATTAGGAACAGTTGTAGAGCCTGAACAAATCTTGATTCCCAGCTGGAATGTTAACAGCGATACTGATTTTGCCCTTGCAGCTCAGCAAAGGTTCAGGAAAGCTTCAACATTGTGTGACCAATACTGACTGATGTGAATTTACATGGAGGAGCTGAACTTACGCCTGGCCATGATGGTCCAGCAGGAACTGAACGAAGCAGTTGGATAATAAATCACTCCTTTCATCTCCAAGACTTGGGATCATTTGTGGAATGGTTGGCATGAAAGCACCCTCACCGTAAGCTTTAGAACTCTCAAATGAAGACTCCATGCATAGTCCTAATGCCAGCTTTATTAGACACAGTACGACCATGAATTGGCACTAAGTTGGCATTCTCACTGGGACGGCAAGAATGAGTGATGTGGAAAATCGAAGCAGCCTGCTGGGGCTTTTGTGAGGCAGGGTTTGAATTGCATTGATGAAGTGAATTTAATATCCAGTAGGAGCTTTAACTAACTCTTGCATTACCTATTGTTAACACCGACTGACCTTTTAAAAATTCTTTTCATGTGATGTGGGTATTGTGGACTGTAGTAATTATGATTTTATTTAGTGTGTAATGTACTTTTAAGAATAATACTTGTTAGGTAAGATCACATGATCTGTGGTAACCAATAAGAGAGTAGCGTGGGCTACCTCAGCAGTCAGTGTAGAGATAGAAGTGATTGCAGATCAAATCTATCACTAATAGTACAACTCGGTCACCCTACGCCAGACTGGTGACGAGGACAAGATCAGATCTGGCGCAGTCCTTCACCCGGCGACTGTGAGTGTTTAAGGTAATTTTTTAAAAAGGAAGATATACTCACCAGTATGCTGTCATTTGAAGTTAAAGGAATAAACAGGCCCCAATCCAAACAGCTGAGAAATCTCCTGGAGCACTCCCGGCATTTGAAAAATAATACCAAAATTGCAAGACCCCTGAGTGAGAATCCACAAGACAGGATTGTGGAATCCCTTTTTTTTGGAAAAGAAAGAGAATCTGTACTTATAATAAAATAGGTGGCAGCCCTGCAGGCTCAGTAGGTTAGAGAAGCTGGCACACAGCTTGCAAGTTTTAAAAAAAAGGCAAGCAGAGCAGAAAGCAATGCTGCATTTTTAAATTAAAAAAAGAACCCTGCAGAAACACCGAGAAAAGGGATAAGAAATCACTGCTGTGTTTTTTTCCGAACAGGAACGAAGTTTTACAAAGTTAAAAGAGAAAAAGGCCAATGGTCATGGGGATCCCACCAAAACTCAAAAAGCAAGGGAAACAACAGGGAAAAGTAGGCAGCTGCAGAGACCGCCCGGGTTAAAAGAAAAACGGCGACTGGTCTTAAAGCGGCAATACGTTTAAAGTGGTAAGTACAAGAAAAATTATGACGGACAGAAAATTAGAAGAGATCCCAGAGAGAGGGCAACTCCACCAAGGGCAACAGGAGACCCCAGAGGGAGGGCAACAAGAAATTAAACAGTTGAAAGAACAGTTGATTATCCTTCAAGATCAAATTCAAAAGGAATGTGTAACCATTCAGCAACATGAAGAAATGAAGGCCGTCTCAAACAGTAGAATGGAAGCACAGCAGAAGAAACGTGAAGAGGGCTCAGTGGAAGCCCTGGTGATCCAAGAGGGCTCAGTGGAAGACTGAGTCATGTATAGCTGGATACAGCCGGGAGACTCCAAGGCAGTGCCAGCTCAGTGAAGCTAGCTGTCTAGCAAAGAGCTGAAGAATCAGTTAAATGAAGCCATAGAGGCTTTGGAAGCAAAAGTTGCAGAATTTCCCAAGAATCAGACAGATAACTACATTTTGGGAGACTCAGCCATTGAACTCAGACAAGCCGAGCTTGCATCTGAGAGGAGTCTGGCCAGTCAAAAAGAAGGCCGAGATTAAAGTCTATGCTAGAAAGGAGAAGGGGCATAGAAAGAAGATACAGAAATACTAATAGGGCCTCCACCTGGTTGAAGAGAAACTGAGAGCCATAAGAGAGGCACCTGCGCCAAAGAACGCCTCAGAGTTCAAATCATCCCGAGGAATGATCAACTGTTATAGATGGTTCTTACCCAATTTATCTACAGTGCTGGCCCCCTTGCATTCTCTACTCAAAAAGAACCAATGTTGGTCTTGGGAGCTGCCCCAGAAAGAAGCTTTCATAAAGGTGAAACAATTGTTGCACTCGTCCAATCTATTAGTGCATTATGACAAGACGAAAGAGTTGGTGCTGACAGGTGACATGTCTCCCTATGGAGTGGGAGCAGTGCTCTCTTATCGGGTGGACAATGGCACATAACAGTCAATGGGTTACGTATCAAGGACGCTCACCACAGTGTTCCATCATCTTTGGTGTCAAGAAATTTCACCAGTACGCACATAGCCATCATTTTACAATCATTTCAGATCACTAACCATTGCTAGGATTGTTTAGTGAGGACAAGGCTATACCACCCATAGTCTCAGCAAGAATACAACGATGGGCTTTACTTCTGGCAGCTCACGAATACACTTCCGTACATAGGCCTGGCAATCAAATTGCAAATGCCAACGCCTTTAGTCGTTTGCCTTTACAGGAAAATGATGAGCACATCCCAGAACTTGTTTTACTCTTAAACTTCTTAGATTCCCCACCGGTATGTGGTCAACAGATCAGAGACTGGACAAGTCGGGACCCAGTCATATCTCAAGTATGAGAAAAAGTGCTACATGGTTGGTCACAAGAGCCCGTATCTGACAAAATGAAACTGTACTTCAACAGAAGACATGAAATAACCAGCCAGGATGGCATCTTATTGTGGGGAGCATGAGTGATAGTTCCTCCAAAGGGAAGGGAGCCACTTTTAATTGAACTACACGGTGCCCATCCAGGAATTTCCCAAATGAAGACCACAGCATGCAGCTACCTATGGTGGCCTGGGATATATAGTGAAATAGAGAGTTTAGTAAAGCATTGTGTGCAATGTCAGCAACAACTGTGTGCAAAGTTTGCCAGTGACAGCTCCGTAGACCCTGGGTATGGTTACACATTGACTACACTGAAGAAGAGTCATATGGACTTGAATCATTAACTCTGTTTTTCTCTCCACAGATGCTGTTAGACCTGTTGAGTTTTAACAGCATTCTCTGTTTTCGCTACACATTGACTATGTTGGATCTTTCCCGGGAACAATGTTTCTGCTCATTGTCGATGCCTATTCAAAATGGTTGGACGTAATTGAGGTGAAGTCACCAATATCGAGTGCTACAGTTGAGAAACTACATCAGAGTTTTGCCATACAAAGACTACCAGAAGTAGTTGTTTCCAATGAGTGCTGAGTTTCAACGGTTTGTCAGCCTCAATGATATCACTCATGTGAAAACTGCACCATACCACCCTTCCCCAAACAGACTGGCCGAAAGGGCAGTTTAAACATTCAAGGCAGGCAAGAAAAAGTTAACTGGCGATTCCTTGGCAACCAAGCTAGCACGCTTTCTTTTTCATTACAGGACTACCCCTTATACAAAAACAGGTGTCACACCTGCGGATTTATTGTTGAAACGCCATCTCAGGGCAAGTTTGAGCTTAATGATGCCGAATTTAAAGGTGAAGGTGGAAAGGAGTCAGGGAAGCCAGAAAACCAGACACAACTGGCATAGTTGCGAGAGGAGATTTACCATGGGAGATCTGGTATACGTGAAAAATTTCAGGGAAGGACCAAAGTAATTACCGGGTGAAATAAGTGCAGTGACTGGATCTCTATCTTACCACGTAGAGGTGGAAGGCTGGATCATCTGTAAACATGCAGCCCATTTAAGGAAGAGAGAGACAAATTATCAAAATATGGTTCCACCAATGACCATGACCAGGTCCATGTTTCCCGCTGAGGATATTCAACCCAGGACTGACATGTCTGATGTTCCTGTAAGAGTTGAGGATACAGAACTGCAAGTGCCCATTGAAGCACCTGATGTTCAGGCAACTCCGGAACAGGAGATTCCTGACAAAGAATCTGAAGTTGTGGAGCTGTGACATTCCACACGTACCAGGAAACCACCTGAAAGACTGAACTTGTAAATTCGTTACCCAGTGTAAATATTATGTTGTTTTGAAAAATATGTAGTTGTACATATTTTGGATAAAATATATGTATTGCCAAGTTAAAGGGGGAGGAGTGTAGTAATTATGGTTTTATTTAGTGTAATGTACCTTTAAGAATAATACTTGATAGGCAAGACCACATGATCTGTAGTAACCAATAGGAGAGAAGCACGGGCTACCTCCGCTGTCAGTGTAGATGTAGAGTTGGAGTTGAAAGCACATGTGTAGTTGCTGCTGAGTATATTGTAAACTAACTTAATGTTTCCACCCAAGAAGCATCTGCAGATTAACTCTATCATTAATAGTACAACTCGGCCACCCTACAACAAGGACAAAGGAAGCATTTGTTGCCCAAACCTAGTTGTCCTCGAACTGAATGGTTTACTAGGTCAATTAAGAGTTAATCACATTGAAGCCTTGTCACATGTAGGCCAGACCAGGTAAGGGTGGCAGATTTCCTTCCCAAAGAAACATCAATGAATCAGATGGATTTTTACAACAGTTAATGATAGTCTCATTATCATGGTCACCATTACTTAAGAGAAAAGTCCTAGGGCACAATCATTTATTGTGTTCTTGCACCTGTACTGATTGAAAGTCAAAATAAAACAGGGAAAATTTCCATGACAGATATTGTTTAAGATGTGTGAGAAGGACATGTTTTTGTACTATTCCATAAATATACATGAGATGTACCAGTTTTTGCACTATCCTACAGGTAGATGAGAAGTAATGTGTACATGTATGCTTCTGTGTTCAAGGGATTTCTGCCTATTCATTGTTCTGTGTGTATACGAGAGGCAATGTATGTGTATAGATCCATGTGAAATATGAATCATGAGCTGAGTTGCCTTATAAGAATGCACGTGATATTTGATACAAAAACAGAATTACCTGGAAAAACTCAGCAGGTCCGGCAGCTTCGGCAGAGAAGAAAAGAGTTGACGTTTCAAGTCCTCATGACCCTTCAAGAGAACTGATCTTTCTTTAAAAGGAGAGGGAAATATAAGCTGGTTTAAGGTGGTGGTCGGGGGTGGGGGGGGCGTTGGGGGGGGGGGGGGTGGCGGGGTGGGGGGTGTGGGGGAGAGGTGGGGGGTGGTGTTAGGATAGGAGCAGATCATCAAAAGATGCCACAGACAAAAGAACAAAAGAACACAGAGGTATTGAAGTTGGTGATATTATCTAAACGAATGTGCTAATTAAGAATGGATGGTAGGGCACTCAACGTATAGCTCTAGTGGGGGTGGGGGAGCATAAAAGATTTAAAAATAATGGAAATAGGTGGGAAAAGAAAAATCTATATAAATTATTGGAAAAAACAAAAGGAAGGGGGAAGAAACAGAAAGGGGGTGGGGATGGAGGAGGGAGTTCAATACCTAAAGTAGTTGAATTCAATATTCAGTCCGGAAGGCTGTAAAGTGCCTAGTCGGAAGATGAGGCGCTGTTCTTCCAGTTTGCGTTGGGCTTCACTGGAACAATGCAGCAAGCCAAGGACAGACAGGTGGGCCAGAGAGCAGGGTGGAGTGTTAAAATGGCAAGCGACAGGGAGGTTTGGGTCATTCTTGCGGACAGACCGCAGCTGTTCTGCAAAGCAGTTGCCCAGTTTACGTTTGGTCTCTCCAATGTAGAGGAGACTGCATTGGGAGCAATGAATACAGTAGACTAAGTTGGGGGAAATGCAAGTGAAATGCTGCTTCACTTGAAAGGAGTGTTTAGGTCCTTGGACGGTGAGGAGAGAGGAAGTGAAGGGGCAGGTGTTACATCTTTTGCGTGGGCATGGGGAGGTGCCATAGGTGGGGGTTGAGGAGTAAGGGGTGATGGAGGAGTGGACCAGGGTGTCCCGGAGGAAACGATCCCTATGGAATGCCGCCGGGAGGGTGAAGGGAAGATGTGTTTGGTGGTGGCATCATGCTGGAGTTGGCGGAAATGGCGGAGGATGATCCTTTGAATGAGGAGGCTGGTGGGGTGATAAGTGAGGACAAGGGGGACCCTATCATGTTTCTGGTAGGGAGGAGAAGGCGTGAGGGCAGATGCGCGGGAGATGGGCCGGACAAGGTTGAGGGCCCTGTCAACGACCGTGGGTGGAAAACCTCGGTTAAGGAAGAAGGAGGACATGTCAGAGGAACTGTTTTTGAAGGTAGCATCATTGGAACAGATGCGACAGAGGCAAAGGAACTGAGAGAATGGAATGGAGTCCTTACAGGAAGTGGGGTGTGAGGAGCTGTAGTCGAGGTAGCTGTGGGAGTCAGTAGGCTTGTAATGGATATTGGTGGACAGTCTATCACCTGAGATTGAGACAGAGGTCAAGGAATTGTCAGAGATGGACCACGTGAAAATGATGGAGGGGTGGAGATTGGAAGCAAAATTAATAAATTTTTCCAAGTCCCGACGAGAGCATGAAGCAGCACCGAAGTAATCATCGATGTACCGGAGAAAGAGTTGTGGAAGGGGGCCGGAGTAGGACTGGAACAAGGAATGTTCCACATACCCCATAAAGAGACAGGCATAGCTGGGGCCCATGCAGGTACCCATAGCCACACCTTTTATTTGGAGGAAGTGAGAGGAGTTGAAGGAGAAATTGTTCAGTGTGAGAACCAGTTCAGCCAGACGGAGGAGAGTAGTGGTGGATGGGGATTGTTCGGGCCTCTGTTCGAGGAAGAAGCTAAGGGCCCTCAGACCATTCTGGTGGGGGATGGAGGTGTAGAGAGATTGGACGTCCATGGTGAAGAGGAAGCAGTTGGGGCCAGGGAACTGGAAATTGTTGATGTGACATAAGGTTTCAGAGGAATCACGGATGTAGGTGGGAAGGGACTGAACAAGTGGAGAGAGAAGGGAGTCAAGATAACGAGAAATGAGTTCCGTGGGGCAGGAGCAAGCTGACACGATCGGTCTACCAGGACAGTTCTGTTTGTGGATTTTGGGTAGGAGGTAGAAGCGGGCCGTCCGAGGTTGGGCGACTATCAGGTTGGAAGCTGTGGGAGGAAGATCCCCAGAGGAGATGAGGTCAGTGACAGTCCTGGAAACAATGGCTTGATGTTCAGTGGTGGGGTCATGGTCCAGGGAGAGGTAGGAGGAAGTGTCTGCGAGTTGACGCTCAGCCTCCACAAGGTAGAGGTCAGTGCACCAGACAACAACAGCACACCCTTGTCAGCGGGTTTGATGACAATGTCAGGGTTGAACCTGAGAGAACGGAGTGCAGTAAGTTCAGAGAGAGAGAGTGATTAGAATGGGTGAGAGGAGCAGAGAAATTGAGACGACTAATGTCGCGCCGACAGTTCTCAATGAAAAGATCAAGAGAAGGTAAGAATCCAGAGGGAGGGGTCCAGGTGGAGGGAGAATATTGGAGGTGGGTAAAAGGATCTGTTGAACGGGGAGAGGAATCCTGCCCAAAGAAGTGAGCACAGAGATGAAGACGGCAGAAGAAGAGTTCAGCATCGTGCCGAGCCCGAAATTCATTGAGATGAGGGCGTAAGAGTATGAAACTAAGGCCTTTGCTGAGCACTGAACGTTCAGCGTCGGAGAGGGGAAGATCAGGGGGTATAGTGAATACACGGCTGGGGCTGGGATTGGAAGATGGGGTGGGGACGGAGAGACAGGCAGGGGTGGAGGGTCCTAGGTGGGTGTTGGTGTCGATGAGTTGCTGGAGCTTGCACTCCTTAGCACTTGAGAGAAAGAGAAAAAGTTTCTTGTTGAGGCGTCGGATGAGACGAAGAATAAAATGAAACTGGGGGCATGCGCAGCTTTGAAAAAGGGTACGACGGTACTGCTGGAGGGAGAGGTCGAGTGTGTTCATATGGCGGCGCATGGCACTGAGTGTGGATCTCAGAATGTGACAGGAACAGCAGTCCGAGAAACGTTTTATCTCCCGGAGATACCTATAATCCTGGGTGGGTTCGAAACATGAGGGGTGGAATTTCAGTTGAAATCCACATGGGGTAAGTCAGAGACGGAGACAGTCACTGAGAAAGGAGATATGGCTGTGAAAGCGGGTTTTAGTAAACACCTTGTCAAACACCAGGAGAGAAATGGAAAGCAATGAAGGTGAACAAGGCAAAAGAGAGATACAGAAATCTTGTCACAGAGACGAACAGAACTTCTTCAAGGTAGGCATTTCTTGAAGAGCAGTGGCAGTCAATTAAATACAGGGATAAAAACAAAAAACTGCCGATGCTGGAAATCCAAAACAAAAACAGAATTACCTGGAAAAACTCAGCAGGTCTGGCAGCATCGGCGGAGAAGAAAAGAGTTGACGTTTTGAGTCCTCATGACCCTTCAACAGAACTGATCTTTCTTTACAAGGAGAGGGAAATATAAGTGATATTTGATGTTTTTTTGTGTTCAGATTTTTGCTTCCTGTTGTGCTTTGGCTCATAATAATTCTAGTCCTGGTTGTGAAAGTGCAAAGGCTTCTTCAAGTATTTTAAGGTGCTCTATAGAGTTTATGAAAAAATCTTTTCAAAACACTTTGAAGTTGAATAAATGGAACACTGACCCAAGCTCACATGGTTGTACCTTTTCATAATTTAATACCAACCTGCCATGCCATTATTCTCCTAACAGTCTCGGATAAGTTTTTTTAAAAATGTAGCTTTCTTCCTGTACTCCTCTCTCAGGACCAGGCACCACCCTTGGTGGGCAGACAGCTGGGCTGCAGCCCGGCCCCTATTGAAGTTGCTCTACAACTTCCCACTTGAAGTTGCGTGGGATTGACCTGGGGGTTGCCTTTCCCTTCGATAATCAGATACCGGCCCTCGGAGTGGGCGTTAATTCATCTCCCTGACATTAACATTTTCAACTGCATCTGCAACTGCCCCCAAGCACATCCATTCAATTATGCTGGATGTGCAATTCTTGAATCTCAAAATGTGAACTCAATTTGACAGAGAGCTGGTTTATGTTTGTGTTCATAAGATTCCTGGTACCATAAGGATGGGATGATATGGAAAGTTCACTGTGAACAGTTGAATTCTATGATAGGGAAATACTGGTAAACCAAACAAGTCTATCACAAGTCCTTAGATAAACCTACCTATCTTTTTACCAACCCCCCAATACTTTCTCTGCTTAGAAACTTGGCTAAACGCACGATGAACCAACAGCTTTACTGCAGAAATTATTCCATAACTCTATCATCCTTGGGGTGATGTAGTCCACCTAGCCTCCACCCTTACCCACCACTTCCACATTTTTAAATTGCATCCCTGGGTACTGACACACTTCACCATGGTAAAACCTCCGGCTGGAGTAGTTTTGTCAGCCCATTTTATAATCATCAAGACTTCCAGCAGAATCTTCCAGCCCCAGGAATCGTGGCAGTCGGGGGCACTTTATTTAGCGGGCGGCAAAAATCTGTAAACTGGGTGAATTTTGTTTTTCCAACTTTCAAGGCTGGTCCAGCTTCCCGACAAACAATGTCGGGAACCCCATTCGCATGCATTAGCGGTTCATGCATGCTCATTGAAAGGCCACCTTGCCAGAATTCAGTTTGCCCTTCAAATTAAGCTCACCACCAGCGAGAATTTATAACGTTCAGTTTTATGACTATAAATAACTAGCGTGCACATGGCGAGGTTCATTTCTTCCATGACTTTGCGGTCAGTAGATGCTACATTTGAATTCTTGGGGACCCTCTTGGGGACCAGGCATAACTTCACTTATATTGAGTGCTGATAGCAAAAGCTGCGCCATAGCTCGACACGGGAGGCAGGTTAAGTGGAGAAAGGGGTTGAAGAGTGTCCAGAGAGTTGTGGGGGTGGCATTGGGGGGGTGCGGCAAAGACAGTCTTTGAGGGCAGGGTCGGTAGTGTTGGCAGTAATGTCCGGGGACTGAACTCAGGGTATTTGTAATAGGAGGGAACAGTCACAGTCAGAGTGGGGAGTGGGATGCAGTAGGGTGGCAGGTCCAGCTTGAGAGTTTGGTAGGTGAAGGTTTCAGTGGGAGCATCACAGAGGGGGACTAGACAAATGACTTGGATAACCGGGCGGGGGAAGTGTCAGGATGGGCATGAGGATGGTAATGGGTGTCGACTCTGGGGGGAGGAAGGGCACGTGGAGGTGGGTTGCAATAGGGTCCAGGGTAAAGGGTAGAGGTTCAAGGGTGACAGACGGGCGAGGAATGGTGATATTAGTTGGGTCAATGGTGATGGAGGGAAGTTGGTGGGTGACGGGGAGAACAGAAGGTGGTAGACCAAGACTGAAAGGTGATGTGTGCCATTTTTCAAACCAGACCTTGAACACACAGTTGGTTAGTCAGTGAGATCCCTTGAAGTGAGAGGAGAGTCCTTTCAGGCGGATGGAGTTCAAGGTCAGCACAAGTGGCTGACTAAAGGGACACCTTAACAATAATGAGGCAACTGGATGTCAACCATGCTCAGTTATGTTCTCCTCTCTATGGTGAAGCCCACACAGCAGCAGGTTTGTTTCTGACTCATGGGTCTCATAACATCAAGATCCCAGCAAGGTCTGGAGCTGCATTTCATTCTGTGCCATTTGCTATCTGCTGCAGTCAGAGGCAGGGATGAAGGGAGGGAGACAGATGAATGCCTCCAAGAGGATGGCAGCCAAATATAAATAAAGATTCTAAACCTCCATCCTCCTGAGTGAATGATCATGGCTGACAAGGGCTCACATGTTAGTCTTTCTGTGCTGTCAAGGCAATGGCCCCTCTACAGACTCTCGAAGGTAATGGAGGCGAGCTGAATAATGTCTGAGGGAACGTTCTCGCACATGGCTCTCATCACCCTGTTCAAAGAGCAATGTCTCCCTGCGCAGCCATGTATAAATGGGAAATACAACCATCTCTGGTCCTTCAGGATGCCCTTCACCTGGCAGGGGTGGAGTCTAGACGGAGGCCAGGCAAAGGACGTAGCACTGGCCTGCTGGCTTTGAAATGGAGGGAAAACTGTAAAGAATCTGCTCACTAAATGTATTACTTCAATTAATATAAATTCATTCACAGATCTCCTGAGCTGTCAATGATGCTGGCTTCAGGCAACCCTGGCTTGGTAATGGCTCTTATCCAGATGAGGAGAAGGAGGGTCTATCGCAGCTTGGCACAGGTCTAGGAGGAACAAGGGCCTGAGCAGCGAGAGGCCGTGGGGCCTCAAGAAGGTCAGGATGCTGGCACACAGGGTTCACTGCAACGGCGAGCATTGGCCCGACCATGGATCTATCACCAGCGGTGCTCTTATATAGAAATGAGCAAAAGGCAATGCCGGGAGTGCCTTCAGATGTCCCAGGATATGGTTGCTCACAGCTGCCAGCTTCTCCAGTGTGAACCGTGGCCTCAAGGACTCTGGAGGAATAATGAGGACCGGAAAGGTCCGTGCACACTGGTGTCGGGCGTGCTTGGGGGCGTGAGCGGACAAAATGGCGAGAAAGCCAAAAATCAGTTTCACAACGTTGTGAAACCAGTTTGCGATCGTCTGCTCAGCCCGTCAATGCTGGGCTGCCATCAGACATTGGAAACCTCGTTGTAACACATCAGCATTATAAGGCCAGCCCACCGGGCTCACCCTCCTCTGCTGGATCACCCGTCCACATTGACAGGAAAACGCGCCGGTGCAGAACACATTTTGACAAGTGCAGAGGTCAGAACTTACCGCCAGGACCTTTTTCACATTGCAGACATCAGAGGAGCAGAAGATGCTGGAGTCAAACACCAATGGCACACTGGAGGAATGCCAAAGGCATGCTGGGTGGATTCTCACGGACATGGCTCCGCCACGAAGCAGCTCACGGAAGTTGGAAAGTCACCATTGATGCTCACAACGGGTGATAGTCAGGGGAGTGGGAGAGGAAGGTCTAGGGTTGATTAGGAGAGGAAGGTATGTTGGTGGGGTGTGAGGTTGGCAGAGGGGAATGAAGATGTCGGGGGTTAGAGGTTGGGAGGGGGGGGCAAATGAAGGTGTCGGGGGTGTAATTGGGAGGGGGAAGGGAGTATGGGGGGAGGAATGAGTAACGGGGAGGTAGGGGGAGGTAGGTGTAAGGTGGGGTGGAAGGTGTCAGGGAAGGAAGTCGGAGGGGGTAAAGGAGTGCAGAGATCGGGTGGAGGAAGTTGTATGGAAAGAAGAGGGAGACCAGGGGGACGAACGAGTGTAGAGCGGGGAGGGAATCTGGGGTGAGGAAGGAGTATGGAGAGGGGTGGGAATAAGGGTGGAGGAAGAAGTACAGAGAGGGGAGGCAGTCCCAGGGGAGGAAGGAGTGAAGAGAGGGGAGGGAGTCCACGGGGAGGAAGGAGTGCGGAGAGGAGAAGGAGTAAGGGTGGAGGAAAAACTGGCTGGAGTTAGGAGTCGGAAGGGGGGAAGGAGTAAGGCTAGATGAAGAAGTGAGGCTGGAGGAAGAGGTAAGAGTGTCTGAAGGATTCAGGAAGGAGAAGGAACTAAGCGGGGTGGGGGGAGGGGGAGTCTGGCAGGTGGAAAGACTAAGTTGGTGGGGGGGGGTTCCAGGGGTGTAGGGATTCCAGGGAGGGAAGGGGTCCAGGATGTGGAGGGAGGAAGGGGTTCCTGGGGGGAAGGGGTCTGGGGGGCGGGATAGGGGTTCCAGGGGAGGAAGGGGTCCAGCGGGGGGGGATATCCAGGTGACTGTGCAAGGGAGGGGTCTGACGGGTCAATGAGTGCCTCCTGGGGACCACACTGAGGGTGGGCATGGAATGAGGGAATGGTGGGAATGACCGAGGACAGAGTGAGGCGTTAGGGTGGGAGGGTGAAGGTTAATCCGTATCGGTAGAAGGGATGGCGAGGGTGGTTGGTGGGGACTCAGAAGCAGACACGGATCCTGGGGGTAATAAGGAGGAGGTGGGGAGGTGAATGTGGGTGAGGGTGGGATTTGCATGTTCACCTGGACATCCTGAAGGAAAGGGTAGGTCACAGAGGGAAGGTAGAAGGTGGTGCCGGGGGTCAACTGTAATGGGGAAAAGGAAATGGGTGACTAGGGGAGGGAAAAGGATGGGGGAGTGAAAGTAAAATTGAATTAGCACCGTGCTACCCAAATCGAAAGTGAAACGAGGGTCGTGGTGGTGAGATCAGGTGCTGCCTGGGAGTGCGATCAGTGGGTGGGCGGAGATGCAGGTCAGCTCAGGTGGACAACTGAAAGTGAACCCCAGCAGGCAGCATTGAAAATGCTCAGGACATTGAGATGAATGTGATGTGGGAAGGATCTGCGTGGTGGGAGAGTGCTTGCACAAGGCTCCAAAACACCCTGCCAAACACACACTTCTCCCTCCTGAATCACTCGTGGGCCGGCTGCTACCTCTGTGGTGACAGAGGATGAGGTTGAGGGGCTCACATGCAAAGGGAGCTCGGAGGGAGTGGACTGCCTCTGAGGTTGCTGGAGCCAAGGGCGTCCAGCTGCCGCTCCTCCTCCCTTCGGGTGCCCGGGGGCCCCAGCCTGACTTGCTGAGGGGAAGGAGCACCTGGAGGAATGTCGAGGTGCCCCGTTTTCCTGTTGTGCTGTCACTGCAGGAGCTCACCCATGGCACCAGCGATAGAGTGCAGGTCTGAGCGCATCTCTGCATTCTGCCGGACCAGGGTCTCCATGGCTTTCGCCATCCTCCCCATGGACACCTCCATGCGTGCACATGTAGGCACCACTTCAACAGACAGCAGGCGAACACACTCCTCTGAATATCGTGCCACTCTGTTGAGGGTTTCCAATAGCTCTGCGTGATGTTCCCCCACCTTCTGCTGACTCTCCACGATGAGTTGGAAAGCCTAATTCAAAGGTTCATCATTTGACTCGGAGCTCATAGACGCCTCTTCCCCAGCAGTCCTCCGAGTGCTGGGGAGCTCGGCTGAACCTGCCTTCTCCTGCTGTGGACATGTCTCTGTGCAGTGACCACCAGATTATGAACCTGAGCCTGCTCTAGGTTTAGGTTCCACTGAGGTGCGTGTCTCTGCGCTGGTGGAGGGTGTGGGTAAGCGCTGTGATGGGTCTTCCTGGCTGCTTATTTCCAGCTCTTCAATGGAGGACATGTCCTCTTGGCTGGATGTGAGGACATGGATGGAGCTGAGGGACTGGCTGGCTGAGGGTGTCAGTCGCTTGGCAGAGCTCCCTGTGAACCAAAGTAGAGATAATTAGTGCATGGCAGCAGGGTCAAAGGCAGGAGATAGAGCACTCACAGTTGTGTTGAGAGAGGGATGATGTGGCGCAGGATCCTCAGGTGAGTGTTCGCCACCGACCTCACCGTCACTGCAAGCAGAGCCCACGTCCTCACCGGTCAGCGTGTTGACATGCTCCTCAAAGAGAGTGAGGGGCCTAATGTGAGCTACTCCAGCCCCGGTCTGGGACCTCTCCCTGCTGATGTGAGCAGGTTTCTCCTTCATGTACAAAGATGGAGAGTGAGCAAGCAAAACGCATAGCACTTGGTGAAATGTTTGTGTGGTGAGCAGAGCCATGGATGGGATGGGGACAGGGTTGAGCCTGATGGAGATGTGAGGGTGTGTGTGAAAGTTAGTGGTGTTGTCCTATGCGCTGTGAGTTCCCTGTGGATGTGTGATGGGTTTGTGAGTGCGTGAGTTGAGAGTGATGAGAAGAGTGACATACACTGGCAGAATGGATGAGACCATTCATCCTGTAGCGGCCCTGGGCGGCTGTTCAGTTTTCCAGGGCAATGGCGCTAACCACTGCTGCCACTGCCTCCCGAGTCAGACTGATGATGCTGCTGCCCCTCCTGTGGCCAGAGTGAGGATAGAGGACATCACGGCGAGCCTCCACTGCGCCAAGTAGGGACTCGAGGGATGTGTCACTAAACCTGGGGGCTGCAGTCTTATTGCCTTTCGGGGCCTTGTATTCTGTGCAGCAGTTGTTGACTGGAAGCACTGAGAGGTGTGCGTGCAGCTGGACTTTAAATATGGCGCCTGGCCTGATGGATCGGCGAGGTGATGGCGTGCTGGGCAAATGAGAGCCCGCCCGATATTGAAATGGCGTGTTTCCCGGGAATCCATAATTAATGAGGCGGGTTTGGGACGATACGGTGTAAAAAGCCACCATTGCTTCCGGCACGTTTTACCCACCCGTGACCGCACTTACTATAAATCAGGGACGATTCTGCCCTTAGGCTCCAGGATGGCAGATTCCGCCTCATTTAAGCTTTAAATAATTAATTTGATCGAGGCTACCCCTTTCCTAAGGAAAACAAGTTTTACAGCATGCTGTACAACAGCACGGTGTTTCCTGGAGTTCTGGTATTGCATCTGGAGGTAGACAAGGGAGGGACCCAGCAGTAATCCAATAATTGAGTTTTCTCAACTCTCCCAACAAATGCTAGGGTTCCTCATTGCTGCTCCACAAAAAAAAAATGCGTCAGGAGTGTGATGCATCTGCTCAGGATCTTGGTTTAGAGTAATTGAAACCTCACACCATGTTAAGCTAGCTTAATCCCTTCACAAATTCCATTCCATCTTTTCAGAGGCAGCCGGTAGCCCAGAGCAAGATGAAGCTTCATTAAGGATGAGCCACAGCGTGTCAGAAACCTATATATCGTTCAGATCTGGTGGTACTCACTAGATATGGACCAGTGAATCTGCTTTAATTTCAATGCTTCTGGGGAACAGTGCAACGTTAACCCATTATTTGTTGCTATATGTTTATTGACTGAAGATTTGAAGGACATTGGGAATGTGATTGGAGACTACAGAGCTAGGTATCAACTGAGATGATTAAATACTGCAAGGGACATGCGCAGAAAACCTCCATTGCTGGAACTGCTTTGGGAAATGATGTTTATGGAGGTGAGCGGCCTTGTGTTGAAGGGTTGATGAAAGGATGGTGAATATTCTGGAGTTTTCCTCATTTCTCTTTGGGGATCAGTGTACTGTTCTATTCTGTGTTTGATTATGTGAGGCTGGTGACTGATTTATGCTCATTGGTTAAACTTGATTGGTTAAGCCAGGGTGCGGGCTGAGGGAAAAGTAAGCAAACTGTAGAAAAAGAGCTGGAAGTCTGAGTTGCAAGCATAAGTGCAGACATTTTGTGACTGGAGAGATATTTTGAAGAACTGTAAATCAAACCTGTTGCACTCATAGAAACTAAGTGCCATCTCTGCATCGGTCCGAGATATTAAACATACAACAATCAGGGAGTATTTGTGCGGAACTTTGCCTCAGTGATAAGGTAGACCCCATGACAGAGCAGATTGTGCATGGTCTGTGCAAACACTAGGACCTTGTTCTTTACTCTCCATTAGGTTCATGACTATATTATAAAACCTGATGAGTGTATGATTTACTGTAAACAGCTCATGTCCTTAAATTTGTCAAAACAAGCACGTATCCGCTTCTCAAAAAGATCACAACGGTGTTGGCCCAGTGCCGGTGTAGCATGAGAATTGGTTCCGGGCAGCAGAGAGCTCGCTGTGAGAAGTGCTAGAACAGGTCTGGGGCTGCCTTTGAGCTGGGACACAGCTCAAAGCTCAAATCAATGTTAGAGTGACACAGGGGGTGGATGGTATTCAACAGTGTTACAGTCACTGAGGGTTTGTGGGGGGCAGGGGTTGGGGTGGGGGGTTGGGGGGGGGGGGTTGGTGGTGGTAGCAGGTACGGTATTAGCAAATGTTTGAGTTACCCTGGGAGTGGATGGTATTGGATAGTATGAGAGTGGCCCTGAAGGTGAAAGAAATTGGGACAGTGTCAGAGTGACCCTGAAGGTGGAATGTATTGGAAGAGTGTTGAGGTGACCCTGGGGTTTGATGGTATTGGACAGTGTTAGAGTGACCCTGGGGTGGATGGTGTTGGACTGTGTTAGAGTGACCCTGGGTTTGATGGTATTGGACAGTGTTAGAGTGACCCTGGGGTGGATGGTATTGGACAGTGTTAGAGTGACCCTGGAGTTGATGGTGTTGGACTGTGTTAGAGTGACCCTGGGGTGGATGGTGTTGGACTGTGTTAGAGTGACTCTCAGTGTGGATGGTATTGGACAGTTTATAGTGACTCTGAGGGCGGATGGTATTGGACAGTGTTAGAGTGACAGTGAGGGTGGATCAGATTGGACTGTTTTAAAGTGACCCTGAAGGTGCGTGGTATTAGGAAAGTGTTAGAAACACCCTGGGCTGGGGTGGTATTGGACAGTATTAGAGTGACCCTAGGGGTGGATGGTATTGGAGAGTGTTAGAGTGACCCACGGGGTGAATGGTATTGCATAGTGTTAGACAGACCCTTGGGGCAGTTCGTGTTGGCCTCTGTTGAGCAACCCTGAGGATGGATGGTATTGGACAGTTTAACCAGACCCTGGGGGTGGATGGTATTGGACAGTTTAACCGGACCCTGGGGGTGGATGGTATTGGACCAATTAATGCGACCCTGGGAGTGGATGGTATTGGACAGTGTTAGTTATCCTGCGGACAGATGTTATAGGACAGAGGTAGAATGATCCTGGGGGTGGATGGTATTGGGCAGCATAAGTGTTAACCTAGGGCTGGATGTTATTGGACAGCATTAGAGTAACCCTGGGGGTGAATGGTATTGGACAGTGTTAGAGTGACCCTGGGGTTGGATGGTATCAGACTTTGTAAGAGTGACACTGTGGGTGGATGGTATTCGACTGTTACAGTGACCCTGAACTGGATGGTGTTGGGAAATGATCAAGTGACCCTGAGCATGGTTGGTATTGGACAGTGTTAGAGTGACCCTGTGTTGTGGATGGTATTGAACTGTGTTAGAGTAACAGTGAGGGTGGATCAGATTGGATTGTTTTAAAGTGACCCTGGGGATGAGTGGTATTGGGAAAGTGTTAGAATGACCCTGGGCTGGGGTGGTATTGGACAGTGTTAGAATGAGCCTGGGGGTTTGATGGTAATGGACAGTGTTAGACTGACCCTGGGGTGGATGGTATTGGAGATTTTTAGAGTGACCCTGGGGTGGATGGTATTCGACATTGCTAGTGTGACAGTGATCATATTGGACTGTGTTAAAGTAACTCTGGGAGTGAGTGGCAATGGGAGAGTGTTAGAATGACCCTGGGCTGGGGTGGCATTGGATAGTGTTAGAGTGACCCTGGGGATCAATGGAATTGACACAGTGTCATAGTGACCCTGAGTGTGAATGGTATTGGACAGTGTTAGTGTGACTGTAGGGGCTGATGGTATTGGACAGTGTTAGAGTGAACCTGGGAGGGTAATGGTAATGGACAGTGTTGGAGTGACCCTGGGGATGAATGGTATTGGACAATATTAGAGTTACCCTGGGCGTGGATGGTATTGGAAAGTATTAGACTGACGGCGAGGGTGAATGGTATTGGTCAGTGTTCGAGTGACCCTGGGGGCAGATGGCATGGGACAGTGTTAGAATAGCTCTGGGGGTGGATGGTATTGGACAATATTAGAGTTACCCTGGGCGTGGATGGTATTGGAAAGTATTAGACTGACGTCGAGGGTGAATGGTATTGGTCAGTGTTCGAGTGACCCTGGGGGCAGATGGCATGGGACAGTGTTAGAATAGCTCTGGGGGTGGATGGTATTGGACAATGTTAGATTGACCATGGGAGGGTTATGGTATTGGACATTGTCAGAGTAAACCTGGGGACAGATGATATTGGACAGTCTTAGAGTGACCCTGGGGGTGGATGGTATTGAACTGTTTTGGACTGACTCTGAGCGTGGATGGTATTGGAAAATGTTAGATTAAGGTAGAGGGTGAATGGTATTGGTCAGAGTTCGGGTGGATGGCATGGACAGTGTTAGAATTGCCCTGGGGCTGCATGGTATTGGATGGTGTTAGAATGACCCAGGGAGTGGATGGTATTGGACAGTGTTAGAGTGACCTTGGGGGTGGATGGTATTCAGACAGTTAGAATGACCCTGGGGTCGATGGTTTTGGGCAGTGTTAGAGTGACCCTGAGGGCGGATGGTGTTGTACAGTGTTGAAGTCACCAAACTGGGTTATTCTCAGTCTGCTGGATGTAAGGATATCTAGGGCAATGAGTTTGGGCAGTCTGGATCCCACTGTCAGTGCACCTACAGCACAAATGCCCTTATTTTGATGTAGCTTAGCATCCACGATCAGGATTGCAAGCATATAGAACACTACAGCACAGAAAACAGGTATTTCGGCCCTTCTAGTCTGTGCCGAAATATTATTCCGCTAATCCCATTGACCTGCATCCAGTCCATAACCCTCCAGACCTCTCCCATCCATGTATCTATCCAATTGATTCTTAAAATTTAAGAGTGAGCCCACATTTACCACGTCAGATGGCAGCTCGTTCCACACTCTCACCACTCTCTGAGTGAAGAAGTTCCCCCTAAAGCTCCCCCTAAACCTTTCCCCTTTTACCCTAAAGCCATGTCCTCTCGTGTTTATCTCTCCTAATCTAAGTGGAAAGAGCCTACTCGCATTTACTCTGTCTATACCCCTCATAATTTTGTAAACTTTTATCAAATCTCCCCTCATCTTTCTACGCTCCAAGGAATGAAGTCCTAACCTGTTTAATCTTTCCCTGTAACCCAACTCCTTAAGACCCGGCAACATCCTAGTAAATCTTCTCTGCACTCTCTCAATCTTATCGATATCCTTCCTGTAGTTAGGCGAGCAGAACTGCACACAATACTCCAAAGTTGGCCTCACCAATGTCTTATACAACCTCACCATAACATCCCAACTCCTATACTCAATACTTTGATTTATGAGGGCCAGTGTGCCAAAAGCTTTCTTTACAACCCTGTCTACCTGTGACGCCACTTTCAGGGAATTATGTATCTGAACTCCCAGATCCCTTTGTTCCTCCACACTCCTCAGTGCCCTACCATTTACTGTGTATGTCCTACCTTGTTTGCCCTTCCAAAATGCAACACCTCACACTTTTCTGCATTAAATTCCATCTGCCATTTTCTGGCCCATTTTTCCAGTTGGTCCAGATCCGTCTGCAAGCTTTGAAAGCCTCCCTCGCTGTCCACAATGCCTCCAATCTCAGTGTCACCAGCAAACTTGCTGATCCAATTTACTACATTATCATCCAAATCATTGATATAGACAACAAACAACAATGGTCCCAGCACAGATCCCTGAGGCACACCACTACTCACAGACCTCCAATCTGAGAAGCAATCATCCACTACCACTCTCTGTCTTCTCCCACACGGCCAATTTTGAATCCAGTTTACAACCTCTCCATGGATACCAAGTTTCTGAACCTTCTGAACTAACCTCCCATGTGGGACCTTGTCAAAGGCCTTACTAAAGTCCATGTAGACAACATCCACAGCCTTTCCTTCATCTACTTTCTTGATAATCTCCTCAAAAAACTCTACAAGATTCGTTAAACACAACCTACCACGCACAAAGCCATGCTGACTATCCTTAATCAGCCCTTGGCTGTCCAAATAATTGTATATCCGATCTCTCAATAATTTACCTACTACTGACGTCAGGCTCACTGGCCTGTAATTACCTGGTTTATTTTTGGAGCCTTTTTTAAACAACGGAACAACATGAGCTACCCTCCAATTCTCCGGCACCTCACCCGTGGCTAAGGACATTTTAAATATTTCTGCCAGGGCCCCTGCAATTTCTACACTAATCTCCCTCAAGGTCCGAGGGAATATCATGTCAGGCCCGGAGGATTTATCTACCTTTATTCGCTGTAAGGTAGCAAGCACCTCCTCCTCTTTAATCTCTTTAGGTTCCATGACACTACTGCTTGTTTGGTATGGTAAAGAAATGGTTATATGGTAAAGAAAACATGTCACAGTGGTGCAGTCAGAGATGCTCCTTCCAAGTTGGAGCTGAGATCCTGTTTGGTAGTGAGCAGAACAAAGTTAAGAAGCTAGTTTGCAGATATGAATAATAATCAACAAGGTTAATGGAATGTTCACCTTTACCCCAAAAATAAAGGCTTGCATTTATATAACACTGCTCACAACCACCGGACAGCCCAAAGCATTTTACAGCCAATGAAATGTTTTTTAAGTGCAGTCACTATTGTAATGTAGGAAACTCGGCAGCCAATTTGCACATAGCAAGATTCCACAAACAGCAATCTGATAATAACCAGATCATCTGTTTTGTGATATTGACTGAGGCATAAATATTGGCCAGGACACTGGGGAGATCTCCCCTGCTGCTCTTTGAAATAATGGCATTTTTCATGTCCATCTGAAAGGGCAGACAGGGCCTCAGTTTAATTTCTTATCCAAAAGACAGCACCTCCAAAAGTGGAGCACTCCCTCAGTATTGCGCTAGAATGTCAGCCTTGATTTTGGACCTTAAGTCCTGCAGTGGGAATTGAACCCACAAACTTGCAAATCAGAGGCAAGAGTGCTAGCAACTGAGCCATGGCTGACACATGGGAGGAAATATTAGGCAGGATTTAATCGGCTCGGAGAATTGGAGGGAAACCCTTGTCTGTTCTGAGGGGCTTTTCTTCAAGTGGCCACTGTCGGGCCTTTCCCTAGCTTCCCGCCCACCAAGAGTTTCCAGCCAATCAGGGGCTGGGAACTTATTACAGTCAGCGCCATTGGGAGTGGTGGCAGCTGCCGGCCATGCACCCACCAGAGGCCCAGGGGCGCTGAGGGACCCCAGGCCAATAGTGAATGAAGGCAGATGGGGACCCTTGGGCGGGAGGGTTGTGGGCAGGGTGGGCAACAATGGGGGACACGGTCAGAGACAAGGGCAGGGGGTTGGCTTTCACCACTCCAACTTTCTGATGTCAAGTCCGTCAATTGAGCAAAGAATGCTTGATAATGAGGAACCTTCCCCAGAGACCACTGACAAACCCAACAGGATTTGTTGGGCAGCCTTCAGGAGGCCCGAGAAAGCCATCCAGCTCCCATTTAATCCCTGAGCCACGACTGAATTGCAGTAAACTCAGTGGTTACAGATGAAAATTGGCTCATTAATGAGCCTAATTGACATCCCACCTCTGGCTGCTGCAAATCCCATGTCAACCGGTTCCACCCTCCGACTTAATCAGGGGAGGCTTTGCTGTTGCTAGGAGATTGCATGGGGCCTTCAGTGGGCCCGGCTGCCATGAGTCCCACTGCAACAAGGTGGGTTAAATTCTGCCCAATGCTTCAGCTGTACAGGGCCTGTCAGATTCGAACTGGGCCCAGTTTTTGCCAATAGATGTCAGGAAGGATATATTGCCTTTGGAGGGGCGATAGCACAGAGTCAGCAGAATGAAACCAGGGCTATCATTCCTGGTATGCTAAGGATTAAATTAGGAGGACATGTTGCATCAGGCTTGTAATCCCTTGAGTTTAGAAGGTTGAGAAAGCATCTATTTGAGTTGTTTAAAATGCTAACACTGTAGATACAGTGAAAGCAAAATCTTAAAATTAAAGCTAAGACATTCAAGAGTGAAAACAAGAAGCAATTTTGCACATCGCTGTATAAATTAGCCATGGTCTAGATAAATGGCAAAACAGACTTAGAGGACCAAATGTACATGCTTCTATATTCCGAGTGTTTCTAAGACAGCTTCAGGCTTAAAATGGAATGTGTTCCACTCATGCCAGGCAATGAACATCTCCAACAAGAGAGAGTCTAACCATCACCCCTTGACATTCAATGGCATTACCATTACTGAATTTTTTTTCTTCATTCATTCACAGGATGTGACTTCGTTGGCTGGGCCAGCGTTTTTTGCCCATCTCTAGTTGCCCTTGAGAAGGTGGTAGTAAGCTGCCTTCTTGAACCGCTGCAGCCTATGTGGCGTAGGTACACCCAGTGCTGTTAGGAAGGGAGTTCCAGAATTTTGACCCAGCGACATTGAAGGAACAGAGATGTAGTTCCAAGTCAGGACGATGAGTGGTTTGGAGATTGCGATTGTCATTTTCGGTACCTAGGTCGACACCAGGTGGTCCATCTGGTTTTATTCCTTTTTTGTGACTTTATAGCAATTTGATACAACTGAGTGGCTTGCTAGGCCATTTCAGAGGGCATTTAAGAGTCAACCATATTGCTGTGGGTCTGGAGTCACATGTCGGCCAGACCAGGTAAGAGCGACATATTTCCTTCCCTAAAGGACATTAGTGAACTAGATGGGTTTTTATAACAATCGACAATGGTTACATGATCATCATTAGACTTATAATTCCAGATTTTTATTGAATTCAAATTCCACCATCTGCCCTGCAATTCAAACCCAGGTCTCCAGTGCATTACCCTGGGTCTCTGGATTACTAAGATAAAAGCAAAAAATTGCGGATGCTGGAAATCAAAAACAAAAATAAAAATAAAAATACCTGGAAAAACTCAGCGGGTCTGGCAGCATCTGCAGAGAGGAACACAGTTAACATTTTGAGTCCGTATGACTCTTCAACAGAACTAAGTAAAAATAGAAGAGAGGTGAAATATAAGCTGGTTTAAGGGGGGGTGGGACAAGTAGAGCTGGATAGAGGGCCAGTGAAAGGTGGAGATAGCCAAAAGATGTCATAGACAAAAGGAAAAAGAGGTGTTGAAGGTGGTGATATTATCTAAGGAATGTGCTAATTAAGGGTAGAAAGCAGGACAAGCAAGGTACAGATAGCCCTAGTGGGGGTGGGGTGAAGGGAAGGGATCAAAATAGGCTAAAAAGTAGAGATAAAACAATGGATGGAAATACATTTAAAGATAATGGAAATAGGTGGGAAAAGAAAAATCTATATAAATTATTGGAAAGTAAAAAAAGGGGGATCGGAAAGGGGGTGGGGATAGAGGAGAGGGTTCATGATCTAAAATTGTTGAACTCAATATTCACTCCGGAAGGCTGCAAAGTGCCTGGTTGGAAGATGAGGTACTGATTCTCCAGTTTGCGTTGAGCTTCACTGGAACATTGCAATAGGCCAAGGACGGACATGTGGGCATGAGAGCAGGGTGGAGTGTTGAAATGGCAAGAGACAGGGAGGTCTGGGTCATGCTTGCGGACAGACCGAAAGTGTTCTGCAAAGGGGTCACCCAGTCTGCGTTTGGTCTCTCCAATGTAGAGGAAACCGCATTGGGAGCAACGAATGCAGTAGACTAAGCTGAGGGAAGTGCAAGTGAAATGCTGCTTAACTTGAAAGGAGTATTTGGGCCCTTGGTCGGTGAGGAGAGGGGAAGTAAAGGGACAGGTGTTGCACCTTCTGTGGTTGCATGGGAAGGTGCTGTGGGAGGGGGTTGAGGTGTAGGGGGTGATGCAGGAGTGGACCAGGGTGTCCTGGAGGGAACGATCCCACAGTTGTTGACAGGACCCTTAACCGTGTCCAGCCTATCTCCCGCGCATCCGCTCTCACACCTTCCTCTCCCTCCCAGAAACATGATAGGATCCCCCTTGTCCTCACTTATCATCCCACCAGCCTCTGCATTCAAAGGATCATCCTCCGCCATTTCCGCCAACTCCAGCATGATGCCACCACCAAACACATCTTCGCTTCACCCCTCCCTGGCGGCATTCCGCAGGGATTGTTCCCTCCGGGACACTCTGGTCCACTCCTCCATCACCCCCTACACCTCAACCCCCTCCCACAGTTCCTTCCCATGCAAACATAGAAGGTGCAACACCTGCTCCTTCGCTTCCCCTCTCCTCACCATCCAAGGGCCCAAACACTCCTTTCAAGTGAAACAGCATTTCACTTGCACTTCCCTCAATTTAGTCTACTGCATTCGTTGCTCCCAATGCGGTTTCCTCTACATTGGAGAGACCAAATGCAGACTGGGTGACCGCTTTGCAGAACACCTTTGGTCTGTCCACAAGCATGACCCAGACCTCCCTATCGCTTGCCATTTCAACACTCCACCCTGCTCTCATGCCCACATGTCTGTCCTTGGCCTGTTGCATTGCTCCAGTGAAGCTCAACGAAACTAGAGGAATAGCATCTCATCTTCCGACTAGGCACTTTACCACCTTCTGGAGTGAATATTGAGTTCAACAATTTTAGATCATGAGCTCTCTCCTCTATCCCCACCCCCTTTCCGATCCCCCTTTTTTTTCTTTCCAATAATTTATATAGATTTTTCTTTTCCCACCTATTTCCATTATTTTTAAATGTATTTCCATCCATTGTTTTATCTCTACCGTTTAGCCTTTTTCGATTCCTTCACCCCACCCCCACTAGGGCTATCTGTACCTTGCTTGTCCTGCTTTCTACCCTTAATTAGCACCTTCCTTAGATAATATCACCACCTTCAACACCTCTGTCCTTTTGTCTATGACATCTTTTGGCTATCTTCACTTATCACTGGCCCTCTCCCCAGCTCTACCTGTCCCACCCTCCCTTAAACCAGCTTATAGTTCACCTCTCTTCTATTTTTCTTTTGTTCTGTTGAAGAGTCATACGGACTCGAAATGTTAACTGTGTTCCTCAGACCTGCTGAGTTTTTCCAGGTATTTTTATTTTTATTTTTCTCTGGATTACTAGTCCAGCGACAATACTATTACACCATCACCTCACCTCGATCCCCCATTATCAACCTCCTGGGGGTTACCATTAACAAGAAACTGAACTGGACTATCCATATAAATACTGTGGCTAGAAGAGCAGGTCAGAGGCTAGGAAACCTGCGATGAGTAACTCACCTCCTGACTCCCTGAAGCCTGTCTATCATCTACAAGGAACAAGTTAGGAGTGTGATGAAACACTCTCCATTTGCCTGGATGGGTGCAGCCCCAACAACACTCAAGAAGCTCGCCACCATCTAGGACAAAACAGCCCTCTTGATTGGCACCCCATCCATAAACATTCACTCCGTCCACCACCAACACACAGTGGTAACAGTGTGTACCATCTACAAGATGCACTGCAGGAACTCACTGAGCCTCCTTAGACAGCACCTTCCAAACCCATGACCACTAACATCTAGCAGGACAAGGGCAGGACACGTGGGAACACCACCACCTGCAAGTTCTCCTCCAAGCCACTCACCATCTTGACTTGGAAATATATACTTCGCAGTCACTGGGTCAAAATCCTGGAACTCCCTCCCTAAGAGCACTGTGGATGTACCTACACCACATGAACTGCAGTGGTTCAAGAAGGCAGCTCACCGTAACCTTCTCAAGGACAATGAAGTATGGGCAATAAATGCTGGCCTCGCCAGCGACGCCCACTTCCCATGAAAGAATAAAAAAAAACTCGCTAACACTAATGTACCTTGCCAGGGAGCCTTAAGAGTTGGATATACATTTAAATTCATGTTCTTATTAATATGCGCATATCCCAGATCTTACATAGAAACATAGAAACTAGGAGCAGGAGTAGGCCATTCGGCCCTTCGAGCCTGCTCCGCCGTTCATTGTGATCACAGCTGATCATCCAACTCTATAGCCTGCTCCCACTTTCTCCCCATACCCTTTGATCCCTTTCACCCCAAGAGCTATATCTAACTTCTTCTTGAAAACATACAATGTTTTGGTCTCAACTATTTTCTGTGGTAACAAATTCCACAGGCTCACCATCTCTGGGTGAAGAAATTTCTCCTCATCTCAGTCCTAAATGGTCTACCTCATATCTTCAGGCAGTAACCCCTGGTTCTGGACTCCCCCACCATCAGGAACATCCTTCCTGCATCTACCCTGTCTAGTCCTGTTAGAATTTTATAGGTTTCTATGAGATCCCCCCACATTCTTTTGAACTCCAGCGAACATAATCCTAATTGACTCAATCTCTCCTCATATGTCAGTCCCGCCATCCCAGGAATCAGTCCAGTAAACTTTCGCTGCACTGCCTTTGGACACACAGGTGAAGGATGGATGTGGAGGAACATGGTTGCTGTCCAGATTTGGTCATGGTGACATCCTTCAATGCTGCGTTGGTGTTTGTGTCAGTTTCAAAACCACAACCTTACCGCGATTGGGAATTTACAAGTTCTGAGTAAGTTATTTGCCGTCAGTTTTTGGTTGAGTCCTGACCTATGCAATTGGTCAGCGTTACTGTGATTGGAGGATATTCTAATCCCCACAGACTCTGCCACTGCCTTATCCTAGTTTTCTGATTTAGGATGCATCCACTAATGAGGCAATTGCGCTAAGAGCAGTCCTTTTCAAACCCCCAGGGCCCACAAAATTTAAATAGCACAAAGCAATGAATAAAAAACATCAGCACATATAAAAATAATTTGCCTGAACGTTAAGGGGCAGATTGTCAAGACCCAGGGCTATATGAGGGTCTTTGGGCTACAGGTTAGACACTCCTGCTTAATGAGCGAGTTATAGGATTAGAGGAAGCAGCCACATCTGGATCAATAGCCTTTTCTCCTCAACTATTTTTCTGTTTTTATTAATAATCAGTCAAGCTTCTGATCATCTATCCTTGGCTTAATTGGCGTCCATTTATTTCCTTGGGCCTCTGTGAAACATTTTGAGGTTTTTTTTATGTTAAAGCCACTATTTAAATACAATTTGTTGTTGTTGTTGCATTGCTCTACTGCCATTGGCTTAAAATTTGAGGAGCATTATGGTTGGGTGCAGAATTGAGGAACCATTATTCTGCATCTTAACCTATGCTGTACCCTGACATGAAAGTGTCTCATAGAACAGCATAGAGGGAAGCTTTACTGGAATGTAGGCTACAGCTATAACCTGTCAGGAAGTATGTGATATTGACAATGAATATCTGAAATGCAAAATACTTAATTCCCTTGCACAAACATTGCTCACCTTCATGAGTGGTGAATTTGTGGGAAAATATATGCTTGAATTGTGGTCAGCCATCTCATTAATACTGTATATGATATGGGGAGCAGTATTTAGATTCACCAAAACTAGAATCACAGCACATTAAAAGTAGGATAAAAATTGTTGAGCTTCCAGCTGGTGAGACCCAGATCTTAACAACTTCAACTAAAATGCTTGGCCTATCTATAACAGAAAGGAGAACTAGACACCTACAACTGTACAGCAAAATGTTGAAAGCTAAAGAGAAGAAAATGCTGAAGTATATAGATGAGCAGGAGATTTGACTTAGACATTGTCCAAGGGAATGGAGGACAGATGTTTAACATTGAAAAACCTGAAGTGAAGTGAAAAGTATGTCTCCCGCAGCACAGACAATGATAGAATGACTACCAGCCAAAGTAGTTTAGGCTGAAGTGAAAACACCAAAACCGAAAAGGAAGAACGTGCAGCGTTATGGGGACAAGGCAGGGGCCAATTTACTAATGGCACTAAGTGAATTGCTCATTTGAAGAGCCGGAGCACACACGACAGCCAACAACCCAAAATTGCAGGGCTGCCCTACCTCCAATCCTGACCCCAACCTGCTTCCATTATCCAGCTCTTGACGTCAATACAATAACAATGCAGGAAAGAGGAAGAATGTGTGGGGTGGGATGTCTGGAGTTTAAGCGAAGAAAACGTAGAACATTTGTGTCCGTAATGCAAGGTGGGGCTAAACAGTGCAGATTTACAGGTGGTTGAATATTCTGGAATTTTCCTTGATTACCTTTGGGAATCAGGAAAAATTTATAAAGAGTTGTCCTTCAGGAGTTTAAATGGATGGGGTAGATTTTATACGAGATTTGGTAGAAGTGGGCTTGATGGCGAAATGGCCTTTTCTTATCTCACGCCTCAACCTTTCTCTGGTAAAATATGTTTTTTTGATCAATCTCTTTGCAATCTTTTTAATATGTATGAAGTTCTGAGAAGGTAAAAGTCAATCATTCACATTGTTTCACGTTTAAAATGTTGAGCTACAGTAATGTCTTTTTTGAAATCACAGCTGCTTTAATATCCGACAGATTTTCAAAGGGATGGAAACAAATGAGGAACATGATGCATTTTCAGCAGAACATATAAATCCTGCCCCAAGGTCTTAACATAACTCAATGGACAAAAAATACAATCAGAGAAAATAGACGAAGGAACTTAAGGAGACAAATAGCTGACAAAATGTGGACTGAGACAAAACAAATAGCACAAGGCAGGCAACATTTAGGGGTTTTTTAAATAAAAAACATTTTAAGCTACCCAGGATAGCTATGGGAGTCGGTGCCTTACCAGATAAAGTAGTCCTGACTATAGATAAAATGAAGTTTATTAGTGCTCTATGCTGTTAAGTTTTAATTGATTCAACTTGTGAGGGTCTTCAACTTCCTCCAGACATAGCATTGAACATGGTCAGATGACCCTTAAATTTATGATCACTATTATTTTAACTCCCAGTTGAGCCATTTATTGTGCTAAAATTAGAAAATCTAGGCCAATTTTTAATAATGACTGCCAAGGGTGATACCAACCTATGACTCTGACAACATGTCATCTTTTGTCTGTGCATATTTCTCTCTTACTCCTCAAACTCTTGTGTATTTCCGTTTCTGAGATGGCAACAACAAATCTTTGTATATTTTTGGGGTTTAGGAAAATTTATTGTGTCAAGAAATTCATGTGGACTTTTCAGTAATTTGGGTCAGGGATTCCTAGAGATGGTGTTCGGTTTTTGTGCGTGTTAACCACTCAATGACCAAAGCAAAAAAAAGACTTCTAACTGTCTCTGAAATGAGGAAGGTCAGTGGTGGCACTGAATGAGAATGGTTCAACTATTCCATTGCAAGCAGTTGGCCTTTAAGGTTCCACTGAATAACTCTTTGGTGTTCAGTTGAATCTCAATGGAAACATAAAACCATAGATGTTTACAGCACAGAAGGATGCTGCTTGGCTCACTGTGTCCATGCTGGCTCTTTGCAAGAGGAACCAAAATTAGTCCCAGTGCCTTTTTCTATACCTTTAATCCTATATCTTCCCATATTTAAAATATTTATCCAGCTATTATATCAAAATGCCTCATTATTCTTTTTTTTTCTCACTGTCAAAACACAGACTGACCACACCGACTCCTCCTCAAACTCTTTCCAAGGACTGAAAGACTGTGGAACCTCTTACGCTTCTGAGACCTCCCTTTCTCTTAAATATGTGCAGACTGTCAAAACCCAAATTGGACCTTCATCAAAATAGCACCATAGGATCTTTTATGTCCACCAGAGAGGACAGATAGAGCCATGATTTAATGTTTCATTGAGAGAGATAGCATATATGACAGTGCAGCACTTCCTGTGTACTGCACTGGAGTGTCAGTCTTGATTTTTGTGCTCAAGGCCTAGAGTGGAACTTGAACCTAGAACCTTCTGACTGTGAGGTGAGAGTGCTAGCAACTGAGCCACAGCCAATACTATTGAATTTGCCTTTGCACACTTCTGCCTGGGGATTTCAATCACTGGGAGTGCTTATCAAGAACATACGTGTGTAGCATTTGATTTTCTGACCATGAAAAATTTTGGACCAAAAATGGGCTCAGGCACCGGCTCAGGCACCTCTCCTAACCTTCGAACCTTAGTCACCCCTCTGAACCAGCATCAGTCTCCTAACTTTTCCCTTGTTGGCTTCGCATGTTTACCTCAAGCCTATCTGAGAAGCACCTTGGGAATTTATTTTACGTTAAAGGCACCATCTAAATGCAATTAGTTGTTGATGATAAGGTTTCATACATGCGTAAAATTTCCGTTTCAGTTCTTATCCTAACATCAGTTCTGCTTCACAGTAGTGTCTTTGGGTTTAGTTTCATTTTAGTTCATCCCATGAGAAAGCTCCAAGATTGGAAAAGCACAACTTCATAACTTCTAATCTGCATATTAATAAATATTAATTATGATTCTCAAACAAATATTATGAAGATTAATATCAATCCATCTTAATAGGTTAAAGATAGATAATCACCATTTGCACTCTGTACTCCAAAATCAACGAATTATATGTCCTACTCAATAGGATTGGATATCTGTTACCAAAGGAGTTTCACTTTGATTAAAAAATGCTTCCTACAATATGACTATGGTATATATTACTGGGCTGGTGTGTTTACAGCAGAAATTATACTTTGCATTTGATTCCTGTGTGTTTTACACATTAGATGCCATACTTAATAATAACTAGCAAACTAATTTCCCCAGAGGATAAATATCCAGAGGATTGAAAATATTTCACAAATAAAACTGCAATGACTTTTATTATGGGAGCATACAATAAAATATTCACAATGGTGAAACTTGGCATTCCTGATTGAGATAGAATTTAGTAATAACCCAATTTCCCAAAGATGTTCACCAAAATAGCAAGGACTTTCAGTTTTCTTGTAATTTTTATTTTCAGTTTATTTTTTGTTTTCTTGTCTAGAAAGGAATCTCAAGATTTGCATCAGAACATAAAGAAATAGGGTCGGGGTAGGCCATTTGGCCCCTCTACACTTTTCCGCCTTTTAAATAGATTATGGCTGATCTTCTACCTCAACTCCAGCTTCCACGGACATTTTAAAGAAATTGCACATTTTCCTTAAAGTACTATGTTATGGCACAGCCAATGGTAAATGCTGAGTTGGTCAAATCCCAGAGGGGAGCTTGAGCCAACTGCCGCAACTATTTTCGAGATACGGGCTTGAAATCAGTAGTAATATGATCACCGAGTCTTATAGGTCTTTACAAAACTAGATTAAACATTTATTAATAAGGGAAATTATTTTAAGTACATACATATGTCTACAAATTACTGCTAATAATAGTTTCTAAATCCCCTAATTAATATGACCCCCAGTCACACCTCCGTTAAGACAACAGTAAGACACATAGATGTTAAAAGACGCCGGCAAAGAAACATGATACCCTGAACAATCCAATTCAAAGTGAGTTTTCTTAACTTCAGTTCATTGTAGACAGCAGCTTAAGGTGTAGATGCTGAAGGCTTTTCACACTTATTAGATCTTAAAAATGCCTACCCTTACACACAGCCTTCATTCCTTTATACATGTTTTCCCCTTTGAATGCAAATTCACATTGTTTCACTGTCTTTGGACTTTACCTCCCTGATCATAAAAATTAAACATAGTGCCAATTTTACCAGTTATCTTTGGGAAAAATAACCAAATTGGGCTGAAATCTCCAGTTGGCAGGTGGGGGCGGGGCCTGTTGCCAACGTGTAAAATGACGTACGGTGATGTTGGGCGGGCATCCCGAAGTCACTGCACGACATTTAGATTTTCAGTTTGGCGGGCACGCAGCTGACTCGGCTGAACTGTCAAAGGCCTATTAAGGCCTGTTAAAAACTGATTTGAACAATTAAATGAGCTGCCCGTCCAACCTTAAGGTGGGTGGGCAGGCAAAGAGCCCAGGCAACCTTCGCATTTTTCATGGAACCTCATTCACGGGTGGGATGAGGTTTCATGAAATGTTTAAAAATTCAATAAAAATTTTTTCATAAAAATCATTGATATTTCCCAGCTCATGCGACACTATCACGAGTGGCCATGTTTTAAAAGTTTTCAAGTACTTTATTTAGAAACTTTACATTTAAACAAATGGTGCCTCAGGGAGATTTCTGCGCTCTTTCGCACGCATGCGTGAAAGACCGCCCTCCCGACTCAGGGAATTGCCCCCCTTGCCCGCACAGGGAGCGCTCAGCGCCTTCGGGCGAGTGTCACACTGGGCGGGCCTTAATTGGTCCGTCTATGTAAAATGGCGGCATGCACGTGAACGGGGGCGCCAATCGGGTTCGCGCCCGCTCCCGCCTGCCCCCGCACAACCCCCCCAATGGGGGTCAAAGTTCAGCCCATTGTTTCTGAACTTCACCTGGCTGAGTGACACATTTCACCCCCTCCTTTGGAAACAATCTAGTCTGGTTTATGTAAAAATGCAGATGTCCTTTTACACTTTACGTTCTAAACTTCCCCCATGTTTACCTACTTAACATTTCAAACCTAGCTTATCTTTTGTTACATCAAAACCTCCAGACCGGCTGCCTTTAAAGTAATTAAATCTCACACACAGACACATATAGACACAGATACCGCTATTTTCCAATAAATTCCAATAACATTATTATATCTTCCTACAACTCCTTCCAGATCAAAAGTCATCACACTGCCATTTTCAAAGATCTATGCACACAATCCCCAGGTCCGTCTGTCCCTGTACACAATCTTTAGAATGGTTCCATTCTGTCTATACTGCCTCTCCCTATTCCTTCTGCAAAAATGCATCACCTCACACTTCTCTATATTAAATTCCATCTGCCATCTTCTCAGCATCTATCCTGTTAAGTTGCATATGTTTCAAATAGATCACCTCACTCTTCTAAACTCCAGGGAATGTAGGCTGCCTCGATTCAATCTCACCTCATAGGACAATCCCTTCATCCCAGTCGTCATTCTAGTGAATCTTTGTTGCACTCCCTTTAGGGTAAGTACTTCCATTTTTAGGTAAGGAGACCAAAACTGCAGTACTCCAAGTGTAGCCTTAACCAATTTTGCCCTATACAATTGTAGTGACTTTACTCATACTTTAATCCATTTGTAACAAATGTTAAAATACCAATTTTCTTCCTATTTGTTTGCTGTATTAGCAAGTTCACTTTCTGTGCATCATGTACAAGGACACTTAGGGCCCTCTCAATGCAAACATTTTCCAGTCTCGCACCATTCAAAAAATATGCTGTTTTTTTATTTTTCCTACCAAAGTGGATAGCTTCACGCTTCACCACAAATGCATTCCATCTGCTGTGTTCTTGCTCACTTCCCCAACCTGTTTCTATCACTCTGCAGCCTGTGTCCTTCTTACTGCTTCAGTGCTTTCCCACCTAACTTTGTATCACCTGCAAACCTGAAAATGTTACATTCAGTCCCCTCATCTACGTTATAAATGTAGATTGTACATAGCTGAGGTTCAAGAACTAATCTTTTTCGTACCCACGAGCTACAATCTGCCAATCTGAAAAAGTTCTGTTTATTCCTACTCTCTATTTTCCGCATTTGGAGTGGAAAAGCTTTCCACAGCATCAGTACAGAGTACTCCCAAGTCAGGTGCAGTATTGATGGTCATAAAGCTCCTTGTACTCTGTCCAAACAATGCTCCATAGCTCCAGCTCCAGAAGGGCACCATTGCTGCTGCTTTTTCCCCCACACCCACTCTCTTTACAGTTTCTCTGAATGAGATTACAAGCTTGTGTCTAGTTGCAAATGCCTTTTGTACAGTGCATTGGTGCCCATCTGGAACTATGTTGAAACTCTTATGGTTGGCAAAGGGCACAAATGTAAATGTCATCATCCTAGGCTGGGAGATGGAGGCATGAAATCAACTGCTCTGCTCAGCACCCTTGTCTTACAGTGCACACAAAAATCTTAATCCACTGTAGTATCCACAATCCCCAAGAAACTACAGAAACCCAGTGGGATTAAACCATACTCAGCCCACTGTGCACCTCAGTACTCCTAACCCATTATGTCAGCCAGTAACTATAACCCACTATGCCATCTAATACCCTTAATCTATTACCCCATTCTACTAAGCACTACCTTTAACCAACTAATTCACCAATATCCTTAGCCTTTTGTTCCATGGACTGTCTAGGATGTTTAACCCACAGCCCCATCCAGGATCTTTAGCCTGACGCGCCATCTAGTACACGCAGCTCATTTCTCCACCTGGATCATTCAACCCACAAGTGCCCTTACCCCGTTTCACTTCCTGTAGTGTTGTCTTACTTTTCTACATCCTGCTGGTAGCATCCCATTTCTTAAATAGGGATTTGATTATGTGACTCATTGTTTAAAGTTTCACAATAATTTCGATCACATCCTTTTTGTCAACACCAATCCAGATTGCAGCTTTTCCCCAAACACTGCATGGCCAAAACACTTGCATTCCTCTGTGTTGTACAGGGCCTGAGGAATAGGTTTGTTACCCCAAAGATACACACAAGTGCATTTTTGCAGCAGTGTTGGTATGGTAACAAACAATTTGAACCTAAGTCTTGAGAGAGTAGCTGAAACATTCAGTGCCAGAAATTGTCATATCATATGTTAATGATGAGCCAGCTGGAACACCTTTACTTTCAGTCACACATCTAATCAGTTCAGCAACATTATCTCTTCTGGCAGATGTGCAATACCTAGCTCCTTTTCCCAATGCAGTTTCTTGAAGTGGAGTTTCAACAAGCTACTCCTATTTAAACTGATTTAAGTTAATGGTTGATATAATCTGAGATCAAATCTGCACCACATCTCTTTCAGGGCAGTCCCTTTTGTTCGTTGTTTTCTTCATTCCCCATCATTTCTAAGCCACGTTTTCACTTATTTCAAAGTCCCGTGGACACTAATCTTCCCCTCTCTCCTCTTCTTTTCTCCTGAAGGTGCTAACGCTTTACTGATTTGCACTTCCCTAAGATATGTACAGATCAAGAAGATCCCAGCTTAATTTCCATTCTGTGCTGGGTTATCTAATCTCAGCCTGGACAGCAGTAGGTTCTAAGTCATGGAGAGGGGAAAAAAATGTCAGCCATGGTTTTGAAAGCAGTCCGCAGCACTAAAGCCCTATTTTGACCTGTCCACCTTTCAAGTGTGGCTTCTTGCTGGAAATAATGGATCAATTAATTTACCCTTAGGTAAAGATATTGTGTGCAGCCTGATTCTTTGAATATTTTTAGCCTGTCATTTTGCTCTATTGCTTGTGGTCTCTCATATAATCCTTGTCTTATCTTTAGGTTTTCTCATTTAACTTTATTGTGCCGTACATTACCAATATATAGTACCCTTTCGTTTGAATGTTCTTCTCTTCTATCTAAATCATAAATACTTTGCCCTGCACACTCTTCCTGCACCTTTATTGGATTGCAACCAAGGGTCGGCAACTTTGGCTGTATTCCTGGAGGTTTCTTTGCATGACCTTCCACCTCTATCCACTCAACCCAGTCTTTTTCCTCCATCCCCATTATTAAAACTAATAAACAATAGTAAATGAAAAAAAAAAGGAATGCCTCGATGACTCATCTCTCAGGTTGCTGGCCGCAGTGTCCAGCTACATGAGACTATCTTTCATTCCTGGAGACTCCAGGCTAATCCTGGAGTGCTGGTAACTTGAATCACATCACCTCCTCCTGTAATTCATTCTTTGTCAAAACTGTGGAACACCTCCCATCCAGCTGCAATATAAAGGCTATTAGAGTGCCATCTAACACTCTGTGATTCATCTCCCCCCAATTTTTTTCATTCAGAGTGTTTTCCTACACTATTGGCCTAGGGCCTTTTGTCTGGCTTCCCCAGTCAATAAAAAAAAGTCAGGATGTGTATTTAATGGAGTGAGCCAAAGAAACAGAATCATCCTTTACTTTGATGAATGTGAGAAATACCCTTTCCCAGTTCAATTCAGGTCATATTTAATGTTGAGATCCTTTAATATACCGTGTTTAGATCCAGCTACCAGTGGTTAACATACCAATTTCAACATCTTGGCAGCCAGTTCTGGCAGATGCATTCACCTCAATTAATTAAAAATATAAATTCTGATTTGTGTACTTTCACTTGACATTTAAGTATGCAGCATGCTGACAGATGAAATGCAGTTTACCCAATCCCACCAGTTTGTCAGTCAGGTCTTATAGTTAGATGGTTTGTGTCAAATTCCCATTACAATCAAAAGGAAGGTGTGGGATTATCTGGTGGCTGGTAATCAGAAATGGGGGGTGGCTAGACATCCTCACCGAGCAGTTGGAGAGACCAATGTTATTCAGCTCCTTCCCCTCATAGAGAGCCAACACACGGATGGTATCCATAGGAACACAAGAAATAAGAGGAGATGGCCATAGGGCACCTCAAGCCTGCTCTACCAGTCAATACGATCATGGCTGATCTTCAGCTTCAACTCCACTTTCCCATCCTTTCCCCAAATCCCTTGATTCTCTGAAAAGCCAAAAATCTGTCAATGTTGGCCTTAAATATATTCAATGATGAAACATCCACAACCCTCTGAGGTAGAGAATTCTGAAGATTCATAACCTTCTGAGTGAAGAAATTTCTCCTCACCTTGTACTAAATGATTGGCCCTTTATCCTGAGATAATGCCCCCATGTTCTAGATTCTCCAGCCAGGGGAAACAACCCCTCAGTGTCCACCCTCTCAAGCTCCTTCAGAATCGAGTATGTTTTAATGAGATTACCCCTCATTCTCCTGAAGTCCAGAGAATACAGACCCAATTTACTCAACCTTTCATTGTAGAACAACCCTTTTGTTCCACGGACCAATCTAGTGAACCTTTTCACTATACCACCTCCAGTGCAAGTATATTCTTGTTAAATATGGAGACCAAAACTGCACTAAGAATTCCAGATGTTCTCTCACCAAAGCCTTGTATAACTGTAGCAAGTGTTTATTTTTTTTGTACTCCAATCCCCTTGTATTAAATGCCAACATGCCATTTGCTTTCCTAATTGCTTGCTTCATTTGCATGCTAACTTTCCATGTCCCTTAAATGAATGTACACCTAAGTCCCTCTGAATATCAGCAATTATAAGTTTTACACCACTTAAGGCCCAAAAGTTTACTTCTAATTCCCAAGTTCAATCCATTCACATATAACAGAACGCAATAGGAACACAAGCACGGCTTCCAAATTTAATCAACTTGACAAAAAGCAAGGTACTTTCAAATGTAATTTCTGGCCTGTTACTTCATTGCTATGTCAGTAAATGCACTGCTTAATGTAGAACTGAGCTACACAGAACAGGAGGATCCCAGCATTGGGATATTGTCCGTGTTGCATCAGCTTGCAGCATGGTGGCAGGGATACAATTGATCTATGTGTATGTAGCTATCAGTGGGCAGTGGCACTCCCCACAGTCGCATTGTCTTCTGACACTCTCAGTCTGTGCTCTCACATAACGAGTGCCCAAATCTGTGCAACATACCAGAAGATTGACAGTCTATTGGATTGTATGTCTTTCACAGTCAAACCTGATCCCATTCTCTCCCAATATCTACACGTGAATATTCTGAAACAGTAGTCACAGAATGCAATCAAGAATAGAATCCCTGGTTCTCTCCCTTTGCTGGGACACTGAGACCAATTGTAGAGCTTCCCACTTCTGCCTTGGGTGTGGTGAATCAGCTCAGCACAGACTGCGGATGAAACCTGGGACCTTTTTGGATTGCATGGCTTATACCTTACTGAAACAAAAACAGAATTACCTGGAAAAACTCAGCAGGTCTGGCAGCATCGGCGGAGAAGAAAAGAGTTGACATTTCGAGTCCTCATGACCCTTCGACAGAACTTGAGTTCGAGTCCAAGAAAGAGTTGAAATATAAGCTGGTTTAAGGTGTGTGTGTGGGGGGGCGGAGGGAGAGAGAGAGAGAGAAGTGGAGGGGAGGTGTGGTTGTAGGGACAAACAAGCAGTGATAGAAGCAGATCATGCTGCCAGACCTGCTGAGTTTTTCCAGGTAATTCTGTTTTTGTTTTGGATTTCCAGCATCCGCAGTTTTTTTGTTTTTATACTTTACTGAGCTGGGCCTTTAGAAAGGTCTAATATTAACATTTAATAACTGAAATAGGAGGTAAAATGTGTCAGAGTTTAAATGATGGCAGAAGAGCACCTTTAGGTACATTAGGCCTTTTTCAGGAAAGCTATAAAATCAACCCAGCCATTCCTAGTGTTCTCTGAAAAGTGGATGGAATACAGATCAATCAGGAGAACTTCCCACATTCAATATTGTATGCATTCATGTAGCATTCTTTGCTGGTTAATCTCATCCCTCTTTCGAAAGGTGACTTGTGATAAAAAAGCTAATCCTTTTCCAAATTCTCCGATACAGTTTGTTGAGCTCGGCATTTTCAGAATTCCTGTCTTTAAAAATTTATGCAGGTTTCCTCATAAAGTGTTTTTAATTAAATATGTTATTAAATGAGACATATTACTGCTTAATATTGCTTTTTAAAAGGAGCTGAAGGTCACTGATGGTTACTTTTATTGGGGAGATGTAGAGATTGACCGCAAGAAATGATTTTCAGATGAACATGTCTTGGAGTCTTCAGAGATTCAATTTCACACACATCTATGGTTTCAGGAATTAAGGTTTAAAAACTTCTACTCTCCTTGGTTATAAAGCCATTTTTACATTTATATTTGTTTGTGGGATGTGGGTATTGTTGGCTAGACCAGCATTTATTGCCCATCCCTAATTGCCCTTGTTCAGAGGGCATTTTTAAGAGTCAACCACATTGCTGAGGGGGTCGGGAGTCACACGTAGGCCAGACCAGGTAAGAACAGCAGATTTCCTTCTCTAAAGGGGCATTAATGAACCAGATGGGCTTTTATAACAATTGACAATGGTTTCATGGTCATCATCATGCTTTTAATTCCAGATTTTTATTGAATTCAAATTTCTGTCATGGTGGAATTTGAACCCAGGTCCCCAGAGCATTATCCTGGGTCTTTGGATTACCAGTCCAGTGATAATACCACTATGGCACTGGCACCCCCTAAATATGAAATGAGTTGAATATCTGAATATGAATATGAATGAAATATTGCACAATCTGTTTAACCAATAGCTTGTTGGAAACATGTTCCCTCCTGGAATATCAAACACATACAGATCATCAGAGCCCCAAGATCAGTCTCATCTTTGTGCTAATTTAGCTGACCTTAGCCAAGACAGTGGTTGTGTCACTTAGCTGGTGTTGAAGCAGAAATCATGCTAACATTTAAGAATAGCTTAGATGAATAGTTGAAGGAAAGGAGTGTATGGGAAATGGGAAAAATGCAGGCATATGGTATTAGAACTACTGCTGATAAGGAGGATCATGACTCGATGGGCCAAAAGGCCTAATTCCATTCCAACATAATTCTGTTGGGCTCAGCATTCCTGGGCTAGGTAATGAGAAAATCAGCGAAGATGCCCAATCTCAGTCAGACTTCCTGTCAACTTAGAGAATGCCTTTTGTGGACCTCAGGTTAGGTCAGGAGTGTGGTGTGATGCTCTGTTCCCCTATGTCCTCCAAAGATCTCAGCCATGGCTCATTCATGGCACTCTCATCTCTATCAGAGGTTGTGGGCTCATTCTAGAGACTTGAGCAAATAATCTTGGCTAACAATCCTGCGCAGTACTGAGGCAATGCTACAATTTCAGAGGCACAGTCTTTCAGATGTGACATTAAACCAAGGTCTCATCTGCCCTCCCAAGTGGGTGTGAAAGATCCCATGATACTATTCGAAGAGTGGAGAGAGTTCAGTGTCCCTCAACTAGTAGCACCAAGTCATGATCTCAGTGCTGTTTGTGGGACCTTCCTGTGTGTAAATTGGTGGCTATGTTTCTGACATTATAACAGTGGGTACACTTCAGAAGTACTTCAGTAAAGTGCTTTAGGATGTCCTGAGATTGTGAAAAGTGCTGGACAAATCCAAGTCTTTCTTTCTTTCATGGAGGCTGAATAACCTGTGAACATGTTCACTTTTCAGGTTTACACATGGAGAATGGCCATCAGGGCAAAGTAACAGGCAAAGCTGGTGAATGTGGAGCCAAAGTGCAGGACACAAATAGTTCCAGAAGTGGAAGGAAACTCATGAATGTAATTGTAAATTTTCCGAGTCCTCACCATTGCCAGTATGTATCATAAAATCTACTGCATATACTTATGTAAACCTATCCATATCTGTATACTTACTTATATATTTAAACACAGCAATTCTACATTGTCAGAGGGGAGGAATGCTCAAAGCATTAGAGAATTTGACCCATACTCCCTTCACACACTGATTGCACCTTCCAATCTTCAGTGCAAAGCATAGAGACCTTTAAAAGTATAGATAGCATCTACTGTTTCACAGCATTCTGTCTGCCATAGTGTTGCCACTCATTAATCCCAAATTTGTCCTGCAATTTTCTTGCTGGAAGGTAATTATCCTATTACCGTATTGGAAGATTAAAGGACAAATTGGGATGGAGCATTCAGTGGTTCTATAATTCAGAAAGCAGTGTATCTCGAGTAATTATCAAAGCTGATAGTCTCTGCAGAGTGTCACACACTGAATCCTTGGATGACTTTGGTTTAGCAGTTGGAAGAGTGACCCTATTCATTTTTATATCAGTACTTCCAACCCATTCTATCTTCTTATGTCAGTCCTGTCCTTGCTACTATTAAGTGTGCTGTTAAAGTGTAATTTTCAGCTAGGCCTTCAATCTGCTTCAGAGGGTTATGAGACCCTGTTGTTAGGTAATTTTGCTATGCACAGCCTCCTATAATTAATTGCTGAAACATTTGTATTTCCTTACACACCCTGGCCTGAAGCACATTTCATTTCTCTAATCATTACCACCATAAAATTTATTCCTACAAATTATATCAAACCCATGGTTTTGCCAGAGGGGGCTGTGTTTAGACAGCAGTGGCTTGCTTGAACTGTTTTCTTTTCTGCACCGTGGGTCAAATACTAGAAACAGATCTGCTACAACCTCCTCCGGAAATGACTGTTTAAATGAAATGCATGAACATGGAACCATAAGCTGATTCTCATTAATGCTGTGTGATGTTGGCACTTCCAACTAATGAAATAATAATGCCATCTCTCCTATTTATCCAAATACAAGGAGGGGTGAGGAATAAAGACAGTGGGCAGAATTTAGCCCTTGATGGGTGGGCGGGCCCCACCGGCTCGGCAGCGGGCAGCCGAACTCCGCCGCCAAAACGGGCCCCGCCGCCATTTTGAGCGGGTGGGCTACCCGACAGGAAACACTATGCACTTCCTGTGTGGGGGGGGAGGGATTCCCCAACTGTCAAAGTGCGCTTTATCGCACGTGCGCACGAAAGAGTGCACATCTCCCTGAGACTAAGTGCTGTCTCAGGGAGACCTCCTGGCCTGCCCTCCAGCCTTAAGGTTGGACGGGCAGGGCCTTTAATTGGGTTAATTATCCTGTCAATGGCCACAATTGGCCATTGACAGGTCGGCGGGCGGACAGCTGATTTCACTGTCCGCCCGCCTTCCTGAATATTTAAATGGACCGGGATGATATCGGGGGTTCCTCTCAATGTCATCCCGCGTCATTCTTGCGTCAGCGAGCGGGCCCCGTCTCCAACTTACCTACGGCAAAATTCTGGCCAGTGTATCATACTCAGGCTGAAAGAACAACACTCAAAGTCACAGATTTAACCACATCATTTAATCTGCTATGCTGGCTAACTCCCTAACATTTGCTATCCAACCTTCAACCCCCAGGTCACCCATACCCCCTTACGTAGTACAGAGTGTACCTCACAGTTTCTTAGCCAAGTACCATATAGTATCTGATACTCAAGTCCACACACATAATCAGCTATCATCATGACAAGTGGGGAAGGAGGGGTAAGGAGTAGAGACAGTGGGAGTGGGAAGTGGAGAGAATACCACAGCAAAGTATGGTGTTTGGGTTGAAGTGATTAAAAATTAAGTGCATTTGTCCATGAAGGATTACATTATTGGTTGCTGTCTTGTTTGTCCCATGTATATGAGGCTAAAACTCAGGTTCACGTATCGAAAATGGCCAACCCATTCCATGCACAACAGCTCATGATATAAATACTGCAAGTGTATCAATGGGCAATGTATATGTAATTGTAGAGTATTCTGTTCAACGCCTGGGCTCACTACAGTTACAGGTAAAGCAAGGAGAAGTGGTACAAGAATGCCATGTGTCAACTGACCAGCTAGGGAACAATATTTAGTGCAAAGATCCAAAGGCATAACAGTCAGCAAGTCATACACAATAATGGGAAATGTAGATGCTTCAGTTCCTAGGGCATGATCAGGGGACAGGAAACAGGAATGGAGAGCCACATTGCCAGATTACCACTCTGTTTGCACATGATGCATGCCTGTTGGACTGGGGAAGGAAGCATACATCTGAAAAAGGCAGAAGCATTTAAAGGTCATACATGGGATAATACCAAAACAGCTCCCACATCATTTTTCAGAAATTCTACTGGTTGGCCACCTGGAATGAAGAATGTGTAGGGCAGAATTTTACTGTCCCCCACCAGCAGGTTTGCAACTAGGCGAGGGGGGCCTGTAAAATTCCCTGGCAGCTTTGCCACCTACCCCAGAACTTTCTGCGATTTTATTTGGAGTGAGGCCTATGGCTGCTCCAATTGGACGAATTAAGGGCCAATTCCTGCCTCCTCAGAATTGAGAAGTTCAGCAGTGGGGTGGGGGGGGAGCCTGGCTGGTAACCCTGTTTGGGCCTTGGGCAGGAAAGGGGGCCCCTCACTCAAGGGTTGTCTTTTCACATTAGGCGCCCGCCCACCCCCTCGCCTGTGGATGAGGTTTCCTAAAAAATGCAAAGGCCGCTTGGCCTTTTTGCCTACCCGCCAACCGTAAGGTTGGACAGGCAGCAAAAAATTTCTTTCAATTATATTTTCGATGGCCCTATTGGGCCTTTTCATTGTCGGCAGGCGCGCTGCCGACGCCGGTGTCTGCCCGCCGACTGAAGCATTGCGCAAGGACATTGGGACACTCGCCCGACATCATTGTGCATCATTTTACAATCATTCGGGTCGGGTACGCGCCCGCTCAATGAGCTAACAATTCTGGCCCAGGACTTTGAATCTGGGAGCTGCTTGTAGTCCCAGTCCTGGGCCACTGCTGCCATTGGCACTGCTGCCCAATCAGAGATGGGACCTCTGTCCAAAAGAGGAGCGTAAATCCAGTCTCCAGCCAATCATCGCTCCTCTGAGTCTAAACGGCTGTGGGGATCGGTGGGGATCTGTTTCCTGTTGACTCTTCAGATGGTGGGATGGGAAAACTCACCATTTGAAAAATCCTGCCCCTGAATATTAAATGCAGCAGAAGTGCATCGCTTCACAGTGGAGGATCTTTAAAGGGGAAACAAGCAAATTTCTGGGACCTCAGATAACAGGATTTTCCTGGGCTTTGTTGCAGGTCGGTTGGAGGCGATCTGCCACCTGTTTCTTATAGCAGCCAAAACACCATTTGCAATTTATGCTGCTAAAGATATTTAAATTCAGCAATTGCATCCAGCTATGGACAACATTTTCTCTAGGGGCGGTATTAACCTAAGTTGCACTCCCTGTACTGTCAGGAGCTGGGGTGGTTTGCTGTCTTTATCTTTTTATATTAACCCCTTGCTCCCTCTGCACAGATAAGGCACACATCCTTGGCTGGATTTTCAAACCAGAGTCAGGAGCCCAATGCCCAGATGATATCCAGGCTCTGACCCTACACCACCAATGCATTCCTCATGTGACACTGTCTTGAAATGTAAATGCTCTAATTAGGTCAGAGGCAAGCTCTGCGCCCATTTAGTGATGACGAGCATGACCAGGAGGCAGGAGCTGTCTGTAGGACGCGAGCAGCAAAGGCAGATGGCAACCATGATGGGGTCCGCTGCTGCCTTACTGAAGAATGAGGCAGGACATCGGAGAGCTATCAACGAGCTGAGCTCAAAAGTGGCTAAATTAGAAGCCAAATGGGAGGTAAAGTGCACAGTCCGGTGCAAGATCACCCAGCTCCTGAAGCCTTTCAACATTAAAAAAATAGATTTCAATTTCTGCCCGCTTTGAATCTGACAGCTGTATACCAGATGGTTCGGGTTCAGTGATTCCAGCTTCAAAGATTGCATTCTTACCCTCCCCGGCCCATTAACAAGCTCCTCTGGGAGCTAATTGGAGGTGAACATGTTCTGCGTTTCCCTACACATTCTCCCTTTGAAAATGGAGCTGTGTTCCAGGGCCAGCAGGATCCAGTGCAGTCCTCCAGAAACATGGTTTTCAAATCGCACACGCACCCCTTCCCAACAATTGAAAATCCAAGGCTAGGTTTCCAGTAAGGAGGTTCAGACTGTAGAACACTTACCCACTTCAAGGCAGAGGCTATACATTATGTCTGGCCTGAAACCTACCCCACTGCCGCTTAGTCTGCATATATCTGAAGGGAAGAGTAGGATTTCATTGAATCTTACAGAATTTTCTTTTTCTTGTAAACTATGTTATTTGTACATTCCAGCTGGCTGAACGTACAAGAATGATGGCATTCATCTATCTATTATTCTATCCTATCTCTTTCTCTACCTCCCTTAATTCAAAGATTCTGTGACCAATTGTAGTGTATCTGCTGCAGACTGGGGTAGAGATCAGCAATCGTATCACAATTCAGACATGTAGGGCTGGATTTAACGCTCTGCCACCAGTGCGTTTGAAGGCGGGGATGGGCACATTAAATCCAATGAGTGGTTTGCCCGCCAACTACTTGCCTACCCCTGCCCCCACTGTAATTATACCAGCGGCTTGCCAGTGGCTCAACTAAGGCCCTTAAGTGGGCAATTAATTCCTATTTAAGGGCCTCATCCCGCTGTCACTGGGGTTTAACCAGCAGCAGGAGAAGCCCATACCAAGAGTCAGCTCGGCAAGGTTCCCTGTTTAGGTTGATGGTAGACAGGAGATCCCTTATTAACAGGCCCCACTCAAGGTGTAAACCCACCCCAAGTTCCTGTGCCCACCCCCTCCTCCTCTCTCACCAAGTCTTTCAGCCCTGGCCCACCACCACCCCAGCCCCCAATCCCGCTCACACTTACATCTCTTCAGGGATCCAGTGACAATCCCTGGTGAAAGTCACAGTGTAATACCGGCCGTGGCCTCTGCTTTCGGTGGCGCATTGATACTTTGATTTGCCAGCAGCTCCCTGAGGTAGGACTTCCTGTTCTTGAGAGGCAGAAATCCCACCTCATTAGATCTCCAACTGTCTCAGCTACCACAGCCTTTTGGAGGGAGAGAGAGAACTCCAAATATTGTCTCCCCTTTGCATGAAAAGTACTAACTCATTTGACTTCGAATGGCCTAGCTCCAATTTAAAGATTATATCCCCTTGTTCTGGATTCCCCCACCAGCGAAAATATTTTCCCTATTGAATCTTTTACATCAAATGTTGTGTAGCTTTGTGGTTTGACTCTCCAGCTGGGCAAGCTGGATGGGGCTGGCACCTTGTGCTCCTTTGATTACTCCCTTTATAGGAGTCACTGTCATTGTGACACATCCGTAAATACTTCAGAGTCACAAACACAAGAAACACACAACAGGTCAGGGAACTGTGAAGCGAATAGGCAAGATAGATACTGCCTGACCTGCTGAGTGTTCCCAACATTGTCTGCTTTCATTCCATATTTCCAGCATATGTAGTGCTTTGTTTTTTAGTGTTTTAAGTGTTTTGTTCTTCCTGCCTTGCTGCAAATTATAGCAAATATTGCAACCCAGCATGAAAAAGACACCCCAGGCTGAGTTTAAGCAGCCTTCATGGCTGAAGAGGATGGGCAGTGAAACAAGGAGTCTTCTAACACTGGCAATCTTCCATATTTTTCCTCCGTGTCTGCTATACTGGTCAATGGAGATTATAATAATAAAGCTGAAACAATAAATGGTTAACAAAATTGTGAATGTTGGCACCATGGTTAATATAAATGTTATTTAATGGAGTGCACAATTTATGCATTTGTGTAATGTAGTCTCTGTCCCATGATACCCAGCCTTGCTCAGTGTCAGGCTGACAACCACAGGGAGCCTGGTTCTATTAAAGACTTATACAGTAACCGGCATGAGGTTGATTTTTCTGTAGTTAGTCAGGAGGCAGTCTCCTCTCTTAGTCAGAGGTAGATGATGTTAGCTTTGTCTTGCATTGGGGGCTGGTTATGTTGAAGGCTGCATGGATGCACTCTGTGAATGATCTGTATGATGAATCCTCTGCTATATTTAAGGTCATTAACATTAATTGCTCAGTCATTGCTGTCGTGTGTAACTGCCTCAATCGGCATATCTTTGTTGGATATAGTTTGCACACATTTGATGTGAAGGCATTCTCGGGCTGCTGCTGGGCTGAACAAGGAGACATTGCTGACTCTAGTTTGTCTTCATTCCTGTTCTCTGCAGTTCCCTTTGATCAATATTCAAGATGGCTTCAAGCTTCCTAGGGGTCAAATAGGTGAATTACTAAACCCTATGGAATAGAATCTCTAGGGTTCTCCATGGAGCCTGTTCTGAATTAAGTTTTTATTATCGAATTTAAAAAATACTCTTTCATGGGACTTGAGCATCGCTGGCAAGACCAACAGTTGTTGCTCAGCCCTAATTACCCTTGAGAAGTGGCAGTGAGCCGCCTTCTTAAACTGTTTCAGTCCATGTGGTCTAGGTACATCCACAGTGCTGTAAGGGATGGAGTTCCAGGATTTTGACCAGCAATAGTGAAGGAATGGCGATATAGCTCCAAATCTTGATGGTATGTGGCTTGGAGAAAAACTTGGAGAGAAAGTAGTGTATTGGTAATGTCACTGGGTTAGTAACCCAGAGGCCCAGACTATTGCTCTGGGGAATATGAGTTCAAATCCCACCATGTGGAATTTAAATTCAATTAATAAACCTGGAATATAAAGCCAGTTTCAGTAATTGTGATCATGACAACTATCATTGATTGTTGTAAAAGCCCACTAATGTCCCTTTAGGGAAGGAAATCTGTTGTCTTCACCTGGTCTGGCCTACATGTGACTCCAGACCCATAGCAATGTGGTTGACTCTGAAATGGCCCAGCATGCCATTCAGTTCACGGACAATTAGGGATGGACAACAAATTCTGGCCTTGCCAGTGATGTCCACATCCCATGAAAGAATACATTTTAAAAAAAGGTGATGGTGTTCCCATGAGTTTGCTGCTCTTGTCCTTCTAGTTGGTAGAGGTCACCAGTTTGGAAGGTGCTGTCAAAGGAGCCTTGGCGAACTCAGTTAAGAATTGAGTTCAGTTGAGGCGCTGCAAGTGACCTCAATGCCTCTGACATAAGAGGAGGCCTTGATTTGGATTGGTGTCCATGTGACTTCGACTGAAAAGTGAGCATGTGTGGACATTCAGCGAAAACATGATCAAACTCAACTGTGAAGCCTGCACAGTTGAATAGCCATTGACTGTATAAGTTTTTGGCCACTTGAGTAAAGTGCTGGAGGACAGCCAGTGCCCAAAGCATTACATCCAAGCAATTATCAATGATCCCATGAAAGGAGGTGGGGAAAAATGGGTTGGTAGGGGAGATAGAAGAGAAATACTTAGTTGCCTGGCAATGGTTTAGCTTGATTTGAAATATAAAAGGCATTTATAAAGCTGAGCTGAGCCAGGAAGAAATAGTAATTTGGTTAAGTGTTGTTTCCTCCCAAGCCTGGGCAAATTCAACTTTTCAGTCAGGCCAGTAAAAACCACTAAGTCACCTGTGGCCCCTGGTGTATATTTTATATGTTTGATTTTCCTCACAGCAATGCAGAAATGACACTAGTTTCTAAGTGGGAGTGTGGGACGGGGCAGTTGGAGGATGGGGAGGATAGTCGTTGGGGGTTGGGAGGATAGTCGGGGGGTTGGGACGATGGTCAATGATGTGGAGGGAGTTGGGGGTGTCGGGGGGTGCTAGTCATGGGGATGGGAGCAGCCAGAGCAGTGGGGAAGGCAGCCAGCGAGCAGTCTAGGGGGCTAGTCAGAGGGGTTACAGGGGTAGTTGGGTGGGTGGAGGGTGGGGGTCGGGGGGGGGGGGGGGGGGGGGGAGTTGTTGGTAGTCAGGGGGTCAGTGCTACAGTTACCCAGGAGTTAAAAGTCATTTTAATTCTTCTAACTTTTTCTGGGTAACTGTTTTGCTTAAAGTCCGAACCATCCGAGTATTGGATGGTTCCCAACGCACGGTAAATGCCCAATGGAAGTTTGACCTTGCAGACCTTGCATGGGGATTTCCGGGGAGGGACGGGTCCCCAGTGCATCTTCTGGGGTACTTCCTGGGTTTGATCCCCCAGGGATCGGAAAACCTGGGCCTATATGTTGAACAGGTTGCTGGAAAATATGAAAAAAAACGCTATTTTATCATTGTACCATAGGAACAGGAGGTCACTCAGCTCCTCGAGTCTGCTCCACCATTCAAATAGATCATGGCTGATTTGCACCTCAACTCTATTTACCTGCCTGTGGTTCATATCCTATGATTCAGTTACCTAATAAATGCCTTGTCAATTTCAGAATTGAAAACTCCAATTACCTCAGCGTCCACTGCATTTTCGGAGAGAGAATTCCAGACTTCTACTCTCTGTAGAGCATGAGGCAATGACTTCAGCAGCAAATGGGTAAATTAGAAAGGAAAACATTTCAACTTTGTAAGAAATGACTGTCCATTGACCTTGTAAATTCTTAAGAAATTAATTGAATATTAGAAAAATAGCTTGCTTTCGATTTTTCTTCCTTATTAAGAAGATTCTATAGTCTGCCAGAGCTGACACAGATACAGGACATAACTCTAGGCACAGGGCTTTGTGTGAGACATTCCAGGGCTGATCAGCTGGGATCTCATGCCCTATGTCCAGAAAAAATGTAAGGGTAACCAGATGTCTTCACAAGAGATAAGCAGAAGGGTGGCCTTGGGCTCGGGCTGGAATAGGAGGGGTATACTTTGGGTACCTGTCCCTTGGTAATTGGACAGTTGGATGGGCAGGTGTAATTGAATGAGTGATTGGCAGAAGATACCCACCAATCCCTGAAAACAAAGTACATAAATGGGCAGTCAAGGAGGAAAAAGCACAGTTGAAGGGAGGAGGCTTTTTAGGATTTAGGACACCATGATCAGTTAGAAACATGGAAGGGCTTGTTACAGCAGGCAGCAGAGCCCAGGCCTTCCCTTCCACCATATCTGGGACAGAAATCCCTCTCATCTGTCATGGATTGTTTATCTACTATACCGTTTCTGATCACGTAGTCTATTTGAACTGTTGCTTCTCAAGAAACCATTTCAAACATTTAATTTGAACTGCTTGTGACTCAGCTCTTGAGTAAACTGTTACCCTTGAAAAAGCAGAGTATGAAAGCTATAAGGAAAGGCTGTAATACATTATACCCGCTGGAGTATGAAAGTTAAGGGATGTTGCCTTAACACCAATAACTGCTCTATCAATGTTGCAACTGAACACAAGGGGAGAAAACCTCCCTGAGATCTGATGGGAGAGGAAAAGCTGCAGCTTTGAAGAGACAAGGGGAGATGGTCCAGTGAAATGAACCACTTCCAACAGTCATGCTTCCCAGGACATTGATTGCCGCAAGCTTCTTATGTCTAAGGCATTCACTGAGCTGACTATTGCAAAGAGCTTCTAACACCTGCTTTCAAATCTTTTAGCCCCACTAGGTCTGATCCACAGCCTTGCAGAAATAGACCTGCAGTAAACCAAGCTTAGCTCTCTCACTGCAAACATCTGCTGGTTGATTTTCCAAGCAAAGCTTTATTGATCCAGATGTACATCAGCTGCTTCTTGCAATTGGCCAATGAAAGCAGGTTGGGTTTTTGTGTGCACGTGCATGTTAATGAATTTGCATGTAGGGAACCAAATTGTACAGGAGACAGTCAGAAAGAGTAAATAGACAGGTGAAGGCATTAGAGAAGACGCACAAGAATGATTCCAGGGATGAGGGGCTTCAGTTACATGGATGGATTGGAGAAGCTGGAGCTGTCCTCCTGAGAGAAGAGAAGATCAAGAGGAGATTTGATAGAGATGTTCAAAATCATGAAGGGTCTGGACAGAGTAGTTAGAGAGAAGGGTTGTGAACCAGAGGACACTGATTTAAGCAGATTGGCAAATAAGAAGCAAAGCTGATATGAGGGAAAACCTTTGGGTGCAGTGAGTGGTTAGCATCCAGAATGCACTGCCTGAGATTCAATCACAACTTTCAAAAGAGAGTTGGCCATGGAGAAAGGCGGGAGAGTGGCAGTGGTGAGTTACTCATGTAGAGAGCCTACACAGACATGAAGGGCCAAAAGCCTCCTTCTGTGTTGTAACATTTGATTCAATGAACAAAAGCAAATAAAAAGTCGGAGGCATAGGGTGACAGAATCATAAAAAGAGACAAAGAGAACTGAATACACACAGTGAAAAAAAACAGATTTATATTACATAAGATCCATTTCTATTGATACCAAAGGATTTCTTGCAGATGGCTGAAAATCAGAAGTAACCTGCCAGGATTCGCTAAGGCCAGGTGAATACATAAATAGACAGACATACCCAGATATACATGCATGCAGCTGCAACTCTCAAATGTTCCTAGTTGAAAGACCTCTTTCTAAATAGATCAGTAATCACAGATGCCCCCATCTAAATTATAGAATTATAGAACATTACCAATGCTATATAATCTGAAAGTGCTACATGTACATAATGTTTTAATAATGCTTTTAAGCAAACAGAAATATGCTTACAGATATCAGCGTGCACGCTTCCCCAACGCCGCTCCCAAAGTGAAATAAGCAGGCCACCCTGCACAACATCTGTGATGGCCACACTCTGCTCCTACCTTCCAGCTCACACCATGCCTGTCCCCAGAGCATTAGCCTAGCCTCTGGATTACTAGTCCAGTGACATTATCACTGTGCCACTCATTCACTTACTTTTGACCACGGCATCCCCTCCCCAACTAGTGCCCTGAGCGGCCGCCCATGTCGTCTGCCCATAAGGCTGGCACTGCTCGGTGAGCACTTTCGCATTTTTCGTGGACCCTCTGGGAAGTCTCTGCTGACCCCAGTTTGAGAACCACTGGCATGCAGAGAGATAAATGTGTAGAGAAAATAGATTGTATCACACACACACATACCTAGAAGAAGGACATTCACAGGCTGATAAAATCATACACAAACTTGCAGATAGATAGAAGAGAGGTAGGTAGAGAGAGGCATGAACAGATTAGGGATGTGCAAACCTGGACCCAGGTAGGAGACACAAAGAAGAGAGACAAGCAGTGGAGGGAATACATAAAGGAGGCACATGTATATTTGAGAGACAGGGGGAACATGCCTTTAGTATACCATTCTCTTTTTCCAGTATCGGAGGGTGATCTCTGAGCCCTTTTCTTCTTCGTTAGTATTGGACAGCAGGTCATTGGGCCCCCCCTGGTACCAGAGAGACCTGACTGTCATTAGGTAAATTCTGATGAAAGGTCATCAACTTGTTTCCTTCTTCACAGATGCTGCCTGACCCATGGACTATTTCCAGCATTTTCTGTTTTTAACTGAGGCAGAACTGTGTCTGTCTTTTATTTTGCTCCATTTAATATAAAAATGCCTAAGGAGAGATGAGCACACAGAAATTAGACTCACTAATTGGCTGGCCCGCCCAATTTGTTTAATGGTGTTTTTCACCCCCAATTTTTTGTCCTTGGAATAAAGCTAGGCTCTCAGTTCAGATCAAACTAGGAACTGGTTGTCTAGCCAGTTCTTGAAACTCATAAACATGTTAATAAGTTAATAATTTGTTAATAAGCATAGATTCGTGGGTTTTATAAGTAATGACATAAGAGTACAAAAGCAAGGAAGTTACGATGAACTTTCATAAAACTCTGCTTCTATTTTTATTCTTTGAGGGGATTTGGGCATCATTGACAAGGCCAGCATTTTTCACCCATCCCTAATTGCCCTTGAATTGAGTGGCTTGCTAAGCCATTTCAGAGGGCAGTTAAGAGCCAACCATATTGCTGTGGATCTGGAATTATATATAGGCCAGAGCAGGGAAGGATGGCAGATTTCCTTCCCTGTAGGACATTAGTGAACCAGATGGTTTTCACAACAAACAACAATAGTTTCATGGTCACCATTATTCAGATTCAATTTCATTTCCAGATTTATTAATTCAATTTAAATTGCAACCAGCTGCCATGGTGGGATTGGAACCCATGTCCCCAGAGCATTAGCCTGGCCTCTGGACTACAAGCCCAGTGACATTATCACTGTGCTACCCTCTCTCCTTCAGCCTCAACTGGAGTATTGTGTCCAATTCTGAGCACTACACTTCAGGAAGGATGAGGGTGCATTACAGAGGGTGCAGAAAAGATTCACAAGGATGGTTCCAGGGATGATCGAAGAACTTCAGTTACCTGGGTAGACTGGAGAAGCTGGGGCTGCTCTCCTTAGGGAAAAGAAGATTAAGAAGAGATTGAGAACAGAATAGATAGGGGAAAAACTGTTTCCATTGGTGGAAGAATCAAGAAGCAGAGGACACCGATTTAAGGTGATTAGCAAAAGAAGCAACAGTGACATGAGATAAACCTTTTTTTTATGCAGCGAGTGACTAGGATCAGGAACGGACTGCCTGAGAATGTGGTGGAGGCAAATTCAATTGTAGCCTTCAAAAGAGAATTAGATCATTATCTCAAGGGAAAAAATTGGAAGGCTACAGGAAAAAGGTGGGGGAGTGGGACTAGGTAAGTTGCTTTTGCAGAGCCAACACAGACACCATGGGCCAAATGGCCTCCTTCTGTATTGTAACAGTTCTACAGTTCTATGTTCCCATTGGTTCTGATGTCTCTTATATCTCATTTCATGGATGATGTTTATTTTTTGCTGCTTACTGAGTTTGAGATTTACTTTTACACATGGATGAAATTCAAAAATCAAGAAATGGCTTTCTAAATATGGTTTTGTCAAAGTATAAAATCTAATGTGCTCGAAGAAAATCAGGGAGAATTTGTTAAATGGATATCGTCACATTTTAGGTAGATGGGAGGATTTTTAAAACCCTTTCAACATGGTAGTGCTACAAAGCAATTTAATGATGGAACTGCAACTCTACAGTAGCTTTCAGGCAGAAAAAAATATCGCCCATTATATGCTTCCAAATACATTTGGATAGTTACACTAATATTACTCTTTAATTCCTCTACTTTGAGTAAAGTACAGTAACGCAGTAGTTATCATAGGATCATAGAATGATACAGAACAGGGAAAGATCACTCAGCCCATTATGGCTCCGCCAACTCTTTGAAAGAGCTAAATCCGTTAGTCCCACTTCTCTGCTCTTTCCACAGAGCCCTGTAATTTTTTACACTTAAAGTATTTCTCCAATTCCCTTTTGAAAGTTATTACTGAAGCTGCTACCACCATCCTTTCATGGGGCTGGATTTTATACCCCGCGGGTGGGTGCGTGCCTGATCTGATCAGGCATAAAATAGCACGCCCGCCAACAGTTAAGAGGCCTACCTTATGGTTGGCGGGTGGGCCAATCGGCCAGGCGGCCTTTTGATTTTTTTAGGAAACCTCATCCACGGGCGGGATAAGGTTTCCCCAATTAAATAAAAAAAATATAAATTTTTGGGTAGAATTTTTACTTTGTTTATGTTATTGTGAGTGAGTCCCATGTCGGGACATTTTGTTCAGATTTTTAAAATCTTTCTTCTTGATTTTAAAATTGTTCAGCTCCCTGCCTTTTTATATCATCTGCTAGCTTTCGTTTGTACTCTATCTTCCCCTCTTTTTTTTTATTCATTCTTTGCTGGTTCTTAAAATCTGACCAATTTTCTGACCTATCACTTATTTTGCAGATTTGTACAGTACTGAAAACCAGTTTGAGTGTGCCACATTCCCAGAGGATTCCTGCACTGCCTGTCTCTTCTTCCCAGATGACCATTCACTTATAATCTGCCTGCACTGTGTGTTAATGATATGTTAATTATATTGCTAGGATACACAGATGAAGGACATTGTTTAATTAAGTACTTTGAGCATATAACTGACTTGAGTTGGTCCATGTCGAATGGAATGCCTGAGGTGGCAGCTGGGGCTAAGGGCGTCGAAGCAGTTGCTGACTAAAGTCACCAAGAAGTCGCCTAAGAAGCGGAGGAAATCTCGCAAGCAGAGCTATTCCACTTATGTGTACAGGGGGCTGACCCAGCTCCACCCTTCCACCAGGATCTCGTTCAAGGCCATGAGTGTTACGAACTCCTTCACTGTCGGCATTTTCAAGCGCATCGCCTCCGAGGCCTCGCACCTCATTCACTACAACAACCGCCACACCATCTTGTCCAGGGAGATCCAGAGTGCCATCCGCCTCATGCTGCTGGGGGTGCTGGCCAAACACACTGTCTCCGAAGGCACCAAAACAGTCACCAAATACACCAACTCCGTTTAGGTTGCTCATTCTAAAGATTATAAATAGGGGACAGCTGGGACACTGGAGGTGAGACGAGAGTTGTGGGATTGAACAAAGTCAATAAACTCTCTCAGTAAAGGAAAGCCCTCTGTCCTTGTTTGACTTTATAAACCGGCTTGAATTCCCTTAGCTGGCTGTGGGGTGACCACTTCTTGGAAAACGCAATCCAGGATTCGTCAACCTTGCTTATATCCTGCAGTGACTCTAGCTCAAACACTGAGCTAAAGCAGCTAGAGGCACTTCCACCACATATGGTTATCCAGCGCACATAAAGCATCCTAAAGTTCCCATATGACACAGGAATTACAAGCAACAGGATTCAGTGGTCCCATAATTTTACTTAAATGTGTATCCATCTATCTATCTACATATATATCTAATACATATGCCTATTTTTCTATCGATGTCTATGTCCACACATAAACACAAATACACACATACACTGGAGTAGTTATCCAGAGGCCTGGACTAATAATCTCAAATCCCACTCTACAGCAGTTTGAGAATTTGTATTCAGTATAAAAAACTGACAATGCATTGTTAGACTGTCACAAATTGCAATTGGTTCAGCAATGTCGTTTAGAGAAGTAACCTTCATCAGACCTATATATAACTCCAATTAAAGCAAAACAGCAATGTGGCTGTCTCTTAGTTGCCCTTTGAAGTGGCCTTGTAAACCACTTGTATTAATAGGGATGGGCAATAAAATGCCAACTTTGCCAGCATGCCCCCATTCCAAGACTGAGTCTAAAAGAAAGCATTAAATGATGCTCTCTCGGTTGATGGTAGGGTGATATATATCAAGGATTTCCATTTGTCACCAAAATCCTGCAGTGCTGCAGCTGCCTTAAATCACACCGTTTTGTTACTCTGTTCAATTCTGGAATATATTTCCTATATATTTCCCTTGTTTCATCCAGAATTCGCCAAGATACTTTTTTGTCAACATGGGGTGTCAATGTGTATGCTGTGTACCAGGTGATTAGGTCATAAATTACATCTGAACAATAAAAGAAAGATTCACATTTATATAGCGCCTTTCACAACCACTACATATCTCATAGTATTTTACAGTCAATGATGCACTTCTGAAGTCTAGTCATTGTTGTAATGTACGAAACATAGCAGCCAATATGCACACAACCAATATCCCACAAACAGAAGTGCGATTATAACTAGATAATTTGGATTTTTTTATGATGTTGGTCGAGGAACAAATAACAGTCAGGACACTGAGGATGGCTCCCCTGCTCTTCTTCAAAATTGTGTTGGGGGATATTTTATGTCTACCTGAGAGGAAACAGGACCTCAGGGATTCTTGTAACTTGAACATATTACAGCAAGTTTCCTCACTATCTCAGAGGAGCCTTTTCCAATGCCTGTCTCACTGTCTTGGGCAGCACCCAATTAAACATTGATTGTCTGACAGACAATTCTTTGCTCAACTCTAGATCTTAACCTCTCTTTCAACTTTTTCTTCTCCATCTTTTCCTTTCATTAAAACTGAGCTTTCCTTGTTCATTCTCCCTACATCCTTACATCCATAATCTACTGGCCCATTGCAATGTCTCTTACTTTAACAAATTCTTTCCTTAACCTGCGCTAGTCTTCATTTTCACTGACAGCCTTTAAAGCTGGAGCTTGGTGATGCTTAAACATTGGTTACTCACAATGCTCTAGCTGTCAGAGTATGGGACAGGCTAGATGAACAAGCTGATCTTTTCATGACCACCAATTTTGTATGTCATGTTTAATATTTGTTCATGGGATGTGGGTATCGCTGGCTAGGCCAACATGTATTGCCCATTCTTACTTTCGCTTGAGCAGCTAGTGGTGAACCACTTTCTTGAACCATCGCAGTCCATGTGGTGTAGGTACACCCACAGTGCTGTTAGGGAGGGAGTTTCAGGATTTTGACCCAGCGACAGTGAAGGAGCGGCGATAGGGTTCCAAGTCCAAATGTATGACATGGAGGGCATCTTGAAGGTTGTGGTGTTCCCATGAATCTGCTGCCCTTGTCCTTCTAAGTGGTAGAGGTCATGGGTTTGAGAGGTACTGTCAAAGGAGTCTTGGTGAGTTGCTGCAGTGCATCTTGTAGGTGCACACACTGCTGCCACTGTGCATTAGTAGTGGAGGGAGTGAATGTTTCAAGGGGTGGCGGATGAGGTGCCAGTCAAGCAAGCTGCTTTGTCCTAGATGGTGTCAAGCTTCGAGAGTGTTGTTGGAGCATCATTCATCCATTCCATCGCACTCTTCACATCAGCCTTGCAGATGTTGACAGATTTTGGGGAGTCAGGAGGGGAGATACTCTCTGCAGAATTCCCAGCCGCTGACCTGGTCTTGTAGCCACAGTATATGACTGGCCCAGCTTGTTGTGCTGTTATAATGATATGAGCACAATCACTCATAAGGGATTGTGTGAAAATGTTGTGGGTTCATTTATTTAAACTAGGCACATGAAAACATTTATACAAATGTAAAAATCTTGAAGACATCAGCAGCAGAGCTGGGTGTGTGTGTGCTCTGCTCAAAAGCAAAAGTGAAACTAAAACTTGATCACATGACACTTCCATTGACCACATTGACCTGTGTTCACCATTCTTTGTCTTGTCATGCACATTGTTGTCATTTTCTGGTTTGCCCAGCACCTCATGCATATGTTACTGATAGGTTGCCAGATAGTCATTCTTCTTGCCTGGAGTTACCTAGAGTATGGTCTGTTTGGATCAATGCATGGCTCTTTGTAGCTGCATCAGCCTTTGCTCTAGTGCACTGCTGCTGCCAATGGCCCTTTTCTGCCACATGCCTTGCAGAACAGCTAGAAAGCTGAGCATTTCCTTGGTGCCTGCTGAAGGCCACAGACTCCACACATCTTGCCAAGTTTGGGTGTGCTTGTGGGTGCATCAACAATTGGGGATGTACTTAGGACCTGTAAACTTCCATCAATCTGCGAACATCACTTTATACTTATGTCTATCCTTGAGTAGCTCTTCAGCGCTATACGTTTTGGGCTTGTCTAGCAGATCTTGCTAGAACGCTTCCATGGGAATGGATGCGATCATCAGCTCAACAATTCTGTCTGCTAGCTCTGCATTTGAAAAATCACAGTACATACTCTTTTCTCTGCATCTGATGATTATGTGGTCTATGGATTCTGTAGGCCATTGTCGAAATGACATGAACTCTAGTCAATGAATACAGAAGTTAAATGTAGTCCATACCTTTTGGTGATCTTTTAGCTCTTCTTCTGTTAATCCCGACACATTCAGTCTGTGTAGACCTTCATTCACATTGGTAGGTGAATTTTTATGGCTTGCCCAGACACACTTGAGTCAAGAAATGATAGCTCTGTGTGCTGTTTAAACATTTTGAATTTGGATTAGGTTAGCTGCATCTCAATTCAAACTGGGGAATTTTGTGGACATTCTGATAATAACCCTTTGACTTTCCTTCTCCTATATCTGGGATGAGTGTCGCTGTAGCTGCTTTAGCATGCTTTTCTGAAGCTCCATCCATTATTATTGTAACCTTTTCTGGCCCGGTTTTTATGACTTTTTTTGTTTGACTCTCCCTCACTCACTATTGATCTGGCCCACACCCTGGTCACTCGATTGAACTAACCCAGTGCTGGTCCTCTTGACGTGCTGTCCCACTTACTGAACTGACAGGCTATGTGCTACAGTCTCACCATGAGGGATCCATCTGCTCACCAGTCTTTACTTGAGCACTATGTCTGCACAGTGTCTTCAAAACTCTTCTGTGCATTCATCAGGCTGCAACTTTGACACTCTCCAATGCTGCAACCCCATTCTGAACAGAACACTGAAGGTCGTCTCATGTCATGTAGCATGATCTAAGGCTATTCACCATGTTGTACCTGCACTGAATCTTGCTGTCATGCTGTTTGACAACCGCTGAGCACTACGTCATGTTTTTATAATGATATTAGTCCCAATTACTCATGAGGGATTGTGTAAATATGTTGTGGGTTCATTTATTTAGGCTAGGCACATGGGAACATTTGTACAAAGGTAAAAAGCCTGAATACATCAGCAGCAGAGCTGTGAATGCGTGTGAGTGCCCTGCTCAAAAGCAAAAGTGAAACTAAGACTGGATCACATGACACACTTCCCTTCCAGTGATGTCTTTCCACTATCCCTTAAAGGCATATTACAACACAGTTCAGTTTCTGGTCAATAACTGTGTATATGTATTCTTGATTTGCCTCCTTATATCTCCTCCTGGTTGTAATCTGTAGGATGATAGGAGAGAGATAAGGAGTTGCATAGTGTGGAGCTCCTGGGAAAGTGCAGTTGAAGCAGCAGGTGATGAAATGAATCCAGTTTTCAAAACAGTGAAGATGTAGAGAGAAGGTTTAATGTCTGAGACCTTGATACATAAAGAAAGAGGAAAATGCAAAGGTAATTGAGTCCGTCTAAAGGAGCTGAGCCAGACACAGAATCAGAAAGAACATCTTTTGTACAGCAGTAAAATTGGAATTCTTAGTATCCTTGTATGGGTAATAGCAGTTCTGCAGATGGATAATGGTGTTGAAATATTTTCATTTTTTGTAATGATAGAGCCCTGCAATGATACACAAAGGAAGCTGATAAATTAAACAGTTCTCTATATATTGCAAAACTGAGACAGGAAAACAGCAAGCTAAATATCCCATTGCATTAGAAAGAGGGGTGTGAATACCCATTAAAAACAGCCAATAAATTAAACAAAAATTGAATCCCTTGTTCTCTCCATCACAACCTTTACTGAATCTATTTTATTCATGTTACTGTAGCCATTGGGCCTCTGAACGTCCTCATTTCGCCCCAGCTCTAAATATTCCATTGCACTCACTCTTCACCATCCCTTCATCAATTGGGGTAGAAATTTGTCATAATGAATAGTGCACACATGGTGATACTGCATCAGCCACCATTATAAAGATACTCCTTTCCATTGACTTCAGTAGAACTTAGCTTCAGGCAAGCGTATAATAGACGCTCAATGTGATATTGTCCATTCTGCATTTCCGCTCAGTTCAAATTTCCAGCCCATTACATCGTCTCCTGCTCAAGCTTTTTTTTTTAAGATGTTAAAACTGTGGAACTCGCTTCGTCTCCCTACACTCTGCAGGGTTTGAAAGTCCAAACCTATTGTCCAATCACCTCATCTTCACTTCCACTCTGTTCAAAACTTTGATGGTGCCCTAGACTAGCAACTCTGATCCTTTGCCAACATTTCACCGGTGATCTCAAAAGCTGTAGTCCTCCCAATTACTTAATTTTGATGGATTACAGATGTATTTCTATGATATCTTTGGTAAGATGGCAGGTTTGTAATAACTGTCTGCGATCATTTTCATTCACTGGTATTGCTAGTGAATTGCTGCCTCAGTGTCTTAGTCGGTAACAGCGCAGGAAAGTTTCAGGTTCAATCCCTGCTCGGTGCTGAGTTAGCTGATCTCAATCAGGGCTGCAAATAGCTTAATGGCTCTCAGGATGCTTGATTTCCACTCTCTCACGATACCAAGAGACTTCTGTTTGTGTGTGTGCATGTCTGCAAATTGAGTGAGAGCAGGAATGGCATTGGTGATAATAACCCAGCCCCTATTGCTCACAAGGATAAGTATGGATGAAGAAACTATTTCACCTATGTTGGTTACACTACTATTGAAATCAATTGGGTTGGATCTTTCCTACAGGGCTGGGAAACAGAAGTGGGTCCCTGAACCCAGCTCTGGAGAGAAACAGTCACTCATTGGCTAGATTTTCACCGAATGCCCCCTTAATTGGCATGAAGAAAGGTTCTCCATCCAATTAAGGCTGATGGATGAACTTTAAAAGCTGAAGGGTCAATCAGAGGTCTTTCCAGCTTGAGAGGCACAGCAGGCTGCAATGGAAGCTAAGTAAGAGAGAGGGTGCTTAAACATGTAAGTGTCCTCATTCCAATTTTTTTTACATCTTTAATTAAAAAAGGGATTCAGCAGCCAAGCCATCATTGTTAGTAGGGAGTGGGGGTGCTGTGGAGGGGGAATCCCTTTACAAGGCGGCCTGTGACTGATTTCACACCCAAACGGGTAGGGAGGACCTCGAGTCATGCCTGAAGTGCTGCCCAGCACTCCCACCCTGGCCTGCCACTGTCTGCCTGCTGCCTTGCCTCTCAGTTGGACCCTGTGCTGCGGGAAAGTGGGGAGTGATTGGAAAATTCTAGTCTGCCCATAACTTGCCTAATCAGCTACTTTTCAGTAGCCCTGACAACCATGATCCCTCTTCCTCAAAAATAGACTGGAGAAGGGATGAGACCGAGACATCATGCTGGCCGGTGGGGTTGATTTTAGGTTCCACCCATCTCTGTTTTGGGGCTGATAAATCAAGCCCATTGTCCCTCCATCAGGACGTACAAACACCACTCCCCAGCTAGAGGATGGTTTCCTTCAAAGCTGAAGAGTGCAGGTTTTTCTTATCAACCTTCACAAACTCTGTCCTTTAACACAAGCCTTATAGTTCCTTCTGTGCACCACATGCAGACCTTGGAGCTTCCCATTGTGCTATGGTGAACAAACCACATTCAATATTCAAAGTGCGATCTGACCAGAGCACTAAATAGTTTCAACGCGATACTCTCAGGCTTATACTTTACTGACCTGACAACCTGGCTCAGTGTGCTGCCTGCTTTGTCGATTGCTGTACTGCAAAGACTGGACATGTTATGTGTCACATTGACTGTGACTCCACAGGGTGGTAATTTTGCCTTCGTGTGATTGCATGAAATGGACGATAGTGAATCAACAGCCCATTTATACATCTCGATGGGAATAAGAACTGGCGACTCACTGTCACCCCTTTTACACTATCACACAAAGTCACAATCCAGCCCCACACCTTTTCCACTCTTGCACCCCCCATGCCCCCTGCAATGCTCAGCCAGTTCAATGTCATACACTGAGGAAGTACCCCGTTTTTCCTCCAATCTGTATTCTTATCTGGATTCCCTTTAGTTGAGTGGCTGCATAAAAGTTACAGCCTAGGCTTACACACGAAGAATCGTCAAGACACTGGAGGGAGCTGGATACATCTTCATCTGCAGTTTGATTACTAAGCCTTTTTGTCTCCTCTGCGCCCCAATCTTTTACCCTCAGCCTTCCTTTCTAGAAAGTGACAAGTCATGTGGAGCCTGGTTCCGTACAGAGGCAGTCTTCCCTCGGTCACCTCAATAAGGTGGTCAGTATTCATATGTTGACAGTGATAGTTTGGTAGATAATACCATCCTTGTGGGAACTTTCCACCCCTCATTCCCCTGTCCCTTCCCCCATCCTAGCCATGCAAAAACTAAATGTCATAACTCTCGCTCCCACCTCAACTCATATACAGATGAAGAATTAAACCTGAACCTTTTCTGATCCATTTGGCTCTTTTCCACTTGCTAGGAAGCTATTTTCTGATAAGGGAGTCCAATTGCAGGTTGAGGGAAGCTTTCTTATTTTACATTACAGGGGGAGATTGGGGGTGATGGTGTCAATAGATTCATTAATCCAGAGGTTCAGGTTAATGCTCTAGGGACATGGGTTCAAATCCCACCACAGCAGCTGGTGGAAGTTAAATTTAATTAATATTAAAAAGTGCAAAATATAAAGCAAGTCTCAGTAATGGTGACCATGAAACTGTTATCAATTGTTATAAAAACCCATCTGCATCACTAATGTCCCTTTAGGGAAAAAAAACATTTGCCATTCTTACCTGGTCTGGCCTACATGTGACTCCAGACCCACAACAATATGGTTGACTCTTAATTGCCCTCTGAATTGGCCTAGCAAAGCACTCAGTTCAAGGGCAATTAGAGATGGGCAACAAATGCTGGCCTTGCCAGCGATGACCACATCCCATGAAAGTGTAAAAAATTACAAGGATTGCATTTTAAATATCAGATGGACGTTTTAAATAAAGAAATGACCTTGAACATTATTCGCTTATGTAAATTTTCAATGATGACTAAATTACTTTAGGATTATTTTAATTTTGAATGATAAGATAATGCCTCTCTTCAGTTTGTAATTAAAAGCCACAAGGCTCTGCTGTTAGCAGTAATAACCTGTAACAGGACACCATTAAATAACTTTTTCTGCTTGAATATGTCCTACAGGGACAAATGAAATATCCTAAGAGTGGATCATGATTTTAGTATGAATATTTCCTCAGTATATAAGAGGGCAATAATATCACTGGATGAAAGTGAGAAGGCCACAGGCCTGAAAGCTTTACGATGGAGTAGAGTCTGATGAGTTTGGTCTCACGACAGGAACAAAAATGTAATCTCATCCCGCAATACCCCCACCCCACTCCCTCGAAGAAAGTAAACAACAGGCTCTCCCATTGAAGCTGATTCTGCGTTGAACTGACTGACCTCAGCCAAGGGTCAAGGGACAAATGTGTCTTGGGACTCAGAAGATGATAAGCGTGGCAAAGCTCCAGTTCGTCCTCCAGTATCTTCATATGGCATTTGGGTGCAGGCAAAATTGGGCCTGGTTTCAATGACCCACCCGACACCACATTGCCAGCCAACGAGTCGCTAAACAGCAACTGCTGTTCACACTAGCACAAAATAATGGCAATGGGAAAATCTGGGCCAATGGAATAGGCTGTAGCGTCAGGATGCGATATCAGGCAGCTGCCGAGCCTTCTAGAATCATATGCCCAGCATGAGTCAGAGTGGCTTCAGGAGAGGAAGAGAGACAATGTTAATGAGAAGCAGCAGGCAGACAAAACTTTCATCACTCACCACTCCCTGAAGGTTCCAGGTACAGATCCTATGCAGGAGATCAGGAAGTATTTTGAGGGTGTTTGTGGGAATGAGGTAATATCTTCATCATTGACTTTTACACTAATACTTCAATGTCAATGAGAGTGGGCCAATGAGGGCACAGAGGGGTTAAATTCTTTTCTCTGCTTTCTGGGTAGCTTTCAGCTGGGGCAGATTGCTCACCAGTTATAGAACCTATCCAATTATCATTCCGTTGAAACTAGAACAAACACAACGCTTTGGAGGCTTCAGTCAGTGTGTTTTTACCGTCAATGTTAATATGATACAGATCAAAGCTTGCCAACTCTGGTCAGACATATTCCTGGAGGCTTCTGGTCCTGCAGGACCTTCCTGCCCCATCAAACAGACTTTTCTTGCCCACCTCCAATATTTTTATAATTAATAAATAAAAAAATTTTAAAAATATAAAGCCCCTATATTCTTCCTCCTGGGTTGGACACAGCAGTGTCCATGAGATTAATCATTAAGTCATAGACCCATATAGATCAGGAAACCTAGACTAACCTCTTCCATCACAAGCAGGTCTGCACAGTACGTAAGGCAGCACCATCTGTACAGGCCGCCTACATCTATGGTAAAAGCAAAAAACTGCAGATGCTGGAAATCCAAAACAAAAAGAAAAATACCTGGAAAAACTCAGCAGGTCTGGCAGCATCTGCGGAGAGCACAGTTAATGTTTCAAGTCCGAATGACCCTTCAACAGAACTAAGTAAAATAGAAGAGAGGTGAAATATAAGCTGGTTTAAGGGGGGGTGGGACAAGTAGAGCTGGATAGAGGGCCAGTGGTAGGTGGAGATAACCAAAAGATGTCATAGACAAAAGGACAAAGAGGTGTTGAAGGTGGTGATATTATCTAAGGAATGTGCTAATTAAGGCTAGAAAGCAGGACAAGCAAGGTACAGATAGCCCTAGTGGGGGTGCGTGTGGTGAAGGAATCGAAAAAGGCTAAAAGGTAGAGATAAAATAATGGATGGAAATACATTTAAAAATAATAGAAATAGGTGGGAAAAGAAAAATCTATCTAACTTATTGGAAAAAAAGGGGGATGGGGAGAATTGGAAAGGGGGTGGGGATGGAGGAGAGAGTTCATGATCTAAAATTGTTGAACTTAATATTCAGTCCAGAAGGCTGTAAAGTGCCTAGTCGGAAGATGAGGTGCTGTTCCTCCAGTTTGCGTTGAGCTTCACTAGAACATTGCAGCAGGTCAAGGATGGACATGTGGGCATGAGAGCAGGGTGGAGTGTTGAAATGGCAAGCGACAGGGAGGTCTGGGTGACGCATGCGGACAGACCGAAGGTGTTCTGCAAAGCGGTCACCCAGTCTGTGTTTGGTCTCTCCAATGTAGAGGAGACCGCATTGGAAGCAACGAATGCAGTAGACTAAGTTGAGGGAAGTGCAAGTGAAATGCTGCTTCACTTGAAAGGAGTGTTTGGGCCCTTGGACGATGAGGACAGAGGAAGTGAAGGGGCAGGTGTTGCACCTTCTGCGGTTGCCCTGGCTCCAACCGCCTCCTCTTCACCATGGAAGTCCAACCCCTCTACACCTCCATCCCCCACCGGGATGGTCTGGTGGCTCTCCGCTTCTTTGTTGAACAGAGGCCCGAACAATCCCCATCCACCACTACTCTCCTCCGTCTGGCTGAACTTGTTCTCACACTGAACAATTTCTCCTTTAACTCCTATCACTTCCTCCAAATAAAAGGTGTGGCTACGGGTACCCGCAAGGGCCCCAGCTATGCCTGTCTCTTTATGGGTTATGTGGAAAATTCCTTGTTCCAGTCCTACCCCGGGCCCCATCCCACAACCCTTTCTCCGGTACATCGAAGATCACTTCAGTGCTGCTTCATGCTCTCATCTGGAAATAGAAAAATGTATTAATTTTGCTTCCAACTTCCACCCCTCCATCATTTTCACATGGACCATCTCTGACACTTCCCTTCCCTTCCTTGAACTCTCTGTCTCAATTTCTGGTGATAGACTGTCCACCAATATCCATTATAAGCCTACCGACTCCCACGACCTCGACTAGAGCTCCTCACACCCCGCATCCTGTAAGGACTCCAGCTCATTCTCTCAGTTCCTTCGCCTCCGTCACATCTATTCTGATGATGCCACTTTCAAAAACAGTTCCTCTGAAATGTCTTCCTTCTTCCTTAAACAAGGTTTTCCACCCACGGTCGTTGACAGGGCCCTCAACTGTGTCCAGCCCATCTCCCGCGCATCCGCTCTCACACCTTCATCTCCCTCCCAGAAACATGATAGGATCCCCCTTGTCCTCACTTATCACTCCACCAGCAGCCGCATTCAAAGGATCATCCTCCGCCATTTCCGTCAACTCCAGCATGATGCCACCACCAAACACATCTTCCCTTCACCCCCCTCCCCGCACCCCCCCAATCCCCAGTGGCATTCCGCAGGGATCGTTCCCTCCGGGTCACCCTGGTCCACTCCTCCATCAACCCCTACACCTCAACCCCCTCCCACAGCACCTTCCCATGCAACCGCAGATGTTGCAACACCTGCCCCTTTATTTCCCCTCTCCTCACCATCCAAGGGCCCAAACACTCATTTCAAGTGAAGCAGCATTTCACTTGCACTTCCCTCAACTTAGTCTACTGCATTCGTGGCTCCCAATGCGGTTTCCTCTGCACTGGAGAGACCAAACGCAGACTGGGTGACCGCTTTGCAGAACACCTTCGGTTTGTCCGCAAGCATTACCCAGACCTCCCTGTCGCTTGCCATTTTAACACTCCACCCTGCTCTCATGCCCATATGTCTGTCTGTGGCCTGCTGCATTGTTCCAATGAAGCCCAACGCAAACTGGAGGAACAACACCTCATCTTCCGACCAGGCACTTTACAGCCTTCTGGACTGAATATTGAGTTCAACAATTTAGATCATGAACTCTCTCCTCCATCTCCACTCCCTTTCCAATACCACCCCCCCCCCACTTTTTTTTCTTTCCAATAATTTATATAGATTTTTCTTTTCCCACCTATTTCTATTATTTTTAAATGTTTTATCTCTACGTTTTAGCCTTTTTCGATTCCTTCACCCCACCCCACCCACACTAGGGCTATCTGTACCTTGCTCGTCCTGCTTTCTACCCTTAATTAGCACATTCCTTAGATAATATCACCACCTTCAACACCTCTTTGTCCTTTTGTCTGTGACATCTTTTGGTTATCTCCACTTATCACTGGCCCTTTATCCAGCTGTACTTGTCCCACCCCACCTTAAACCAGCTTATATTTCACCTCTCTTCTATTTTCACTTAGATCTGTGGAAGGGTCATTTGGACTCGAAACATTAACTGTATTCCTCTCCACTGATGCTGCCAGACCTGCTGAGTTTTTCCAGGTATTTTTCTTTTTGTTGTGGCCTACATCTATGGCATGTGTCCCCGTTAGCATTTTAGGGTCCTGGCCCTTAACATAGTGTGGCTTCACAGGAGAGGGTGATCGATTACCTCTTCTGCTTCTCTGCATTTCCCTTATGTTGTGAAGGCTAACTGAATGTTTTACTCTGATAGGCTTCGATATAGCAAATTTATCTTTGTTTTCCACTCATCTGCAGAGCTGTCCCACAGCACTTACAAATATAATGCTTGCTGATTAAGATGTGGGTGAAGATAAAGAGGAAGTGACTCAAGCTGCGATCTCTCATTGTGCCGGTAAATCTCTTGCTGGCTCCCTCCCTCTGCTCTGTCGATGTGTCTCAGCTGGTGCAGTAACCTGACCATGCTCAGTAACTCAGCTTTGGAAATCCAGATTGATTTCTTCTGAAATGGTTCCCTTCTTCCTCTGCTGGAGGTGTTGAATCTCACTGGGTTAGGGCTCCCACAGGCACTGTCTGTCCTCCAGTATCTCAATCAAGAGATTGAGGGAGTAGATGCCAAACAGAAGCTGAGTGCAAGAAAAGGCTATATTAACCTCCCCATCACCAGCACCCATCATTTACCACTTCAACATCACCCCATCATTTTCCCCCTCACCATCACCCCTACCATTCTCATATTCATCATCTGCCCCCTCACCATCCTTATTCTTACCCTCCACTCCCTCACATCTACCCCCTCATCCTCCACCTCCTCACATCTACCCCCTCACCTTCCACCTCATCACCTCTACCCCTCATTCTCCATCCCCTCACCATCTTTCCCCCTCATTGTCGCCCTCAACATCCTCCCCCACAATCCTCGCATGGGCAAAGAAGTGGCAGATGGAATACAACGTGGGGAAATGTGAGGTCATGCACTTTGGTAGGAAGAATAGAGGCATAGACTATTTTCTAAATGGGGAGAGAATTCAGAATTCTGGAGTGCAAAGGGACTTGGGAGTCCTAGTCCAGGATTCTCTTAAGGTTAACTTGCAGGTTGATGCGGTAGTTAGGAAGGCAAATGCAATGTTGGCATTTATTTCGAGAGGACTAGAATATAAAAGCAGGGATGTGCTGCTGAGGCTTTATAAGGCTCTGGTCAGACCACATTGAGAATATTGTGAGCAATTCTGGGCCCCATATCTCAGGAAGGATGTGCTGGCCCTGGAGAGGGTCCAGAGGAGGTTCATGAGAATGATCCCAGGAATGAAAGGCTTAACATATGAGGAACATTTGAGGACTCTGGGTCTATACTCAATGGAATTTAGAAGGATGAGGGGGGATCTGATTGAAGCTTACAGAATACTGAAAGGCCTGGATGGAGTGGATGTGGGGAAAATGTTTCCAATAGTAGGCGAGACTAGGACCCGAGGGCACAGCCTCAGAGTAAAGGGAGGACCTTTTAGAACAGAGATGAGGAGAAACTTCTTTAGCCAGAGAGTGGTGAATCTATGGAATTCATTGCCACAGAAGGCTGTGGAGGCCAGGTCATTGAGTGTATTTAAGACCGAGATAGATAGGTTCTTGATTGGTAAGGGGATCAAAGGTTATGGGGAGAAGGCGGGAGAATGGGGTTGAGAAACTTATCAGCCATGATTGAATGGCGGAGCAGACTCGATGGGCCGAATGGCCTAATTTCTGCCCCCAAGTCTTATGGTTTTATGGTCATTCTTCATCCCCCCTCACTGCCTCCTCACCCTCCTCCTTCTCCATCCCCCACTCAGCATTCGCCTCCTCACCCTCCACACCCTCCTCACCATTGCTCCCTCTGTCACCTTCGCCATTCTCACCCTCACCATCTTTGCATTCTCCATCCTGTTCCTCACTCTTCCCCTCATCACCCCACCTCCAATCCTCTCCCGCACTATCCCCCACTCAGCATTTGTCCCTTCACCCTCCCCTCCCTGTCCTCACACATTTGATTTTCACAGACTCTTGTTTCTGATGAAACAGGATAAGTAGGTGTTGGTTAGATGTCTAATACCCTGTAAAACATACTTTCCCTGCAGCTTTGATAATTAATCTGGGATTAAGGCTGGTGGGAGGCAGGTTTGGGATTGGGAGGGCAGAGGTGGGGGCGCTGGCAGGGTTTGTGATGGAGCTTCTAATGTAGAAAGTGGGAAAAAATATTTAGAGTGGCAACATTTTCTACAGTATGGTATGAAGTCTTCAATCACCCAAGCAGTATGTTACCATCTTTCATTCTGGGACTGTGTTCAAAATGAGCTTGGCACATTTGGATAAGGACTGATTGTTTGCTGACTGCATGGCCAAGGAAATAATTTCAGAGCTGTTTTAATCCAGGTCCTAATGGGCTACCAACTGCTCACTATTTGGTACAAATTAACAGTAAACTGTCATACTTATTCCAAGAGACCACAGAATGATTTGTATGGGAAATAGAGAAATTACACCAGTGTAGGAGTGGGTGCTCTTCTGAGGCTTCTATTAAGGAATAAAGCAAAATACTGCAGATGCTGGAAATCTGAAATGAAAACAGAAAACGCTGGAAATGCTCAGCAGGTCTGGCAGCGTCTGATGAAAGGTCATTGGCCTGAAAATTTAACGCTCTGTCTCTCCACAGATGCTCCCTGACCTGCTGGATATTTCCAGCATTTTCTGTTTTTAGTGCTTTTAGTGTTTTCAGTCATGTTGTTTGGCATGTTGTGGAAGGAGTTTTTTTTACCTATATCTAAGAGGCACTAAATCTTACCTGGAAATGCTTGAAGGGGCAAAGCAGAGGATGCTTTACTCTGCATGTGACAAATACTATATCTGGCCTGTAAATACACAATGACACAGAATAGTCTTTAAGCCTACACAGTGGTGTGTGTGAACTGGAAGTGCTTGATGGAGCAGAGCTCTACATTGGCAGGACTGTATCCAAACGGGGAGAGTTTGAAAATAACACCAAGGCAATTTTACAAGTTCACTCTCCCAGTGATGGGACCTGGTGCATTGGAAGTTTTAATGGGAATATCATGCATCCCTTAAGATGTTTTGTGATCGCAATCCCATAAAATTACCCTTTGTCATCAGCTACTAACGTGTAAGGGTAGAGCCTGAGAATTTTGCTGAATGAAGGTACTTGAAACAAAGAAAGAAATCAAGCGTTTAACCCAGAGGGGACACTGAGTCAGCCCTGATATGAAGTGAACAGCTTTACCCAGTGATACCAGCCCAGTGTGGAACCACATTAAGCAGCTTGCCTGTGGCATTGCACAGTTATTGGGCAGGTAATGAACTGGCAGTGCTGGCAGTTAGTGTAGAAAGACATGCAGAAGGTCAAAGAGTGTGGTGCACGTGCCAATGATATAACAGGGAGGGAGGAGGGAAATTGCAACCTGACATCTTGAAGACCTGATCACAGTTTTGAAGATATTGGCTCTCCTGTTCATACGGAACATTATCAATCATGCTGTGTCTCAGAAGTTGATTGTCAAGAAAGGAAGTCAGCAGACTGAAAAGGTTATTGGTAATGTGCAGAAAGAAAAAGCACTCAGACCGTTCATTTGCAATGCTTTAATTATCATTTTTACACTACAAGTACTGGTTGAAATCTGGAACCTGCCAAGAATGACAATGGGAGGCTGAGCAGCAGATGTGTCATATTACTGACTCCCAACTAAGGAAAACCAAAGTACTAAGTAAGCTCTGCTTCCTGGTATACAGATACTGGTTAGAATCTTAGGGGGGGAACGTGAGGTGTGGGGGGCGCGACCAATCTCCACAATGGATTGAAAGACATGAGAAGCCAGACAGTGTGTGTGAGGCCCCACAACATGGTGGGATTCTAGGAAATCGTGGTCTTGACATAAGCAGACGACTGTGTTGTCATTAAAAAGGCCCTCAACCTTCATTTACAAATTGGCTGATTTACATCAAAAGACTGCAAAGTGGCATCAGACTCCTTCAATGAATTGGCCTCATATCACTTACTAAAATCCTCTTTGAGTAAAGAAAAAAAGAACTTGCATTTATATAGTACCTTTCACAAACCCAGGATAAACCAAAGAGCTTTACAGACATTTAAGCACTACTGAAGCTTAGTGATTGCAATGAGGGAAATGTGAATTATATGACACATTGTTGAAATGAAGCAGAAAATGCACCTTTGTGACAGCCGGTGACCCAAAAGCAGAAACAGTAAGGAAAATTTGTAACTACTTTAAAATTTTTTGGGGAATCCTCAATTGTTTCTCGAAATGTTTTTTTTAATTCATTCATGGGATGTGGGCTTCACTGGCTGGGCCAGCATTTATTGCCCATCCCCAGTTGCTCTTGAGAAGGTGGTGGTGAGCTGTCTTATTGAACTGTTTTAGTCCATGTGGTGTAGGGACACCCACAGTGCCGTTAGGGAAGGAGTTCCATGATTTTGACACAGCGACAGTAAAGGAACAGTGATATATTTCCAAGTCAGGATGGTGGGCGACTTGGAGGGGAACTTCCAGGTGGCGGTGTTCCCATCTGTCTGCTGCCCTGGTCCTTCTAGATAGTAATGGTTGTGGGTTTGGAAGGTGGTGTCGAAGGAGCCTTGGTTAATTCCTGCAATGCACCTTGTAGATGGACACACTGCTGCTACTGTGCGTCAGTGTAGAGGAAGTGAATGTTTGTGGATGTGGTGCCAATCAAGCAAACTGCTTTGTCCTGGACGGTGTCAAGCTTCTTGAGTGTTGTGGAAAAAGTGCTTTTGAAATGGACTTTTACGAGTTGGTATAACTTGTAAAGGAATCAGTTGTAATATTTGAATAATAAAAAAGACTGGTCCATGTGACCTGGTAACCTTTGACCTGGAAGAAAATTAAGATACAGAGGCTATGTAGCAGCCAGCTGAGAAAAAAGAAAGGGAAGAGCTGAAGTGAGGAGAGGTGGTTCTGGTGGATCCACACAATACTATAACCGACAGGGACTGAGAGTGGAGGAGATTCTGGGAAGAAGTGTGCCATATAGGGATGGAGTGCTGTTTAGATGGAAACAGTTGCCTGCAGTGAATCAACTATGTCTTTGAAGGAAAGGGACTGAAATTCTGCTTGGAAGAACCGTATGGCTGAAACAGAGACCATACAGACAGAGTGGACTACCTACCAGCTCCATGAGATGGTGTTAGTTGTATCTGCTATTCCATGAGAAATTTATAGTTCTTACTGACCATGATTTGTCTGTTAATTCAAGTCTAATTTACGTTGATTCTGATTCATGATAAAGTAAAAGTTACAAAAAGTGAAATCTTGTTGGTAATTCCTTTATTGGGGGTTGTTCGGTAAATTCAGTTATTATGGTTTACAGATCCCCATGGACCATAGCACATTTTTCTCCTGCATCATTAACACTTCTGATGCCACTATCAATAGTTACTATTTATTAAATTAAAATTTAGCTATTTCTCCTTCTCTTACTCTCTTTGAAAGGTCTTTGAAACCACTTTTAAAACAAAAATTCTACCAACTATTTAGAGATATTCCAAGCCCCACTTTAACCCTGCCTTCCCAGTGGCTAAAACGGCAGCGGATGCTTCCTGATGTGTTTGCAGCCTCTGCCGTTTTATCTGTCTGGTTTGCAAAGGCTCAGATGTTAAATTTAATAGCAACTTAGACCTCGACCTGGAGTTTCCACTGGCTTGTGCTGGACAGTTTCTTGGGACAATTCACCAGTGCAGAATTTTAAATGCAAATTGCACTTTTCCAACCTGAGTTTCCGCCATCTTTTGCACTAGTTTTAAAAACCATGCTAGACCATGCTTTTTTTTAGTCATTCATAGGATGCTGGCATCACTGGCTAGGCTTGCATTGGCTAGCCTGTGAAGTCACCTGTAGGCCAGACAAAGTAAGAACCACAGATTTCCTTCCCTTAAGGACATTAGTGAACCAGATGGGTTTTTACAATGATGGGCAATGGTTTAATTCCAGATTTTTATTGATTCAAATTTCACCATCTGCCATGGTGGGATTTGAACCTGGGTCCCCAGAGTATTACCCTGGAATACTAATCCAGTGTCCAATACCACTATGCCACCACCTTCCAATTAAGTGGAATCCCTTTGACGCAAGGATAATATTAATGCATGTTTTGAAAGAATTTTGTTTTAATTTACTAAGAAACTCTCTGTTGTGCGCCAAAATAACTAGGAAATAGTATTTTTGCATATCTTTTAAAGTCATTTAAAATCGATTCACTCACAGGTGGAGGATTGTGATTTAAAATGCTTATTTTATTGAGATAAATTCAATTTCAGTTGCAGTAATCAAACTGCACCAAGTTCTTACTCTTAAACATATCAAACGATGGTTAAAATGCTGCCCAACTATACTGGTCCGTGGGCGATTTTGCATTTGGCAATATGCAAACGTGTTTGAGTGGAAAATAGTTGGAAGGGATGGTGGGGTGGGGGGGAGGTGGAGAATGGGCACAATTCTGACGCAATATATGCTGAAATCACTGGTTGTGCCCAAAGCAGAAACTCTTCCTCTCCATCCTTAGGCTGTGCCTCGAAAACAGATCCAGGTGCACAAGGAAAGAATTGAAGGTCCATCACCAACAGGAGAAATCTGGGCACCTAGGCTAGCAGGCAGCCAGGTTTCAGCAGGTACAAGTCATGGGAAACACATTGGAGGATGCACTTGTACAGTTTAAATCTGAGAGTCACACGTCCACCCAGATATGGGAGAGCCTGTTCTCCACTGATACCTGTACCTCAGAATTGGGTAGAGAGACAAAGAGGTCGGGGAAACGTGCAGAGCAAATTCCCTTTGCCAGTGGCGGGCAACCTGCAGTCCAACGGGGCCCACCAGGGTTCTGAGTGCAGCCTGCGAGACATTTTGTTTACCATTGCCCACACACAGGGCTGTCAGATTCCACTGGTTTCCATCCACATAGTTTTTTTTCCGGTATTTTTTTCTTCCGGAAGCAAAGGCACATGAAGTGAGCTGATTGCACACAACATTGACTGTGAGAGCCATGCGCTCCATCTGTGCCCAATCAAAACAGTTTACAGTTTAATTGGCACACCCCTCAGATTCTAGGTGGGCAAGCGCTGTTCACAAAGTTGCCCCATCCCGGGAGCCCATATTGGTTACGACACCGGTGGGCATGGGAGGTTACACTTTTTTATGTTACTTTTGCCAGTAATTTAATTTGCCCCTAATTATACAATGGATCGCACATGCCCAATTTCAATTTTGCGGCCCACTGAGATGAAGGAGGGGGACCACTCATTCAGCCCACTCACTAGCCTAGGTTGTCCATCACTGCCCTTTGCTGTCCTTGCCCACCCTGGTCTGGGTGAGGGTTATAAGGCTGAGTTCAAACGGACATGAAGTACTGGAAGGAAGGAGTTCCCATGACGCTCACCTTCTATTTGCATCACTGAAAGTTGGGCTGAACTTCCAGGATTTCGGTCTCTTTGGCACCAGTGACCCGGCAGGTGGGAGAGTTGTTAACATTTAAACATCAGGCTCTGGTGATGCCATTCAGACCCCGACACAATTTTTACTGTCAGTTGTAGTAATGACGCACCAGTGTCGGAACTACCACTGAAACCTGCAGATCATAGCCAAGAGAAGCCCAGGCAAGTTCAACATTTAAATTCTTTGATAGGCTTCCTTGTGAACAAGGAGGAACTATGCCAGGCCCCAAAAGGAAAGCATTGCCTCTCATGTCCTATAGCTGTGCCCTATGTCAGTGCTGTCCTCAGTCATTTCCAGATCAGCTCGGTCATGCTGGGACATTTTCCTCTGGTCTTTAGCGTCAACTTCCTGCCGCCTGGAATCTCGCTCCCAGCCACCAACCCGGTCATCATTCCCTCCGGGTTTGGGTAGGAACCTGAGTTGAATCATATAAATGAAAATGGAGATTTATTAAAATCTCCTCCTCGTTTATTACCATCTAAAAAACTGACACCGTAAAACTTTGAGATATTTTATACACGCTGCATAGCTTTTTGGCCTACTTAACTAAATATTTGATGAATCCCTATCCCCTACAGTATATTTTATGTAAAATAACAACTGTCTGGGAGGGTTACAAAGCTATAATTAAATCTCAAGAGCTCAGGTAACTGCATAAAAAGTGCTTTAGCTTCATGTGTTTGGCAGAACCGCCTTAATTGAATTAGTCTGATTTATTCATGAGATTGAGTTGTTTGCAGTTAAACATTAAAAGAGGGCGAACACCTCTGGGATTTATATCAGTCAACAAGGGTAATGTATGGACTCCTCTTGGAGCTCTGAGGATACCAGGCAGTCACCATCCCTTTTCTAGAATCCTACATGACTCACAAGTGGATGATGTTGTTGCTGGACCAGTAATCCAGAGACCCAGAGTAATGCTCTAGGGACCTGGGTTTGAATCCCACTACGGCAGATGGTGGAATTTGAATTCAATAAAAATCTGGAACTAAAAATCTAATGATGACCATGAAACCATTGTCGATTGTTGTAAAAACCCATCTGGTTTACTAATGCTCTTTAGGGAAGGAAATCTGCTGTCCTTACCTGGTCTGGCCAAATGTGACTCCAGACCCACAGATAAGTGGTTAACACTTAAATGGCCTATCAGACCACTAAAAAGTCTCAAAAAAGGAATGAAAATGGACAGACCACCCGGCATCAACCTAGGCACCGGAAATGACAATGGCAAACTCAGCCTCGCCAACCCTGCAAAGTCCTCCTTACTAACATCTGGGCTGGTGCCAAAATTGGGAGAGCTGTCTCACAGACTAGTCAAGCAACAGCGTGACACAATCATCCTCATGGAATCATACCTTACAGATAATGTCACAGACACCACCATCTCCATCACTATCCCTGGGTATGTCCTGTCCCACTGACAGGACAAGCCCAGCAGAGGTGGCAACACAGTGGTATACAATCCAAAGGGAATTACCCTGGGAGCCCTCAACATCGACTTCGGACCCCATAAAATCTCACGGCATCAGGTCAAACATGGGCAAGGGAACCTCCTGGATGATCGATCTCGGCCTCCTCCAAGGTCCCTAGCATCACAGATGCCAGTCTTTAGCCAATTCAATTCACTCCACATGATATCAAGAAACAGCTGAAGGCACTGGATAGTGCAAAGGCTATGGGCCCTGACAATAATCCAGCAATAGTACTGGGGACTTGTGCTCCAGAACTTGCCACGCCCCTAACCAAGCTGTTCCAGTACAGCTACAACACTGGCAGTTACAAGGCCAGTGAAAATTGCCCAGGTATGTCCTGTACACAAAAAGCTGGACAAATCCAACTCAACCAATTACCACCCCATCAGTCAACTCTCAATCATCAGTAAAGTGATGGAAGGGGCAATCAACAGTGTTATCAAGCGGCACTTGCTTAGCAATAACCTGCTCACTGATGCCCAGTTTGGGTTCTGCCAGGGCCACTCAGCTCCTGACCTCATTACAGCCTTAGTTCAAAAATGCACAAAAAAGCTGAACTCTCGAGGTGAGATACAATTGACTGCCCTTGACATCTAGGCCGCATTTGATTGAGCGTGGCATCAAGGAGCCCTAGCAAAACCGCAGTCAGATGGAAATCGGGGGAAAACTCTTCACTGGTTGAAGTCATACCTAGCACAAAGGAAGATGGTTGTGGTTGTTGGAGTTCAGTCATCTCAGCTGCAGGAGTTGCTCAGGGTAGTGTCCTCAGCCCAACCATCTTCAGCTGCTTCATCAATGGCCTGCCTTCCATCATAAGGTCAGAAGTAGGGATGTTTGCTGATGATTGCACAACGTCCAGCACCATTCGTCCCTCCTCAGATACTGAAGCAGTCCATGTCCATTGCAGCAAGACCTGGACAATATCCATGCTTGGGCTGACAAGTGGCAAATAACATTTGTGCCACAGAAACGCCAGGCAATAACCATCTCGAACAAGAGAGAATCTAACCATCGCTCTTTGACATTCAATGGCATCACCATCACTGAATCTCCCACTATCAACATCCTGGGGGTTACCATTTACCAGAAACTGAACTGGACTAGCCATTTAAATACTGTGGCTACAAGAGCAAGTCAGAAGCTAGGAATCCTGTGACAAGTAACTCACCTCCTGACTCCCGAAAGCCTGTCCATCATCTACATGCACAAATCAGGAGTGTGATGGAATATTCCCCACTTGCCTAGATGAGTGCAGCTCCCACAACACTCAAGAAGCTTGACACCGTCCAGGACAAAGCAGCCTGCTTGACTGGCACCACATCCACAAACATTCACTCCCTCCAGCACCGATGCACAGTAGCAGCAGTGTGTACCACCTACATGATGCGCTGCAGGAATTCACCAAGGCTCCTTTGACAGCACCTTCCAAACCCATGGCTATTACCATCCAGAAGGACAAGGGCAGCAGGTAGATGGGAACACCACCACCTGGAAGTCCCCCTCCAAGTCACTCGCCATCCTGACTTGGAAATATATCGCCATTCCTTCACTGTCACTGTGTCAAAATTCTGGAACTCCCTCCCTAACTGTGGTACACTGTGGGTGTACCTACACCATATAGCCTGCAGTGGAGAAGGCAGCTCACGACCACCTTTTCAAGGGAAAGCTAGGGATGGACAATAAATGCTGGCCCGGCCAGAAAAGCCCACATCCCGTGAATGAATTTTTAAAAATCTTGTACACAGACATGCATGCACACAAATCACACACATGCAAGTATGTATACTTGAACTCTCATACATGCATGCACATACATTATGCACACCACATACATATATAAACCACATACATATATGTTGCAAATATGGCAGTCCCGCACACACACATACACACACGCACACATATCACAAAGTGTGCTCCCATTCCCCCACCCCACGCCTACTGTTAATACATACGAACAGGCCAATTCAAATACAGTTAATAGCTAACAAAGATTTTCCATGGCTTGATTGGTCCCCTAAAGTCCTACAAAGGGCAATGTCCCAATCTTAAGACTTAATATTTAGGGTCCACGGCTCAGGTTGCCTTTTAAAACACATAACTCTCACACATCAAAAAAAATATTGATTCCAACAAGCTGACAAAGCTGCCTGTGAAGTGAAACCTGCATCTAAATAAATGTTATAAATGGGCTAGCATCTCATAATTACTGTGTAGTGCAGAGGTTACATGTTATACCCATCAAATTCCCCCATATACTCCAAAAAGCAGTTAATACCACAATTTCAGATGAGCATTTAAGGCTAAAACTGCAGATGAAGTTTATTTACAAGTAAGATTATACACTGAACCAAAGACACAGCGAGAATTTTAGGAGCAAAATACTTGAATTGTATGCTGCAGAAGTTGTTTCGAAAGCATAAAAGTGACAACCCAAGGTTCTTCTAGTTACTTTTGGTAGCTTTTAACTGATAACTTTAAACTTATAGTTATATAGCACCTTTAACATAACAGAATGCTCCAAAGTGAGCATTATAAATCAAAAAAAGACACTGAGACACATGAGGAGATATTGGGTCAGATGACCAAAAGCTTGGTCATGAAGGCAGGTTTTAAGGAGTGTCTTAAAAGAGGAAAGTGAGGCAGAGAGTGGGAGAGTTGTATGGAGGGAATAGCAGAGTTTGGAGCCGAGGCCACTGAAGGCGCAGCCACCAATGGTAGAGCAATTATAATCGGGGATGCACAAGCGGCCAGAATTGGAGGAGTGCAACTATCTTGGAGTGTTGTGGGGCTGAAGGGCTTTATAGAAATAGGGAGGGGTGAGGTTTTAAAACCAAAGGATGAGAATTTTAAAATCAAGACATTGCTCGACTGGGAACCAGTGCAAGTCAGTGAGCACAAGGGTGATTGGGGAATGGGGCTTGGTGCAAGTTAAGACACGAGCAGCAAAGTTTTGGATAAACTCATGCTAAAGGGTGGGGGGTAGAATGTAGAGACCAACAAGTAGCGCGTTGGAATAGTTAAGTCTAGAGGTGACCAAGCCGTCAATGAGGGCTTCAGCAGCAGATGAGCTGAGGCAAGAGACAGAAAATGAGTGGTGCTTGTACAGAAGCACTCTCAGCCACATCACATGGTACGGGTAGAACAAGATATGAAATTGAAACAAAGAATTGTGAGTAATATACCAGAATAATACCTGGAAACCAAGGGTTACACTGTGAGAGGAGATTACACAAAGTAGGGTTGTATTTCTTGGAATTTAGTGGTTTAGGCGTGATTTGATCAAAGTTTTCAAGATGTTAAGGGGGACAGGTAGATAAGGCTAGTTAGGGAGTCTAGGATTAGGCAGCAGAGTCTAAAAATTAGAACCAGATCTTTCAGGACTGAAACTTGGCAACACTTCTACACACAAATGTTAGTAGAAGTTTGGAACAAAAAAGGAAAATGTTAGAAAAATTCAGCAGGTCTGACAGCATCTTTGAAGAGAGAAAAACAAAGTTAACATTTTCAGGCCCTATGACCCTTCCTCAGAGTCATACGGACTCGAAACATTAACTTTGTTTTTCTCTCTCCACAGATGCTGTCAGACCTGCTGAGTTTTTCCAGCATTTTCTGTTTTTGTTTCAGATTTCCAGCATCTGCAGTATTTTGCTTTTATCTTAGTAGAAGTTTGGAACACTCTTCCACAAATGGCAATTCATGCTCAATCAACTGTTATTTTTAAATCCAAAACTGATAGATTTTATTCACCAAAATATGTCAAGGGATATGGCGCAAAGGCAGGTATATGGAGATAGGTCACAGATCAGCCGTGATCTTATTGAATGGCGGAACATGTTCGAGGGGCTAAATGGCCTCCTCCTGTTCCTATGAAGGATATACTTACTGTGACGTAAAGTCTTATAGCCAGTTTGCTGAACTATGTAATCACAACTTGACCAGTTTTCATGCACTTTCGAAACAATGTGCAATCTGAACTTTGTTTTAGAACAAAGATCTCTTGATGGTTCAGTCATTTGAGATGCAATAAGTCCACCTGTAAGTTGTCATACTTTAAACACTTGGCAGAAGTTGAGATCTAGCTGATGGGCAGGAATGGGAGTTTACACACCAAATGGCCATTGTCCCTTAGAGGACAAACAATTTAATCCAGCACCGACAACCAAGCTGCTGCCTTCTGGTTCATCTACAGATCAAAAAATCTGCTTACATCTCACCAACAGGAGGGTAAGAATCTTCATTTTATCGAGGGATGGCAGATGCCATTATCACTTCAGATATTTTAAAACTGTTTGGCCTAGAAATTGAGGTGCAGAAATCAATCCCTGTGGCTACCCAAAATTGAGCCTCTGGTCTCATTACCAATAGCGCTGGGCCAGAACAGGCCATTAGTCACTGAAACAGATGGGCTGCTTCAAAACAGCCTGGAGGCAGTGATGTGACAAAGGACAAGGCAAGAAGCAACCAGGAAAGTGGGGAGATTGGGAGGGTGGCTGGTCAAGATGGGAGGTAAGAGGTGGAGCAGGTAACAGTGATCAGAGTTAGGAGGGGAGGGCATGTGTGGTCTTGGAATGTGTAGGAGGAACATTCATGCTCTTCCTGTCTCCATTCGAAGGAGCATATTTTAAAATCCTACCTTTCTGCTGATGGCTTGCAGCGATGCCTTTGTTAGGCCACATGTGTAGACCTGGTTTTCTTAGTATGTAGCTGGCTTGCTTAAGGCGCAATTGCCATTGCAGTATGGCTGAGGGACAAGGTATTGGGCCTTTCATTTGCAGATAGTAGGTGAGGAATTGGCCTCAGATTCCTTGCACTAGGCAGGGATAAAAATAAGTCAAAGTTCCACTCAATCACTATGCAGTGAACCCTGCTGGAAAGTGCATGCATGGAGGCCTGAAACAGGCTCAACTGCGATATACTCCATAGTATCCTAGGTAAAATAATTGGCACAAAGTGAGCTGACTGATAAAAATGTGCTTTGCCTCTATAAGCAATTTTTGAGGGGTTAAAACAGTCATGGCTTTTGTAAGCCAAAAGTTCACTATAGAGGTCACTTCAGAAGAAATGTTCCTCTGAACCATTTTGTAATGTCTTGGCGCTTAAGGTGTCGCTCTATTTGGATCTCGGCTTAACATTTCTGTTAAAGACTGGCTTTAAGACGTCTCCACTCGTCTTTAAAGGTGGCCATGATATTTGTGTGGACAAAACACAAATATTAATTGGCTAAACAATCCAGGGCAACAGTAGTGTGTTCTACAAAGTAGGAAGTGGGTTTATATTACGATTATAGTGGGTTTACTTTGGATTAATAAGGGTTTCTAATGTGTACATAGTTGGTTCATATTTGAAAACCTATTGCCCCAATTTGAACTTGGAGCAGGGCCTGATCTGGTCTTGACTGCAACATCATGAGACCCAGCAGATTTTAAACTCCTGGGTCCCATCTGAACCACACCGGCAGCTGTCTGATGAACATTGGGTAGAAAGAGGATGCTGCCATGATCCAAAAGAACAGCCTCTGGCCCTCTCAAAATACTTCTGCTCTTCCTGCCCCCACAACAAAAGCAGAGAGAAAAGTTAAGGCAACCTACCTTATTTGTCCTCTCCTGGCCCTAGTTTATTAGGAGGGTTGACCTGGTAGGAAAGCCACACTACTTCCTTGTTCAGGTTCATGGTTACACTTTTTTGAGCATATCCATTGAACAAATGGGCAAATAAACAAATCAACTAATTTTAAAAAATTGACAGTTCCTTAAAGGGCCACTGTAACTAAGGGAAAAACTAAAGGGATCTTCCAGATAAATCAAATTAAAATATTGTTTTAGGTACTGATGATGCACTCCAGTCTGCGTGGTGCCCACTGGTTGCAGAAGGCCTCAGGCATGCCGCTGGACACTGCGTGCACCCTCTCCAAGCACACCCGGCCGCAAATGTAGCCATGAAAGAGAAGCCAACAATCGGACCTGACGACTCCCTTGACTGCCCGCTGCCTGGACCTGTTAATGGCCAACTTGACCAAGTCCAGGAACAGGCTTATAAGGAAGACTTCCTCCCTCCCTAGGCCCCTCCATATTGGGTGGCCAAAAATCAGGGGCATGGGGCCCATGGTTCTATTAGCATTCAGGCCCCAATAAGGTCACTGCCACCAGATCTGCATATTCAGAGAAGGACCTCACTAGTTTTCAGCAGGCATCCTTCTAGCCCCTCAGAAGAGTTGCTTCGAATCGAAAGAACAAGTGGGGACATCAGCGGAAGTCTCCAAGGCAATTTTAACCAACTGCCTCATGGGAATGTTAAAATCATCTCTTAGGTTTAGAGAGGAAACAAGTGACATCTTTATTATATTGTGAGAAGAAGAGAATAAGCTTTTATTTCATTATGTTACACTGTATAGCATTCATTTCTCATTTTTAATGTAAATAAAACCACTTGTTCATTCAAAATCTAGTCACAGTCTAGTAAAAGGAAAGAAAGACTGATTTCTCTAGTGCCTTTCACGGCCAGATAATCTATTTTAGAGATGTTGGTTGAGGGATAAATATTGGCTGGGACACTGGGGAGAACTCCCCTGCACTTCTTTGAAATTGTAGCATAAATTCTTTTTCATCTTCCCATGAGGGCAGACAGGGCTTCAGTTTAATGCCTCATCAGAAAAACGGCAGCTCCAACTGAGTACTTTCTCAGTACTGCACTGGAACATCAGCCCCAATGTAGCACAGTAGTGTAATGGCTATGTTACTGGGCTAGTAATCCAATAAGCAAAATGTAAGTTCAAATCCTACCATAGCAAATGGTGTATTAATTTCACATAATTAAATAAATCTGAAATATAAAGCTCATATCAGTAATGGTGACCATGAAATGACTATCTTCTTGTAAAAACCCATCTGGTTCACTAATGTCCTTTAGGGAAAAAAATCTGACATAAAAAATTAAGATTTGCACTTATATAAGCATCTTTTACAACATCCCAAAGCACTTTATAGTCGATGCAGTACTTTTGAAGTGTAGTCAATGTTATAATATAGGAAATGTAGCAGCCGATTTGTTAAAATCAGTGTAATAATGTCCAGATCATCTTTATAAGTGATGTCGATTCAGGGATAAATATTGGCCAGGAAACTGGAGGTAATTCCCCTATTCTTTACAAAATAGTGCCATTGTGATCTTTTACAAACACTTGAGGGGCCAGACAAGACCTCAGTTTAATATCTCATCCAAAAGACAGCCACATCCAACAGTGCAGCACTCCCTCAGTACTGCACTCTTGATTTTTGTACTCAAGTCCTGGCTTGGGCCTTGAACCTACAAACTTCTGACTCAGAGGTGAGTGCTATCAACTAAGCCACAGCTGACACCATTGTTGGCTGTCCTGTATGTTACTCCAGACCCATAGCAATGTGGTTGACTCTTAGCTGCTTGAATTGGCCTAGCAAGCCTTTCAGTTGTACCAAATTATTATCCTTGCAGCAATTCAAGAAAGCAGCTTACCACCTTCTCAAAGGTAATTAAGGATGGGCAATAAATTCTGGCCTTACATTATGTTTAAGACTCTGGTTATCGGGGGTAGGCAGGAATGTGGGCTTGAGGTTACATTCACATCAGCCATGATCTTATTGAATGGCAGAGCAGGCTCAAGGGGCTGAGTGGCCCACTCCTGCTCCTAATTCATATTATTTACATGTTTGTATGAAACTTCAACCCACCATCATCTGACTCAGAGGCATGTGTATTACCACCGAGCTAAGGCTAACACCTACAACGTTATACCTTTAGTTTGCTTGACAAAGAGAGGTATAACTCCTGAGATTTACTATTTACCTAAGTGTCAGGCAGGTTAAGGTTCATCCTGAATCATAGGCCACACCTAAGATCTGCTTATGAGAGTTGAATATTTAGGAGTAGAAATTCATCTTGGAGCCTTTAACACAATAAAATGTCCCAAGGCGCTTCACAAGAACGTTAGAAACAAAATTTGGCACTAAGTCACATAAGGCAATATTAGGTTTTAGGGAGCGTCTTAAGTGAGGTATAGAGAGACAGAAAGGTTTAGGGAGGGAATTCCAGAGCTTAGGGCCTCAACTGCTGGGTGCATGGTCATCAACTACAAACTGATTAAAATTTGGAATGCTCAAAAGGCCAGAATTGGAGAAGTGCAGGTATCTCATGGGTTGTGAGGCTGGACGAGGTTACAGAGATGGGAAAGAGTAAGGGCATGGAGGGACATGTAAAGAAAGATGAGAGCTTTTAAAATTGAGGCATTGCTTAACAGTGTGCCAATGCAGGTCAGCAAGTGCAGCGGTGATGGGAGAGCAGGACTTGGTGCAAGTTAGCATGTGGGCAGCAGAGCTTTCCCTCAAGTTTGCAGGGGGTAGAATGTGAGAGCCCGGCCAGGAGTGCATTGAAACAGTCAAGTCTAGAGGCAGGAAAGGCATGAATGAGGGTTTCAGCAGCAGATGAGCTGAGGAGGTGGAGGCAAAGTTGGGCAATGTCACAGAGATGGGAAGAGGTGGTCCTGATGATGGTACAGATATGTGGTTGGAAGCTCCCCTCAGAGTCAAGTATGACACCAAGATTGCAAACAGTCTGGTTCAGCCTCAGACAGTTGCCAGGGAGCAGGGTGGAACTGGTAGGTAAGGAAGTGGGGTATGAAGACTAGCTTCTGTCTTGCCAATTTTGATTGTGGTGGAACTGAATATTGGGCTCTGTGTACAACAGGCAGCTGACCTTATACTCGAGTCACTGCTGGAGATGAGTTTCTATCCCCTTCATGTCCAAACCACAGAGCGGAAAAACCCACTGCACCCACTCTGCAGAGGCACACATGATAAATAGCAGGAACCCACCATTTTCAGCAGCTCGATCTGACAAGCAGCAGCACATTCAGGAGGAAGAAAACATTTTTAAACAGCTATCCAGTGCTGCAAGTGTTAAAAGCCAAGTAGCCACCTGCCAGATTTGTTTATGAACTCTGGGATCTGATTTCCCAAAAGTGGTTTGCTCTGTTTAAAGATGCCACTCAGAATGCAATTTAATTGCGACCAGCCGTTAAAAAGGCACTAGGGTTTAGACAGCAAACTGCGCAGTACTTGTCATGTAGATGTTCCCATTTTAGTAGAAAAATAGTGTCTGGGACCTGGCTGCACGTATTCTGATAAAACAAATTCTCCTCAGGCCTGTAATATCAAGCGTTAGAGAAAACAGGCAGCTCACAATTTGCTTTTGTAAGATAACGACATGGTGTATTAATTCACAGATAAGGAAATGTTCAATAGAAATACAAATATAATTGAATTATATTGTCGAGTACTGTGAAAAGCCTGTGTAGGAGTTGGGTATTGTTCCTGATTATGGGCTGTGACACGTTTACAGAGTATGTGAGGAATACAGATCTGACGGGACGATTAATTCCCTCCCAGGCTCCAGTAACACTGCGATAATCAATAGCTCCTTAAAAGACAACTCCGCCCATATCAGAGACAAGCTGAAAGGTTGTCCATCAACTCTTTAGCAGATGCTTTTCCACCCGCCCCTGCTGAACTTGATAACAATTCTAAAGCTCAGGCCATCCCAGAATTATTAAATTCATGGAATAATTAAATCCCTTTTAAAGGAGGCCTCTCATTATCCAAAGCTGTGTTGCAAAGATTAACTTTATGCCTCTCATTTTGTCCCTCCCCCCTCTATTTCCTTTGGATTTTTTATGATGATCAGATTCAGGGTCCATCAGTATGAGGGAATTAACTAGGATCTGTGGAGACACTTAGAAAGAACAGGATAATGACAATCAGATACACACAGTGCAAAGAGTATGTTCCTGGAGGCCTAGGTGCATGGACAAGCCCATCTTGAAGGAGGCCATCAAATTTGAAGAGCAGAAGAGAAGGAAATATGAATCATGAGAAACTAATACACAAACCCTTGTAGATTGTAAGAGGGTAGACTGAGTTTTGTGGAATTCCCCGGAGAGAATGCGTTGGAACAGAATGGCACATGCAGTTGGATCCTAGTCACTAGTTTGGTTGGGGTACTGGATCCAGGTTGCACCCTTGTTTCGGGATGGCCGAGTTGGTACCATAGGCAGAGCAGATCAGCAGACAGTTATGTAGAACACATTCTATTTATTTACAAAGGAACTCAGCAGATACACTTGTGAGGTTACAACTCAAACCCTGTCTCAATATGACACACTCTAACTCTAGATTACTGACCACTAAGGTAGCCCATGTTACTCTACTATTGGATACTAATATCATGTGATCTTCCATTATAACATTCTTCTTAAAGGTATATTACACCTCAGATTACCACATGTGCCTTTAACACAGAAATGAGACAAGGATGAGGCAATGTGTTAGGATAAGGTATTTGGAATTTAGGAAAAGCAAGAAAGTTCTGAAGAGTAATGACCATAGTCATCAGCTAATTCAAATTCTTGATTTGCCTCATCTTCTTTACTTCTATTTCCAACACCACTATTTTATTATTATTTAGCAAATGCAAATTCCTGAAGCTACGTGATAACCTCATTTACTGCGTTAAAGGTCATTAGACGCCATTTAGTCTGTAGCAGGGACACTCCTCAGTAATGTGCAGCATTGCTTGTGTCTCTCCACAAGTGCATAAAGAGTTTGTACTGAGACCCCAGCAGGTGAGGTCTGCTGCACAGGGGCTCTGGCCTGTCCTGAACCTGTTTAGCAAGAACCACTGTCGCTGTAATAGTTCAAAACCTGCCATTCAACAAATGGGGTTTATCACAAGGAACTTGTACTGACTTCCCATGTTTCCCATTCCTTCATCCAAAGGATGTCTGCTGGTCGATCTTGCTCAAGAAGGGTGCTCCATATGGGAGCCGAGATGGAAGGCAGGCAGTAGGTGGGTTGAACTGATGGGTTGAATTTATGGAGTGGTAAGTGAGGTGCAGCACAGATGGTTTCAACTAGCTTGTGGGTTTTCATCAGTTGGCTGATATGTGGCAGAGTGATGTTTGCAAGGACAGGGACCCAGGGGAGGGGCATTGAGTGGAGAGTTCCAGTTTTGATGTGCATCATTGCACTCAATTTTCAATACTGGTATCATCCTACACCACGAGCCTCATCCCTTCATCTATCTTGCCCAAAAAATATTTATCTGATTTTTTTTTGCCTTCAAATTTCTGAATAAATAGAGAGGCCCAAATGCTGGAGAATCTAAGTGTGTGAAATGTTCTTCTCTCTCATTTCCTTTCCAAGACTGAACAAGAAGACCTCAAGAAATAATATTGATTCCAGAAGCACAGGGCTTTGATTTAGTGGACTGGGAATAAAGGCAGTTTGGGCCTAGTGGGTCACACGCAGGAAGAAGGAAACTGTGTGTTAACCATTATTACAGATCATCTAGTTGTCTGTGAACTGGCCCACACCTTGGTGGTACAGCATCCCTGCTATTGTTCGCTAACAAAGGAAAATAGAACATTTGGTGATTAGCTTTTGTCACAGGTGAGTGGATAATTCACCACATGATATGATATTATGAGGAAAATTATAGGTCTCCTGGGAAGGAAGAACAAAAACCAGCCAAGACTGCTGCTCTCAATCGCTGTCCAGTGACTGCTGCTGGACTGTCAATGAGTGTGGTGGTAGGAGAGGATGGGATTGGGTTCAGCTCTGGTGTTCTCTACAGTCAAACAATCCTCACCGCCAAAGGTCACATAAGGAATGGCCACCTGGTGCCCATGTAACCTGTTCCTCCAGCTTTCAGCAAAGGGGAAATTGAGGAAATCACAACTATTTGCTGAAGGTGGTTTCCGTTCAGGCTGCTGCAGGTGGATGAACCAACAGTGACAAAATTTGACCCTAAGGGTGGAATTTTATCGTCCTGTTGTGGCAGGGGCTGAGCCATAAATTGTAGCGAGCCATTCAGAATTCCATTGACTTCAGTGGGAACCGAAGATCCTGCCGGCGGGAGAGACCGTAAAATTCTGCCCTAAGGAGGTATTAGGACAGGTGACCAAAAGCTCAGTCAAAGGCAAAGGTTTTAAGGAGCATCTTAAGAAGCAGAGAAGTTTATGGAGGGAATTACAGAGTTTAGAGTTTCAGCTGCTGAAGGAATGGCCACCAGTTGGGGAGCGATGAAAATAGAGGATGTGCTAAAGACCAAAACTGGATGAGCACACATATCTCAGTTTGTAGGTCTGGAGAAAATTACAGAGAAAGGAAGGGGCAAGGCCGTGGAGGGATTTGAAAACAAGGATGACAATTTTAAAACTGAGGCATTCCCTCAACGGGACCTGATGTAAGGGAGATGATGGCATAGTTGTATTGTCACTGGGCTAGTAATCCAGAGACCCAGGGTAATTCTCTGGAGACCCTGGTTTGAATCCTGCCATGGCAAATGGTGGAATTTGAATTCAATAAAAATTTGGAATTAAAAGTCTGATGCCAATTGTTGTAGAAAACCCATCTGGTTAGCAAAGGAAATCTGCCATCCTTACCTGGTCTGGTAATGTGGTTGACTCTTAAAAGCCCTCTGAACAAGGGCAATTAGGGATGGGCAATAAATGCTGACCTAACCAGCAACACCCACATCCTGTAAAGGAGTAATAAAGAAAACACCAGGATGATGGGTGAAAGGGACTTGGTGTGAGTTTGGGTATGGATAGTAGAGTTTTGGATGAGCTTAAGTTTACCTAGGGTGAAAGATAGAGAGCTGAGCAGGACAGCATCTGAATCCCAGCAAAGGGGAAATGGTGATGTTGTGGTAACAGCACTGCACTAGTAATCCCAAGTCACAGGCTAATCCTCTGGGGACAAGGGTTCAAATCCCACCATGACAGCTGGTGGAATTAAAATTCAATCAATGAAAATCTGGAATTGAAAGCTAGTCTCAGTAATGGTGCCCATGAAACCAGAATCAATTGTCATAAAAGCCCACCTGGTTCACTAATGTCCTTTAGGAAAGGAAATCTGCCATCCTTACCTGGTCTGGCCTACATGCAACTCCAGACCCACAGCAATGTGGATGACTCTGAAATGGTCTAGCAAGCCACTCAGTTCAAGGGCAATTAGGGATGGGTAACAAGTCCTCACACTCACGTCCCATAAAAGAATAAATAATCATGCGTCAGCTATCAAAAACATTACCATTTACAGGAATGACATACCGTTGTAATATCATCCCCTCGATATTCGTATATCTTTTGTTTAGATGGTCCTGTGCTTCTGCATATCAGCTGAAGTGATAGGTGTCATTCTGAGGCTATGACATCAGTCTGCAGACTGCAGCCTGCCTGTGGATCAGGGTTGGGCTAGAAATCCAATAGCTCTAAATTAAAGACACCCCCCTAAATGAAAAAGCTTTCTTTCCCGGCACCAACAATTTTGATAATTGGACGTTCATTGCGGCCTGACTTTGCTGAATCTTGCCAGGATACAGATACACAGGCGGAGCCCAACCTCCCTTCTGACATCTTGCCCACATGACAGCTCTTCATGTGAATGCCTAGGCAGTGGATGTTGGCAAGATATCCACTATGGAAGGCATCAGATCTAATCCTGTCCTCATCCATAGCCCACTTTGCCAGCAGGGGTCACTGAAGAGTCATTGAGAGTAGGAATCCTTCCTGCTTGTATTTCCCTTGCAGCCCTGAACTCGAGCTGTTCATTATCCAATGTTGATGCAGCACAGGCAGAGAGGATCAAGCCTGAGATGTTCCTGAGCTGTTTGGCACAATCCAACACCAGGTGGGATCTTCAGAGAGAGAGACACTAAAGGTTGATGTAGAAAATTCCCAGCTTTAGCTTGTGGTATACTGGGTGAAAAGCCTCTTGGGGTCAGATAGAGGGAGACCTACACTTTGCACCTACAGCAGAACCAAACATCCACAAAAAGACCAGCTCTAGGTCATCAACAGAGGTAGCAGACTTACTTTCTTCATATTCTTACTTTCTCACTGAATTGGAGTGCAACAGGAGACCATTCAGCCCATCATGTTTGTGCCAGCTCTTTAAAGAGCAATCCAATTCCTTGCGTTTTGCCCATAGCACCACACTGCTTCTTTCCAAGTATTTATCCAATTCCTTTTTGAAAGTTACCATTGAATCTGCTTCCACCTCCCTTTTCCAGCAGGGCATTTCAGACCATAGCAACTTGCTGCAGAGAAAAAAATTTCTCATCTCCCCTCTGGTTCTTTTGCAAATTAGCTTAAAGCTGTGTCATCTGGTCACCAATCCTCCCAGCAGTGGAAACAATTTCTCCTGACGCACTTAATCAAAAGCCTTCATAATTTTGAGCACCTTGGTTAAATCTCCCCTCTGACTTCTAACAGAATGAATACCACAAAACCTCTATTGTTAGCAGATAAAGAGATCTTTTGTCTCAGATTGTGAGCAAAACCAGGGTTAAATGTACAAGAGACAAAACACAGAGGGCTCTTTACAGACCACAGAGATTAGTATTTTGCTGCTGCTGCACTCAGACTGTCACCTAAACATCTTCAACTAATGATTTTTGATTAAAAGACTCTTTGCAGTAATTCGGAATCCTTCAGAGATCAATTTAGTGAAAGATAACAAGGTGTGAAGTTTATTAGCTGTGTGGGCTATAAATTTGTTGTCTGACAGGTGTCGAAGGCCTTTGAGAGCTTTGCACCAAATGTCATTAAACCAGATATAAGCTTCAGAGCAGCTTTAAGCAATTATGTCCCGTCATCGTCAAAACAAACACACACACACACAGATACACACAAACATGTGGCCCTCTCACACAATATGAAAGAGCAAAAGTGTCAATTGCTGTAGTAATTTTCACCCCTTTGCCTTCTATTATCCTTGCTGGTTCCTTAGTTGCCAATAGATTTGCTGAGTTCCCGCACTATTTCCCTATCATCACACCCCTGCCCTGTCAAAGCTTGGCGCAGCCGCCTGTGTGGCTGCTTGAGCCCCACAAAGGGCAATACCTTCGAAGCATTCATCTGCCAGCCTGTCAGAGAAGAAAAAACTGAACTATGTCTCTCGTTGGGCATCAGGAAGTCAGCACACGCTCATTCTCTTAATATTTAACTCTCAGGATTTGCAGTGAATGAATTAGAGTAGGATGACTTCTATTTAAGCAGATTACTGACAGACGGGATGAAAAAGCCAGAGTCACTAATGTTAATTAAACCACTTAAAGAGGCTTTGCTGGAAATTGTGTGTTTTCGTAAAAACAAATTCTATATATTTCAATACAAAAACAAAATGCTGTGGAGGCTGTAAATCTGAAATAAAAAGAGAAAACAATGGAAACACTCAGGACAGGCCAGGCAGCATTGTTGGGGAGAGAAACTAGTTTTTTTTATTCATTCAAGGGATGTGGGTGCCGCTGGCTAGGCCAACATTTGTTGCCCATCCATAATTGCCCTTGAGAAGGTGGTGGTGAGCTGCCTCCTTGAACTGCTGTTATCAAAGGACCTGCAGTGAAGGAACAGCAATATATTTCCAAGTCAGGATGGTGAGGAGAACTTCCAACTGGTGGTGTTTCCATCTATTTGCTGCCCTTGTCTTTCTAGATGGTAGCAGGTTGTGGGTTTGGAAGGTGCTGTCTAAGGAGGTTTGGTGAATTCCTGCAGTGCATCTTGCAGATGGTACACACTGCTGCTACTGTGCATCGGTGGTGGAGGAAGTGAATGTTTGTGGATGAGGTGCCAATCAAGCAGGCTGCTTTGTCCTGGATGGTGTTGTGCTTCTTGAGTGCTGTTGGAGCTGCACTCATCCAAGCAAATGGGGAGTATTCCATCACAGTTAATGCCCCCAACATTTATGTGGAGATGGAGAGGGAGTGGAGATGGGGGAATGTCCATCAGTGCCAGGAAATGCATGCCTTTGTTACCTCTAGACTCGCCTATTCCAATGCACTCCTGGATGGTCTCCCACATCCTAACATCCCTAAACTTGAGCTCATTCAAAACTCTTCTGCCTGTGTCTTAATGTGCATCAAGTTCTGTTCCCCTATCACCCCTGTGCTCGCTGGCCTGCATTGGCCCCTGGTCAAGCAACACCTTGATTCTAAAATCCTCGTCCTTGTTTTCAAATCCCTTCATGACCTCGCCTCTCCCTATCACTGTAATGTCCTCCAGCCCCACAGCCCTCCATGATATCTGCATTCCTCTAATTCTGGCCTCTTGAGCAACCCAATTTATTCATGCTACCATTGGTGGCAAAGCCTTCAGTTGCCAGGCCCTATAAGCACTGGAATCCCCTCTCTACACCACTCTGTCTCTCTACCCTACTTTCCCTCCTACCTCTCTGACCAAGCTTTTGATCATCATCTGATTTTAATATCTCCTTATGTGACTCACTGACATATTTTGTTTTAGAATGTGCCTGTGAAGCACCTTGGGATGTTTTATGATGTTAAAGGCATGATATAAATTTTTGCTGAAATGCTGGGATGTGGAGGTACTCCTGAATATAACAGCAAGACCTCATTAAAATGTTTTTATTCAGTTTCCCTCCCAGCAGACAGACAGATTGATGGCTGCCAGTGATACAAAGCAGCAGCCAGGGCTACTGGGGACAGTCCCCAGCAACTAATATTACAATCCCCATAGAGACCCATGATGTTTAAAAAGAAATTCAAATTTCCATTTAACAGCCTCATTTAATAACCTCCCTCCCATATCCAGCTTTGGTGGCTCACAAAGTACTTGCAGCCTCTTCTTGCTGCTGAAAAGGATGACATGACAAGATTTCACATTTTAAAACTTTTACTGTAACAAATTACTAAAAATACCATGAACTAAACTCTATTTTTGTGGGCAACTTATACTTGAAACTGAGGGATATTCCCCTTTTATACTTATCACACATTGCTATAAGGACTGCCATTCTGTGGAGGACGCAAACAGTCCACAGTCACTTCCAGCTTCCAATGGGTTCACATTTTCCCATTCTGCTGAAAAGTAACATTGAGTGACTGTCTCCAGGTGCTTCCCTGAGTTTTCAGGGAGTTTCCCAGATCCGCTACCAGCAATAATGCCTACTCTGATGATTCTTCTTTCCCACCCCGCCTCACCCCCCAGCAATGCCAGAAGGAATTTCCCAGATTTCTTAGACAGCTGCGGAATGCACCTCTTTGACCAGAGACCACCTCCCCCACCATATCCAGCTTCGGTGGCTCATAAAGTCCCGCTGACCGCACCAATTGCTGTCCTTTTCCGCTCTCTCTTTTCTCATCCGCCCAAAAGCTCAGAGCCAGCAAGTCTATTCACTGTTAGCGGAGTTTCCCTTGCCCTTTGTTCCCAGTAATGAGCACTTTGCACTTTGCTCAGCAGGCCCCTTGACTGCCAGGCTTATTGTCAGGCAGGATTCAGAATAGTCACATGGCCCACCTTAATTTGAACCCAAGTTTAAAGACAGTGCAAAACATAATAATACTATAAAACTCAAAATTGTACCGCTAAGAGCAACGGTTCATTAAGGAAGTGGATAATGAATTCCCTTATGGGGTCAGGTCCTCAGATAAGAATATCTGCTAAGGCAGAGTAAGATTCAGCTGACATTCCTGTTATGACCTACTGAACAGATCATATCTCAACTAGGATGTCTGGCTAATCAAAAGTACCTGGATGAGCACTTGGCACATCATAACATTCAAGACTACGGGCCAAGTGCTGGTAAATGGGATTAGGTAGGTGGGTCAGTTGTTTCTCACATGTCGGTACAGACTCGATGGGCCGAAGGGCCTCTTCTGCACTGTGAAATTTCATTCATTTTACCGAAATTGATGCCAGAATGGTTCCCATTATTTTATGCTTTATTGGAATGCAGAAAGCCTCAACTGTAAGTATAGAATCATAGGATGGATCAGCACAGAAGGAAGCCATTTGGCCCATCTAGTCCATGCTGGTTCTCTGCAAGAGCAACTCACCTAGCCACTGCCTACTCCCGCGGCCCAGCAAAGCTTTTCTCTTCAGATAATTATCAAATTCTTTTTTCAAGCCACGGCTTCTCCAATCTATCCATCTTGCTGAAGTTCCTCATCCTTGGAACCATTCTCATGAATCTTTTCTGCATCCTGCACTCCATATGCCTGGATGAGTTTAGCTCCAACAGCACTCAAAAAGCTCCCCACCATGCAGGACAAAGCAGCCCACTTGATTGGCATCCCAACCACCACCTTAAATATTCACTCCCTCCAACACCAATGTACAGTGGCAGCAGTGTGGACCATCTACAAGACGCACTGCAGGAACCCACCATGGCTCCTTAGACAGCACCTTCCAAACCTGCGACCTCTACCACCCAGAGGGGCAGCAGAAGCATAGGAACACCACCACCTGCAAGCTCTTCTCCAAACCATTCACCATCCTGACTTGGAAATATATCACCATTCCTTCACTGTAGTTGGGTCAAAATGCTGGAACTCCCTCCCTAAGAGCACTGAGGATGTACCTACACCATACAGACTACAGCAGTTCAAGAAGGCAGCTCACCACCACCTTCTCAAGGGCAATTATGGATGGGCAATAAAAATGCTGGCCTAATTAGCGATGCCCACATCCTGTGGAAAGAATGTAAAAAAAAATCTTGAATGCCTTCACATCCTTCCTAAAGCCCAGAATTGGACACAATACTCCAAACAATTGACAGCTTGCCCTCATCCTCAGCCTTATTCCCTCCACGAAGAGAGATGCAGAACTTATCCACTTCATACCTGTGAGGAACATTGCTCAAAGGGCTATTTAAACTCTGCAACATTCCAAACCACCAGAGGGTGCTACTTAAAAGTGTACACATGGTACTCCTCACTTTTCTCCCCCATTTAGTATGCTTGAATCATCTTTCATTTGCCAATTCACCTTGAAATAGCTCCAAAACTCTGACTGACTTTCACAATTTTTATTCACAGATTTCAACTGACAAAATAAGCTGTTGTGCAAGTCTTTCGAAGGATATATGGCTTTTTACTCTTCGTCTCGAATTCATCCATCTTTAGCTGCACAGTGTTTAGGAAATGTTCAAAAATAATTGTAGAATCTGTGCACCGTGATTCATATTCAATGCATGGTCGAGTTGTTTCCAGTTAGTTATGTGCTACCTTCCTCAGTTACAAGACAACATACCGTAAGGTAAAAGCAAAATACTGTGGATGCTGGAAATCTGAAACAAAAACAGAAGATGCTGGAAAAATTCAGCATGTTTAGTAACATCTATGGAGAGAGAAACAGAGCTGATGTTTCAAGTCTATATACTCCTTCTTCAGGCTGAAGAAAAAAATCTCTCCTTTTACTGAAGTGCCCCGCTTTCTGGTGTCGTTTTCATCAGAAGTCTATCTTCTGCCGTACTAGATTTAGTTTTAAACCATAAATGGTTTTCAGAGCTCTGCTGAACACCATAAAAGAGACCATAAGACACAGGAGCAGAAGTAGGCTATTTGGCCCATCGGGTCTGCCCTGCCATTCAATAAGATCATGGCTGATCTGATAATCCGCAACTCCACTTTCCTGCCCTTTCCCTATAACCCTTGATTTCCTTATTGATTAAAAATCTATTTCAGCCTTGAATATACTTAATGACCCAGCCTCCACACCCTCCTGAGGAAAAGAACTCCACAGATTCACTACCCTCTGAGAGAAGAAATTACACCTCATCTCTGTCTTAAATGGGCAACCCCTTACTCTGAAATTACATCTACATTTCCCAGTGATTGTGCTTAACTGCATTTGCTCACTTTCAGAGTCACTCTGTGTGCAGAGCAGAGTCATAGGAGAATGAGGGGTTGGAGCACAGCAGGAAAGAAGGAGAGAGAGTGAGGTCCCAGGGCGAGAGGGGTCACAAGGGAGGGAGGTGGGGGTGGTGGCGAGAGATTATGGGGGGTGACAGAGATCAAGAAGGTGAGATTGCAGGAAGATCAATTGCGTGGGGAGAGCGATTGCAGAAGGGGAGAGAGATTGTGGGAGGAGAGATCACGGGAGAGAAAGATCATGGGGAGAGCAGGGTAGGGTGGTGGATCAGCTGATCACATTGAAGGGAGAAATCATGGCTGGTTTACTTGAGTAGTTTGTGGGATGAAATCCCGCTCCTCCTGGCTCACAAGCTGTGCTGGATGAGCATTTACCTGTTTCAGGAGGCAGCTCCCACCTCCTGTTAGCTGCTGGGTTGCCTGAGCCCTGGGAAACCTGGCTGGCAGCCATTAAATAAAAATCGGTGCCATAATCCAAGGAGCCACAATTGAACATTATAATTATGGAGCAGGCTCTCCGGAGCAAGTTACTCGTCTAGCTCCAATTCCGCAGCGGTAAAACCAGAAACAGGCATGTTAGCAGCAAGTTGTGGTCTGGTTTTGCAGTTTTTAAAAATTTAACACCGCCCACCTCCCCCCTCCCCATTGTGCAGATATGGGGGTGGGAGGCGGGTGAAAATTGCCTGCAACATTGCAGGCCAATGATAAGTTCTCAAAATTCCAAGGTGCCCTGTGATATATTTTTCATCCCCAGTTTAAGTTCCTTTCGAACAGGGTTGCCGACCTTTCAGGAGTCTCCAGGAATTGAGGATTAATCTCCTGGCCATTGCTGTGAGCAAAACCCAGGAGAAAAATCACAGGAACATTCAGAAAAATTGTTTTTTTCATGGAACATTTAAATGTATTCAAAATGAAAATTCCGGAACTGGAAAGAAAGTTTTGAGGGGGTGGTTGGAGGTCATGTGGTAAAATCTCCAGAAGTATATCCAGACAGTTGGCCATCCTACTCTGTTAATCTCTTGTTCCTTGTTAAGATCATCACTTGTCCATCTTGAACTGAATTGTCAAGTTTACAACTGGGTTGTAAATCAGAGACTAATACATTGTGTAACATTTCAATCTGTCAATGTGGAGATATTAGTTATTAAGGTTTTCAATAACTATTCATTAGCAAACCTCAGAACTGATGACATGGGGTGGAATGTTCCGTGCCTGCTGGTGTCAGGCGTGTTCGGTGGTGTGAGCAGACAATATGGCGAGGAGGCAAAAAATCGGTTTCACGACATCGTGAAACCAGTTTGCAACCGTCCACTCTGCCCGTCAATGGCGGGCTGCGTTTCCTGTCTACAGACGTTGGGAACCTTGTTGTAATACATCTTCATATCATCATAAGTCCAGCCCACCGGAATCACCTCTCCAAACTCGATTGTCCACCCACGTCGGAGGGAAAACATGCCAATGTGTTTCACAACAGCCTCTGTAAGGCGTGCACTTGGTGGGCTGCACTTTGAGGGGAACTGGGAGCTGAGTGCATGGTGATGCTGTGCAGCGCTCCTGAGGGTGGCCTGTTGGATTTCAAGGTTGAGGCGAGTTGGGGAGGGCGCAAGGGCTGCCCTGTGGTTGAGGCAAGTTGAGGGGGTTGGGGCGCGGGCTGCCCTGTGGTTGACGGTAGTGCACCAACACATGGGGGATCAGGGGAGGAGGATAGTGGCCACGCATCAGGGAAAGCTTGTATGAAGTGACCATTCCTCCACAGCTGAGACAGCTCAGAGGTAACCACTAGGCTTAATCTGCCCACTCAAACAACGCAGAGGCATGAAAGTGCCACCAAATGCTCCAGAGCTTTTCACCCCTTGGGCACAGACTGCAAACTAATGAACGTTTTAGTGGACTGCAGAACAGTTTAATGATTGCACATTGTACAACCTCAACAAAAACAAAAATACCTGGAAAAACTCAGCATGTCTGGCAGCATCTGCGGAGAGGAACACAGTTAACGTTTCGAGTCTGAATGACCCTTCAACAGAACTAAGTGAAAATAGAAGAGAGGTGAACTATAAGCTGGTTTAAAGGGGGGTGGGACAAGTAGAGCTGGATAAAGGGCCAGTGATAGGTGGAGACAACCAAAAGATGTAAACACCTTGTCAAACACCAGGAGAGAAATGGAAAGCAATGAAGGTGAACAAGGCAAAAGAGAGATACGAAAATCCTGTCAGAGAGAAGAACAATACTTCTTCAAGGTAGGCATTCCTTGAAGAGAAGTGGGAGTCAATTAAACACTAAGAAAAAAGCGAAAAACTGCAGATGCTGGAAATCCAAAACAAAAACAAAAATACCTGGAAGCTGACCATGGAGGAGTCATTGGTGGAGCCGCTCACAGCCCTTTGCAAAGTTGTCATCCTGGTTTGGACCAGGCTCCCCCATGTTTCAAGCTAACAGTGCAGGTTAGGAATGCCTGTGCCTGAGCTGAGAGCACAGCATGCAGTCCAGTGGCTGAAGCTGCTGCCAATCGGTCAGGTGGAGTTGGGGGGAGGATGGTGGCGTTTCGGGCAGTCATGCAGCGCACCAAGTTCTGGCCATCCAAGCGGTGGCTAGCACTCTCCAGGATGCATTAAGGGGCTTTCAAACTTAACCAAGAGAGGTTCTTAGAACACCCAAACTAACCCATGCGTCTCTCTCTTTCATCCTGCAGGAGGAGTACATCAGGAGCATGGAGCCTGGTGAAATGGCTGTATGCCTCATGGATTACAGAGAGCAGAGACGACGGAGAAGGAAGTGACAGAGGCGCCTGGCTCTGCAGATGGAGGAGCAGCACTCTCAGAAAGAAGGGGCAACTGGGGCTTCTGCACATGCACTGAAGAGCCACAGTGAGCCGTCGCTGGTCGGTGCCTAGCTAGACCCAGGGTCTATGGATGCCGCCTTTCATTCCTGCAGATTCCTAAGAACAAGTGTCGGTGAAGACTGCGCATGTCTAGGAAACTGGTCGGTCACCTGTGTGAGCTGCTGCAGGGTAAAGCGACATGGAGGGCATCCAGTGCCAATGGCTGTGAAAGTGACTGCGTTGCTCAATTTTTACACCAGTGGCTCTTTTCATGGCTCCACAGGTGACTTCTGTGGGATATCGCAAACCTCCACCCACAAATGCATCCATAAGGTCACAGATGCCATCCTCGCAAAGGCACAAAACTTTGTGCATTTCACCCGGGATCAGGAAAGCCAGTTTACAAGACCGATGGGATTTGCCCAGATCTCAAGTTTCTCACAGGTGCAGGGTGCCATTGACTGCACTCATGTGGCGCTCAGATCTCCATGGCAACAGGCGGCCAACTATGTCAACCACAAAGGCCTCCACTCGCTGAGTGTTCAGCTGATGTGCGACTGCCACAAACGCATCCTGCAGGTCTGTGCATGGTTCCCAAGGAGTGTCCATGACTCCTACATTCTCAGTCGGTCACAGATCCCTGGCGTCCACAGAAGCTGCAGGGATAGCTCTTTGGGGACAAGAGCTACCTGCAGAGGACGTGGCTGAAGAGTGAAGGTATAATGAGGCTCATGCTACAACTTTAACCTTGGTGGAGCAAACCAAAGGGATGCTGAAAATGAGGTTCTGGTGCCTGGACCAGTCTGGTGGAGCTCTGCAATATATTCCTCAGAAGGTGTCATGCACCGTCATTGCCTGCTGCACCCTTTACAACCTAGTGCTGTAACAGGGAGAGGAGCTGGCTGAGGAGGGGATGGAGGTCTCTTCTGATTGAGAGGATGCTGAAGGGGATGAGGAGGCCTGCAAAGGTGACGATGAAGAAAATGGGGCCAGCGCACTGGCCAGATGAGACAGGCACTCGGGAAACCCTCATAGCTGCTAGATTAGAGGAGGATGAAGACGACATGCAGTGAGGAGATACCATAGATCCTCACGTTGCATCTGTGAATGTTTGACTCCTGTCTGGCTGACAGCAGCACATATACCCTCTGTGAAAAAGATCCTGTCATAGAAACGCAGTGGAGGCCCTAATGGTCACTTGATTGCAGGAGGATGATGACAACATGCAGTGAGGACACTCCATAGATCTTCACACAGCCTCTGAGAATGTCTGACTCCTGTCTGGCCGAGACGCAGCCATGAAACTTTACATGTACCTGATCCTTTGTGGGCCTTCAGCACCTGAGCCCTTCAGGAACACAGCATCACTGGTCACAAATGCTGAAGAGATGGGAGCCAGCCCCACCTTAAAGGTGCTGAGAGCACACAGAGAGAATGACAGAACTTGATGACACTTGCCGACTACATTTTGGCACTAATGACAAGCACCGTCAAGATGCAGGCATCATTAATGTGTCCAGGGAGTGTGAGGCCGGACCATCACCTTGGTCTGAAGGCTACATGAAGCACAGAGAAGAGGCCCTGGAGACACCTGCCTTTATCTTGTGCAGGAACCAAGGTTTCCCATCTGAATGATACAAATACAGCTCATCAGAACAAGGAGCCATAGGCAGGGACACATTCTTAGGAGTTTATTGGCAATAGTGAACATATTGTACAAGTGATCAACACCCTTGCCCAGGCTGTGCAACGACATCTTCTTAACCTTCCTAACCCTGCCGCTACGTCTTGGTGCTCCCCTGACATCCACAGCAGAGGTGGAGGCAGTCTGCTTACCGCTACGCCCTGTCTGTGATGACCTTGGTGGGCATCCTCTGGAGGTCCAAGATCTGGAGGGCCTCGGCCTGCTTTCGGGGTCCTGCTGTGTGGCAGTGGCACCTTCTTCAGCCTGTGGAGCTGGAGCTGCTGAGGTCACAGGAAAAGTGGATTAGTGTGGGCCAGACACTCCCTGGAGTCACTTGGGTGGAAGGCCCTTGGATGTGTGCCTGCTGATCCTCCTCACTACGGGTGCCCAAGGGCGCTTGGCTGACTCCTTGGGGAGAAGGGGAAGCTGGAGTGAGCTCGAGCTTCCCGGTACCCCTCCCGCATTGACACTGTTGGAGGCCAACTATGGCGTCAGCAATGGAGTTCATCCCGCGCAGCAGCCATGTCCTGAACCAAAGTCACCATGGTCGTCGCCATCCTATCAGTGCTGACCTCAGTGTGTTGGCATGCCAGCGCTATCACCTCAGCCTGAAGGACTCCTCCATTGTGCTTTGCAATCTGAGGAGTGCAGCGAACATCCCTTCCTGATGTTCCTGAGCTTGCCTTTGCAGCTCCAGCAACTAAGGTATGACTGAATCCAGAGGCTCCTCATCTGACTTGGACTCAGCAGGTTTCTGGCCTCCAGCAGTTCTCCAAGTGCCAGAAACCTGGGGAGTTCCTGCCTCCACATACTGTGGATCAGATAGTGCGATGTGCTCACCAGGTTGTGATCCCAAGGCTGCTCTAGAACTAAATCCCACCAAGGAGTGTGTCTCTGCACTGGTGGAGGGTGTGGGTGAGCGCTGTGATGGATCTTCAATGAAGGTGCCTTCAGATTCCTCTTAAGAGGTTTCTTCGCGGCTTGAGCCGTGGATTCCCTCGGCTGTTTCCCATGTGTGCCTGCGAAAGCAAGGGGAGATAATTAGTGCATGGCAGTGGCCTGCGGAACAGGATACATCACTCACAGCGTGGTTGTCTGATGGATGTTGTACTGCTGGACTCTCATTTGGTAGAGCACCGCCGAGCTCACCATCAGCATAGGAATGATGTAGATCCTCACTGGCCAGCTGAATGGCTCAATTTTCAAAGTCCGTGAGGACATTGATTTCAGGCATTCCTCCACTGGTCTGTGACCTCTCCCTTTTGTTGTGTGCCAGCTTGTCCTGAATGAATAGAAATGGAAGGAGTGTAAACAGGACACCTGCCAGGCCAGGTGTTGAGCATGCCTGGCATGTGTGGGTGGTGAGTAGTCCCATGGACAGAAGGAGGACAATGAAGGTGGATATGGCAGAACAGAGGTCATCATTCATCCTTTTCGGTACTGGGTGGCTGTCCTCTTTTGCAGCACATTGGCGATGACCACCGCTGCCACCACCTCCAATGCTGCATTGGTGATGTTGTTGCCCCTCCTTCAGCTAAAGTGGGGGTAGACAATATCACAACGAGTTCCACTGCGTCCAAAAGGCGCTTGAGGGACATGTCATTAAACAGGGGAGGCTGCAGTCTTCTTGCCTTTTGGGGCCATGTCTTCCGTGCAGCAGTCCTGGGCTGGTAGCACTGAGAGGTGTGCGTGTGGATACACTTTAAATATGGTGCCTGGCACAAGGAAGCGGCAAGGTGATGGTGTGGTGGGTGAATGAGAGCCCAACCATCATTGACACGGCGTGTTCCCCGGGATTGGATTATTAATGTGGCGTGTTTGGGACGATAAGGTGTGAGAAGCCACCATTGCAACCAGTGAGTAAAACATTGGTTTTCTCGCCTGCTACCACACTTAGTGGAAATCTTGGATGATTCCGCCCATGATTTCAGTGATGAACAACGATACCCTCCGCCAGTAACAGTCAGACAGCCTTGTTCCCAAGGCTTGTTCCTCATCCCCTATCCATCACGGGCCGTTTAAGTTCATACAAGCATATGAACATACAAATTAGGAGCAGGAGTAGGCCTCTCGGCCCCTCAAGCCTGCTCAGCTATTCAATAAGATCATGGCTGATCTGACTGTAACCTCAACTCTACATTCCTGCCTACCCCCGATAACCTTTTATCCACTTGCTTATCAAGAATCAATCTAGCTCTGCATGAAAAATATTCAAAGACTCTGCTTCCATTGCCTTTTGAGGGAGAGAGTTCCAAAGGCTCACGACCCTCTGAGAGAAAAAATTTCACCTTATCTCTGTCTTAAATGGGCGACCCTTTATTTTTAAACAGTGTTACACATTATGACTCGATTTGGCTTAAAAATATGAGCTATTCGATGTGTAGGATGCCACTTTTAAAATGAACCTGGCTCTGTAGGAACCATCTTCAGAAAGCCTGTCATCAGGAGATCACTAGCACCACACATTGGGAAATCACAATCGCACTGCCCATGGTTTTCCATCCATTCATTTCGGATTGTGAGTACACTTCCCTGTGCAATTCTGGTGACGGTAGTAAGCCAATTCACAAAAGCAGCTGCTGGAGGTTTCACAAACTTCCTTCTTCTTGGAGGTAGAGTCGCTGAAGGAATTCTTTTGTTTGCTGATTTTGCAGGCAAGGCACAGCAGCAAGGGTAAATGGTCACCCCCACACTGGTGGGCATTGGAGCTCCCAGTTAATGCTGGCGGTATAGAGGCTGAGCTCCCTACAGCACTAGCAGTTGTAGATCCTCAAGTGATAACAACATACACAGAGCCTTGAACGTACACAAATCCCACGATCCTGCACAGGCAGACGTGAAGGAAAAAGACCCTGAATCAAGAAGGGAGAGCTTGAGAATGTTCACCAAAAGGATTGTGTTTTGAGAAGGAGAAAGAGAGAAAAAGGTTGGAGGGAGGGAATTCCAGAGAGTCAGATCCTGGTGGCTGAAGGTTCTGCCTCCAACCATGGGATGAAGGCAGTAAGGATACAAAAAAATGCCAGTGAAAGGAATGAAGAACTCAGAGGGAGATACAGAGCTGAAGCAAGTTTTAGAAGTGGAATGGGGCAAAGCCATAGGGGGCTTTAAAGACCGAGAAGAGAATTTTTGAGCGATTGCAGGGCAATGAAGGATTCAATACTGTGTCTTTGTGTGGGACAGAACACAAGCAGCAGCGGTTTGGACAAATTAAAATTTATGGGAGATGCAGGAACAAATGCCACCAAGTTTGAGTAGTTGAGTCTAGAGATGGTAAAATCACGTAGAAGGATTTTAGTGGTAGCGATTGCAGCACAGGCAGCAAATGTTGTGGAGATGGAAGTCAGCGGCCTTTATGCTGGAGAGGATATGGGGTGTGAAGCTCAGCGCAGCATTGAAAAAGGAAATATTGACAATAGGGAAAGTCCACCAGCAGGAGAAAAACCATGGCCAGCAAATTGTGGACATTTGTGTCAGAGCTTTATTGTTGCTCCTGAATCTGTCATACAGGTGAACATGGAGCTCCAGCACAATCACCATCATGTGAAACAACAATACAAGAAACAATTTTGTAATATAAATGGAGGACCAAGAGACATCAGTGAGTATCTTCTCCATCCCCTCAAGCCACCCAGCCAAATTTCAGTACTGGCTTGGAGGGAATTAGCATTGGAGACTCATCTCCCTAGTAAACTGTTCATTTTTACATTTTAATTATTGCTTTTTTAACCTACTTAGCCAGACAGTTTTCTCTTTATTTTTTCTATTGTTTTGTTTTTATCTAATGCTGAAAGCTGTTGTTGAAGCTATGATTGTTGCTGGCCTATAAATAATTATGGTTTTCTTTTGATTTCGCTCAGTGGGACAAAAGGACAGAGATGGGGCTTATCTCCCTGTCAATCACACTCAGGTAAAATGCACAATTGATGTCAAGTTCAAACTTTGAGAGGGTTTTGTGTTCAGAAGATCTGTGCCTGACAGTTTTTCTCCTGAAATCATGCTATGATAGTCGTTATGTGAATTAGCTCCACACTCCCCTCCTTTATTTGAACTCCTAATCATAGCTTGATGCTACTGTGCATGTGGAACAATCCAGAAATGCAGCACCATTAGTTATAGGGTTACCAACACCGAAGATTGGCTTAGAGTCTCCAGAATTTAAGGATTAATCTCCTGCACACTTCTGTGTGCAATCCAAGGGCTAAATCACCGAAGATTGGCTTTTTTAAAATTGTGTCTTTGTTTTGGCTTCTTTGGATTATTGTATTTATTGCAGACTGAGGAAGAAGTTGACTAGGCGGGCAATTGGACCGGGTGAGATCATGTGATGAAAACTCCAGGAGTAAGCCCAACTTCAGAGTTGGCAACACTAATTGGTTCAGTACGTTGCTTAATCAGAGCATTTATAAGGATACAAAATTTACAGTGCAGAAACAGGCCATTGGGAACAACTGGTCTATGCTGGCACTTGTGCAAGCCTCTTTCAACCCCTATTCATCTAGGAACATAGGAGCAGGAGGAAGCCATTCAGCCCATCCAGCCTGCTCCACCAGTCAATACAATTGTGGCTGATCATCTACTTCAATGCTTTTTTCCCTCTCACTATCTCCATATCCCTTTACATCATTGGTATTTAGAAATCTGTCAATCTCTGCTTTAAACATGCTCAATGACTGAGCTTCCACAGCCCTCTGGGGTAGAGAATTCCAAAGATTCACAATCCTCTGAATAAAAAAATTTCTCCTCATCCCGGTCCTAAGTGGCTTCCTCCTTATTTTGAAATTGTGTACCCTGGTCCTAACTTCATGTACTTGGATAAATTGATTTTCTCCCTCCTCTCCTAAAGGTACTCATTCTTACTGGGGCAGAGCTGTGTGCCCACACTCCTGATACCTTATCCAGATGGTGGCTCTTCAATTATGGGCACTAAATGGTCAATCTTTTGAAAGGCTGGGAACCTTGTCCGCAGACATACACATCAGGAAACTGCTGGTAAATTCCTCACGATCTTCACTGAATTTAATGCCGAGCATTGAGGGGAGAGGGGCCATGGTTTCCCAGCATGTGCTTTCGCCAGGCTCCCTGCTGGGGGCACACATTCATAAGATTGAGTGCTTGCTGGTGACCATAGGCCCGTTGGAGCCTTCTAATTCTAAATAGTTAGAAGAACAAGGGCAGCAGATACATGGGAACACCACCACCTGCAAGATCCCCTCCAAGTCACACACCATCCTGACTTGGAACTATATCGCCATTCCTTCACTGTTGTTGGGTCAAAATCCTGGAGCGCCCTCCCTAACAGCACTGTGAGTGTACCTCCACCATATGGACTGCAGCGGTTCAAGAAGGCAGCTCACCACCACCTTCCCAAGGACAATTAGGAGTGGGCAATAAATGCTGGCCTCGGCAGTGATGTTCGTATCCCATGAAGAATTTCTTAAAAGTTCTCCTGGGATCATCCAGTTCAACACAGATCAGGGATTAAAACTGAAAGATTTCGCTCTGTGCCATTCAGCTTTTTGTACAGGTTGGCAACATTGAATTGACATCGTGGAATGTCAGCAGCTAAGAGTGCAACGTTGCAAATGTCATTTTGCCACAGCCATACGTAATAGGTGTGTTTGAGATACAGGCAGCTGCCATACATCCAAGAGCACCCACTTCCAATCATGACAATTAGCCGACAGTTGGACAAAGTATTGATGTGAAGTTTAGCACATCCAGATGCTTGTGTTTTATTTGAAAATAAAACAAGGCAATTCAATTACTCCCTGTTGGTAATCCAAGTGTTTGTAAATTGTTTTAAAAGGTCCTGCAGGGTGATTGTCATTCTCTTAATGATAAAGAAATATGTGTTTACAAATAGCTTAATTTAATATCTTTGTATTTCTCATCTGAAACCTTAATGAGAATAAAATTAATCTCTTTAAGCACTTAGCCATTACATTGATGAGCAAATCCCATTAAACATGTTAATTAAAGATATATTAATTTGCCAACAGCAGTAAATGTAATTGCGCTCTGGCCTGCAGGAGGCAATAGTGTGTCTCAATAAGCAGAAAAGAAATCACATATGGTGGCCCATCTTTGTCAATGGATAGCACTCTTCCTGCAGGATCAGCAGGATGTGGGTTCATAGCCCACTTCGAGCTTTGAAAGCATAATTTGGTTGGCACTTCAACACATGCTACCAAGGGAGTGCTGCATTGTCAGAGGTGCCATCTATGGTTTGTTATGCCTCTTACTTTCCATAATCCTGCCAACATTCCCTTGTCATAGTTCATCCATGAAGAATAGCCTCTTGAGTGAAGAACAAGAGGTTTTTTGGCATTCAGAGCGAAATAGGATGAAAGACAGCTCACATTTGAGAGTGGCAGTAGGAGAGGAGGAGAAAGAGAAAGAGATCGAGAGGAAGGGAGAAGGAAAAGCAAGAGGAGAGTGGAGAGAATGAAAGTGGAGGCAAAGAAAGAACAGGAGATGGAGGAGGGAAAGAGTGTGATGGAGGAGACCATGAAGGATGGGCAGAGAGTGAGGAAGAGTGAAGAAAGGGGAAAGGGAGTGAGAGCAGGAGAGAGAGTGAGGGGCTTAGGAGAATGAGTTACCATTTGACAGCTGGACACCCAGTTTATCATTAGATCTTGTTAGCTCAGCGTTCTTGGTGACTTAATGTAATTAAATGCCAGATTTATTTTGTTTTCATTACTCAGTGGGTGTAAACTGCAAGTATTTCTGAAATGCATGTTTTATTCTAGTTCCGCAGATTGACATTCCTGATGGTGCAGAGTATGTTAGTGTAGGAAAGAGTGTGTGACTGCACATGCACATGTGTGGGTGTGCATATATGAATGTGTACATGTGTGCTTGGTGCTTGTGCGCATTGATCTGCTGTGATCAAAGTTCCCTCTAAGCTGCACAGCCTCGCAGCAACATAAAAATCCCCATGCGTGTCACACACAAGTCTGCCCCTTTTAAATGACCATGCATGCATGACCGCGCAAAAAATTTAAGAGGCCATGTGGTTAAAAGAAATTGCCTGCGCATTCCACGCAAAAAATATTAGAGATAAAATGTGATTGTGATGCCTCTACTGTCAAAAAGCCTCTCAACATTCACAACCCAGGCTCTCACACTCCACAGCAAATAGTTATTTAGGTTTCTACTGGAAACAGCCCCCAAATACTTACAGGTATTGAAGGTTAGGTAAACCTGACAACTCAGCTTTTCATCCTGGGAAACGAATGATAAACATATACAATGATAATTGTATGGTGACAGACTCGTCCTTTACCCAGTCTGCGTTCAGTCCCTGGTGGGCAATGTGGGCAGTTTGTTGTTGGCACTGAAAGCCTGAGTGGTTTTTCTTTTTGACAATGCCCTTTGATTGGAGCAGTGGGGGAGGGTTCCTTTCATTATTGTAGCTTTCTTTATACATCCAGTCGGCTGCCAGGATAATGCTATGACAGCAATCAATCCCCATCCCAATAAGCTGAGTGCTTATCACACTGTGAGCTGCATCATCTTGCAATTTAAGTTTACTGTCAATCTGGATGTTTGTACCCTGCCCTCAACTCATGACTATTACAGAGTTAAAGCTGCCTTTTCGCAATTGGCCATTTGTCATGTGCAACGAGTGTGAATTCGCTTTTCAACCGGCAACGGTATCACAGCTATGCTGTATCCGAGACATCAACATCCAGGGATTTTCCAGCACGAGTCACAGAGTGGAAATACTGGCTTATTTCTGCCATTGGTGCTGAGGCCAACTGAGGCACTCCCTTCACAACAATGCCAAATCTGAGCATCCAACTGTTATGACTGAGGCTCAAAGCTGCCACCTCCTGCACTGTGTGGTCCAGCCCTGCATCAGGAGGCCCACTAATAATCAGAGGAATCTGAACTTCGAAAGGCTAAAATTAAGTATTAAATATTTAATGAAAATCCCCTCACAGGTTCTGCACAAACTGGTATCTTTTAAATGACCACACATGTGCATGGTCACACAAAAAAATTTAAAGGGGTTTTACGCTTAAAGAAATTGCCTGCGCATTCTGCCAAAAAAAATTAGCTGAAAAATGTGATTGTGATGCCTCCACTGTCTAATAGCCTGCCAATGTTCACCAACATTCGAGAAGGGCATATGGGAGATAAAAAGGGAATTATAGTTCCCAAAATTCCTTGGGGTCGTACCCATTGGTGCACTCCGTTACGAGTCTGAAAGTCAGTTAGAGGGCACCTTATTATTATGGGGCAATGCGGGGTGGGGGGTGTCAAGTGCCACGCAAGGTACAGCCCTGCTACTTGCCCTTCCTCTGTGAAAGAAAGTCTGGAATTTCTACAAAGTTTGGGACATTCCCTGGTCTACACCTCATTGTCACACCAGCCACTGTGAGCAAGCAGCCGATCTTTGCAAAATGCTAACCAAAAAAGACCTGCATGCTGTTTGGAGGTACAGACCCTCTTACCTGGGCTGAGATCTTACTGTGATGGGTTTATGGAGGCTGGCATGTCACTATCGGCAGATCGGCTGCCATGGCAGTGCCAGGCATCAACTGTGAAACACAAGCAGGAACTCTCTACCTCTGTCCTCTTCTCACACTTTGGCCTGAAAAGGCTGGGCACAAATTCCACATTTTACAAACCAGCAAAGAAACTTGCTGAAATGGTGGAGACTTGCAGCTGGATTGTACCAGTCCTCTGAGGATGGACTGGGAGGTGGAAATACCCATAAAATGGCTAAGGAAGGTGGCAGGTGGAGTGCCAATTGTCTTCTCAACTCCGTGCCATCTTGCCAGGTGTGTGAAAGGTGGCGATGGATGGCCTGCTGCCTAGAGCCCCCAGTTGAACCACTCATGGCCAATTACGACCCCCTTTCACATCCACTGGCATTTAACCAGCAGCATGGGACCCTCCAACATCTGGGGAGACCACCAGGTAAACTTTGGTGGCCTTCCCACTGGCCCTAGGAGGGAGGGTCTCCTTTCTGGGCAGTCTTTAGCCTATGGAGGTTTCCCCCAGTGGCAATGGCACCCCTTCCCTCACCAACCTCATTGAGGCCTCCCAGATTCCATTTACCTGGTTGTGAGGGTGCACATCGATCAATGTGCCCTCCTCCTCCAGCTGCAGATCCAGTAGTGGCCACCACTCCTATAAACATAAGAAATATGAGCTGGAGTAGGCCACTTTGCCCCTTGAACCTGCTCCGCCATTCAATAAGAGTATGAGAGAAAGCTGGCTAGAAAATCTAGCTAAAACAGATATTAAGAATCTCTACAGATATTTAAAAAGGAAAAGAGTAAGTAAAGTGAGCGTTGGTCCTCTAGAGAGAGAATCTGGGGTATTAAAAATGGAAAATAATGAAATAGTGGGCAAGCTGAACAGATATTTTGCATCTATCTTCACTGTAGAGGACACAAGTAACATCCCAGAAATAAGTGTGAATCAGAAGGTGAAAGGGAGGGAGGAACTTAAAACAATTAGAATCACCAGGGAGAGGGAACTGAGAAAATTATTAGAACTAAAAGCTGACAAGTCCCCAGGTCATGAAAGACTTCATTCAGGGGTCTTAGAAGAAGTGGCTGCTGAGGTAGTTGATGTTTTAATTTTCCAAAATTTCCTAGGTTCTGGAGCAGCCCCATCAGATTGGAAAATAGCAAGTGTGACTCCTCTATTCAAGAGAGGGAAACAGAAAGCAGGAAACTACAGACCAGTTAGTTTAACATCTGTCATAGGGAAATTGCTGGAATCTATTATTAAGGAAGTTGTAGCAGGGCACTTAGAAAATGTCAATGCAATCAGGCAGAGTCAACATGGATTTATGAAAGGGAAATCTTGTTTGATTCATTTATTGGAGTTCCTTGAGGAAATAACAAGAAACATGAATAAAGGGGTACCTGTGGATGCGCTGTACTAAGAGTTATAGAAGGCATTTGACCACATCAAAGGTTACTATGCAAAATAAGACCTCATGGAATGGTGGGTAATATATTAGCATGGATAGAGGATTGGTTAGCTAACAGGAAACAGAGAGTAGGCATAAATTAGTCATTTTTTGGATTGGCAAGATGTGACAAGTGGAGTGCCACAGGAATCAGTGCTGGGACCTCAACTATTTATATCAATGACCTGGGTGAAGGGACTGGATGTATGGTTACAAAATTTGCTGATGACACAAAAATAGGTAGGAAAGTAAGTTGTGAAGAAGACATAAGGAGCCTGTAAAGGTATAAAGATAGGTTAAGTGAGTGGGCAAAAAATTTAAAAGATGGAGTATAATGTGGGAAAATGTAAGCTTGTTCACTTTGGCAGGAAGAATAGAAAAGCAGTATATTATATAAATGGAGAGAGATTGCACAACTCGGTGGTACAGAGGGATCTGGTGTCCTGGTACATGAATCACAAAAAGTTAGTATGCAGGTACAGAAAGTAATTAGGAAGGCAAATGGAATATTGTTGTTCATTGCAAGGGGGATGGAATATAAAAGTAAGGGTGTTTTGCTATAGTTGCATAGGATGTTCGTGAGACCACATCTGGAGCACTGTGTACAGTTTTGGTCTCCTTATTTAATGAAGGATATAAATGTGTAGAAGGAGTTCAGAGTAGCTTCACTTGACTGATACCTGGGATTGTGGGAGCATCTTATCAGGAGAGGTGGGACAGGCTGGGCCTGTATCATTGGAGTTTACAAGAATGAGAAGTGATCTTGTTGAAACACATAAGATCCTGAGGGGTCTTGACATGGTGGATGCTGAAAGGATGTTTCCCGTTGTGGGAGACACGAGAACTAGAAGTCACAGTTTAAAAATAAGGGGTCTCCCATTTAATATGGAGATGAGGTGAGATTTTTTTCCCTCAGAGGATTGTGGGACTTTGAAAATCTATTCCCCAGAGAGCAGTGATCATTGGATATTTTTAAAGCTGAGATAGATAGATTCTTGACTAACATGGGAGTCAAAGGATTTTAGGGGATAGGCAGGAATGAAGCCATAATCAGATCAGTCATGAGCTTATTGAATGGCGGAGCAGGCTCGAGGGGCCAAATGGCCTACTCCTGTTCCTAATTCATGTTTTTATGTTCATATCATGGTTGATCTGATTGCGGTCTTAACTCCGCTTTCCTGCCTGCCCCATAACCCTTGACTCCCTACAAAAAGAATTCCAAAGGCTAGCAACATCTGAGAGAGGAAGCTCCTCTTCATCTCGGTCCTAAATAGGAGACTCCTTATTCTGAAACTGTGTCCCCTAGATTCCTCCACAAAAGGAAACATCCTCTCAACACCTACCCTGTCAAGTCCACTCAATATCTTTTATGTTTCAAAAAGATCAAGTCTCTTTCTTCTAAGCTCCAATGAGTATAGCTCCAGTCTGCTCAACTGTTCCTCAGAAGACAACCCCTCATCCAAGGAATCAGCCCATTTGAACCTTCTCTATTCTGCTTCCAATGCAAGTATGTCCCTTCTTAAGTAAGGTGACCAAAACTGCGTACAGCACTCTAGGTGCACTCTCACCAATGCCCTGTACAGTTGTAGCAATACCCTCACTTGCATACTCCATCCCCCTTGCAATAAGGCCAGCATTCTGCTTGCCTTCCTTGACACTTGGTGTGCTTTTTTTATTCTTTCACAGGGTGTGCACATTGCTGGTTAGGCCAACATTTATTGCCCATCCCCAATTAACCTCGAGAAGGTGGTGGTGAACCACCTCCTTGAACCGCTACAGGCCATGCGGTGTGGGTACACCCAAGTGCTGTTTGGAAGGGAGTTCCAAGATTTTGACCCAGCCACAGTGAAGGAACAGCAATCTAGTTCCAAGTCAGGAATGTGTGGGGCTTGGAGGGGAACTTGCAGGTGATGGTATTCCCATGCATCTGCTGCTCTTGTCCTTCTAGGTTTTAGAGGTCATGGGCTTGGAAGGTGCTGTTGAAGAAGCCTTGGTGAGTTACTGCAGTGCATCTTGTAGATGGTACACATTGCTGCCATTGTGCATAGGTGGTGGAGGAAGTGAGTGTTTAAGGTGGTGGATGGGGTGCCAATCTAGCGGGCTAGATTGTCCTGGATGCTGTCAGATTTCTTGCGTGTTGTTGGAGCAACATTCATCCAGACAAGTGGAGAGTAAGATATCACAGTCCTGATTTGAGCCTTGAAGAACGTGGACAGGCTTTGGGGAGTCAAGAGGTGAGTTACTCACCACAGAATTCATAGCCTCTGACCTTATATATATATATATATAAAATGACCTGCATGCTGCATTCAGTGGCGCTGGCGAGCCTATTGAGCAGCCAGCCCTCTGATTGGTTGGCGACTCTTGGGGGTGGGCAGCGTCAATTAATTGACAAGGTGTGTCCCTGGGTCCCGCTGAAGTGGGGTGCCCACCACCCCCACGCCCGCTTCTTGACCTGTCGGCTTGACCACCGCGACCGGGACTAAATCCAGGCCTTGCTGTAACTGGGTCTCTGCTGCGGTCTAGGGGTTACATCTGAACCATGGCAGCAGCTATAAGCTCAACCCCACAGAATCTCAGGCCCATCGTATTCATGGGGCTCCAGCCATACTGTTTTTATATGTGATTCATATTTTTCATGCAAATCAAAGAGACTCATAGAGTCACAACATATCCTGTACCTCAGAGTTTCATTTGCCTTTGCTTTGACAATTGTTAAATATGTTTTCCATCAAGATGGTGTTAATTAATTATACTGCAGAAAGAACCAAAGAAGACAGACTCTTGACAATATGGTCAATGTCAAGGGGTGCTAAAACGTGATGAGGTCTAACAAGGAAAAGCAGATTTAAACTACTGCTAATCTTAAAAAGTTAACTACCGGACAATATCGGGGATTGTCCCTCTCATCTCACCTGTGGGCCTCAGGCAGGTGGTAAACTGTTTAAAAAAAAAGAACAACATGCTTAACTCTTAATGAAATTCTTGAAGAGAAGCGTTTCTCAACGAGAATGTTCTGCTGGTTTGTAGAAAACTTTAAAGACAATTAGATTAATAACAACTGCAATGCATCCCAGAAGGTTCGTTTCCACACAAATCAGTTTGGACAGCTGCCTACACACTGCTGCTGCCTTTCCCCCTGCGTCAACTGAAGCAGGAGATAATGGGATAGTGCTCTACAGCAATGGAAAGTCTCTTCAAGGGCAAACAACTCATAGATCCCTGTAGCGTTATTTATTCTTCCTCCCGTAATTGACCCATATAAATCTAGACTGTTGGTATACTACAGAGGTCATTTTAAAGTTGTTACCTGAGGGCAAGGAAATGGAACTTCTAGACATAAAGCCTTTGTTCCCTTGAATCCCTCTAGCAGCCCCTCAAAGCAAGCAGGATATTTGCCCGTAAGGAGCCCGTGGCAAGAGTCCTTTAAAGTGGGGAGGCTGTGGTGCTACAGCTACCATATGGTTCTGGCTGACCAGGAAATACTCCCGCTCTTACCACCTGCGTATCAGAAGGATTTAGAGGTTGATAATGAACCGGCTTGGCCACACCATAAACATCGCCATCAAGTCGGGCCTCAAACCCGGAGCTTTTGACTCAGAGGTAGGATACACTACCCACTGCACTGCAACAACTTCCATCACTCCTGTGACTATTTTATTTGTAATTACACCCTCTGAAAAGGTGCTTACACCATCTCTTTTTTATGACCCTTACTTCGAGTTACATTAAACACTCTTGGCTCAACATTACAAATAATCTTCTGTCTCATGGTATCAGGAATTACAAGGCTCCACAGCATTGCTACAAGGCAGGCTTTATTTACTTGTGTATGGTTCAGAATAAACTTCAAGCCCATTAGACTGTCAGAGCTCCCAAACCCATCTTAGAAGCAGACAGTGGCACTAGTTCTACAGAGCTGATTGTCTTACTGGTATTCTCCAGATATTAGTTGTTTTAGCAAAGAAGCTTACTTTTGATTCATAATGGAATCTGAATACAACCTGACATAGCCCATAGCTTCTCTAACAGACAGTGAATGCTCTGAAGTGATTTCATCACAGGACCAATACAGCCCAAACTAATCCCAACTTTATTTAATTTCTGTGACTGGGTGACACACAGAAACATGGACCTTCATACGATCAAATGGTATATTTAGCCTATCATGCCTGTGTTGCCCTCTGTGTAAGGGCTATACCATTAAGCTAAGCTCTGGTAGGCATTTTGCTTTCACTCTCAAAATCCCTGGGGCGCTTAGGTTAAGTGCAGCTCCCCAACTAGCTCCTTGACCAAGTCTAATTAAATCTGCACAGGCCAGGCCTGGGGCCCTCCTGACCTGTGCAGCTCAGAACAAGTCAAGTGAGTCATCAGGGAGAGCCTGAGCAATAGGTTTCAAAGTTTAAAAGAGGGATATGCTCATCCAATTTCTGTTTGAAATCGCTGTTTGTTTCCACACCCACCACCCTCATGGGCAGCAAGTTCTAGCTCATTAACACTCGCTGTGTAAAAGAAATTCTGCCTCAAATCTTCCCTCTGCCCCTTGCCCAAAATGTTAAACCTGTGCCCCCAGTCCTTGTACAATTAGCTAATTGGAAGAGTTTTTCCTTGTCTACCTAGTTTAAGCCTATCATAATCTTGTACACCTGTATCAAATCTCCCCTCAATCACCTTTGCTCGCAGGAGAACAACCCTAGCCTTTCCGAACTAACCTTGCAATTAAAACCCCCCTAATCCTTGGAACCTGATTAATGTCCTCTGCAGCCTCTCAAGGACCTTCACATCTTTATCTTCACTCACTATGTGAAAAAGTTTTGCCTCATGTCACCATTGCTTCTTTTGTCAATTACCTTAAACCTGCGCCCTCTGGTTCTCTATCTTTCCACCAATGGGAACAGTTTCTCCCTATCCACTCTGTCCAGGCCCCTCATGGTTTTGAATACCTCTTTCAAACCTTCTCTCTTTCTCTTCTCCAAGGAGAACAGGCCCATGTAACTGAGGTTCCTCATCCCTGGAACCATTCCTGTGAATCTTTTCTGCACCCTCTCTAATGCCTTCCCATCCTTCCTAAAGTGAGGTGCTCAGAACTGGACATACACATTCAGCATACATCACCAATAAAAACCTTCCGATGGCATGATTTCTTAAAAACTTTATTTGTATCAGTCTTGCACTCAAGAGAAACTCACCTAATTTTCCCCTCTTCTCTGTCTCTCTGCTTCGCTTCCTCTCCATTCTCCCCATCCTCTTCCACAGAATTGGGGAGGGAATTTAATCCAGGCGACAGGAGTCTCACCCGCTGATTGAAGAGCTGGCAAAAGCCCCTTAGCACCTTCTTTGGGGAAGGCCCACCAAAATTAAGTGCCAGTCAGTCGCTTAAGTGGCTAGCGGCATGCCTTGCCCAGGATCATGGACCCCAAGGGTAGATATCCAGCCCCCTCAAGAGCTGCCCGCCAATCAGAGGCCAGCAGCATCTCATTGGCGGCAGTGCCAACAGGGGAGTCATGGTAGCTGCGGTAATGCTCCCACCAGAGGCCCAGGATCAGTGAGGGATCCAGGCCACATGTAAGTGGGGCAAGATGGGGGCTGTGGGGTGGGGGGTTGCAGGAAAGGGCAGGGATGGCTCGCAGAGGGCCCAATACCCCCTCTTCCCGATGCCAGGTCCCCCGACCAGGCAATGAGTGCTTGATAATGAGGGACCAACCCCACTCTTTCGAGCTTCCCACTTGGCAAGTTCCCTGCCTTCTGCTGGATGAATACCAGCAGTGGCCTGATGAGGGCCTTAAGTAGGCATTAATTGCCCACTTAAGGGCCTCAATTGGCATCAGGGCAGAAAGGCGTTTCATTAGCCTTCCCACCCCGGACTTATTTGGGGCAGAAGCAGAAAGGCGGTAGGGTCCCCACCCATACTCCCCTGTGAGCCTCCAAACTTGCCCCAGCGTAGGGCGTTAAATTCTGCCCTTGGAGTGTAAAATACAGCCTGGCATACAAATTGGCTACTCTTACAAGATATCTGACAAGATTATGTTTCAAGATACAAATGCAGACAAGAATAAACCATTTGAAAATACACCCCCGCTTCTTTTCTAATGCTGGCTAATGAGCTCTCTTTAGATTGTCCATACAAAATCATTGTGTGAACTGAGCAGTGTAACACAAAGCCACAGATTACTTAAACAGCATGTCGAAATGCTGCATAATTCTTATCTTTTCTTCCAAGCAAACAGAAAACCAATTTGTTCTCCCCATCTGATTCATGGAATTCTGTCCAACAGTGAAAATGGAACAGGAACAATGGCAATAATTGAAGGCCAACTCAAAGTGAACAGTTACAACTGGCACATACTGCATCTCATGTCCAGCTTGCGCTTCTCTCACTGACATTTAAACATTCCAAATTGAATGCTAGCGCTATTTCCTACAAACAAAGTCACATTCTATAGCATATCCCTGACTGAAGAGAATTTACACTTGCATTCCAAATGACTCAATTCTGGAAAAAAAGGCTGTCTGGCAATAATATCTCTTTCATGGGCTGCTCTCCTTTCCTGCGACGCTTGCTGAGATACAATTGCACTCTGATTTGATCTCCCCAGCTCCCTCCACACCCCATCCAAGCAGCCATACTTCACGTGTGAATTTGGACACCTGAGCGTACATAGTCCATTTGATCAATGAGGACAATACAAATGAGCACAATTCTACATTCATCTAATGTCTAGAACACATGGACATCAGAAGGGTCATTGTTCATAGGTCAGCAATGAGAAACTGGGTTAATCTTCCTCTGTTGTGACCCACAAGTGATGAGTCAAATTTTCAGCCTCTGCTGCTGTCCCGGTGGATGTCAGATAACTCAACCCTGGCTGAGAATCCAATCCAGGATTCTATTGGTCCATATGGCTCAGATCCACCCTTCTGATGGCTCAATTTGTAAGGGTGGAGCCAACAGAATCCTGGATTGGATTCTCAGCCTAGGTTGAGTTATCTGACATCCACCGGGACAGCAGTGGAGGCCGCAAATTTGACTCAGTACTCGTGGGCCACAACAGAGGAAGATCAACCCAGCTTCTCACCATTGACCTATGAAGAATGACCCTTCTGGTGTCCAAGCGTTCTAGATATTGGATGAATGTAGAACAGATGGCCGTCTGCCTTACCTCAGGCCTCCCTGGCGAACGTCATTGTGCTCTTTGCAGGTACCATCTAGACGGCCTGACCGAAAGGTTTCTCAGCAGAAGCAACTTGACATAGCTGAGCCAGGAAGAAAATTAATTTCGCAAAAGGGTTCACATTCTGAGGGTACAACACAAATAAAAGGCAGGAAATGCGACATAAAAAGAGTCAGAAATTATTTTACATAGATTTGTACAAAAGTTACATTTACTGAATAGGAGAAATGTGTTTAAGAGTAAATTTAAGAGATGTTTTCTGAAGGAGTTATGAGGGGCATGGTGAGCAGGGAGATGGGAGATATTGGAACCACCAACACATGCTGTGGGTATTTTATACTAAATGCTTGTTTGTGTTCTGAACAGACATGTCATCCATCGCATAAGTCAACAGGCTGCTTCTCACAAATCTTCACCTATGTTCCTTTAAACAAGCAACCGAGAAGAGGGGAGCAGAAGCCTGGGCTGACTCACTTACTGATTTTCATTCGTTCCATGGGGGGAGCATCTGGAATACATCCACAATCCATGGGGATTTTGTTGATTTTTTAAAATGGTCATTCTTTCCCTACTTAGACAGCATAGATGCTGAAAAATTATCAAATTGTGTGTGAAGGCCAAATCAATGGATTTATGGAACTGACCATCTGTCCTGTAAGGGGGGGGGGTGGGGAGGAACCTTAGCTTTCACTTAGTTGGTAGTCAAAAACCTTACAATGCAAAATAAAAATAAATCTCTCTTTGCGCTCTGTTAATTTGTATCTGTCAAGCACATTCCTTATTTTCCCAGATTTTCACTGAAGGGTCTCAGGCTGTCATAATGAGTCTCTGAGGGTTTTAAAAGGTGAAATGTGAGCCTGACATGCAAATTCAGGGTCATTTGGTATCTCTGCTGTTTACAGCAAGTTTCTATCAATGGAAAGATGGAAATCACAGGCATCTGGTGTAGGTCTTTGAGATCAGCAGATCTGTCAGCTGTAGACCAGGGGCATTGTTAAATTCCCAACATCCTACACCATCGTTATAAGCTTTAAGGCAAAAGAAGAAATGTTCATAGCTTTTCTCACATACAGGTGGACGTCTCACAGGGCTTTTTATTAAGGACAGAGGTAAAGTGACGTAGCGGTAATGTCACTGGATCTGTAATCCAGAGACCCAGGCTAATGCTCTGGAGGACATGGGTTCAAATCCCATCACAGCAGCTGGTGGAATTTAAATTCTAGTCTCAGAAGCTATTGTCACAAAAACCCACCTGGTCCACTGATGTCCCTTAGGGAAGGAAATCTACCATTCTTACCTGCATGTGACTCTGGACCCACAGCAATGTGGTTGACTCTTAACTGCCCTCTGAAATGGCCTAGTAACTTACTCAGTTCAAGAGCAATTAGGGATGGGTAACAAGTGCTGGCCTTGCCAGGGATGCCCACATCTCATGAAAGAATAATAGTGTGAGGTGGCAAATGCATTTTCAATCTCTACACTGTTCCATCAACCCTGTCTATGAATTGCCTCTTGTCACAGAAGAGGATCTGGGATAGAGGAGACCTTTTGATTTCCTGACCATTTATGAGCAGTTCCACTCCCTTGTGTGAGGAGGCCATCAGATATTTGGCAGTCACTGTATTGATCAGATACTTGTGTCCTTCCCTGTTCTGGGAGTTAATCCCTGCACTCCAATATAACAAAATTCAGTGTGGTGAGTGTCAAAACCAAGACAGATTTTGGTTTGCTGTAGAAACAACCCTTATAAGATGTGGAAGGGGGCTGAAAATTCAAATGATGCAGAGGGCAGAGAGAATGTGGCCTGCTTTACTTGATAATCTTAAGGGAATTTTTTCTGTATTATTCAATCACAGGTGGAGCGCCATTCTGGCATGGCTGGCATTAATTGTCCATCTCATGTTGTGCTTTCCTCTTTAAGGGACACTTTTGTTTTAAAAAGAAAAGTCTAAAAAATGGTTGGTGAAATTAGCGGTCAAAGATTTAACACGGTTAGATGGCATTCCTGTGTCCATTAACCCATTTAAAGTAAAGGTTTATGTTTATGATGAATGTTGTCTTTTAATACCACAAATAATAATTTCTCAGTTTAAAAGGAGTACTGATTTTCTAAAATAAGAAGTAAACTTTATAGTTAAGAGCAGTGAACAATCTATGAATCAGTGCAAATGTACAAGGAGTGATTAATACATGGGGTGGTGTTTGAGTAGGGTAGCGGAGGTGTGATTCAAAAGGCAGCTCCATGCCGTGATGAGTAGGTTGCTTGATGACTACAGGCTCCCTCATCTGTACTGATCTTTATGAAAGCACCTTCCTGTCACATTGTATTACAGTGCTGCTTATTATATGACTGGAGGCCATGGCAGCCCATCATCCCAATCAACATGTGGTCCTGAAGAGACCTGATGCTATGCTTTATTCTGGATCTCATTCATGGCCTGTCAGGCTGTGGGATGTTGACTGGGCTGGAATCCAGTGCTGTGCCCTCTCCTTTTCTTGCTGCCTGGTAAAGATGGAGAGGCTGCAATTAGGCAGCTTAGTTATCCCAGCTAGCATACAGCAAAGGGAACAACTCAATTAAACAAAGTTATGTAATAGAGCTATCTGAACACATTTTAGGAGAGAGGAATAGATAAGATAAATCGACATTTTTAGGGCAACATTGCAGAGAATACAAATTAACCACATTCCACTGGGAGAGGGCTGAAGATAAGGAAGAAGATAAGCAACAAATGGAATAATGTGGGACATTAGGGAAATAAAGAGAACATTCCATAACTATAAATCTACAAGTAGACCAGAGGATAGCAATAAATAAAAAAATATTAAATTGGTTAAGAAACTGGTGAAGAGAAGATAAGATTCAGATTGCATGGAACGTAAAGCACGATGTGAAAGTCTTTCCAAAATATATTCACAGAAAATAGATAGTAAGAGGATCAGTAAGATGCATAAAGGATCCCAAAGCTTGCATTATATCATGCGGTCAAAGGATGACAAGGATCTTAAATAACATTTATGTGTCTTCTGAATACAGAGGTGGAATTTCTAGAAAGGAACAAAGAACTGTTGAGCATATTATAAATTACAAATAGGGGGTAGCTTATAGGCTGAGAGCATTAATGGTGGTCAAGGTTCACAGCTTAGATAGATTGCATACCAGGGTATGCACACGAGAGGAACTTGAGGAATTGGCTCATAAAATTGTCTCCAGGCAGTCAATTTTAGAGTTTTGTTAGAAATAAAAGTGTCTGAGCATTGCAGCAATGCAAAGGCAAAGCCACTTTATGAAAAATTGAATAAAAATAGCCCAGAAAACTGAAGGCTTGAAAGGCTCGCATCTTTAGTAAGTAAATCATCAGAGGGAATGCTGAAAAAGGGAATAAGATGCTGTCAAAGTAGCCTTGTTGAGTTGCTGCAGTGCAGATTGTAGATGGTACACACAGCTGCCACTGTGTGGTGACGATGGAAGGGGTGGATGTTGAAGGTTGTGGATGGGTACAAATCTAGTGGCTGCTTTTTTTAGATGGTTCAAGGTGTACATCATCACCTAAGGAAATCTGAATGATCAGAAGGCGACCAATATAAGTTTTATGTGAAGAAAGTTGTGGCTGACAAATCTACTGGACTTATTTGAGGAGTAGTTGTATCCTGTGAATAAGGGAAAACTGACTGGACATATATCATTAGCTTTGACACAGTGTCAACATGAAATTGATGGGTAAGTACAGAAGGTATAAAACTGAAGGGATTGGCCTGAGAAGCTTGTGCACTGGATCAGAAATTGACAACAGAGAAGACAAATCAAATCAGAGAAGACAAATCAGAAGACTCCCCAAAGTCTGTCCACCATCTATGAGGCACAAGTCAGGAGTGTCATGGAATACTCTCCACTTGCCTGGAAGAAAGCAGCTCCAACAAAACTCATGAAGCTCAACACCATCCAAGACCAAGCAGCCACTTGACTTGCACCCATCCACCATCTTCAACAGCCACTCCCTCCATCATTACCACACAGTGGCATCCATGTGTGCCATCTACAATCTGCACTGCAGCAACTCAACTCCTTTGACAGCATCTTCCAAACCCACAACTTCTACAACAAAGGCAACAGATGGATAGGAACACCACCACTTGCAAGTACCCTCCAAGACACACGCCACCCTGACTTGGAAATATATCGCCATTCCTTCACCATCACTGGATCAAAATCCTGGAACACCATTCCTAACATTGCCATGGATGTACATACACCACATGGACTGCAGTGGTTCTAGGGTTGTCTCACCACTACCACTAGGCCTGTATTCAGTGGAGTTTAGAAGAACGACTGGATCTCATTGAAACGTTTAAAATTCTGACAGGGATGGACAGACTGGATGCAGGGATGATGTTTACTCTGGCTGGGAGTCTAGACCAAGGGGTCACAGTCTCAGGATACGGGGTAGGCCACTTAAGACAGAAATGAAGAGAAACTTCTTCACTCAGAGGATGGTGAATCTATGGAATTCTCTACCACAGAAGGCTGTGGAGGCCAAGTCACTGAATATACTTAAAAAGAAAACAGATAGATTTCTGAACTCTAAAGGCATCAAGTGGTGCGGGGAGAAAGCGGGAATGTGGCGTTGAGATAGAGGATCAGCCATAATCATAGTGAATGGCGGAGTAGGCTCGAAGGGCCGAATGACCTACTCCTGCTCCTATTTTCTATGTTTCTCTGTTTCTCAAAGGCAATTAGGGAGGAGTAACAAATGCTGGCCTAGCCAGCAGCGCCCATATCCCATGGAAGAACAGAAAAGGGTAATTGTTCACAGAACTGTATCAGAATAGAAGGTAGTTAATGGGTGCCTCAGGTGTCCATGAGAGGGTTACTATTGTTTACATTGCAAAGAAATTAAACTCGGATTATAAGGGATGGTCTATGTGGAGAAAAACATTGATGCAACTTAATGGGCCAAATGTTTGTTTCTGTTCTACAACATTTTAAGATCAAATAACTCTGCAAAATTATTTATAAGTGTGGTTAGAAATGAAGCTGCAGATATAAAAGTGCAGGAAGGGGGGTCGCAAGTACTGGAATACTCAAACTAATGAGAGATGATAAATTGAGGGATGCTGATATGAGGCTGCTGCTGGTTCATGTGGACTTACACATTCAAGAACTTTGACCATCGCTCCATAAAAAGGATTTGGAAAAAGAGTAACTTTAAGAGTTAAAAATAAGATGAGAGGTGGTTACAATGTGAATGAATTAGTTTTAATGCCATTTCCTCAATGACTACAAATAATAAGGAATTTGTGATCTTGCCTTGGCATTGGTAAACATCTCATACCGATTGTGTTGGAGAGTTGCCAGTCCAGGAGACTCAGTAAGAATTTTACAAGACTTGCTCCTTCTGACTGTGAATAGCACAAGATAATAAAAGAACACATACAGAGAAAGGCAAAGAGTTTTCTTTGAAACAGGAAGGCTGCTAAGGCAGTCAAGTTTATCAAAGAGAAAACTGTGAGGGCTTTTACTTCAGTGAAGAGGTTAAAAACGCTGGAGTATAGTTTAGAAGGCATCTGATCTAAGTCAAGTTATCTGACCTATTGATCTTCATAAAGTGACATGTTCTTTAATATAAAAAGCAAAATGCTGCGGATGCTGGAAATCTGAAACAAAAACAGAAAATGCTGGAAAAACTCAGCAGCCTGACAGCATGTGTAGAGAGTGAAAAACAAAGTTAATATTTTGAGTCCGTATGACCCTTTTTCAGAGCTGAAGAGAAGTGGAAATGTGATGAAATTTATACTATTTAAGGGGGGTGGAACAGGTGGAGCTGGATAGAAGGCCAGCGATAGGTGGGGGCAAAGAAGAGATTGACAAAGATGTCATGAACTAAAGGACAAAGGGGGTGTTAATGGTAGTGGTTAGTGCTAAAAAGATGCTAATAGCGGCGTAAAGGTAAGAAAGCAGAATGTGATAATAGCAGAACAAGGGCAGCATTGTGTGAAAGAACAACATGGAACATGTGACAGATGGCCCTGTGAGGGATGGGGTGGGGGGAGGGGGCAGTGGTGATGAGGGGAAAAAAGAAAGGATAGAAAATGGGATAAAAAAAGGCGATAAACCTACGGATAAATGAATAAAAAGAATTTTTTAAAAAAACAAGTGTGACATGTTCTTTAGCTAGACCCGAATTTTACCTTTGGCAGGTGTAAGCGATCGGCAGGCCCGGGAGCAGTCAGCAGACGGATCCTCCACTGCGATTTCATGCTGCCTGGCTGCTAAAACGCACGCTGAAAAGCTCAGCACTGCCGGAGGAGGGAAGAAGATGGGCGATGACTTTTCCGTGGGCGCGGGAGAGCACTGTGAGAGAGCTCCCTGAAGGCAGACCTGAAAATGCTCAAAAAAAGGTTTAAAATGCTGCAAAAAAAAAAATGTCCATGCATCACAATCAAACACCTGACAATACAGCTGATAAAAATGCTGTCCACAGATATTTATTTTTATTTTGTTTCATAACGGAAATTTCATCCCACCCTTGGATGAGGTTTGATGAAAAACCGATTCGCCTGTCCGTCAACTGTAAGGCTGGAAGGACCCCGAAAAATTGGAGACAATTGTGCCATTAATTGCCTTCTCAGCTGTCGGCGGGGTGCACTTCCAACTTTTGCGCGCACCCACTGAGCAAAATATTGCGCGAGTGCGCAATGACGTTGGTGCACGATGACGTTGGCACGCTTGCTCGACATCTTCTTGTGCAATTTTACGCCCGATCAGGTCGGGCGTGCGGTGACCCACTGAATGTAAAATTCAGCCCTTGGTATATACCACTTGATCTCCTAATGCTTTGGACACACGGGGTTGAATTTAATGGCTAAAGCAGAAAGCTGGGGGCAAATCCCTCCGTGTCCATTTTTGGAAGACCCAATGGAACTCAATGGCAATCAGGCAGTTAACTGCCTGCCATAGGGGTTTCTGCCCCTTTAAGGGTGGAGGTCCTATCTCCAAGAGCTGCCAATTAATCAAGAAGGCCAACAGCTCTTCAGGCCCAGTAGCACCACCAGGAGCAGTGGCCACTGCTGGGACTGCAGCAGGTCTGGACCAGCAACATGGAGGCGGCCCCAGAGTGCAGCTCGCCAGGGCCAGTCAAGCATGCACCAAAGAGCTGATGGGTGGTCCATCAGGTGGGCAGGGGTATTAATTTGGGGTGGGTTGGATGCGGGGTGGAAGGCTGGTGAGTTGGGAAGGCAACGGGCTTTTCAGCTCCTGCCTTCCCTCCTGATTCTATGGCCCAACTGCCTCCCAGTTGGGCTGGGGTGCGGGAGGGGAATTAATTTCTGCCCAACATGTGATAATCAGGGCCACTTTTGAGGCCAACAGGTTAGGAGACAGACAGAGAACTGAATCAAGGTGAGAAAGGCAGCAGATGAGGAGGCAGAGTGAGAAATGGGAGAGAGAGATGGGTGAGAGGTTAGAAAGATGGTAGAAAATCAGAAGGGAAAAATGGGAGGGGAGTTAAATGAGGGGAAGAGGGGAGGAGAAGGATAAGGAGAGGGTGGAGAGATATAAGAAAAGAGGAGTAAAGGGGAAGAGGGAAAGCAGAGCAGAAGAAGAAAGGGAGGGGATAGAAAGAGCTTGGAGAAGGGGTCAGTAGTCAGGGAGAGAAAGCGAGGCAGGGAAGGAGGATAGAGGAAATGGAGAGAAAGAAGACAGGGAGTTGGTGTGAAAATCTTGCTTCAAAAGGAGCCATCAGTGCATTTTTTATTATGTTGGGATGCCGATTCAGATTTCTTCAGTCAGCATGGGTAAGGCAGGTGGAGGTGGTTGTTGTCAGTGGGTTTCTCATGCGGGTATTTTGCCTCAGTGGATGGAGTGGGGGGAATGTTTATGTCTAAAATCATACTCGATTGTGGAGCTGGGTTGTTTTGATCTACTTTGGTACCCTGATTAATCTCACTGCCTCTAAAAATTTCATTTTTAGGTTATTTCCTTTTGTGATATTGTCACTTTTTTCAGCACCATACTTTGCTGGATTTCTATTGGGAGTTATCTGTAGGTTATCCTCATTTTCTCAGGTTTGACTTTTGACAAAGGGATGGTGATAGTTTTTGTGGAGTCTGTATCACTGGTTTTGTTGGTTGAGTGTTACTGGGCTGATTTTAACCCCAAAATGAGTGAATTTGGGTCACGTGGGATGTTAAAATGAAAGAAATCTCAAATTCAAACCCAACTCATTCTTAAAACCGTCCATTCCAGTCTTACTGGAAGGGGGAAGGCAGTTGGAACAATCATCTAGATATTTCATCTCTTTTCTAGCTTTAACACTGGTTGACTGAGTTTTGGGGAAACCCAACAGCTAAAAGGAGAGAAGGACTGCTACATGGAGGAGGTAAGTGCTTTTCTAACACTATTTCTGGGCCAAGCAGAGCTGCAGTGCTCCCCTGGCTGTTCCAAGAGGCTCCCTGCTCCACAATCTGAACCATCCCTGCAATCGGTCCTTCCCCACTATCACTGACACTTCCTGGTATCCTCCAATTTCCTCACCCAATCTCTCTCCAAACCCATGCAATCACTCCTGATCTTCCAATCCAAGCTGTACCCAGCCACTGCTCACAATCTCCACCGAAAGCAGTGGAAACCAACTTGCTGCCCTTCTGCATGTTCCTTGCCCTACAGGGTACCAAGCCTGTTAATCAGGCTGGCTTCCTGGGAGAGAACCTCATAAAAACAAACATGCTCTCTATGGAGTTAAAACTCCACAGCGCTCAGGGAAACCAGGGGCGGAATTGTCCCAGATTTGCACTAAGTGCGGTAGCGGGCAGGAAAAACGATGTTTAACTGATGTTCACATCGTACCGTCCCAAACCCGCCGCATTAATCATGCATTCCCAGGATGCAAGCCGTTTCGATGGTGGACAAGCTCCGATTCACCTGCCACACCATCACCTCGCCACTTCATCACTCCAGGCACCACATTTAAAATTCAGCTGTGCTCAGTGCAGCAAAGAAGACATGGCCCCAAAAGGCAAGAAGACTGCAGCCCTCGAGCACCGTTTGGACACTGTTGAGGCCCACTGTGATGTCCTCTAGGGGCAACAACATTACCACTCCAGCTTGGGAAGCAATGGCAGTGGTGATCAGTGCCAGTGCTTCACAGAAGAGGTTGGCCATCCAATGCAGAAAGATGATGAATGATCTCATCCTTGCAGCCAGGGTATGGCAATCGTCTCATCACCCTAAACTCACACACTCAGCCCATCATACATTCACTGGCATCTCACTCTGCCAGCTCAAGGGGCATCACCATCCATTCTCACACACATACCCTCACATCTCCATCTGGCTTCATCTTGTCTGGAGACTGCCTCCTCAGCCCTCACCATCTTGAGGCCACTTGCACAGATTAACATGTGCCCCCCCACACACCCTGGGATACCCTCCTTCCCCAGTACAGCCCTTATCTTGTAGCCTCTTCCCTTGCCTGAGGACACATCTCCCCTTTGCGCAAGCAAGCCCTAGCCCTGCAGCCATTGAAAAGCCATCCACATATGGCTGATCTGGTAGATCGAGACCTGCCCATGAGCCCCCCTAAAAGTGATGTGGTGCTGTCTGTGAAGCCTGGCGCTGATGACTGCGAGTGCTGCCCAAAGCAAGGTAGGCAAACAAAGCTTGAAGTCCTGAGTGAAGTGTAGCCCTTGTATATGCTGTTGTGAAACAGGTTGGCGCCTTTTCCTGCCGACATGGGCGGACACCGGCAGGCTGGCCTTATAATGATTTGCTGATGTATTACAATGAGGTTTCTGACGGCCAATGGCAGGGAATGCAGCCCGCCATCGACAGGCTGAGCAGACAATTACAAACTGGTTTCACAATGTCGTAAAACCGATTTTTGGCCTTCTCACTATATTGTCTGCTCACGCCACCAAACACGCCTGACGCCAGAGGGCACGGAAAATCCCAGCCCAGGAGTTAACTGCTCCTCCCGCACCACCACCCCCTCACAATGTTTCCCCCCCCATTTCGAAATCCCATCCCAATAAAGGCCTCTGTTCTCTTTGCTGCAACAGCATTCTGATTTTGAGCAGTTCTACTTCTCTTCTTTATGTTGTATTTTGAACTTTTTGGAATTATTTTTGGACTTTCATTTTTAAATTCAACGTGAATTGAGTTCTACTGAGTGTGGTCGGCCTGTCACATAATGTGATGGAACATAATAGTGGGTATATAGACCCATCCTGCAGCAGCTTAAATATAATGTTGTGGTCACATGCCATTTTTAAGATCTAATACATGGATGAATATAAATTGTACAGATTGAACTAAATTGAGCCTGATCATAACAGTTCTGTATGTACACCTCGAAATAAAATCAGCTTAACAGTTTATTTCTGGATTCATCCCACTAGGTGCTTTCTCAGTTTGCATTCAGACATGTGAAAAATGCAAATATCTAGTTCAAGACATAAGTGAAAGCTACTGTTATATCCCCCAGATTATACCACACTACATTGCCACTTGAATGTTAGTGTAAGACTCTCAGATCACTTACAGGGTGACTGACAGTATTGAACTTGGGAAAGTATTTACAACAAATCCAAAGTTATAACACCTATACAAACTTCTAAGACTGAGGATGGAATAAACAGCGCAAATATATTTTAAATTTAGAACGCAATAGAGAGGGATTGGAGCGATGATAGAAACCCACAACTTTTACCATCTAGAAGGGCAAGGGCAGCAAAGTCCTGGAGACACTACCACTTCCAAGTTCTCCCCTTAGTCAAAAGCCAACTTGACTTGGACACATTGTCACTGGGTCAAAATCCTGAACCCCTGTACCTAACAGCTTTGTGAGAGCACCTTCCCCACATGGTTCAAGGAGGCAGCTCACCATCATCTTCTCAAAGGCAGCTAGACATGGGTAATAAATGCTGGCCAACTGAGCTATGGTCACACATTACAGTGGGATCATCTTCACACTGGAGAAGGTATAGAGGAAGGCAATTAAACTGATACTGAACTACAAAAGAGCAAGGAATCTGGAAATGAAGGCTCAGGGGAAAGCTTCTCAATGTTTTAAAAATTCCAAGGTAATTTGTAAACTGAAACTTAGAATCATATGAGTATGGTAGTCGAGTGATCAGATTGCGGAACTAATAATCCCGAATCCAGAGCTAAGAATTAGGAGATTCTCTCCCTAGTTTTTAAAAAAATAAAAAAAAATCTGATATAAAATGCTGGTATCAAGCCATCAGATTATTGATAAAAACCTAACTAGTTCACTAAGTGGTTTCCGTTAGGCAAGGAAATCTGCTATTCTTACCTGGTCTGGCTGTGACTCCAGACCTGCAGCAATGTGATTGACTCCTATCTGTCCTGCAAAATAGCTTAGCAAGCCACTCAGTTGTTGCAAACCCCTAGAAAGAAATATAAATAAGAATAAAATTGAACAAATCACTCAGCTTTGACCTCGGCATCTGATTCAGAGGCAGCATTGCCCAGCCCAGTCGGTCTTGCAAAGACCTTAATCACACCAAGGCACATGTGCCAAAGCTGACCCACAGACTAATCAAGCAACAACCTGGCATAGACACATAGAATCATACCTTTAGCCAATGTCCCAGACTCCTCCATCACCATCCCCGAGTATGTCTTGTTCTAGCGGCAGGACAGACCCACAGGAGATGGTGACACAATGGTATACACTCAAGCCAGGTGACCTGATTCAGTGAGGAGTATGAAGGAACATGCCCAGCAGCAGTGCTGGGCAATTCTGAAAATGAGGTGCCAATCTGGTGAAGTGACAACAGAGGACATCATGCATACTAAACAGCAGAGCTAAGTGATTGCACAACCAACAAATCAGATCAAATCTCTGCAGTCCTGCCATGTCCAATCATGAATGGCGGTGGATAATTAAACAGCTAAAGGGAGGGGGAGGCTGCATTGGCTTCCCCATCATTAACAATGGCACAGCCCAGCACAAAAGACTCACGTCTTTTGGCACCCATCTTCAGTCTGAAGTGCTGAGTAGACCTATCTTGGCCCCCACCTGAGATTGGGTCTGGCCAATCAAACCCAGCCATTCACAATTCCTCAGATAATGAATCCCACAGGAAGCATAACATCCAGGCCTAAGCGGCAAGCAACGTTCACACCACAAAAGGCCATCTCCAAAAAGAGAGAGCCTAACTACCTTCCCTTAATATTCCATGGCATTACCATTGTCAAACCCCCCATCATCAACATCCTGAGGAACCTTATTGACCAGGAACTTCAGTGCTGCAGCCACATAACTACCATGAATACAAGAGCAGCTCAGAGGCTGTGCATTGTGTGGCAAGTAATTCACAAGTGACTCCCCAAAGCATTTCCACCATCAAGGCACCAGTTAGGAGTGTGATAGAATACTCCCCACTTGCTTGAATTAAGCCAGCTGCAACAACGCGCAAGAAGCTTGACATCATTAAGGCAAAGAAGCCTGTTTGACTGGCACCACATCCACCATTCTAAACTTTCACTCCTTCTGCCTATGGCACACCATGGGCACTGGGTGCAACAGCCATACCAAGGTTTCGTTCACAGCACCTCCCAAACATACAACTTCTACCAGAGCCCTGGGAGCACCACCACTTCCAAGTTCTTGCCTGAGTCAAATGCCACGCTGACTTGGATGGATCGGCACAGGATCAAAATCCTGAAGCACTGTATCTAACGGCACTGTGGGAGCACCTTCCCCAGATGGACTGCAGTGGCTCAGGAAGGCAGCTTACCATCATCTTCTCAAGGGTGGCTGGAGATGGGTAGTAAATGCTGTCCTTGCCAGCAGTGTCCACAACCAACAATTGTGTTTTTTTCAAAAAATACAGCCCATGGCCAGAATTTGGCATCGGGCATCATGGCGAGCATAAGCATTATGGTGAGCATGAGCATCATGGTGGGCATGAGTGAACAATATGTTGGGAAGGCTAAAAATCAGTTTCACCACATTATGAAGCCAGTTTGGGATCATCCCCTCCACCCACCAATGGCGGGCTGCCTTTCCCACTGCTGCACGTGGGGAACATCATTTTAATAGTCTGCATATAATTATAAGCCCTGCTCACCAGAATCGTCACCCCATGAGGGATCATCTGGGCACATCAGCAGGAAAACACACCAGCCCAGAACACATCTTGACAAGTGTGAAATGCAGAAGTCGGACTTACTGTTAGGGTCTTGCTCACATCGCAGACATCCGAGGAGCAGAAGATGCTGGGGCCCAACAGCAACTGGACCCTGGAGGAAGACGTTCATGTCGTGCTCCACTGCAACGCAGCTCACTGAAGGTGGGAGGTCTCCGCTGATGCCTGGGGTCTGCTTCGGGATACCAGGGGGACTTAGCCTTGGTCTGCTACAGATGATCGTCATGGGGGTGGAGAGGAAGGTTTGGGTTTGATTGGGAGAGAAAGGTGTACAGTGCGATGGGGGGGGGGTGATGTTGGGAAGGGGGGGAGCGATGGCGTTGGGGGGTTGAGGTTGAGATGGGGGAACAATGGTGTCGGCGGTTGAGATTGGGGGGGCAGAGAGTAAGGGCAGGAGGAGGGTGGAACGGGGGAGAATGGAGCAACTGAGAAGGTAGCTGTTAGGGGGAAGGAAGTGTAAGGGAAGAAGTTTGGAGGGGGTAAGGAGTCCAGGAGGTAGGAAGGAGTCCAGGGGGAGGAAGGAGCTTGGAGGGAGTGGGAAGGAGTCCAGAGGAAGGAAAGAGTAAGGATGGAGTAAGGGTGGAGGAAGGAATTAGTGGGAGGGATGGGGGGAAATGTCCAGGTGAAAGTGCAAGGGAGGGGTCTGTGGGGAGCAAACTGAGAGTGGGTGTGGTAGGAGGGAATGGTGAGTCTGGGAGGGGCAGAGACAGCTGGTAGGTGGGAGGGTCAGGGTGTGTTGGTAGCAGTAGAAGGGACAGCAAAGGTAGTTGGTGGGGACTCAGAGGCAAACACAGACCCTGGGGGTGGGGAGGTCAATGTGGTTGGGGGTGGGATTCTCTGGATGATGGAGAACGTGCACATTCACCTGAACATCCCATAAAGAAAAGGATTCTGGTTGGTAGGTGATGGTGGGGAGGTGGAAAGTGTTGCCACAGGGGGTCAACAGTGATGGGGAAGGTACTTGGGTGACTGGGGGAGGGGGAAAGGTGGGGGGAGCTGAAAACACACTTAACAACCACCATACTTCTGAAATCAAAAGTGAGCGGAGCCTCGTGTTGGACGGGTACAGGTGCTGCATGGGAGTGTGATCAGTGGGTGGGCGGAGGTGCAGATCAGCTCTGATGGACAACTGGAAGAGAGTCCCAGCAGACAGCATTGAAAATGCTTGGGACAGTGAGATGAGTGTGATGGAGGAAGGTTCCACGTGCGTGAAAGTGTGCTTGCACAAGGCTCTGAAAGGCCCTGCCACACACACACTTATCCCTCCAAAATCACTCGTGGTCCAGCTGAACTGCTAGTCAGGGGGAAGGGAATGCAAGGCAAGGACTTGTGAAGCCTGTAAATGAAACTGAATAACACCATTACACATTACATAGGGAAAGTAAATATATTTTCAGATAGTAAAGTGAAAAAAGGTGCTCACCTGAGCAACCACTTGTGATCAGAATTTCTTAAAGTTTTTAACCCTACCATTTCTTCTAGGTGCTACCCTGACATCCGCAGCAGGGGTGGGGACAGCCTGTTCAACGGTTGGCCCTATTGTCACTGATGACTTCAGCATGGATCCTCTAGAGAGCTGAGCTCGACAGCTCCAGCTTGCTTTGGCTGTCCTCCTGTGGGCCAGCTGCTCCCTCTGCGGTGACAGAGGACGAGGTTGAAGGCGTCACAGGCAAAGGGGACTCAGAGGGAGAGGACGGTCTCAGATTCCTCAGTGGATGACCCAGGGCTGTCCAGCTGCCACTTCTCCTCCCTTCGGGTGCCTGAGAGCCCTAGCCTGAATTCTTGAGTGGAAGGAGCACCTGGGAAGCTGAGGTGCCCAGTTTCCCTCTCACGTTGCTACTGCAGGAACTCACCCATGACTACCGCAATGGAGTGCAGGTCTGCGCACAGCTCTATGTTCTGCTGGACCAGGATCCTCATGGCGTCCACCATCCTTCCCATGGAGACCTCCACACGTGCACATGTGGGCACCACTTCATCAGACAGCAGGCGGATGCACTCTTTCGGCTCACATGCCACTCTGTTGAGGACTTCCAACAGCTCTGCATGATGAGTTGGAAGGCTGAACCCAGAGGCTCATCATCTGACTTGGACCTCACAGATGCCTCTTCCCCAGCAGTCCTCTGAGTGCTGGGGAACTCAGCTGAACCTGCTTCCTCCTGCTGTGGACACGTGTCCATGCGGCGACCACCAGTTTGTGAACCCAAGCCTGCTCTAGATCTAGGTCCCAATGAGGTGTGTGTCTCTGCGCTGGTGCAGGGTGTGGGTAAGCGATGTGATGGGCCTTGCAGTCTGCTGAGTTCCAGCTCTTCAATCGAGGTTGTGTCCTCTTTGCTGGAGGTGCAGACCTGGGTGAAGCTGAGGGACTGGCTGACTGAGGGTGTTGGTCATTGGGCAGAGCTCCCTGTGAACTAAAGTAGAGATAATGAGTGCATGGCAGCAGAGTCAAAAGCAGGAGAGAGAGAGAGCACTAACAGTTACGTTCAGAAAGGGGTGATGTGGTGCAGGATCCTCAGATGGGTGCTCGCCAGGCCTCACTGTTGCCGCAGGTACGATCTACATCCTCACCAGTCAGCGCGATGGTGTGCTCCCAAAGAGAGTGAGGGGTCTAATGTGGGCCACTCCACCCCAGGTTTGGGACCTCTCCCTGCTGTTGTCAGCCAGCCTCTCCTGCATGGAAAGAGTGTGAGCAGGACACATGGTGCTGTGTGGAATGTTTGTGTGGTGACTGCAGCCATGAATGGGATTAGGCCATGAGCTCCAGAGGATATGAGCCTGATGGAGATGTGAGGATGTGTGCGAGAGTTAGTGGTGTTGCCCCTTGAGACGTGAGATCCCTGTGGATGTGTGATGGGTTTTTGAGTGTGTGAGTTGAGAGTGATGAGAAGAGTGACTTACCCTGGTGGAACGGGTGAGACCATTTATCCGCTTCCTGCACTGTCCTCTTTTGCAGGGCATTGGTGCTGACCACCGCTGCCACCGCCTCCCATGTTGGATTGGTGACCTTGCTTGCTGGTCATCGCCCAGAGCGAGGGCAGAGGATTTCACAGCGGGCCTTCACTGCGCCCAGTAGGCGCTCAAGAGAGGGGACGCTAAATCCAGGAGCAGCATGTGTCCTCCCTTTGGCAGTTATCAGTTCCCAGCAGCTTCCTATCCCTTGAAGAGTGCTGGCTCCGTGCAGAGGCAGCCTTTAAATATGGCGCCCGGTTTACTGAAACTCCAAGGTGACAGCGGGGCAGGCGAATCAGAGGCTGCCACGCCGGCGACCCAGCGTGTTTCCCGGGAATGCACAATGAATGAGGCGGGCTTGGGACGATAGGGTGAAAAGTCGCCATTGCGGATGGCGGGTTAAACGTCCTTCCGCTCGCCCGCTACTGCACTTAGCGCACATCTGGCAGGGTTATGCCCAATGAATGACCTATTCAATCAGCCCCACTCAACTGCTCCTGCCCCACAGCCTTGCAGGTTTTCCCTTTCAAGCATTTATCCAATTCCCTTCTGAAAGGTACTATCGATCCTGCTTCCACTGCCTCGTCAGGCAGATCACAGCTATTTTAACTCATTTGAAAATCAGACTGTAACATAAAGCACAGACTTAAATTTGAAAGGGAAAGTGAATAGGGTGTGGCCAGGATTTTATGGACCCACCACGGCACGTTCCCCCCACCGGCATCTCCCCCACCCCTCCGCCAGACGGAAGCGGTGAGCCATTTAAATCTCCATTCAGTTTGGCGGGAGAGTAATATCCCACCGGATGGGAGGGACCGTAAAATCCTGGCCATAGTTTAGATTGAAGTATTTCACACAGAATGTGGATAATCTTGGCAAATTTAAGAGGGAGCTTAAACAAAAAGCACAAAGAATGAGAGGGGAACGGTGTGTTTTTTTTTTAATCTTTAAAGATTTAGATGGATTCTAATGGTCATTTGTACTCCTCCCCACAAAATGGAGAAATTGCAGAGATAATTACCCGATCATTTTGTGGTGCAGCATGTTACAGCATCCCAGAGAGTGGCTCTCAAACATTGGAAAGAGACCCTCTACAAGAAAGTTTGCTTCTATAGTACAAATCAAGACCAAGTGATATACAATGTGCTGTCAGGGGAATGGTCCATGGATATAGAATTTAAATGGGGTATATAGTCTTTTTGATTCACTGTAACAAGGTTTTAATGAACATACAAAGGAAAAATACATGTTATAATATACATATCATTAAAGAAATGTGGTGCACTTTTCGTAACATATTGATACATTGCCACAGAATTTTGTGCTTAGATCTGAAGTTTTACAAACAGCAACTAAAAATAGGCAAATTGCGAATCTTAGTCCCAAAGGCTGTTTAATTATTCATTTGGAGATTTAATCAGAACAAAATAGAAGCCACGGAAGAGAAAAGACAGATTACTCACTGAAGGTGTTCTTGTCTTCATTATTCAAGTGAGGCTCTCTCCACATATACATGTGGGTAGTGGTTTGAAGCCAGTTTTGAATGCCTGAGGGAGAAATGTGAAAGATGTTTCCCTCTTTAAGAGTGCAAGTCATCCTGTAATGTGATCTTTCCATCTCCCAGCTCCTTTATCAATCCTATGTCTCTCCTGACCCCTAGTTCTTTCAGTCTGATAGCCATCAATTAAGGACATCTACCAATCAAATAGTAAGTGTTTCTTTTCTTCTTTCCTCACCCTCAAATATTCTCTCCCCTCCCTTTCCTAATCTGCTTTACAATTGTCCAAAAGAACCATCCTTTATGTGTGAACCAATTCTGGCCTCTTGCACACCCCCTTTTCAATCTCTCCATCGTTGGCTGCTACACTTTCAGCTGCCTAGGCCCTGAGCTCAGGAATTCCCTGTTTAAACCTCTCCAACCCTCTCTCCTCTTTAAGATGCTTTTCTATGACCGAGCTTTTGGTTGTCTGACTTAATATTTCATTAGTGGCTCAGTGTCAAATTTTGTCCAACGATGCTCCTGTGAAGTGCCTTGGAACATTTTATGGTTAAAGATGCTATATAAATGCAAGTTGGTGCTTTAAAAAAAATATTCACAGGATGTGGGCTTCGCTGGCAAGGATGCCATTTATTGCCCATCCCTAAATATCATTGATAAGGCGGTGGTGATCTCGCTACAGTCTGTGTGGTGTATGTACACCCACAGTGCTGTTAGGGAGAGTGTGCCAAGATTTTATGTCACATTCAACCTTTGGAGGCATCACAACTGAGCCCAATCCTTGTCTTAACCCAAAAGCTACACACACTCACTTCCCAGCAAGACTCGTTGGACAGTGATCAGGAGCAAGAACCCTGATCAATTTTCACTCAGTGGCCTAAGGATTTTGAGATCGATTATAATGGCTCCTACCCTGTCCTGATTGAGTTCAGCTAGTTTAACAGGCTGGAGAAGGGATTGATGGCATTCTGGCCTGTGTTACTCATTCTGCAGCATTTATTCATAGAAGTACTAGCGGAGCAAAAATATTGCCTTTTAACATAAAGTGCAAGATTTTTCTTTCAGATATCCCTCATCAAAATAAGCTTTCCTTTTCTGAGTTTAACAAGCTTCTCTGATTTTTTTTTCAGCTATTTTAACATCAATTCTGTGGGCCCCAGCCTCAGGGCGTCCTTTTCATAGCTTCATAAGGCCAAGCTATACGCATTATAATGTAATTTGCCACAATTCAATCTCATATGCATTTGTCAAATACAAAAAAATACTCTCGTCAAGAGTGCTGACCCAGGTAATGGACCATAAATACATCATGAGTTGCCTGCGTTTTGATGCAATTGAGGCCTCAGTCTCGATAATAGTCCGGTTAATTCGCAAGGTTCGTCAGATCCCGGGGAGTCTGCATTTGCTAGCACTTCAACAGCAACTCATTTAATTAAATGAAGACACGAGCTCATAGGGAAATCAATTTCTCATTTAAACCCAGTTAAACTCTTTTGCTCATTACAAAGGAATATCTTCACATTCAAATAAGAAATAGGATGGAATTGCGATGATTCATGCTGGCCTATTTTTTTTTTCTCTTCCATATTCTAATTTCGCTTGCAAATGGACCTGGGCACAAAACTTTTCCCTGCCGCTTTGACTCCCAAGGTAACCCAGACCCATTTCCCTGTGTTAGCACTGCAGGATTCCTGCCCATCATTATGGAATCTGCCGCTGCAGCTAGACTATCACCGTAACAAGTGAAGGGTATTAATGGGGGTGAGAAGAGCCCCAGAGGAGGAGGGGCTTTCTTTGAGCCTGGGGCTGGGGTTGAGGGAAAGAGAGACAGAGTCAGGAACATGGTTGCAGGCTTCACCGACTGATTTTCTCACTCTTTCCCCTGCTTTCATGTGGGATAGCAAAGGAAAATCCAGCTCACCGTATCTACAAAGGCTTTTACATGGGAGGGAAGGGTTAGGATTCCTTCGCTATGAATGGGGCCAGCCCAGGCTTTGACTGTTCTGCAGTCACACCCATGATTGTTTGACAGGGAGCCTGCAGTTCATATCTGACAGGTTATCGTTTTCTTTCCTCTAATCTCCAACTACCTTTACATGCTCCATTCTTACCGTATGTATTTTATAAATACTCACATTGTCACTGCTTTCCGGCACTTTCCTTCGTGTTATCTTCAAGCTCCCAAAATACCATTCTTCCTCTCCATCTTTAATGTGTTGAAGCTGAAACTCATCACACTGTCTCCCACTCTCCAATTCAGACCTCAAAATTATGGACCAATTTAAGTACTTTGACCTCCTCTTCCTGTGATAGGAGTACAGGTTCTTAAATTAGCTTATATTTCACCTCTTTTCTATTTTTCCTTAGTTCCGTTGAAGAGTCATGTGGACTCAAAACATTAACTGTGTTCCTCTCCACAGATGCTGTCAGACCTGCTGAGTTTTTCCAGGTATTTTTATTTTTGTTTTGGATTTCCAGCATCCGCAGTTTTTTGCTTTTATCTTAGTGTTTAATTGACTGCCACTTCTCTTCAAGGAATGCCTACCTTGAAGAAGTATTGCTCTTCTCTGGACAGGATTTCCATCTCGCTCTTTTGCCTTGTTCACCTTCATTGCTTTCCATTTCTCTCCTGGTGTTTGACAAGGTGTTTACTAAAACCTGCTTTCACAGCCATATTTCCTTCCTCAGTGACTGTCTCCGTCTCCGACTTACCCCACGTGGATTTCAACTGAAGTTCCATCCCTCATGTTTCGAACCCACCCAGGATTACAAGTATCTCCGGGACATACAACACTCCTCGGACTGCTGTTCTGTCACATTCTGAGATCCACATTCAGTACCATGCGCCGCCATATGAACACACTCGACCTCTCCCTCCAGCAGCACTGCCTCACCCTATTTCTAAGCTGCCCGTGCCCCCATTTTCATTTTATTCTTCGTCTCATCCGATGCCTCAACAAGAAACTTTTTCTCTTTCTCTCAAGTGCTAAGGAACGCAAGCTCCAACAACTCATCGACACCAACGCCCATCCAGGACCCTCCATCCCTGCCTGTTCCTCTGTCACCATCCCATCTTCCAATCCCAGCCATGGCCATGTATTCACCATACCCCCTGACCTTCCCCTCTCTGACGCTAAACGTTCAGTGCTCAGCAAAGGACTTAGTTTCATACCCTTACGCCCTCAACTCAATGAATTTCGGGCTCGGCACGATGCTGAACTCTTCTTCCGCCGTCTTGGTCTCCATGCTTACTTCTTTGGGCAGGATCCCTCACCCCATTCAACGGATCCTTTTACCCACCTCCAATATTTTCCCTCCACCTGGACCCCTCCCTCTGGATTCTTACCTTCTCTTGATTCTTTCATTGAGAACTGTCGGCGCGACATTAGTCATCTCAATTTCTCTGCTCCTCTCACCCATTCTAATCTGTCTCTCTCTGAACTTACTGCACTCCGTTCTCTCAGGTCCAACCCCAACATTGTCATCAAACCCGCTGACAAGGGTGGTGCTGTTGTTATCTGGCGCACTGACCTCTACCTCGCATAGGCTGAGCGTCAACTCACAGACACTTCCTCCTACCTCTCCCTGGACAATGACCCCACCACTGAACATCAAGCCATTGTTTCCAGGAGTGTCACTGATCTCATCTCCTCTGGAGATCTTCCTTCCATAGCTTCCAACCTCATAGTCTCCTAACCTTGGATGGCATGCTTCTACCTGCTACCCAAAATCCACAAACAGAACTGTCCCAGCAGACCAATCGTGTCAGCCTGTTCCTGCCCCACGGAACACTTTTCTTGCTATCTTGACTCCATTCTCTCTCCCCTTGACCAGTTCCTTCCCACCTATATCCGTGATTCCTCTGACACCCTACATCATATCAACAATTTCCAGTTCCTTGGCTCCAACCGCTTCCTCTTCACCACGGACATCCAATCCCTCTACACCTCCATCCCCCACCGGGATGGTCTGGTGGCTCTCCGCTTCTTCCTCGAACAGAGGCCCAAGCAATCCCCACCCACCACTACTCTCCTCCATCTGGCTGAACTTGTTCTCACACTGAACAATTTCTCCTTCAACTCCTCTCACTTCCTCCAAATAAAAGGTGTGGCTATGGGTACCCGCATGGGCCCCAGCTATGTCTGTCTCTTTATGGGTTACGTGGAACATTCATTGTTCCAGTTCTACTCTGGCCCGCTCCCATAACTCTTTCTCCGGTACATCGATGATTACTTCGGTGCTGTTTCATGCTCTCGTCTGGACCTGGAAAAATGTATTAATTTTGCTTCCAATTTCCACCCCTCCATCATTTTCACATGGTCCATCTATGACACCTCCCTTCCCTTCCTTGATCTCTCTGTCTCAATTTCTGGTGATAGACTGTCCACTAATATTCATTACAAGCCTACCAACTCCCATAGCTACCTCAACTACAGCTCCTCACACCCCGCTTCCTGTAAGGACTCCATCCCATTCTCTCAATTCCTTTGCCTCCGTCGCATCTGTTCTGATGATGCTACTTTCAAAAACAGTTCCTCTGACATGTCTTCCTTCTTCCTTAACCGAGGTTTTCCACCCATGGTGGTTGACAGGGCCCTCAACCGTGTCCGGCCCATCTCCCGCGCATCCGCCCTCACACCTTCCTCTCCCTCCCAGAACCCCTTGCCCTCACTTATCACCCCACCAGCCTCCGCATTCAAAGGATCATCCTCCGCCATTTCCGCCAACTCCAGCATGATGCCACCACCAAACACATCTTCCCTTCACCCCACCTGGCGGCATTCCACAGTGATCATTCCCTCCGGGACACCCTGGCCCATTCCTCCATCACCCCCTACACCTCAACCCCTTCCCACGGCACCTTCCCATGCAACTGTGCCGCCTATCTCTAAAGGTGTTGCTCTTAAGTGTAACATGGCAACATGGAGATCTTGTTTTGTCTCCCTGCACTTCATGATTAATGCTTTAGGTAAGCAAACCATTCACTTGGCAAGACTGTTGGATCTGGGATAGTGTGGTAATGCTGTCATTTGGTTTATGCCCCATTTGGTGCACTTGTCCTTAAAAGGCCTGCCAGTATATTGTGGCCCATTGTTTGACATGATCTCTTCGGTATACCGAACCAACTGAGTACTGCACTTATTGTGTCCACCACAGGCGCACTTGAAGTATCCTTCAGTTGCCTGATGATTGGAACTTGAAAAAAAGAGTCAGCAACTTGAAGAAATTCGTCACCATGGATAGTGAATTTATCTGTTGCAATTTTAGACCAAGGGAATGAAGGAATCTCGTGAGTGTGTAGAGGTTCTTTATGTTGATGTGGTTGGTGTTGATTCTGGCATGCTTCACACATCTTCACTACCATCACAATATTGTTGTTGATCCCTGGCCAATACACAGTTTCCCTCTGCTAAGTGAACTGACCAATATCCATGTTGGTGTCCAACTTGGAGAAATACTTTTCTCCTGTGAATTTGGGATCCAATTCCTCTAATATTGGAATCTTGTATGGGTCTCTCTTCAGACCTTGATTTGGATATCGTGGGTCTAAGCATACCCAGATTGCACCATCTTTTTTCAGTACACAAGTGATAGCACTACGCCAACCTGTGTGCTGATGCATACAACAGAAAATGCCATTACATGATGTGTCATCCAACTCGCTCTTAAGCTTCTCCTGTATGAGCACACTGCACTCTCTAGGACAGTCAATTGACAGAAATTATATTTTCTCTGACGTGTAATACAGCATCACCTCTGAAGGTTCCAATAGCATCAAATCTGTCTGTGTTTTTCTGCAATAGGTCATGGGCTGATTCAATGCAATTATTCTGGGCCTCTTCGGCTGCTATTGGTATGTTGGCGATCTTCTGTATGGTCACAATGTTGGGTTCTGACCACCCTGGTAATCCTACAATTGCTGGTCCACTTGTGTCCACCAGTTAAAATACTTGTGGTTTCCGTGCAAACTTGCATGGGTTCTGAGTAGGGGATATGTAGACTTACAAAGCAAAAGGATATGGCAGCATTGCAGGGTGGCTATTTAGGCAATGATACCCAGAGTATGACAGGAAGGGACTGAGTGTCCAAACATAAAAAAAAACAGCAAATAGGATCAAAGAGGGAAAAAAATGATAAAAAGACAAAATTAATGGTTTTTTACTTAAATGCACATTGTATTCAGAACAAAACAAATGAATTAATGGCACAAATAGAGGTGAATGAGTGAGATCTTATTGCCATTACAGAGACATGGTTGCAAGGAGATCAAAGTTGGGAACTAAATATTCAGGGGTATGTGACTTTTCGAAAGGACAGGCAGGAAGGAAAAGGTGGTGGGGTAGCATTATTAATAGGAGATGGAATAAATACGATAGCAAGGAATGACCTTGGATCGGAAGATGTAGAATCCATATGGAGATCCATAAGGAAATAAAAAGGGGAAGAAGACACTGCTGGGAAGTAGTCTATCGTCCCCCTAACAGTAGCTATGTTGTAGGATAGAGAATAAATCAGGACATAATGAGGGCATGTAAAAAAGGCAATACATTAATCATGAGTGACTTTAATCTTCATGTAGATTGGGAAAATAAAATCAACAGAGATAGCCACGAGCAAATAGTCATAGGGCAGAATTTTGCCCTTAGCGTGTGTGATCAGCAGGGATGGGCAGGAAGCTGATTGCTGCCCGCAATTGGCAGCACACCGTGATTTTACATGGCTGGGCCAATTAAGGCCTGCCCAGCGTAGGACACAGCTGCAGAATGAGTTCGAAGGGGCGGGCAGGGGTGGGTGCCCAGTGACTGCTGGGTCCAATGGCAACCCTGCGGCTGATTCAAATGCGGCGCCGGCAGCCCTTGGAAGGCAGCCACTGAAGGGCGGGGAAGTTATGATGGAGAGCATTGCGGGTGGACACGTCAGGTGGGAGGGGAGTTCAGCAGGGCATTCGGCCCTGTGTTTCTCCGATGAGTGCCATGCCGCCCTCCCGGAGCATGTGGCAGCACGGAGAGAAAACCTTGTGCCCAGGGACAGGAGGAGGCGGCCCCCACCACCTCACCAAAAAGGCCTGGGAGGAGGTGGAATCCAGGATCACCAGCCACGACTTGGTGAGGCGCACATGGGTGCAGTGCCTGAAGCGCTTCAATGATCTCCTGAGATCGGGAAGAGTGAGTACCGTGTTGGCATGGGTCACTTTGCAGAGCAGTTAAGAGTTGCCCATCCCCCCCACTGGACCTCAGAGGTATCAGAGTGTGAGTGGCAAATGTCAATGAGGCAGGATCTGGCCAAGAGGCTGAGCCCTGGCTGCTTGGACTGAGTGTCTTGTGGCTCCAGGGTCAGCTGAGCCCTGCGAGGTGTTCCTCAGGTGGGGTTGGCCAGGTTGCAATGGTGCTGCAGGTAGAGAGTGGACTAATCAATGTTCCTCTGTCCTTTCAGGGGAAAACATCCCGTAACAATGGCAGAGAGGTCACGGACTGGCAGGGGACCGCCACACATACTAATCCTCACTCATTATGCGCAGAAGGCCCTGGTGCCAGAGAAGCGCCATGTGCTTCAGTTAAGCGACCGCGGTGAGGTTGGGGTGCCATGGGGGCGTAAGAGTGCAGTGCACTGAGGTGAGAAGTTTGCTAATTGTAACCATTCCAGTGTAGTCGCTATATTGATGTGAGCCTCGAACCTGGAATCCCCACTGATAATGGAAAGATGAGGGCTGCCAGGCATGCGGGGTAACAGTGTGAACACTTCAACTAATGACATGTTCTTGTTCTTCCTTTCAGGCTCACCAGCAGCCCTACGGGATGAGGAGCCTGAAAGACCACCCCTGACCCCCTGAGGACCACGCTGATGCACCTGCATCACACCCACTCTCTCAAGCAGGCACCAGTGCAGATACCAGCACCTTGGTGGGCATTACATCGCTGGCTACTATCTCGGTGCATATTGGTGAAGGCACTTCACACTCGTTTGAGGTGTTGGTGGAGGCAGAGAGCACCCAGGGCACCGGCAGGCGGATGACAGCTGGGGACCAGGACAATGCTCAGTTGGTGGCTGATGATGGGCTGCTGGATTCGTCCTTGAGGCAGGTGCTGGAAGTCCAGCAGGGTGTGCGGGAGGATCTGGCAGAGATACATGAGGGAACGGATGCCATGGTGTCCATTGTGGAGGAGTCCTTGCAGAGCATGAGCAATGCCTTGATCCTCACTGCCGAGCGCAATGTCTCCTCCATGGAGAGTGTGGTGACTCTCATGGGGAGGGTCCACCAGGAGCTGAATCAGAGGTTCCAGGGGATACGCTTGGACCTGCAAGCCCTCACACTAGCAATGACCTCATGTGGTCAGTGTCAGTGTGGGAGATGGATTGGGCACCCAGTATCCCAGCTAGGTGCCTGTCCATCATTGGTGATCAGGGAGGTCCAGAGCAGACTCACGTTGGTGCATGAGCTGCGTATCGTCTCTGCGGGCTCCTCTTAGGGCGCTCTGGATCAGGGCAGCAGTTTCTCTGCCAGTGATCGTGGCATCCGATGAGGCTGCGGCCTTTGGGGAGATAACAGCTGTGGTACTGGCCAATCCCTCCCAGATGGGACCAGCACAGGCTCCACAGGCCAGAGGATGCCTGCCAAAGTCATCAAGGCCAACAGGACAGCAGAGTGAGCAGACTGTCTCCAATGCCGGTGCCAGCGAAGGAGGAGCACCTAGACAGAGCACCCACAAGTGAAAACTTAAAGCACCTTAATCACAACATGGCCTGATCAGGGGTGATATTTGTTTCCCCCATTTTTCCGTTCAGTGTTTATTGATGTGATGGAAAATACCCGTCAATGTTAATTTGTAGAATGTTTGCCAAGCACCATTTAATTAAAGTGTTTTTGTGTAACTGGCCTCTGGATGCTTCATTAGATCTGCATGTAAGCCATGGTGTTATGATGGACATGATTCTCCTTAAACTTTATTGAAATGGCACAGAGAGTATGCTGTTGACCAAGGAACTGATCCTGTCAGGGATCGAGTATGGAGCCTGCAGCCCTGGCATGTGGTGGTGGCTCTTATTTGGTAGGCTAGCTGAAGGAGAGTTGGTTCAAAGCATTCCAGGTGTCCCTGCCTCCCTGGAGGTTGCCCAGGTCAGTGTCTATGCCCTCAGTGTTCTCCTAACCGTGCTTGTCCTCAGATTCACTACTGGATTCATTGTCTGTTGCCTGTGCAGCTGCATCAAGATCTTCTTCCTCCATTGCGTTCCCCCTTTCCAGTGCCAGGTTGTGGAGAGCACAGCATGCAACCACTATCAGTAACACACAATCTGGGGGGCTATGGGAGTGTGCCCCCTGAATGGTCCAGGCATCGGAAGCGCATCTTGAGAAGACCAATGGTTCTCTCTACCACAGCCTTGTGGAGGATTGGCTCCTATTGTAACGCTGCTCCGCCTCTGTTTTTGGATGTCGGAGTGGCATTATGAGCCACCTTTTGAGGGGATAGCCCTTGTCACCCAGAAGCCATCCATCTAGTCAGGCTGGAGCACTGAAGAGCCTTAGCACCTGGGAGTGGCTCAGGATGTAAGCGACATAGGAACTGCCAAGGTACCTTGCACAGACTTGCAGAATCAGCATCCTGTGATCACACACTATCTGCACGTTCATGGAGTGGAAGCCCTTCCTGTTGATAAAGGCACCGGGCTCACCTGCTGGTGCCTTGATGGCCACATGTGTACAGTCTATTGCACCCTGGACGCGGGGGAAGCCAACAATGGCCGCGAAGCCTCTGGCTCGCTCAGCCTGGCTAGCCTCTTCCATAGGATAGTGAATGAAAGTCAATACACACCTGAACAGAGCGTCAGTCACTAGCTTGATGCAACTGTGGACAGCTGATAGGGACACTCCACACAGATCCCCCACTGAGCCCTGAAAAGAGCCCAAGGCATAGAAGTTGAGGCCATCATGACCTTCAGCGCCACTGGCATGGGGTGTCCATCCACACAGTCGGAGCTGATCTCAGGGCCAATCCTCTGACAAATGGAGGTCACAGTCTCCCTTGAGAGGCGGAGCCTCCTTTGGCATTCCACCCCAGACATACTGAGGTAGCTGCATCGTCGCTGTAAACTCTGGCACCAGGATAGTGGCATTTTCTGCGGCCCCTTCCACCTTTAACTTCCTGTTGGCCCTGCACTCCTTGTGCCTGCACCTCTCCTCCCACAGGTCGCTCCCCTGGAGGCTGAATAGGAACACCTGCCCTCTCCCCCTTCTGGCCCTCTCCCTCCTCCTCCGAGGTGCCTCCAGCAGAGACCACAATCCTTATTACAGGGATAAGGGAAGGCTGTTTGATACCTGGAAGGCCCCAAGTGGTTTGAATCATCCGGGGGCCTGGAAATCAACCCTGAGTCCTGAACTGAAGCCTCTAATTTCTGTCAATGCAGCTCTGAAGCAAAATGAAGATGTCCTGTTCACACAAGCAACCAGCAGCAAGTCAAATCCTAAACTACAAACTACTCACATTTACAAGCCCACTGACCCCTCTTATCCCGCCCATGGATGAGGTTTTTGAAATTGTGGCCTGCCTGTTTAGCCCGTGCGACAGCCTAAAAATCACACAGGTTACATAAAGTCCGAGACAATTGGTGTCTCAAGGGCCTCTGTCTTCATCACGCAACCACCTACTGACATCGGCATGCTCAGCTGATGTCAACATGCTTTGTTTCACGCTAGGGCGTGTTGGGCGCATTCCCGCCCGCCAAGCTTAAATTTCTGGCCATAGAGTGTATTCAGGACAGTTTCCTAGAACAATATGTTGTGGATCTAACCAGGGATCAGGCTATTTTACATCTGGTAATGTGTAACGAGGCAAGTTCAATAAATGATCTCAGAGTAAAAGATCCCTTAGGAAACAGTGACCATAACGTGGTAGAATTTAGCATTCAGTTTGAGAGCGAGAAACTTGGGTCGGAAGCAACTGTGCTTAACTTAAATAAGGGTAATTACAAAGGAATGAGGGAAGAGTTGGCTGCAGTGGACTGGGAAAGGAGTTTAGCAGAAAAGACAGTTGATGAACAATGGCAGACGTTTAAGAAAATAGTTCATGACTCACAGTGAGGAAGAAAGATTCTAGGAAGGGGATAAACCAACCATGGTTAACCAAGGAAGTTAAAGAGTGTATCAAATTGAAAGAAAAGACATACAATGGCAAAGATTAGTGGTAAGCCAGAGGATTGGAAAAGTTTCAAAAACCAACAGAAAATTACCAAAAAATAGTAAAGAGAGACAAAATAAACTTTTAAGGGTAAACTAGCAAGTAATATAAAAACAGACAGTAAGAAGCTTCTTTAAAAATATAAAAAGGGAGAAGCCAAAGGGAATATAGGCCTCTGAGAGAATTAGGCTAGGGAAATAATAATGGGGAACCAGGAAATGGCAGAAGAGTTGAATAAATACTTTGCATCAGTCTTCATGGCACTAATAGCATTCCAAAAATACTAAATAATCAAGGGCAAAAGGGGGTAAGGAAATAAATACAATAACTATCACTAGAGAAAAGGTGCTAGGGAAATTAATGGGGCTAAAGGCTGATAAGTCCCCTGGGTTGCATCCAAGGAAAATAAAGGAAGTAGCTGCAAAGATAGTGGATGCACTGTTAGTAATCTTCCAGGAATCCTCAGATTCTGGAAAAGTCCCAGAGGACTGGAAAACTGCCAATGTAACACTCTTATTCAAAAAGGGAGACAAAACAGGTAACTATAGGCCAGTTAGCTTAACATCTGTCATTGGGAAAATATTACGGTCTATTATAAAAGGTGTAATAGCAAAGCATTTAGAAATGCATAATGTAATCAAGCAGTGTCAGCATGGCTTCATGAAGGGGAAATCATGCCTGACAAATTTATTAGAATTCTCTGAGGAGGTAACAAGCAGGATAGACAAAGGGGAACAGTAAATGTAATATATTTGGATTTCCAAAGGGCATTTGATAAGGTACCACACAAAAGGCTACTTAATAAGATAAGAGCCCATGGTGTTGAGGGTAAGAGATTAGCATGGATACAGCATTGGCTACCTAATAGAAGACAGAGAGTTGGAATAAGAGGGCATTTTCAGGATGGCAACCTGTAACTAGTGGAGTACCACAGGGATCAGTGCTGGGGCCACAATTATTTACAATATACATTAATGGCTTGGATGAGGGAAATGAATGCACTAGCAGCAAATTTGAAAATGACCCAAAAATTGGTGGGAAGTCAAGTGGTGAGGATAACACAAAGAGTCGATGGAGTGTTATGACACAGCAGTTCGTAAAGTCTGTTATTTAAAGTCCCTGAGGGAAACTTTAAACAACTGTCAAAACCTATATTTTCAATTGGTATGTTTGAGATACAGCTCTGAATTCAGAAATAAGACCACTTGTTCTCAAGAGATTTTTATATCAAACTGATTGAGGCATTTATTAATTTACAACAAATTAACATATACACATGGCTACAAATTACTATTATCAAAACTTTAAACAAATTCCCAAATTAACCTCCGCTCAGGCAGCAAAAACCAATAGACTTAACCAGACACCAAGCAAAGCGTGTTCACCTTATGAATTCAAAATGAGGTGCCTTTCAATTTGGTTCCTTTGCAGACAGTTGTAGGCTTACAGGCTTTGATCTTACATGCCTCTGCTCTGCACACACAACCTCCTCTCAGATCTTACCCAGCACTCCCCTTTGAATATAAATTCTCATTGTATCACCAGCTCCTTTGAACTCCCTACATAGTATTAATTTTATTAGTAATATAAACATTGCTTGGTGTCTCCCAGCTAGGGACAAGATTTCACTCCCACTCCTGAATGCGCTATTCAATAAAATGCAAATGCAACTCTACCTCTGTTTACATCCCAAAACTACTATACATCAAAGCACCCAGACTAACTGGCTTTAATCCAATTAAAACACACACAGAGACACCCACAGACTAAACCTCTATTTGGAAAAAAAAATTCCAATAACATTATATACATTAATACCTTCATGACATCTCCCTTCCTATCAAAAATTGAACCATCATAATTCTAAAACACGGCTTCATTTTATAATAACCCATCTCACACTATCTCTGTCATGAGGTTATTAATGTATATAATATTTTAGAAAATATTTTTCTTTTAAAGTTGAGGTTTAATCTGCAGGTATGTCTTAATTGAATTAAAGCCAGCTAGTCTGGGTGCTTTGATGTAATAGTTTGAGATGTAAACAGAGAGATTGTGTGCATTTGCAATTTTTGAATAGAGCATTCAAGTGGGATGAAAACTTGATGCCAATCTAGCAGCTACCAGGCTATATATTTATATTACTAGTAAAATTGGTACTATGAAAGGGGTTTCATTGTTAAAAGGTTGAGTTCAAAGAAGCTAGTCAGACAATGAGGATTTGAATTCAATCAGTGGTGGTAAGTATAACTTCAGTAGTTTTTGGGTGTGCAGAGCAGAGGGAATGTAAGATCAAAAGGCAGCTGCAAACCTCCAACTGGCTCCACTGTGAAAAGAACCTCATTTTGAATTTGTAAGGAGAAAATGCTTTGCCTGGTGTTTGGTTAAGTTTATGGGTTGCTGTTGCCTTAATGGAGATTAGTTTGAGAATGTGTTAAAAGTTATGATAGTAGCAATTTGTAGCCATGTGTATATATATTTTAACCTGAGTAAATTAATAAAATGTTTTATTTAGTTTAATGTAAAACTTCAAGAACTAGTGGTCTGATTCCTGAGTTTGGAGTCACATCTCAAACATAACACTTAAAATTATTGGTTATGACAGTTGTTAAAAGTTTCCCTCTGGGATTTTTAAAATAACTCTGCTTTACCAACTGCATCAGTCATAACAATCTCCTATACTTATTACACCATTGCATTACCAGATACATGCATTAACAATATATTTACGCAAGTCCTTGGTACCAACAAAAATCACTCCAGTTCAGGGTCCAGATTTTTTTTTAAATTGTCTAATTTTCCTTTAGGCTTCAAACTCTTGGGGCAGAATTTTCTGGATGATGTGCGGGTTGCGGGCCCTGCACGTCAGTGCTTAAAATGACGCACGCTGACATCGGGCGAGCGTCCCGACATCACCGCGCACCATCGTGATATTCAGCTGGCCGGGTGGGCAATGAAATGTGACGTGCGCCCGCCATTAATTAAAGGGCTATTTTAAGGCCCCTAACTCGGCAATCAATGCCGATTTTGAGGAGTCCATGCGATCTTTGGCTCAATACATGGGTGGAATGGGCAAGCGGGTAAGTGACTTTTTAACAAAACTCATCCACAGGTGGGATATGTGGGCTCAGTGGGGTTGTCAATGTTTTCATGTGAAATATTTATTGCAGCAAGTGTTTAAAACCTGCCTGTGTGATCTGTAGCAGTTCAGAATGAATTCCAGCAGTTTTCTCCGTACTTTGAACCTTCAGGTCACCACTCTGCAGTCAGGAATCTATATCGGGCCTACAGCTTTCTGGGGGCCTCCATTTAGCCTGGGTATGGGTTCTGACATCTCCACTGGAGGCAGCTCCTCTGAGGAGGAAGGGTGAGCTAGAATAAGGAGGAGGCCAGGGTTGGACAATCAACCTCCAGGGGAGCCACCTTTGGGAGGCCAGGCGCAGGCACAAGGGCCGCAGGGCCAAGAGGTAGTCCAAGGTGGAAGGGGCTGTAGAAGATGCCACTATCCTGCTTCCAGGGTACGCAGGCGGTGAAGCAGCTACCTCAATATGACTGAGGTGCAGTGCCGAAGGAGGCTCCGACTGTCAAGGGAAACAGTCAACTACATCTGTCAGATCGTTGGCCCTGAGATATCTCCTAACTGTGTGGGTGGACACCCCATGCCAGCAGCTCTGAAGGTCACAGTTGCCCTCCACTTCTATGCATCTGGCTCCTTCCAGAGCTCGATGGGTGATCTTTGCGGTGTCTCCCAATCAGCTGTCCACACTTGTATCAAGCAGGTTACAGATGCTCTGTTTAGACATGCATTGACCTTCATCCACTTCTGCTGTGACCAGGCAAGTCAGACGCAGCGAGCCAGAGGCTTCACAGCCATTGCTGGTTTCCCCCGTGTCCAGGGTGCTATAGACTGTACACATGTGGCCACCAAGGCACCAGCAGGTGAGCCCAGTGCCTTTGTCAACAGGAAGGGCTTCCACTCCATGAACATACAGATAGTGTGTGATTACAGGATGCAGATTCTGCAAGTTTGTGTAAGGTACCCAGGCAGCTCCCATGACAACTACATCCTCAGACACTCCCAGGTGCCGGGCTCTTCACTGCTCCGGCTTAGCTGGATGGATGGCTGGTGGGTGACAAGGGTTATCCCCTCAGAAGGTGACTCATGACGCCTCCCCGCCATCCAAGAACAGAAGCTGAGGAACACTACAATAGGAGCCACAGCACCACAAGGGCTGTGGTGGAGAGAGCCATCGGTCTTCTCAAGATGCGCTTCCGATGCCTGGACCGCTCAGGGGGCGCACTCCAGTACTCCCCAGATCATGTCTCTGTGATAGTGGTAGTATGCTGCACTCTGCACAATCTTGCGCTGGAAAGGGGAGATGCAAGGACGATGAAGACCTTGATGCAGTGGATGAGGCTGCACATGATGAATCCAGCAGTGGCTCAGAGGATGAGGAAGCAAAGGGCAATGATGAGGGGCAGCACGCCGACCCGCTACTATACCAAGGAGGCAGGGACACCCAGGACACTTTAATCCAACGTACCTTCAGCTAGCTCCACACACATGGATCTGCAGGACCAGCATTGCCTGACGCTTCCACATGTGGCACTTAAGTGATACATCTTCCACCTCATCAGCTGCAACTAAGGGCTTAGTACAGAAACATTAATGTCCTCTCAAACACTCATGATATGTCTGTGAAACAGACAAATGCAGCACAAAGGAGACACCCTAAGCCATGGAAACAAATGTGGACTTTATTGCCACCCATCAGATGGTGCCACAAAAAATAAAACATTGCTCTGACGTTGACAAAAATAAATTCCCTAGAGGCAACAGGAAAGCACCAGTCTCAAACCCGTGGAGTGCCTAATGTGCCTTATGCTTACGTTTGCGGGTGCTACATCTTGGTGCCACCCCATCGCTCAGAGTGGTTTGTGAGACAGCCTGCTGACTCTGCTGTCCTGTTGGCCTCGATGACCTTGGTGGCCGTCCTGTGGTCCGTGGAGCCTGTGCTGACCCCGCCTGGGAGGGAGTGGCCAGTTCTAGAACTGGCACCTCCCCAGTTGTCGCAGCCTCAACGGATGCAATGGTCACTGGCAGAGGGGTGGAGGAGCTGCTGCCCTTATCCGGAGCGCCCTGAGATGAGCTCACAGCGATGACAGGCAGCTGCTGCGCCGACGTGAGGTCACTTTGGACCTCCCTGCTCACCGCAGATGGATGGGCACCAAGCTGGGACTCTTCATGCCCAGAACATCTCCCACATTGCCAATGACCACATGTGGCCATTAGCACTGTGAGGGCTTGCAGGTCAGTGCGTAACCCAATCAGAAGATTCACAATCTGTTGGAAGCCCCTCTCCATGAGAGTCACCAATCTCTCCATGGGGGAAACCTGATGCTCTGACATGAGGTTCATGCCATCATTGACACTCTGCCTGGATTCCTCCACCACAGAGACCAAGTGAAGCACAGCCTCATGCAACCCTGCCAGATGCTCCCACGCACCCGGCCACTTGTCCTGCAGCTGCTGCAGGGCTGACATCTCCAGAGGCACATCATCACGGCTCGACTCAGCATGTGCCTGGTCCCCTGCAGTCCTCCGGCTGCTGGCACCGTCGGCACTCTCTGTCCGTGCCATCTCCTCCAGCGATTGTGAAGTGCCCTCTCCACTGTGCCCTGGGACACTAGCTGACGTCATAATCCTCACCAATGTGGTGGTCACTGTGCTGGTGCCTGGCTCGCAGAAATGATGTGACGCTCGTGTCATTTGATGCCCCTCAGGTGTGGAGGGGGGACTCTGGATGTCCTCCTGGCGGCCATGCTGTGGTGATGCTGAAATTAACAACAAGGACAGTGGATCAGTTAGTGTTCAGTCAGTAACACCATTCATCCCTATCCCCCCAGGCTCATAATGTGCTCAACCTTCAAGAACCTAAGGAGATGAACATTGTGGGGTGGTAAATAGTCAAGAGGAGGCCCAAACATTACACGCGCATGCAGACAGGCTGGTCAGATGGCCTAAGGAATGCCACATGGAATGTTACGTGGATAAGTGTGAAGTTATGCACTTGTGCAAGACAAACAAGGTACGGGAATACAGGAAAAATGGTAGGACCATGGAAAGTAAGGACGGTTACAGGGACCTTGCTGGGCAGACCCATTAAAGTAGCAGAACAGGAACATAAGGGTTTAACAAGGTAAAAGCCAGACTTGCCCTTATTAGTCGAGGAATAGAATGTAGGAAAAGGGAGGTCATGTTGCAAGTGCAGAAAACACTGTCGATGCCACATCTACACTTCTGTGTTTAGTAGTGACCTGCGCTTCATGGGAGGGATGGCGTTGGAGTGGGGAGAGCACAGAGGTTCCTGACCTGGATGCATGCTGGCCTGGAGAGTTGGAGTTATGAAGAAACATTGCATACACTTGTGACATTTGCCATGGAGCACAGGAGATTGGCAGGTCACATTATTGACCTTCATACGGCTATGAGGGGCATAGACCGGGTGGACAGAAGGCAACATTTCCCCTTGGCGGAGGGATGACTAACATGGTGGCACTTATTTAAGTTGAGTGCCATGAGGTTGACAGGTGAGGTGTTGAGGACCTTTTGGACAGAGTAATGTGGGACACACTGGCTGAAAGGGTGGTGGAGATACAAACCCTCTTAAGATGCAGTAAGTATTTGGATGTGCAGCAGCGATGCCATGGCATGTTAGGCCAGGGGGATAGTGGTCAGAAATGAGATAAGGCGACTTTGGAAGGTGCTAGAGACGCGCAGCTTCAAGGGGCCAAGGGACTTTGGGGATGACCCACACGTCTGACTGTATCAGTTTGTGAATGAGCAGTGTTGCTGCATTAACAATTGCAGCAATGATCAGTGCTTTGGATGGTGGGAAGACAGAGTGGATGGGACTGTGGGCCTCAAATACCTGGCTGCTGCACCCCAGCCTCACCGACACCTGCCAACCTGGCCGCTTGGCTTCTTTCCAGCTCCACGGCCTGTTCTTCAAAGTGGGTCAGTGTGTGCAGCATGGTCTGGCCACCACCAGTGCGCAAACGCTCATGGGTATTGTGCGCAGTTTTCACCTGCAGAACAGAGAACACCATTTATTGAGGCTGATCACTCATGTACTCTGCACATGCATGCCGCACCCCAACCACAGTGGCCCATCTGAGGCCTGCAGCGGCTCCTGTCCACACGACTGTTGATCAACCACCTGAAGATAGTATGGCTGCTCCCAATCCCCTCCCCCAACGGACACCTTAGACACATTCGGCGTCCATCACTTTTAATAACACACGGATCTTAGCGCCCATGGCAAGGAGGCACAAACAGGTATGGCGCCGAGGCCAGCCAGATGGCTCTTGGCCACGACACCTTGAGGCTCCCCTTCCACCATCTCATCACCATCAATAAGACATGTGTTGGAGTTCTGAGTATGTCTCTAGCTGCCTCTCCTGCAGGGTGCCTCCAGACTACTCAAATGCGACAAACATCAGCATATGATGCAGGGAGTACCCATCTTCTCCTCAGCCGCTAAGGCTGATGTAAGCATGGTCACTATCTGTTTGCCCATCTAGCGTGCGCCAAATGCCCAATGCAGTAACAACACTTAGACGTGGGGGAGTGGTCTCAAAGGCTAAGGCTACCTGCTGGGTTAAATGGCCAAAGCCAACATGATACTCACCTTTCCAGAGCGCAACAAATCATTGAAGCGCTTGCGGCACTGGGTCCCTGTTCGACAGACAGCATCTTGGGAGCTGACCACCTCCGCCACCTCCTGCCAGGCCCACTTCGTCACATGGAGGGCCCTCCTTCTCTCATCCTTGGAAAACAGGACCTCTCGCCATGCTGCCATCTCCTCAACAAGAGCAGCAAGGCAGGCATCAGCAAAGCGAGTGGCACATTGGCCCTCCGCTGGCCTACCCTGCAGCCTGCTCTCCTCCTCTGGCCTGCCCTCCTCCTCTGGCCTTCCCTCCGCCAGGGCCTGCTGTGCAGAACCCCTGCACCTGGAGCTGGCCATGGTGATCAGCCTAAAGGAGGCTGCCTGGCCTTTCTTTATACAGACTGCCAGTTCCCCATTGGAATCAGCAGTCTGGACATGCCTGCCGCAATTTTAAAAATCCTGCTCTCCACACGAGTGTGAAATGCACTGGGTGGGCCTTAATTGGCCCAACCATGCAAAATGGCGGCACGGCCCATGACTAGGTCGGCTCTGCCCGCCCGACAAAAGGAAAATTCAGCCCTTGATAATGCATCTGCAAACAGATTCTTTCTACCAGCAACATGTATAATCCATAGATTAAATGGTTGTAATAATAAACTCCACCCAAAAAGCCTTGCACTTTTGTCTTGAAATTTGTCCAAAAACCTCAAAGGATTGTGGTCTGTATAAACAATTGTTTCTGATGAATTGTTTGCAACATAAATTTCAAAACGCTGTAACGCTAACACCAAACCAAAGTCTCTTTTTTGATTACTGAATATCTTCTCTGTTGTACATTCAGCTTCCTATCGGTTTTTCAATTTCAGTATCATCTTCATGTAATGGTCCAGCCCTAATGCTATATCATTTGCATCCACAGCCAACTTGAATTGCTTGGCATAATTGGGTACTGCCAAAACTAGTGTCATAGTTAATACATTTTTCAAACGGTCAAATGACTTCTGACACGCCTGTATCCATTGAAACTTCTTGTTTTTTTTATTAGTTCAGTCAGTGGAGCAACCACACGGCTAAAATTTGGCACAAATTTCCGATAAACCCCATTCATGCTCAGAGATCTCAAAACTTCGCGTTTTGTGGTAGGCACTGTGATAGCCGTGACTTTCACATCTCTTGGAGCCACCTTGCCATGTCCAATGGTATGGCCTGGATATGTAACTTGCGCTTTTTCAAATTCACTTTTAGCCAAGTTCATCACCAAATTGGCTTCTTGTAGTCGGGTAACTAATTCTTCCAGATGCTGTAAATGCTTCTCCCATGTCTGAGTGAAAACGATTAGATCATCAATACAAACAGCACAATTGCTTAGACCTGTAATTACTTTGTTTGTCAGTCTTTGAAATGTTGCAGATGCATTCTTCATACCAAATGGCATGACTTTAAACTGATATAGTCCACTTGGAGTTACAAAAGCTGATATCTTCTTTGCTCTCTCCGACAACGTTACCTGCCAATATCATTTTGGCAAGTCAACCTTTGTGATAAATTTTGATTGTCCCACTTTCTTAATGCAATCTGCCAGCCATGGTATAGGATATGAATTAGCTTTTGTCACCGCATTCACTTCTTGATAGTCCACACACATTCTTTGTGTTCCATCCAGTTGCCGTACCAGCACAATAGTCGAACTCGTTACTACAACTAGACTCAATGATATCATGTTGAAACAAGAAATCAATTTCTTTTTGTACTTGTGATAACTTTGCCGGATTTAACCTATAAGGATGTTGCCTTATTGAAGATGAAATTTTTACCGAAACATCATGATTAGCTAAATGTGTCTTTCCCAACTTAATTCCACAAATAGGTTTGTGTGACTACAATAGCTTTTTCAAATCACTTTGACACTTGCTTGAAAAGGAACTCAATATTTCATTTAAATTTTCAAGCACCCCCTCATTATCCAATTTGATTAGAGGAAAATCAATTTCAGAGCCCTGCACTTCCACCTCTTTCTCATCATCCACCATCTTTGTGTTCCTCTTCTCTGTCAAAGGACTTTTTAAGCATATTTACATGACACACCCTCTGCTTCTTTCTTCTATCTGGAGTATTTGTTAAATAAGTTATTTCACTCAATTTCTTTTCAATCCTGTAAGGCCCACTAAATCTTCCATTTAATGAATCGCTTAGTACTGGTAACAAAACTAGTACTTTCTCTCCAGGAACAAAACTGCAGGTTTTAGCTTTCTTATCTGCCTTCACTTTCATCACTTAGTCATTCAGTCACAGAGTCATAGAGGTCTACAGCACAGAAAAAGGCCCTTTGGCCTATCGAGTCTGCACCAGTCAAATAAGTACCTAAATATTCTAATCCCATTTTCCGGCATTGGCCTTTGGCTTTGTATGCCATGGCATCTCAAGTGCACATCCAAATACTTCTTAAATGTTATGAGGGTTTCTGCCTCTACCACCCTTTCAGGCAGTGAGTTCCAGATTCCCACCACACTCTGGGTGAAAGAATTCTTCCTCACATCCCCTCTAAACCTCCTGCCCCTTACCTTAAATCTATGCCCCTTGGTTATTGATCCCTTCACCAAAGGGAAAAGTTCCTTCCTGTCCACCCTATGCCCCTCATAATTTTATACACCTCAATCACGTCCTCCTCAATCTCCTCCGCTCCAGGGAAAATAACCCCAGTCTATCCGATCTCTCCTCATAATTAAAACTCTCCAGCCCAGGCAACACCCTGGTAAATCTCCTCTGTACTCTCGTGCAATCACATCCTTCCTATAATGCAGATTCCAGAACTACATGCAATACTCTAGCTAGGGCCTCACCAGCGTTTTATACAGTTTGAGCATAACCTCCCTGCTCTTATATTCTTTGCCTCGGCTAATAAAAGAAAGTATCCCATATGCCTTAACCACCTTATCTACCTGTCCCGCTACCTTAAGGGACTGGTGGGCATGTACACCAAGGTCCCTCTGATCCTCGGTACTTCCCGGGTCCTACCATTCATCGTATATTCCCGTGCCTTGTTTGTCCTGCCCAAGTGCATCACCCCACACTTATCCAGATTAAATTTCATTTGCCACTGATCAGCCCATCTGACCAGCCCATCTATATCCTCCTGTATTCTAAGGCTTTCCTCCTCACTATTTACCACCCCACCAATTTTCGTGTCATTCGCAAACTTACTGATCAACACTCTGACATTCAAGTCTAAATCGTTTATATATACCACAAACAGCAAGGGACCCAACACCAATCCCTGTAGAACCCCACTGGACACAGGCATCCAGTCACAAAAACACCCCTTGACCATCACCCTCTGCTTCCTGTCACTCAGCCAATTCTGGATCCAATTTGCCAAATTGCCTTGGATCCTATGGACTCTTACCTTCGTTATCAGTCTCCCATGAGGGACCTTATCAAAAGCCTTTCTGAAGTCCAAGTAAACTACTTCAAATGCATTGCCCTCATCTACACACCTGGTCACCTCTTCAAAAAATTCAATCAAATTGATCAGACATGACCTCCCCTTAACAAAACCATGCTGATTGTCCTTGATTAATTCCTGCCTCTCCAAGTGTGGATTAGTTCTGTCCCTCAGAATTGCTTCCAATAGCTTCCCCCTCACTGAAGTTAGACTGACTGGCCTGTAGTTCCCTGGTTTATCCCTTCCTCCTTTCTTGAATAATGGTACCACATTGACTGTCCTCCAGTCCTCTGGCCCCTCTCCTGTGGACTGAGAGGTATTGAAAATTATTGCCAGAGCCCCTGCTTTCTCCTCCCTTGCCTCACTCAACAGCCTGGGACACATTTCATCTGGGCCTGGAGATTTATCTGCTTTTAATCCTGCCAGACCACTTAGAACCTCCTCCCTTTCTATGCTAATTTCTTTAATTATATCACAGTCCTTCTGCCTGAACTCCATACCCATGTTGTCCCTCTCACTTGTGAACACCGACATAAAGTACCTAAGTCTTCTGGCTCTATACACAAATTACCATTATGGTCCTTAATGGGCCTTATTCTTGCCCTAGTTATCCTCTTACTCTCAATGTACTTGTAAAATAACTTTGGATTTTTCTTTATTTTACCTGCAAATGTTTTTTAATGCCCCCCTTTTGCTCTCCTTGCTGTGATATCTTACAGACTCTTTTTAATCTTTCCCTTGAGTTTGATACGTAGTCCAGGTAAATAGTTTCTGAATTTTGACCTACCAATTTTTCATGAATCAATTTCATTGGTTTCCTTATCTCATGACCATAAACTAGTTCAAAAGTACTAAAATCAGTCAATGCTTTAGGAGCATCTCTAATAGCAAATAACAAAAATGGAATTCCTGTATCCCAATCCTGTGGATAATCCTGGCAGTATGCTGTCACCATGGTTTTTTAAAGTTTGATGCTATCTTTCCAAAGCTCCGGATTATAAGCTGTTGACTTAAACTGTTTTATCCCCAAGCTATTCATTACTTCCTCAAACAGCTGTGATGTGAAATTTGAACCCTGATCTGGTTGTATTTCCTTAGGTAAACTATAAACTTGTAAAAAATGTAATTAACTCATCCACAATCTTCTGATTTACAATATTTCTTAAAGGTATCGCTTCAGAAAACCTGGTGGGCATATCCATTATTGTCAGTAAATACTGATTTCCATTTTTAGTCTTAGGGAGGGGTCCTACACAATCAATCATGACACTGGTAAAAGCTTCTTCAAATGCTTGATTAGGATTAAAGACGCCGGCTTAATCACTGCTTGTGATTTTCCTGTTACTTGACATGTATGCAAGGTTCTATAGAATTTGACTACATCCCTATGCAATCCTGGCCAAAAAAATACCTCCATATCTTTTACTGTGTTTTCCTAATTCCTAAAGAATTTCATGAGCAATCCTCAGAATCTTATTTCTATACCTTAACGGGATTAAAATCTGATGTACCTCCCTCCAGCTTTCATTTGCTGAGACATGATTCGACATCCATTTTCTCATTAAAATATCTCCTTAAATAACATACTGGAATACATTTTGGTTCTGTTTCTGAATAAGCGTTCTGATATAACTGTTTTAATTGCAAATCATTTTTCTGTAACTCCACTAACCTCCTTGAGTTAAACACTTCAGCTGAATTGTTCTGTATACTTTTCTCCTGAACAATGTTATCAAATACAGCGCCAGCTAATTTGATTTCAGCACCTTCTCCTTGACTTTGAACTGCCTGCCTTTTTTGTTTTTCTTGTCCTTCCCTATGAGCCTTTGATCTCATTAGAACACAATCAGGAAACAATCCAAGATGTTCCTTCTGTTACAGCTCTGTTGAAAACACTTCTACAGGCTGCTCAACCACCATTGGCATCACCCACATTTGTGATCCAAACTATACCATTACCCAGAATAAATTGAACACCTGCAATGGGCAATTTTTCCACCACTCCAACTGTAACTTCACCTGGCTTCCATTTGCTCTTTAAATTTACCTTCCACAATGAAATAGATTTAGTATCTCCTTGAACCCCACTTATTATTACCTGCTCCTGCAATACTCCCTTTGAACAACAAATATCACTATCCCACAACATTAAGGATTGACTAGCCTGTGAATCTTAAAAATGTAACATCTTTACCTACTTCACCCCGTACACATGGAAAGACTTTCCCTTCACACACAAAGTCTTTAAACATTTCTGCAACCTGCTCCTCAGAATTCTCTTGAATAAATTGTGATTACATTCCTACTTCTTCACCAGTTACTGATTCTCCCTGTTTCACCTGTACACAAACCACTGGTTTCTCCTGTGCCTGAACCTCAGAATCCATAGTACTTTTATTTTCAGAGTGTTTCTGTACCCCAATAATTCCAACAGATTTTTCCTGCAATTTCCAACACACTGACATCATGTGCCCCACTTTATTACAATGAAAACACTTCAATTTTTGAATGTCACTTCTAACTTCAGCACCTTCCTTTTTATTCTGAGAAAAAACTCCCTGGGAACCTCCAGCCACTTCTTCTCTTCCCTTTTCACTCTACCTTTCTATCCTTTTCCAAATTTGAAAGGATGACAGAGAAAAGGTTTAGCTCCATAAACTAATTCATAATTATCAGCTATCTCTGCTGCTCGTCTTACAGAATCAACCCTCTGTTCCTCCACATAAGTTCTCACTACTGAAGGGATTGAATCTTTAAATCCTTCCAAAAGAATTACTTCCCTAAGAGCTGCATATGTTGTCTCTAATTTTAATACCTGTATCCAATGGTCAAAATTATTTTGTTTTACTCCTTCAGACTCAATATAAGTTTGTCCAGACTATTTTCTCATATTCCTACATTTCTGCCTGTCTGTTTCAGGAACCAACTCATATGCACTCAAAATAGCTTTTTTCACCACATCGTAATTCACCAACATTCCTTCTGATAGCGACGCATATACCTCATGCGCTCTACCCACTAACTTAGACTGCAATAATAACATCCAGTTTTCCTGTGGCCATTTAATCTGTTTAGCTATTTTCTTTAATGAAATAAAAAATGATTCAACATCTTTTTCCTCAAACTTTGGAAGAGCTTGTACAAGTTTAAACACCTCCCGACTGGGTTCTACTCTAGAGATAGGTCCTTCATCACCTACTGGTGTCTCTTGTTTAACTGTCAACATTTTCTGTTGGAATTCCCTTTCTCTCTTTTTCTCTTTCCTCCTTCTCTATCTTCACAATTTCTAATTCCCTTTCCTTTTTTTTCACTCTCCTGCCTTTCTACCTGTTCCCTTTTAAAAGCCATTTCTCGGTCTTTGCTTCTAATTCAAGATTTTTCAGTTCTTTTGCTTAATCAAATTCAAGCATCTTCATCTATAACTGAAGTCTCACTACCTCTAGCTGTGACTCACTAGTGTCAGGTTTCACTTCCAACTGTAGGTGATGTGCTATACTTTCAATTATATCTGATTTCCTAGCATCCTCAGGCAACCCCTGATTTTAGCTTAACTGCCAACTGTGTCACCTTAATTTTGGTTATTTTTTCCAACCCAATCAGAGTTATATCTTTTACTCCCAGACAAGCCTTAGCAATTGCCAAATCTTGCAGTCTCACCACTTCTATGATACCTCACCAACTCCTGAATTCAAAGTGCTTCTCGTACTTTTAACCTTAAGATTCACCAATTCCAAACCAATCAAGGAATTATAAATTTTATCCCAGATAAGCCCCCAATTGTTATGACACAGAAGTTGGTAAAGGCTGTTATTTAAAATCCCAGATGGAAACTTTAAACAACTGTTATAACCTATATTTTCAATTGGTATGTTTGAGATGCAGCTCTAAATTCAGGAATAAAACCACCAGTTCTCAAGAGGTTTTTATATCAAACTAAATGAGACCTTTATTAATTTACAACAAAGTAAACATATACACATGGCTACAAATTACTACAATCATAACTTATAACAAATTCCCAAATTAATCTCCACTCAGGCAACAATAACCAATAGACTTAACCAGACACCAGACAAAGCATTTTCACCTTATGAATTCAAAAGCAGGTTCCTTTCAATTTGGTTCCTTTGCAGACAGTTGTAGGCTTGCAGGCTTTTATCTTACATGTCTCTGCCCTACACACACAAACTCACTTCTGTTACAAACTCCCCTTTGAATGTACATTCTCATTATATCACCAGGCCCTTTGAACTCCTTTCATAGTACCAATTTTATTAGTAATATAAACATTGCTTGGTGTCTCCTAGCTAGGTGCAAAATTTCACTCCCACTCGAATGCTCTATTCAACAAAATGCAAATGAACCTCTATCTCAGTTTGCATCTCAGAGCCACTATACATCAAAGCACTCAGACTAGCTGGCTTTAATCTAATTAAAACACCCACAGACTAAGCCTCTATTTAAAAAATAATAATTTCCAGTAACATTATATACATTACTATCTTCATGACAAGAGGTTAAGTGAGTGGGCAAAAACTTATGGAACATAATGTGGGAAAATGTGACATTATGCACTTTGGCAGCAAGAATAGAGGAGCTGAATATTATTTAATGGAGAAAGACTGCAGTAAGCTGCAGCACAGAGGGATTTGGGGGTCCTTGTGCATAAATCCCAAACGTTAGCATACAAGTGCAACATGTAATAGGGAAGGTAAATGGAATATTGACCTTTATTTCAACAGGAATGGAGTATAATAGGGAAGTCTTGCTAAAACTATACAAGGCATTAGTTAGACCATAACTAGAATACTGTGAACAGTTTTGGTCCCCTTATCTATGGAAAGATGTGCTGGCATTGGATGCAGTCCAGAGAAGGCTCTCTAGATTGATCCCAGGACCAGAAGGATTTTCTTATGAGAGGTTGAGTAGGTTGGGCTGCTACTCAGTGGAGTTTTGAAGACTGAGAGGCGATGACCTTATTGAAACATAAGATTCTTAGGGGGCTTGACAGGGTAGGTACTAAAAGGTTGTTTTCGCTTGTGGGGGAGTTTAGGACCAGAGGGCTTAACCTCACAGTAACGGGTCACCCATTTAAGACAGAGATGAGGAGGAATTTCTTCTCTCAGAGGGTGGTTAATCTGTGGAATTATTTACTGTAGAGGGCTGTAGAGGCTGGGTCATTAAGTATATTCAAGGCTGAGATAGACAGATTTTTAATCAGTAAGGGAATCAAAGGTTATGGGGAAAAGGCAGGGAAGTGCAGCTGAGGGTCATCAGATCATCGATGATCTCACTGAATGGTGGAGCAGATTTCATGGGCCAAATGGCCCACTTTTGCTTTTACATCTTATGGTCTTGCCAGAGCTGCATTTTAATGTCTATGTACCTATGCAATGAATGGGTGACCCATTATATGCAGTTAATTTGGCTATAGTGCTTGGTATCATTGACTTCCAATGATCCAGATACACATCCTTCAGGATCTTGGCTGGCAAGAGCTTCACATGTCAATCCCCATTTGGCTGTGATTGTGTGTTTGCTGCTTTCCTTCAGGTAAATGATGCTGATAGCAACAAAAGCATCTAATTGTTTGACCTCATCCACACATTGTTTCACATTCACAGTGTAGATGGTCTGACCACTTTGCAGCTGAAGCTTTTTCCACACTGAATCTTCACCCTGGTCCATCTGGCTGTTAACCTCCAGTATGTGCTTGCACTTATGCGGGTCCCTGGCACGCTCACTGTTGTTGCTGCCAGTATGCTGTACATACTTTTCGTTTGGTTGTATCTTAACTGTAACCTCTGGTCACACCTCCAGAACCAATTTCCTGCATAGGCATGCCCAATATCCTTTCACACTGCATACCTTGCAAAGATGTTGGAACACCAGATAGCTTCCTGGTGAGAGCAGTTGACCACACTTCCCATATGGCTGTTTGCTTTCTGTGTCCTTGCTACTATGCCAATACAAGTAGCTGCACCTACTGTTTGCAGGTGTTATTACAGGTGTTACAGCCACAATGGTTTTGTATTTCCTGCCATCTTATAGCAGTGTGTCAATATCGTGACCTTTCTTTTTCTCCAAAAGGTCTTTTTTGGAAAGCATTGGTCAAATCAAAGCTATAACAAGCTCCATTATCTCAGCTTCTAAAAAATCGTAGTCCATGCCCTTATCACAGCACCTGCTAATGAACGGATCAATTGATGCTTGCAGCTGCCATCTGTAGGACATAAGCTCCAAATGGTGAATCCTGAAGTTCACTTTTACGTGAAGCTGATGTTCTAACATGTTCCATAGCTTAAAAAGGTACTTCTGTTCCTCCGCAAACAGGCCCAATGTGTTGAGGCTCTGCAACCCCTCTTTTCCAATGGCTATCTATATTTTCACCATTTGTTTGTCTGCTCCTGTGACTGAGAAAAAGGACAGTTCCATCCTTGGTTTGAAATTCGGATTGGACATCTGTGGCCTTCCAACTTATGTTGGGGAACTTAGTTGCCATCTTCTTGACCTGTAGGAAATTTGTAACCGCTCTACTCTGTGGAAAGATTCACCAATGCAGCTGTTGCGTTTTGTTTTAACATTTATTCTCTTCCCTTTTTTTATGGCTGCAGTTCAGGTTTCCCCTCCCTTTTTTGCCCTTTTGTCTTTTTTGCGGGAAAAACACCCGAGGACATCGCAATGACCCTGACTCAGAACCAACTTGTTGCCTCCATTAACTAACAACCCAGCCAGCTCACAAATCAGGTACTCACTGTTCTGCAAAGCAGCTTCTGTAGAGGAACTTTACCTCCCCAAGTTTCAATATAGACACAGCCTCTACTACACCAAATCTTGCCTGCAGCTCATTCTGTGGTCTTCAAACTCACATCGCTGCTATCAAGTCGTGTGTCTATATTTGCTCTCCACAAACTTACCAATGTCGCACGCAGGACAGGTAAAGTGGATGTGGGCTTGGTTTAATTGGAGGTACAGTACATCCTGTTCTGTCTCAGCTGACAGATGTCCTTTATGGATCCAGCAACTATTACTCAAGGTCAGCACAACTGCAATGCCCCCACCCACCTGCACACACACAAACAAACACACACCCCTCTAGCTGCTGGTCACATGCTGCTTTGCATCCTAATTACTTGTCATTTGCATATTCCCTAAAAGTGATACATTATACTGCCTGCCATTTTTTCAGCACACTCTTACAACTGTTCTCGATTCAGGAGTTGTCCCCTTGGATTGGAAAATTGAAAATCTTTATTCTAGTGGGCTGGACTACTAAGGGGTAAAAGCTAAGTTACAGTTATATAAAACTGTAGTTGGACCCAATCTGCAGTAAAGCATCTAGTTCTCGATAGCATATTTCAGGAAGGATATACTGGCCTAGAGCAGGATGCAGGACAGATTCTCCAGAATGATAGTTAGGGGTAAAAAGATCAAATTGAGGATAGGTTGCATAGACTAGTCTTGTATTTCCTCAAATTTAGGAGATTAAGTGGTGGTCTAATTGAGATGTTTAAGATTGTTAAAGGAGTTCATTGTTTGGTAGAGAGAAACTATCTCTAGTGGGGTAAGTCCAGACAAGGCAGCAAAACCTTAAAATTAAAACAAAGTTGTTCAGGGCTAATATCAGGAGGCATTTATTCTCACAGAGGGCAGCAGATAATCTGGAACCAAAGAGCTGTTAAGGCTGAACATCAATTGAAATTTTCAAAAGTGGGATTGTTATATTTTTGTTAGGTAAAAGTATTAAAGATTATGGATACAAGGCAAGTAGAGGCAGTTAAAATAGAGGTTAGAAGGAGTTAAAGCAGAGGTTAGAAGTAGTTAAAATACAGGTTAGCCACGATCAAAACAAAAGCAAAGTACTGCAGATACTTGAAATCTAAAATAAAAATGAAGTGCAGGAAATACTCAGCAGGTCTGACAGCATCTGTGGAGGGAGAAACAGAGTTACCATTTCAGGTCAGTGATTATAGCCATAATCAAACTGGATGATAGGACAGCATTGAGAGGTTGAATGGCTTACTTCTGTTCCTATTCTCCTAACTCCAATCCAACCTGCCATGGCAACACCTACTAACTAGAAATTGTATGTTTGACTTATGAAAGGAATCTGCCAAAACCTGACAAGATGCGGCAGTCAGGATTTCACAAAATCCAGAGGATGTAGCCAGATTTGGGGGAACTAGAGTAGCAGATTCTGTAGTATGTTAACTTTACAAGAGTTTATTCCACAAGGCTTGAGAAACATAAAATTATTATTGTGTGGTCTGGGATGGATTTACTCAAGTCTCAGTACAACACACAAAAACTACTAACATAATCTAAATAAAATCACATCTAATCCAAAAAGTAATCTTATGTTATAATCAGAAACACACACAAGATCATTATCCATAAAGATGTGGTAATCAAATAATCATTAAAAGAAAAAATTGTCATGTATGAAGCCTAATTGGAATGAAATAGTTTAAAGTCTTATCAAACCTAGTTTGACGTGGCTCGTTAGCTTGTATCAGCTGTGTATAGCGTTGGAAAATTGTCAGTTGGAATATACTGTAATCATCCAGGTTTTATTCAACACTTTATGTTGAAGTGAGGATTAGTAATAATGTACAACTTAGAAGGAGTTTGTTGTGACTGGTTAGGTTATGGGAACACTAAAGGTCTCCACAAACTAAGAAACCAAATAGACCCTTTGCCAAGTCAAATTTAAACAGTGCCATGTCAATTAGACTTAACATATAAGCATTTGTTTTAGTATGTGGCAAACATGGGTACCCTCCTTGTGCCTAGACCCAATAATAAAATAAACTGAGACATTTCATGTATCATATGTTTAAGGCGTTATATAAACATGTGTTGTTAATCTTCAATTAAACTTGGAGGATTCAAATAAATGAAAATCAGGAAAAACTCTCCACTGACTGGTGTCTTACCTAACACAAACGAAGATGGTTGTGATTCTTGGAGGCCAGTCATCTCAACCCCAGGGCATCGCCACAGGAGTTTCTCAAGGTAGTGAGCAAGGCCCAACTGCTTTTTCAGAAGGTCATGAGTAGGGATGTTGGCTGATGATTGCAGAGTGTTCATTTCCATTCGCAATTCCTCTGACAATGAAGCGGTCCATGCCCGCATTGCAACAATTCCTGGACAAGATTCAGCCTTGGGCTGATAGGTGACAAGTGGCAGTCCACTAATTATCTCTAACCACTTGCTCTTGACATTCAACGACATTACCATTGCTGAATCCCCCACCATCAACATTCTGGGGGTTGGGCAGTCTTGGGGGGGGTGGGTGGGGGGAGCGTCACCATTGAGCAGAAGCTTAACTGGGTCAGGCACATAAACACTTGGCTACAAGAGCAGGTCAGAGATTGGGGATTGTATGATGAGTAACTCACCTCCTGACTCCCCAAAGCCTGTCCACCATCTACAAGGCATAAGCCAGGAGTGGATGAGTGCACTTTCAAGAAGCTCGACACCATCCAGGACAAAGCAGCCTGCTTGATTGGCACCCTATCCACCATCTTCAACATTCACTCCCTTCACTTCCATAAACAACCTCTCTCTCCATTACTGGCACACAATGGCTGCAGTGTGTAACGTCTAGAATATGCACTGCAGCAACTCAACAAGGCTTCTTCAACAGTGCCTTCTAAATCTCCGACCTCTATCACCTAGAAGGACAAGGGCAGCAAGTTTATGGGAATACCATTGCTTGCAAGTTCCCCTCCAGTCACAAACCATCCTGACTTGGAACTATACTGTCAATCCTTTATTGTTGCTAGGTTAAAATCCTGGAGCTCCCTACTTAACAGCACAGTGGATGCACCTACATCATATAGACTGCAGCGGTTCAAGGGGGAAGATCACACCATCTTCTCAAGGACCATTAGAAATGGGTAATAAATGCTGGCCTTGCCAGCAACGCCCAAATCCTTTGAACAAAAAAAACTTTTAGTTTGGTTCGACAGTTCCAGAGGGCGAAATTTTACACCAACAGGATTTATGACAGGGCCATAAAATTCCAGCCAGAACGTGTAAGAAAATCAGACTTGCCGACATATACCGCTTTTCATGGCCTCAGGACAGCCCAAAGCACTTTACAGTCAATGAAATACTTTTTAAGTGTAGTCACAGTTGTGATATAGAAAACATGGTAGCTAATTTGTGCACAGCAAGGTTCCACAAACAGTAATATGATAATGACCAGATAATCTGATTTTTACTGTGTGGATGAGATGGCTGAATAGGATGTCGATCAGGGACGGGGAGAAGGAAAGAATACACAGTCAACCAAAGTCAGAAGGTTAACTAACTTTGAAGTAAGTCTGAAAAACCTCCTTCTCAAACAATTGGTTCCTCCTGTTGGAAGGTTAGGAGGCGGTGCAGCCAGCGAGTGCAGTAACAAATTTATACAAAACTGAATGGAAGTTCCAATCATGCAAAACAAGTGAGCAATACGTGAATTACTTTGATTCTTTCATAAGATATGAAGAAGGATCTATCACTATTGAATAACCATCAATAGAAATATGACAAGAAATGATGGTCCCTGTATAGACTGATAGAACTAAGCTTTACCGTGTTTAAAAAGGAAGTGTTGCAAGCAATCATGAATTTACTGAATTCAGAGATATTCAAATGTTTATTCAGGCAGCAAAAATATTTCCACTTTCTCAGAAGCCTTTCTAGACTCCATCATGCTATCTGCAACTGATAGAAGCAATCTAAATGAATTTAGCTTTCTTCTATCAAGCACCAAGCTGGAACTCACTGGTTAGGAGGCATTCAGCCATTCAAAAGATTTAATTTAATCATCAATCTGACTGGAGATGGTATTTAGTATGTCTGAAAACCTTGCCTCTATATAGGCTTGTTAGACTTTTCTCAATCTCTTTTGATCTCCAATTCCCTTAAAACTCACTTTGTTAATGCTGCCATCTATGATGACCTTCCTAACTCTTCCCAAACTCCAGGTCAGTGTTTCACCTCACTTTCTGATGCACCCTGGACATTTTTACTGTGCTTGTTGGTGTAGGTATAGAGTGGGGAGATGGCAGCATAGTGGTAACGTTACTGGACTAATAATCCAGAGGCCCAGGCTAATGCATTGAGATCATGGGTTCAAATCCCACCATGGCAAAATCTAGAATATAAAGCTAGTCTCGGTGACTGTGAAAACCATGGTCAATTGTTGTAAAAACCCATCTGGTTCACCACTGCCTCTTTAGGGAAGAAAATCTGCTGTCCTTACCTAGTCTTGTGACTCCAAGCCCACAGCAATGTGGTTGACTCTTAACTGATCCCTTAAATGGCCTAGTAAGCCACTCAGTTCAAGAGCAATTAGAGATAGGCAACAAATGCTGGCCTTGCCAGCAATGTCCACATCCCATGAAAGAATAAATAAATTTTAAAAAATTTCCTCAAGAGTGCAAGTGGTATGACAGGAAAAGTTCAAGAGAGGGATAGAATATCCAGTACTGTCTGTAGCTTAGATCTTCATTTCAGTCCCTTTCAAGCTTCTGCCAATTACAACTTAGCAAGATCATCAGGAGATGCAAAAAATGGCCCAGAATGATTTGGCTGTCTTAATTTTCCTCTTACGCAGGGGAGTAAGAGAAGAGAGACTGCCTCAGCTTCACTTAATATTTCAACCCCTTGTGATTCCTTACATCTTAAATTCCCAAATCCATTACTACTCAACATGCAGCACTGAGGCACCAGCCCACTGCAAGTAGCATTTGATGTATGACTCCTGAAGCATGAAGTTAGGGGCCAGCTACTTACGCCCAATCTTCAGCTGAGCTGCCATGGGAGCACCCTTGCACCAGGACCAGGCAGAGAAATCGTCAGTCTCAGTGCTTCTCCTGTTTCTGGGCCCCTTATCTCCACATTCACCACCCCCCCAATGCCTTTAACCCTCCCCCTCACATCCTTCGGGCACCCAGATTTGGGAAGCATAGTCAGAGTGGGGTCGAACTGTTTCCTGTGGCTTTAGAAAAGCTTATTAGGCTTTTGTACTCTATGCATCTACTTATAAAGTCCATTGAAAGTTATGGTTTCAGGATGATACTTGGGGCTGGGATTAGGTTGGGGTTAGGTTAGGGTTAGTCTTTAAAAACACTATTGACAGCATTGTTATGGTTAGGTTCAGTGTTAGAATTGAAACCACTATTGACACATCATTGTAACTGGGAACTTTCTTTTATTCCTTCATACAGACCAGTCAGAAAGCAACCTTGTGAATTGTTGATTTCAGGAGCTGTCTTCCCGCCCAATCTCAAGTTCCTCACTGCTTCCACATCTTTACATTTTTCACCCAACAAAAAAATACCGGGAACATTTGGCTTGGATAAAAGCAAAAAACTGCGGATGCTGGAAATCCGAAACAAAAATAAAAGTACCTGGAGAAACTCAGCAGGTCTGGCAGCATCTGCGGAGAGGAACACAGTTAACGTTTCGAGTCCGTATGACTCTTCAACAGAACTAAGTAAAAATAGAAGAGGTGAAATATATGCTGGTTTAAGGTGGGGAGGGGAGGTGGGGGGGTGGGGGGGGGGGAACAGGTAGAGCGGGATAGAGAGCCAGTGATAGGTGGAGATAGCCAAAATATGTCATAGACAAAAGGACAAAGAGGTGTTGAAGGTGGTGATATTATCTAAGGAATGTGCTAATTAAGGGTAGAAAGCAGGATAAGCATGGTACAGATATAGCCCTAGTGGGGGTGGGGTGAGGGGAAGGGAAGGGATCGAAATAGACTAAAAGGTAGAGATAAAATAATGGAAATAGGTGGGAAAAGAAAAATCTATATAAATTATTGGAGAAAAAAGGGGGATCAGGAAGGGGGTGCGGATGGAGAAGAGAGTTCATGATCTAAAATTGTTGAACTTAATATTCAGTCCGGAAGGCTGTAAAGTGTCTAGTCGGAAGATGAGGTGCTGTTCCTCCAGTTTGCGTTGGGCTTCACTGGAACAATGCAGCAGGCCAAGGACAGACATGAGGGCATGAGAGCAGGGTGGAGTGTTGAAATGGCAAGCAACAGGGAGGTCTGGGTCATGCTTGCGGACAAACCAAAGGTGTTCTGCAAAGCGGTCGCCCAGTCTGCTTTAGGTAGAGGAAACCGCATTGAGAGCAGCGAATGCAGTAGGCTAAATTGAGGGAAGTGCAAGTGAAATGCTGCTTCACTTGAAAGGAGTGTTTAGGCCCTTGGACGGTGAGGAGAGGGGAAGTAAAGGGACAGGTGTTGCACCTTTTGCGGTTGCATGGGAAGGTGCCATGAGAGCGGGTTGAGGTGTAGGGGGTGATGGAGGAGTGGACCAGGGTGTCCCGGAGGGAACGATCCCTGTGGAATGCCACCAGGGGGGATGAGGGGAAGATGTGTTTGGTGGTGGCATCATGCTGGAGTTGGCGGAAATGGTGGAGGATGATCCTTTGAATGCGGAGGCTGGTGGGGTGATAAGTGAGGACAAGGGAGATCCTATCATGTTTCTGGGAGGGAGAAGAAGGTGTGAGGGCGGATGAGCGGGAGATGGGCCGGACACGGTTAAGGGCCCTATCAACCACTGTGGGTGGAAAACCTCGGTTAAGGAAGAAGGAAGGCATGTCAGAGGAACTGTTTTGGAAAGTGGCATCATCAGAACAGATGCTATGGAGGTGAAGGAACTGAGAGAATGGGATGGAGTCCTTACAGGAAGCGGGGTGTGAGGAGCTGTAGTCGCAGTAGCTGCTGGAGTCAGTAGGCTTGTAATGAATATTAGTCTATCACCAGAAATTGAAACAGAGAGGTCAAGGAAATGTCAGAGGTGGACCATGTGAAAATGATGGAGGGGTGGAAATTGGAAGCAAAATTAATACATTTTTCCAGGTCCAGACTGGCTTGGATATTTTGTCATAAGTCCTGGTGGATTCAGAAGTTCCACTGGGTACATTCAGTTATCCGGATTCCTGTAAAAATCTTCTGACATAACATGTCACCAGGTTGCCACCTGTCACTCTGCTTCCATTCGGGTTAGTGTTTAATTTTAGTGCTTTTCCATTGCCCTGCTCCTCCTTTTACAATTAGATACATCTAATCGAAAGGGTGTTTGACCACAGAGCCGGGAAATGTGTGACTCTGTGCTACAGAGAGTATGAAGGCGGCGGAAGGACAGACTCGAGCGGAGAATCAAAACCCAACTGGGAAAACGGGAGCGGAACAGAGAGAGATGGAGAAAATATGAGGCTGTGATTGGAGGAGCAGAAAGTGGGAGTTGTACCTGACTCTCAGATATCATGGTTTCGGCGGCCACTGGCAGAAATTTCCCAATTTTCGAATAGCCAGCTCACCCAGCTCACCCGTGTGGGCCGGAGATTTGCCTCTGCCCCCAGCCCCAGTCTGCAGCTCTGTCAAAGTCCAACGAAGGGGCGGATAATTGAAAAGGAACGTGTGATAGCTCAAGGAAATGAATATTCTGCTTTACTGCACATTGCACGTCTCTTTCTCTCCTTTACTTCTTCATTTTCATGTTCCACAGAAAGGTGCAATCAGTTTGTATTTTATTTGGCATGCTTTTCAAAAATTATTTCACTAAAAAATTTAAGCAGAGTTACACTAATCCGAACATACCTCAGTCAACCTGCCTCGCTAACAGAAATGAACGGTGGTGCATATTCCGGGATACAAATGTGAACAATCAGAAACCCACTACGCACTTTCGTTGCTTTGTACTATAATTAAATCAGACCGATGAAAAAACTAACCTGGAGAAAGAATTATAATAAAAATTCATGTTGAAGGGGGCAGTTGCAGAATTCAAAAGTAAAACCCTTTCCTACTGCACCGATAATCATGGTCCTGGACCCTTCCCCTCCTCATATCTTCTTTAAATCCTGAAGTCCTCCCCAGTCTAGTCCCTCGACGATGGCGTCTGTGGCCCAGGGCCCTCCCCCGTGGTTTCTTCTCAGTGTTGGGAGGGGAAGGGCCCTGGGCCACAGACACCATCGTTAATGATGTCGAAGGGCTGGACTAGGAGAGGACTTCAGAACTCAGAGAAGATGTTGGGAGGGGAGGTAAACATGGAGACATTTACCTTCCACCCCAACAGCTTCCAGACTCCTACAAGAAAAGGAAGCAGCGCAGCAAGTCTCACAACACCAAGAGGTAAGCAAGTAAAGGAAGAACTGGGGAAGCTGGCACGTCAAAATAGGTCAATGATTGCTGCTGTTGCGAACAACCTGTTGGCTGCTTTGGATACGGAGCATCCCCATTGGCAGGCTACTCGGCCAATGAGCCCGGGTCCCCTGAGGGACAGGGGCTCCAGTGATTAGCATTGTCTGCACCCCCCCCCCCCCCTCCCCTGGAGCCTGCCCTGCCCTGGGGCAGTGGGAGCGCGGAATTTACCCTCTATCTTCTGGCAGCCTGTTTTGCATAAGCACGCTTTTTAAAAAGTTTTGAGAGCGGTTTCTAAATTTGGAATTTATTTTTAGAGGTTCTGACTCATTGAAACGTGTGTTATTACGTGAGAATAATGAATGGGTGCAATTACAGAAAAAAATCTTCAGAGTTCAGATGTCCTCAAACTGTGACAAAGCTGCACTGAAGTGATTTATCATCTTGCCCCCGTGATGAGATTATTTACATTGTTATCATTCACTTGTAACTACTTTTATATTAAAAATACCTTCCACATCATAAAATCCTAGTCTGTTCTGGCATTGCTACATAGATTGCAGATTGTTCTCCTTCCCAATTTTCTACTTAATGAAGGCACTAACTTATGCTGCTGTAGGGCTCTAAGGGCATTAGAAATGCTTTGGTACCTCACGCATCGCAGTCCAAATACCAACCAACTATTCGACAGTGGCGAGCTTTACTACTGAACCCAATTCTGTTCCCTCAAGTCACATACCCAAATCCCAGGAGGAGCCATTAGGTAATAATCAGGAGCAGGAACATAGGAACAGCAGGAGGCCATTTAACCCCTCTAATGTTCCGCCATACAGTGAGATCATGGTTGATCTGAAACCTAACTCCATTTACTGAATGTGCTGCAGCTGATAAATCCAGTGCCTGTTATAGGGTGTTGGATACCATTCGGTAGGTCTTAATGAAGTTTTCTAGTCTTAAGTAGGTTAACTGTATGTATTTATTAACTACAAGAGCTATGTACATATATACAGTAAAGGGGCCTTCCGTGCTCGGTGGGCACCGCGGGGACTGGGGTGTTTTGTTGACCCCTTTAATCACATTTTGATTTAAAGTTTGTAAGTTTCCTTTAAACTTTGTTCTTGGTTTTACAGCTGACCTGAATTAGGGGCTGTGCCTGATTTATCCCAATTTTGTTAATTTGGTTTAATTGGTTTTAACTCGAAAGAGTTATACAGTAAAGGGTTCAGCTGGAAGTTGTCTCCATGCTTGCTGGTACACACGATTCTATCCAACACCTGACTGACCCCTAGGTGCGGGTCATGTGTTTTCTTACATCACTGTTTGGGTGGTACTGTACTTAGTTGCACATTAACTCTTTATGTGCTAGACCCTTATACCACACTGCCTATCAGGTTAATGGTCCAATCAACCATTGCTTTAGAAGCTTGATCACAAAAGAACAATGAGTCCAGAATAAGAGGTCATAAAATTTGTAATATGCCCTTCAAAGCACTTTTTTACACAAAGGGCAAGGGAAATTCACAACACCATCCCCCAAGAACTATTGATATGGGGTGGGGGAAGCATGTGTTAAAAATTTCAAAACTGATGGATAGATTTCTATCAGGAAAGGGTAATAAAGGCTATGGAATCAAGGCAGATGGATGGAGTTAACACATAGATCAGTCAAGATCCAACTCTGCTCGAGGGCTGAGTAACCTCCTGTCCCCATCCAATGGTGCATCAAAAAAATTAAATATTGCTGAAAAGACAGACATGTCGCCTTTCCATCTTGCACTCATCAGGACAAATGCAAGAATGCCAAATTTCAAACAATCATAATTTATACCATGGGAGAAAAGGGTGCTGATTGGCTGAGGTGAAAGTTGCCATGGAGAAAGCAACAGGGAACTTTATGCTCCCCAAGCTCCCAGGTAATTAAGAAAAAGCAAAAAATTTGAGCGTATTCCTTTTCCTTGAAGAAAACGGGTCTCTTTGCATGAATATATGTTGCTTCTAGTAAGTGTAAATGAGCAATATTACAAGCTCAACTGATTGTCTTAAATTGGTTGTTAGTGTAGCTATTAGCACACTCAGGAGTGTTCAGCAAGCGCTGCCCAATCACCAAATCTAACCGTAGACATTTTGTTTTGGGTTTTGCAAGTGCAGGCTGGTTGGGTACAGTCTATACTCTGCCTATTATGAACAACTTTTCATTTTATTCTTTCATGGGATGTGGACATCACTAACAAAGCCAGAATTTGTTGCCCATCCCTAATTGCTCTTGACATTTCAGAGGACAGTTAAGAGTTAACCTCATTGCTATAGGTCTGGAGTCACATGTAGGCCAGATTAGGGAAGGAAATCTGCCATCCTTACTCAAAGGACATTACTGAGCCAGATGAGTTTTTACAATCACCATTACTGAGACTAGCTTTATACTCCAGATTTATTAATTGAATTTAAATTCTACCAGTTGCCTTGGTGGGACTTGAACCCACATCCCCAGAGCATTAGCTTGGGCCCCTGGATTGCTAGTTCAGTGACGTTAACACAATGTTGCCATCCCCACCAAGGAAGGAACATGCTGTTCGATTCAATCAGCCAATCACTGGGATGTACAGCCTACTTACCTGGCATCATACCTGCACTGAAATTCATACACAACATTGCTTAAGTGTGGTAGGCAGAACATTTTTTTGGACTGACAGCAGCATCTCCTTAGTGGAAAATACCACTTGCGTAACCACTTGCATAGTAGCAGCATGAAACAGCTTGCTTAAACTGTTCAAACTGCAAAAGAAAATTTAACTGGATCTTTAAAATCCGTGACTAATTATTGATGGTTCCTGCTTTCAGCTGGAGATACAAAAGGCCACCAGCACTGCTCCAGCTGAGATCAGCTAACTCCAGAGATTGACCCTGGGGCTTTCCTGCTCTGTACTATCATTGTAGTATAGCATACCATACTAAATTATTGCGTAAATTGTGGTCTCACAAAGCAGGGCATTTCTTTGAAAGTCAGATATGCCTGATTAACGCAGTGCTTGCAAATTTCCAGTCACTCTACTGTTAAGACAGGGAAGGCAAGTTTAGCAGTGCAGGCTTCAGGGTCTGAAAATCCAAAATGAAACTGTGCCAGTGTAAAAGTGGCCACAGGAACACGTGCAGTTTGCTTGACACTGGTCCAAAGTGGACTCTCTAAGTAAATCCAGTTAGAAAGGAAAAGGAGAATCATTTACCATGTAAACACATTGACAATAAACAGACAATCCTTTTGAGCCAGGGTTTGCAGCTGAACACCATACAACAGGACACTATGGTGCTGTTGTCAAAGACTGGAACAAAATGTAATACTCACCATCACCTCACATGCCACCCCAAATGTGAATAAAAATCCGCAAATCTCCAATTTATCTGGTCACCATAAATAGACATATCAGTGTAGCTCAGGGTCAACATTTACAATTTTGCCCCAGGCAACCAAAAAGCAACTAAGTCCCAGCTATTAGAAATCAAACCTTTCGCCTATAATTTTCTTTTAAATTGTGCAAAATATGTTTATCTTTGGTAATTGGAAGACTTTCATACCAAGATAAGGCTGGTTAAGTGCAGACCATGCCCCCTCTGTCCAGCAGTGTGTTAAAAGCTTATTAACTCATTTTATTAGTTGAAGCTAATTCTGAATGGAATTTAAGAGTATTTGAATAGGGGGATATACTTTCCTTCACTATGTCTTTGATTGTGGCCTATATAATATTTCACGGGAGAGTGGTTCTGTAATCACTTGTAGATAGTCAGGGATAAAAAGCAGAACTCAAATGAAAATAGAAACTGGATTTGGGTCAGTAATGCTTGGGAATCCCAACCACTTGCACTTATCAGCTCAAAACAAGTAATCTATAAACACATTACAATACTCAGGTTAGCCTTTGGATTTCATTCTTATAAAAATGGCCAACATCATTTAATCTTATGATCTTACGGGTATGCAAATCATTGCTACTAAATACTTGGTATAGAGAAATGCTGCCAAAATACGATAAAATACACTTCCTGACGCAAGCTGTCTTTCCTTGTTTTCCAAATACCAATTGTTCTTTGTCAAAAATGTTAACATTTCACTATATTCATAAGGCCGAGGCTTCTTGCAGTCTACTCCCTTTTCCCAGTCACCCTGAGCACATCAGAGATGGTGAATATCTACACAGCTCCAATCATATTTCCTGAAATTGGGATGTCAGCAAGCTGGGATTCAACATTCCTCTCCTGCTTACTAGCCAGTGAGAAAAATTAGTCACACTATTAGAAGGCAGAATGATCCATATCCAGAGCAAATGAAAAAACTCTTATTTAAACCACAGAACCAGTTACAAAATGAAACTGCTGACCCTACTTGGTTTTATTGTTGGTCTCCACTAAGCAGCTCCTTGGAAACATCTTTGTCAGCAGAGGTTGTTTGGGAAGTCACTGACCCATCATTCTGTATTCCCAAAATTATCTTACCTGAAAACCAATGCTCAGTATCATGACCCCTGGAGGCAAAGCTAGTGATTAACACTAAATTAAGCCAATGACATCAGGGAATGCACATCTCTATTTTGTTAGGACCAGAAAGGCCAGTTGATTGACTCAATTGCATTCAATTTGACCTCCAAGCAGAGTTATCAGTAAGCAATAGAACAAAGGTCACACATCAATGGCCACCTTTGGTTGGAACTTGGATGCACACCGAAAAATAGTAGAGACTTCCCAGTGAATTAGTATACTGATTCCATTGTTAGAGTAAACAAACAAGAGTGAAACAGAGTTCAGGTTCTAAGTAGAGGATCTTTAATGATTGAACAGTCTAATTTCCACAAGGATGGATTTGAGCAGTCCCAGGGATTGGTTGCAGCTCAGTGTTTTGACTGATTGAGTGAGTTTTATTAGGTCCAAATTAGTTTCTTTTGGAATTAGTGTCCCATGGATACTGAAATATGGTATTGGAGAGAAGGGTAGGAAACTAAATGACCACCTGCAATCAGAGGGACATGGAACAATGTTGTTCTATGCTCCCTTGGCAGGAAAAGTGTGGCTGAAGGACCAGAAGATGTACGATTTGCAGAATAGTGAAATATTCCCCTCAAATACAAGTTTTGACTTTCAGCATGCAAGAACAGCTTCTGTTTTGGGGGATCTTAAACCCTGAGTAAAAACCAATTGCTATGGCTTCGAAGGAGTCAATATTTACATATTGTGGCAATATGTCATTAGTAAATAGCTGGCACAGACGATGGGCAAAATGGTCTCCTGTGCTGTAAACCTCTGCAGTTACATGGTTCCAAAACCAGACTAAGGATTCCCAAATGATAGCGTCAATAATCATGCAACATTCTTACTCTGCCCTTTTCTTGGAGATCACAACTATTTCCAGCAACAAGAACTAGTATTTTACACCATAAATACAAGTATTCCCTTCATCAGATTCCATTTCAAAGACTGCACACAAATATTTGTCTGCTAGTGTCAAAGTGCAGGAGACTGTACAGAAATACCCTGATGTACACTTTGGCGATCATTAGGGGAGAGCAAAAAAAAGTCATGAGATATCTTCCTATTTGAAAAGATAATGAGTCCTCGTTTTCTTGCCAAGTTTGTCGTTCTTAAACAGTTTTATTTTCCTGTCAGTTGAGTAACCTTTGATTTTGGGAAGTTAAATCTAACATGGGTGAATATTTGGCAGTACCCAGTGTTAGAAAGTAGGTTGGAACTTGTAATTTTCTGCCCATTGCATTTTTAGTTATAGCCATAATGATATAGGGGTATTCTGAAAGGATGCCGCACACCCGCCAGAGTATGAGAACAAGGGCAAGTCTCAGCATCCAGCTGTTTACATAATTCCCCAAAGTAGCAGTGGAACAGCATTGGGGGTCTACCCTCTCAGTCAAGTTATTAAATGCCCTGGTGAGAGTGCGGGAAAAGATAATGACTTATCAGAGTGGTTTGTAATCTCACCAATAATAGGAATACAAAAGTCACAATTCATACTTGGGAGGTGTAGCTTTTAGCAGATTATTTACAACTAGGAGAGAGAGGGGATTAGGATGAAGTAAAACATTCTATAACCTGGCTGTTCGCACCCATGTGTCAAATGAGACCAGGATCATCAGCACCAGTCTTCAAACCGTTGAACTGTTACAAAAATTAAATATACGCACAAATATTTGAAACATAATTGCTGAGTTATCAAGCTCACAAGTTGCATCCACCAAAGAGAACTTTATTTTCACATTGCTCCCAATTATTTTTCCTGCAAGGTTGAAGAAGCTGACTGGGTCCTTCCACTTATTCCATTTGTAAGCCAACCAACCAGGTAGAATGCAATAGCGGCACGGGAAGATGGACTTCAGCATTCCTAGGCTGGGAGAGAGTGCCATGGGATGCGATTATTATCCAGTGATTTCTGCTGGAAAGTGCACGTGTGTGTGGATACCAGATAGGGTTCAGCTTTGGTGCTCTCCAGATTCAAATAACCTAAAGACATTCAATATCTAGGTTCTCATATGAAGAGTGGCCACTTGGGCACAGTGTCAAAGGGCGACCAGCGCCCATGGATTCATTACCCCAATATGAGTCTGCACCTTTGTAGAAGAGGTGTGGGAAGGTGTGAGAAAATTAGGAGAAAAAGTGACCTGGGAATGACTTCAACATTCCTCCCTTTCTAAAGCAGCAAGCACAGGCCCAATAACTTAATGACTTAGGGCTGAGAAAGTGGAAGAAATACAAAAAGAGGAAGGGAGCAAGAAAAGGCAAATCTATGGCACAATATACCCTTGCCTCCATCGTTCTGTGCCCTGCACCATTCACCCCAAGAAAGGTAGGGCAGAGAGTGTTACAGCTGAGTCTTCCTTAAAAGAGTTCCAAATGTGAATAGGTTAGCTAGCCCTAATAATGGTATAGAATGCTTTGAAATCTTCATGCTAACCACTTGAGAGATGCACAACCTCCAGACAATTGAACATGTAACATGTTTGTAAGATGGAATTTCTCTTCAAAATTCAGAGTTGCAGACGCAATTGAACATGGTGCAATCTTATAACAGAGTGTACTTCTGGTAGACACATTCAACAAATGCAAATCTGTACAAAGTCAGAACCCTACAAAGTCAGTGGAATCTGCCAAATCAGCAATGTGTTTTCATTCTTGTTGTGTACTGTCGGCTTGAAGTCTCTGTTAAAGTTCTGGTAGCCCCTGCCTCCAGAGGCAATGGCAACTGAGCTGACCTTCTCCTTTCTGACAACCTCTCGGGCTGAAGACCTGCTTCGAACCCACACGTCCGGGTCATCTACTATCTCATAGATGGAACCATCCTCAATGCTGTGCTCCAGGGAGCTCTCAGTGGCCTGGGCCTCGCTGCCGTGTGCTGACAGTAACTGACCAGGCAAGTGAGAAGTGGAGCGTAGGTTGTAACGCAGTGAGATCCCTTGCTTCTTATCCAGGTGGTTGTGCTGCTCGTGAAGGGATTCCTGCGAGGAAGAATCCTCTTTGCCATTCCCTTCTGGATATTCAGGCATGTCCTCGGTGGACTCGCTTTTCAGTAATTCCAAGTCCAAAGAGCCAATGGTGGGGATCAGAAATTCCACAGGCCCACAGTGTGCGTTGAGAGAAATCATTCCCTTTCCTGCACAGGAGAGAGGGATAAAACTCAGTGACTGGGAACATGACTAAAAACACAATACAGAGTCTCGCCCGTTGGACAACTCCCTGTGTCATCATTTTAACTTGAACCACTTAACAGGGGTGATATGAATGAAAGAGGTCCGTCTATGCAAGGATGCACAAAAATAGATTGTTTTAGAAACACCAACATCAAGCAAGGGTTCAATGCAGATTCATGCTTCTTCTACAGTGTCCTGACAAACACTTCCCAAGTATAATGTGGACCAGTTGCAGATAAAGCTTCCTCCACACTGCCCTTACACTTTCAGACATTTAGGAAGTGATTGCAGTACAGCTAATCTCCTCTGACACTGCTGAACAACAGGCCTTAACCCCCAGCTCAAAACAGCATCCATTACTACACTTACAAAACACATATTCCTTTTAACTGTCTAAATTTCTGAACCAGTTTGGTGCTAATTAGTAATAAATTATGCATAATGTTGGATTCATATATGTTCCATTGCACACCTTCATTCACTGTGGCACTACATCACAAGGTATTCTCTCCTATCTATCTGGTGTTTGAGTAACCATGTCAGTCCCTCTGTTCTCTCTAGAACTTCAACAAGACTCATCTTGTGAAAGAAACTACAAAACTGCGATTATTAAAAGAGAGAAAAAATTTTTTTACCTGTTACTTTTGGAATTCCTTCAAGTTTTGATACTGGTAAAGCAATCAAAATTCCTTGATTGGTCCCAACCCAGAGCATCCCTTGGCAAACCAGCAAACACGTCACCAAAATATTCCTTTGGCCTTAAAGAAGGAGGAGGAAGGAGAAAAAACATCATCGTACAAAAGTCCAGAATCCAGATAATCTTAAGGTCCAGGAGCAAGAAGTTGTTCTTTGTATTCAAACCGAAGGATTGTGGGGGCCTGGAACGCACTGCCTGAAATAGCGTAGTAGGGGCAGAAACCCTCAACTCAGTTAAAAGGTGTCTGGGTATGCACCTCAAGTGCCGTAACCTTCAGGGCTACGGACCAAATACTGGAAAGTAGGATTAGGCTGGGTGGCAAGTTTTTCAGCTGGTGCAGCCACAATGGCCTTTTTCTGCGCCGAGAACTTTCTACGATCCTACGAACAAAAGAGTACTTCCTCTGGACATTTTCTCTTCCCTTTATCTAATCACTAATACTATAATTAATAATAGAATTTAGGAATAGAATAATGACAGGCAGACTGTCAAATCAGACCATGAGCTTGGTTTTATATCATCAGCATTGAGAGCCTGTCTGGCCATTTAAATAAATCTGGGCCCTTTCCACATTTGATCTTTTCCATTACCATTGGCAATTTCTCTCTGCAGCCACTAAACAGACATTAAAAACCAACAGAGAGATGGCAGTATGTGCAGAACCAACTACAAAGTATACAGACTTTTGGATTTACTTAACGGATTGTGGTCCGGAGATTAAGATTGCTTTCCTATTCGGCAATCCATCAGTCCCTGTATTTCCAAAAAAAGCTATGACATTTAGCCTTTCCAGCTACACTTATGCAGGTACTGTTGGGCATTGCAGCCTACCGATGAATTAACTGTCTGTGTTTGATGTGTAAGGATTGATCGGTATTGACATGGGGCAGGATATTGAGTTCGGCGAGCGGGGGTGGGGGGTGGGCCCACTCGCTGAGTAAAATGATGGGCGGAACTCCCGACATCACCCCGCGTTATTTCAATTTTCAAGTCAGCGGTGGCGCAGCCGAATCAGCTGTGCGCCCGCCGACCTGTCAATGGCCAATTGAGGCCATTTAAAAAGTAATTGAACTAGTTAATGGGCCTGCCCATTCAACCTTAAGGTTGGCAGGCAGGCCAGGAGCCTTGACGGACTTCAGAAAAAGCATGAAACCTCATCCACTAACGGGATGATGAATTAAAAATGATGGACATTTCCCAACTCATGTGACAGTGTCACATGAGGGGACGTCAGGGAAAGTTTGTGCATCTATATTTCACATTTTTGAATTTGGCGCCAATCTCCCGGAGGCAGCACTTAACCTCAGGGAGATGAGTGCGCTCTTTTGCGTGCATGCACGAAAGAGCTCCTTCTCGGTTTAGGGAATCCACCCCCGCCCGCACAGGGAACGCATAGTGTTTCCTGGCGAACGTCACGCTGGGTGGGCTTTAATTGGCCCATCCACTTAAAATGGCACGAGCCCCCGATCGGAGGCGTGCCTGCACACACCCACTCCCTCCCACCCTCCCTCCTATCCACCACCACCACCCCCGATGCGGGGGAACATTCTTCCCATGGAGTTAGTTCAATTGCAACTTCCGGGTTTCTGAAGGGCTGGAAAATTGCCTATTAAAGCCATTCACCAGTCAATGATCATAACAAGATGATTGAAACAGACCAAGATAGGCTATATACATTTTGTGCTTGGCCTAAATAGCCAAGTGGTTATGGTACTGGGTTTGTAACCCCAAGATCAAGAGTTCAAATCTCACAATGGCAAAACTATGAAACAATGTAACTTCATCTGAATAGGAACAGATAGAAACGGGTTTGTACTCCAAAGAGTTACAACTTTGCTTGGCCTAAATAGCCAAGTGGTTATGTTACTGGGTTTGTAACCCCAAGATCAAGAGTTCAAATCTCACAATGGCAAACTATGAAACAATGTAACTTCATCTGAAACAGATGGAAACAGGTTTACTCAAAAGAGTATCAAGAGTTCAAATCTCACAATGGGAAACAATGTAACTTCATCTGAAACAGATGGAAAAGGGTTTGTACTCGAAAGAGTTACTGTAATTTAAAAGATTATCAAGAGTTCAAATCTCACAATGGCAAACTATGAAACAATGTAACTTCATCTGAATAGGAACAGATGGAAACATGTTTGTACTCAAAAGAGTTATATAAATTTTGCTGGGTCCTTGCTTTTTTTTGATTTATTGATCTATATATCACCAAAGTTAAAAATGGTATACAATGGTGGTCAATCACTGGGTGGCAACACTCATATAGGAAATGCGAATAAGATGTCTGAATAAAAAGCGTGAGAGAGAACATGAGTGCTCAGCTGTTTATGGTGACAACAGGAAAGCCGTGGAACAAATATCTGCAGCATTTTCTGGTTTTACTTCAGATTTCCAGCATCCGCAGTGTTTTGTTTTTCAACTGTTGAGCTGTAGCAGTTTTGTGATGGGATTTGTGTAACTAAATGCTTGGCCAAGGCTGACTAAATTTAGGCCAGGTAGTTAGGAAGGAACTCACCCTTCTGAAATGGGTTGCCTTCCTAAATCATATAAATCTCATCTAGAAATCAGACGTGTGCAATACTCAAAAAAATGTGGTTGCATTTTATTATGCTGGTCTAAAAACCATTCAAACCAATTATCGCATCCTGCTTCAGGGACTCCTCAGTCTCATTCCACACCCTAGCGTTGGGACTTTGAGTTCAACTCAAAACAACCACCTTCCCTTCACCCGCCCCCACCTCCCACCCCACTCCATCCCCTCAGGGATTCCCAATGTCCCACTTTACACCCAGTTCATCAACAGTGTTGTAATCTGGTTTAGAGGACAATTGGGAGAACTGCTCAAATTCCAAACAGCTTTCCTGATTTGAGTTAATTTAACAAGCTGCAGCAGGAACCGTTTAAAGCAATTCTCACACTAAAATAATATTTTGTTACAATGGGGTGAGAAAGAGAGCACTAGGGACATTAAAATTAAATGTTGCTTATCAAAAAATCAGGTGACCAGAATGTAAATATTTTCAGTCTCTATCATGATTACTTTAACATAAACTGGATAAGTTCACTAGTATTCATAATACAGTGTGGGGCCCAATTATAGCCCAGCTCCCCTCAATTACAGCCTTATTTGTGGCTGTGAGATGTTGCCAGAGATGATACTCGGCTCTTTTTCTGCTCATTTACTTGGTGGCCATCAAGGTAAAGAAAGAGGATTAAGAAATGGAGCTATCCCAGCAAGTATAGAGGAATTAAAAGGGTCCCTTTCCCAAGGAAGGGGGACAAGTGGTTGCAGGATGCAAGGCACAACTGCTTTGGATCAGTGGTAGTACTCCTGCCGTGGTCAGGAGGTCCATGCATGGGCTTAAATCCCACTCCAGAGACTTGAACACAAAATCAGACACTGACGGAGTGCTGCACTGTCAAAGGCATCACCTTTTGGATGAGACATTAAACTGGAGCCCCGACTACCAGCATAAAAGATCCCATGGCACGATTTTGAAGAACAGCATGGAAGTTCTCCCTGGTGCCCTGGCCAATATCCCTCAACCAACACTACTAAAATCAGGTCATTCATTGTGGTTCGTTGGAATTTGTCTGTAAATTGGCTGCTGTATTTCCTACATTTCAAATGAGGCTATACTTCAAACTACTTAATTGATGGGAAAGTGCTAGGAATGTCTTACGTTTGTGAAAGGCACTGTAAGTCTTTTATTCTTTCAATATTTGAAGTTAGGAATTTATTTCCTAGGATCCTAGGTTTGCACCTCATCGTTACTTGGTACAGTGGGTACTATTCCTATGGGCCGCCCTCAAACACGAGGCTGGCATTGCTACCTTTGAAGTTAAAATACATGGGCCAAAATGCAAACAAATTGCAGGTTTCCTGTGCAGTGTGAAGCATCTTACCTGGAGTGAAGAATGTGCCGCGTGGAACAACATTGATTTCCTGCAGATGTTCCAGAGTCTCTGTGTGAAATAATCGAATGGAGGACCCTGCAGAGAAGGCCATCCACACCCCACCACCAGCTTTCATCATATGAGTCACGTTCACCTCGTCATCAGGGTGGGCATCAAAACACTGCCAGATACCAGGGAGGGAAAGGTCAGTTTTGCTTGCTAAAGAAACACCATGACATTGTTTTAAAAGCAGTGCCAAGCCAAATCATTCTTAATTGTTTAGCAAACTGAAAATTAGAAAGGAGTCCCTACCGTTATTAGATAAGAACATTTCTTTTGAAATTCTGTATTCAACCCTGGCATATTATTAAAAAGGAAATGGAACAAGTCACTTTTGGCTGCTGGACAGCTAAAATCTCCTGTGCAGTTGACCCACTGACACTGCGCCAATGCTCACTCTATGATTTTAACCTGCTCTTCTAAGCAGGCAAGAAGTTCATTTCCCAAAGACTAGTGGGATCCTTCTCTAAATATGCAGCTAAGGCTCTGTTGGCGACTGGGGCTGTGGTTGCTATTTTAACCATAAGCCTGAGCAGGGAAGCCATTGTCATTTTTCACCAGACCAGCCCAGTGGGCAGAAGTGTTGGGGACAGAAGAGACTCAAAGAGGTAAGTTTTGAAACTTTGTTTTAAAACTTTCCGTGTAGGGCTAAGAATAGCGGATTTGTCCTTCAGCGGGAAAATTTCGGCCTTTGTTTGGTCCTTGGTGGCTGCCCCTTGCAACACAATCCTCTCCTGCCTGCTGGCCAGCTCCCATTTCCCACCTGTTTTGGGCAGGCAACTGACAGGGGACCGTGCAAATGAGACCCAGCAGTTTAAACTAACTGGGCTTCAAGTTGAGGAGTGTCAAGATTGTTTACTTCCCACCCTATTAGGGCTCTCCTGGGGCTACAGTGCTGGCATCAAGAAATCCTAGGTTAGACGCAATACAAATCAGCTCCGAGCAAAAGCTATTTCTACTCTGTCCCTTCAACCGAGTGACACTTTTCCTCTTTCCAAATCCATCTAACTAATTGTTTTGTGTGCGAGTGTGCCAACATAAGGCAACTTTACCCACTAGGGATTGGATTCAGGCAACCTGAAATTACGTGTAGTACCTTCACAAACAGTGGAGAGAAAAAAAAAGACTTTCACTGAAATTGGACTGAATTTAAATCCAAGTGGAAAAAGGCCAGTGTATAGACAGATGTCACCAAGTCCTACCTGCAGATAAACATTAACAGAATTCTGATGAGCAGAATCACTACATAGGGCTGGAGGACACAATCTAAAAGGCAGCCATGTCTGAAGACAATCGTCCAAACAGTGATGGTGCCCCCGTTTGCTTTTTCCACACTGAACCAATTATAAAACTGGCATAAACACTCAATATAACTCAGCAAGACTAAAAAGGTACAAACTCCCAAATTCCTGACAAGAGGAAAATGGAAAACTTTCTCAATCGATGAAAAGGCAGTTCATCCCAAAGCCTTCATTAACAGGTGCCGTGATTGATAAAGTTAGCTCTGCTATGGCAAACTGTGGGCTGATTAAATCACAAGGTAGCACTTGAGTATGTTATTCGGGCCTCTCTCTACCCCAATGCAAAACCTATTCATTCAATATCTCTCACAGCACGGTCTCATTTTTTTTCAGCAGGTAGGTTGGCCATCAACAACATAAATGGGTAAAATGTCCAATTCCTTCAGAAGGAACATGGGCATAACTGTAATTGGGAGCAATGTCTCACGGATGCAGCTTTTACAATTTGAAAAGGAAATCAATGAGAATAATTACTGTCAATGAATGTCAAACAAACTCCATAGAACACAGCACACTTGGGATTCCCCAATGTATTATTGAGCTGTACACTTCAGTAAGGTTCCAGGATAAATGCCCCAGATGTATTTCCTCTCAGCCAAGGTACCCAAAAGAATGCTATAAATCAGTATCAGGTTGGCTTAGAAACCTTCCAACTGCTATTCCTGCTTCTTATTGCTAACCAGCAGAAAATGTTGTGGGTGATAAGATTTGGCCAGGTTGTGATACCCTTCACAGCACAATAATATTGACGCTTTGAGTATCTAGGCTCACACGTGGCCTCTTTAGAGCTGAGCGAGGGAAACCAATGCCAGTGGAACTACACTCCAGTAAGAATCCATCCCTTCAGAAGTCAAGGGGAGAGAAACAAAAAAGCACATGGAATGTTTAGAATTTACAGCATAGGCTGTCAAATTCAGCTGAATCCAAGGAGATCCATTTTGTGTTTTGTAAACAAAAAAATGCACGGAGGAAGGAAAAGCCTAGTCAGCCTTGCAAGCCAAACTAATTTTTCTGGTTCACTGCTGACAGATACTTCAGCAAATACAGTACATTCAGTCCCTGTCAAAAATATTCCAACAGACTAACTGAGATCAAGATTTCTCTTTCTCTCCTACATCCCCTGGTTTCGCAGTTGATCCAATAAATATCATACACACAGAAGTAATGGGTTCTTAAGTTTCAGCAGACTTACTGTAATACCAGACTACCTCATCTATAGCCCAAGGAGGAAACAAAAGCAGATAAAAATCAAAGTTAATTTCTGATTCAACAATTCATCATATAAATCAGGTAACTTTTATGTTTAACATGATTTTGGATGAACGTATAAGGATTCTTTTAACTGTATTCATGAATTATACTAAAAGGATTATGTGCATTCGCTCTAAAATTGGGTGTCAGCCTTCGCTCAGTGGTGGCACTCTCACCTCTGTGTTAGAAAGTTACATAGAATTGGAGAATAAGCAGCGCAAACAGGCCATTCAGCCCAGCCACCCCATGCCAGTCTTTATGCTCCAGTCTTTCTCCTATCCTTCCTTATCTAACGATTAGCATAACCCTCTATTCCCTTCTCCCAGATATGCTAATCAAGCCTCCCTCAGCTGTATCTAAACTGATTGCTTCAACTACTCCACTTGTTGACGAGTTCCACATTCTCAACTCCAGGTAAACAAGTCACTTCTAAACTCCCTATTTGATTTCTTGGTAACTATCTTGTATTGATGGTCTCTAGTATTGCTCTTCCCCACAAGTGCAAACACACTCTTTGGGCAAGATTTCAATTCACTGAAAGCCCATCCACTTGCAGAGCAAAGTCAAGTCCTGTGTGTCTACTCAACCGATCCTCTAATTATTTTAAAGGCCTCGATTAAGTCAACCCCTCTCAAAGGAATGAGCTCAGCCTGTTCACCCTTCCCTGCTGGGTAATACCTCACAAATCTGGTATCATATATTTTGCACCCTTAGGTTCAATAAAAATTTAGCATAATTTCTCTACTTTTAAATTCTATCCTTCCAGAAATAAACCCAAGTGCCTGGTTTGCCCTATTGACCTGTGTTGCAACATTTATGATTTATGTATTTGTACTGGCAGATCCCTTTGCTCCTTCATCCCCATCCAGTTAGTAACATACAAATTAACTATATGGTTACTATTTTCCTTACCAAAATGTAATGCTTCACACTTGTGTTGAAATTCATCTGCCAATTGTATGTTCATTTTTCAAGTTTATTAATGGCTTCTTGAAATTTGTTGCAGACCTCCTCAGTGTCAACTAAGCCCCCTCTTCTCCACTACCACCACCCCCCCCCGCCAAATTTGGTGTCATCTACAAATTAAGAAATTATGTTTTTGATTCCAAAGTCTAAATTGCTAATATGAACTGTGAACAGTGGTCCTCGTACTAGACCTCAGTTCCTACCTTCTACCACTGAATAACTACCCTTTACCCCCACTCTCTACTATCTGTTTTTCAGCCAGTCAGCTACCCATTCTGCTCATTGTCCCCAATTCCACAAGCTTCAACTTATTAATTAGTCAATGTGGTACCTTAGCAAAGCACTTTGGAAATTAGATACATATCGACTGCATTATCCTTGTCTTCTCTCTGATACTTCTCCAAAGAGTTCAATAAAGTTGGTCAAGCAAGACTTGTTCAAATCCATTATTGTATGATATTATTATATTTTTGGTTCTAAGATGTTCTTCTATTCCCTTAAGTAAGGGTTTCATTATCTTTTCTTCCACGGATGTTAAACTGACTGGTCTATAGTTCCCTGGGCATATTCTAACACCCTTTTCAAAAAGATTGTGGGTTGAGATCCTACTGCAGGGACTTGAGCACAAACTCTAGGCTGACACTTCAGTGCAGTATTGAGGAAGTGCTGCTCTGTTGAAAATGCTGCTGCTCGGTTCAGTTATCAAACTGTGGCCCATCTGCCTTCTCAGGTTCACAAGACGATACTATGACACTATTCAATGATGATCGGGGTGTTCCCCTTGTTGTTTGAGCCATTTATCCCCTAACCAATACATAAAACAAATTATTTGTTTCTTTTTTAATTTAATTGCTATTTGTGGGAGTTTGCTATGTGGCTGCCATTTTGCAACAGTACCTACATTTCAAAAGCACTTCATTGGTTGTCAAGCCAGTTTAGGATATTCTAAAGGTTGTAAAAGCCACTTTAAATGCAAGTCCTTCTTTACAGTACTGCAAGCAGCATGGGCCACTGAAGTTGTGTTCAATTACCCCTCTGCCCTTCAGTACAGAGAAAGATGAAGAGCTTCCTGTGGTAAGTAAGGCAAGTGGCAACAGTATACTAGCACAACTTTTCTGGGAGCTGTGTATTCTAAAATGAAAAGGGTAGTAGCAATTGGAAAAGTGGGATATCCAATGCAATTTTCTAGGCCAGATAGCAGAGAGTCCTAGGTTAATGCCCACAACTTCGCAAAGAATTCCCTATCATGGTCCAGTTAGCAAGAGGAGCATGATGACAAGTATAAGAAATAAATAGAAAAGGTGCTACTCTGCCTTCTGTACATAAGTTGCACAAGCAGAGGTTTGGTGATTGCATGATGGTAAGTGGTTCATATACTAGGCACTAAAAAAACAACAATTAAAAATTAAGTCAAGAAGGAAAAAAAGTCAGGCAGAATTTATTTTCACTAAAGAGCATTAGGTTTGCACACAAAAGGCCATTGAGGCATTAAGAATATAAGAAATAGGAGGAATAGGCCATTCATCCCTTTGAGCCTGCTCCGCCATTCAATGAAATAATGGTTGATCTTCTATTTCAACACCATTTTCCTGCACTATCTCCGTATCTCTTGATGTTTTTCAAATGTAGAAATCTATCGCTCTCAATCTTGAACGTACTCAACGATTGAGCATCCACAGCACTCTGGGGCAGAGAATTCCAAAGATTCACCACCTGAGTGTAGAAATTCCTCCTCATCTCAGTGCTAAATGGCCTGCCCCTTATTCTGAGACTGTGCACCCTGGTTCTACACACCCCCTCCACCGCCCTCCCCAGCCAAAGGAAAAATCTATATTGCTTCTACCCTGTCAAATCAGTTCAACAGGGCATTTCTGAAAAAGAGAAGAAATTGAGGAATATGACAAAAAAAGGTCAAGGTTTAATGGATTTTTCCAGTTCCAGAAAATTTTGTGTTAATAAACTCTCAAACTCGGAAGAATCGTGTTGCATGTCAAAATCTCTGCCAAGACAGACAACAGTGCCCCTTTAAGGTCGAATAGATTAGAGCACGTTTTGTGCCAAAACTGACTGCAGCAATACTCTGGTGTTAGAACAGAAAGCAACATCTGCTAGTTAATTCTATTGCTGCTAGTGGGAGCATCTAAATCCATTTTTGCTTCATGTGGCTTTCATAAAATATTCTCACAGAAATTAATCAAAGATCATTTTCTGCAGCGCACACACACTCTTGCCCACTTTGTAATGCAAATGGCTCAAGCTTCTCAAAGCTAATATGAATTTTTAATGTTTTTATGCGAAGTCTTAAGAGATCATATCATTTAAAAATACATTTTAAAATTGTCCTCCAACGTCAAGGAGATAAGTTTATGGTTCCAGCTGTGCAAACATTTTACTGACTGTCAGGAAAAGCAGTCACTGGATAGGGATCATGCCTACACATAAAAGGCTCCTGGTACAGTGGTTGGGAATAGCCACACGTAGCATGTGCACATTTTTAATTTTCATGTCAAAAGTGAGACAGATTGCAGGCATCAGATACTTTAGTGTTCGATCGATCAAGCTAAAACACCTCCTCCCTCTTCACACCTCTCCCTAACTTCTCCTCTCTATTCTATTGAAATTAGAACAGTTAGTGTTCTTCAGGATATATCCTTCATGATCCTACCTCCAAATGCATCATCCTACGTGCTCTCTTCCACTTTCCTACAGTCCTTACTGTGTTATCACCATCAACCCATTTTCTCTCTCTCATTCTCAAGGCTGTTGAAGTCCTTAATTCTCTCTGTCTGCTTTCCTGCTATGGTCTACAGCCTATAGTTTCATATAACCTAATTTCACTGTAACCTCTGGAAAATCTGGCAATCTATTGTGCGGAAGCGCCAGTTTTCTGGAAATTTTTTAAGCAGACCCTCAACATCACCTGCATCACTTTAGTATAATAATTTGAATGGAAACATGGAGGATACAGTATTAGGATAAGTAAAACAAATTTTTATTACCACTTCATAATGCTTTATGTTTCATGTAATCATTTATAGCTACAGCGTTTCCTAGTTCACACGCTTGTGGTTAGGCATTCTAACATTTTATAATCCAGAAAATTCTAAAATCCAGAAATAACTTGCTCCCAAGCATTCCAGACTGCAGAGGTTAAGAGTGTATTATTGTGATCCATCACATCTCTCCCACTCTTTTCAGCCTCGGTGCCATTTCCTCAAGCATCTCAGTCAACTTTAATATCGCATTCTTTTTATTCTTTCGTGGGAAGTGGGTGTCACTGGCAAGGCCAGCATTCGTTACCCACTCCCACTTGTCCTTGTACTGAATGGATTGCTAGGCCATTTCAGAAGGCAATTAAGAGTCATCCATATTGCTGTGGGTCTGGAGTCACATGTAGGCCAGACCAGGTAAGGACAGCAGATTTCCTTCCCTAAAGGGCATTAGTGAACCTGATGGGTTTTTATGACAATCAACGATAGTTGTCATGATCACCATCATATTTATATTCCAGTTTTTTTTTATTAATTGAATTTAAATTCCACCAGCTGCTCTATGCACCTATATTCAGTACAGAAACAGTTCGGTGAAAATTCTGAGCACGAACATACAGATCACTACCACCACTGTGGTTCTCTACATCCTGGCCCTTGGTCCTTCTCCTTGATTCATGAGTTGCAACAGTAAACTAACGCTCCTTTGGTAGGGGATGAAGCATAATCCAGAGGCCCAGACTAATGCACTGGAGACATGAGTTCAAGCCCCATCACAGCAGCTGGGGGATTTTAAATTCAAACAACAAATAAACCTGGAATAAAATGCTAGACTCATTTGTTTCATGATCTGTATTGTAAGATTGTCATAAAAAACAATCCTGCTTCACTAATTTCCTTCAGGGGAATTCTGCTCTCCTTACCCTGGTCTGGCCTGCATGAGATTCCAGACCCACAGTAACATGGTTAACTTTAAACTGCTCTCCAAAACATCCTGGGCAGCCATTTGGTTGTAGATGGCTCACCACTACCTACCTGTTCAAGGGTTAATTGAAGTGGGCAATAAATGCTGGCCTTGCCAGCAATGCTCACATCCCAAGAATGAACAAGGTAAAAATCTGCTAGATGCAGCTTTCACTGAACCATTTTCATTCAACCTGCAGGCATAGTAGAATGTGCAAATTACAATAGTCACCTCTTGACCCATGCCTTACAGGAAGTCCCAAGCTGATAAGCAAATGTTTACCTAGCCACAGCATGGCCAATGAGCTGGTGACCAAAACTTAATGAAAAACATAAGGCATAGCTCTAATAAGACTACAGAGAATTTTGATTCCCCCCCCTCCCCCCCAATGTAATATGGTTTTGACATTATAGGCCTGGAATAACACCAAAATGGTTTACCTCACAGCAAGCTCTGAAGTGCGTTCTTTATAAAGAAGGTTGGTTTTGTACTTTTTCCCCCATGTTTAGATTACATTGGTTTTATTTGCAACTGGAGTATGTCATGTGATAAGGGCCCCTAGGTTCATGAAATCAGGATTAGGCATTGCCAGCTGTTGGAGGGGACTACTACAGCTTCTCTAGATATTATACATGAATTTTTGAGGGAATTTCACATTGAAACCACTGGGAATTTGTTTTTTTTTAAAAAACCAATTTTCTTTATAAGTGTACCTCAATGCATTAGATTTGAGATCAAATAGCAACAGCAAGAAGGAGGAACCTAGATCTCGTTAACTTCATCAAAGGCTGCTGATGCGGCTAGAATGTTCAAGAGGAAGGAGTCTGACTAGCTGGTAGCAATACCAGTGCTCATACCCGTGTAGTGAAGCAAGAGATGTTGATCAACGTGACCTGGTTCCGACAGCTAGCCCACACCATGTCATCCACTGCCAGCAGAGATTGGATTGAAGCTGACCCAACTTTTACCAATCGGGGAGTATCCCACTCCCATTTTCCCTCTGGAAAAATTAAGGGAAAGAAAATGTTGGAAGAATTAGAGTGAAACGAGATTCAATGGACACAGTCAAGCTCCAACGTCATTAGTTATCACTCCACAAATAAAAAGGTGTCCAAAAAAAGGTGAAAACTGGTTTGAAAATGTAAATATTGTCATCACAGGCAACCACAGGGACCACTCATCTTCCAACATAGTCCCTGATAGAGATTTGGGGCTGTTCACCGATGCTCCAGAATGTTGTTCCACGTCAGACTTGCAGTGACTCCATTCATTTCAATGAAGGTCACAACTTCTAGCTAATGGACAAGCATTTTAAAAAAAATCAGAAAGCTGAAGAGACAGAAATCTGATCTTGGTCAAACGGTTGGGACTTCAGACAGCTCCAAATGATGAGGGAGACCAGTTTGAAAGCCTACAGTACAGTTCATGCTTGGTTACTGAATCTGTCTAAAAGACTCATCCCTGTACAAACGAAATCTGTCACTATTCTAATAAAATACTTCCAAGGTATTGATGGAGGCTACACCAGTAATGAGGAGAAAACTTTTGTCACATTTCACAGCAGGAAGTCAGGGTTGGGCAGAGGAAGGAAAACCATTTCACCACTCTCTTACCATTTGTCCTGGTGTATATTGCGACAGTCCCATTCTGCAGGCCTGCAAACAAGATGTTCAGCAAATGCTTGAGGCACACGACAGGCACCTCTCCAGGGCTTTTAAATATAAACAAACACTGGGTGGCCATGTCAACACTGGCATATCCCACCATACTGAAAAGAAAGAAAGATGAGTTGATTGGGTTTTGCTTGTGGTTAACTGAAAATTAGACACAAGTTGCGTTACATATGTAAAACTTCAAGGATACTATTGTGCAATCATTGGGGGACAATTTTTGCCATTTTGTCAAGTCATGTTCTTTCCCTGCTCAGATCCTGGAATGGTTGTTAATCTTCCCCCTCCACCCCCTGAGGTATTTATACATGATTGCACCTCTGCCTTCTCAGTGCCAAAATGGATGGCAACATGGGATTCAGCTACAGAGATGTCGAGAGTATCACGAACAGTGGTAAGGGTAAAAGCTGCTCAAGTACCCAGATATGGACAAAAGCTTATAGTAAAAGTCAAAATATAACAGGGTGATGAGAAACAAGGCGTAAATGATGACTGCTGACCATTTTGATAAGGTAGAAGAGGGCAACTGTGCCTATGGAATTGTATTCAAATAAAGGAGTCAGTGACTACACAAGAGGAACAGAAGAGGTGAAGAAAGGAAAAACTTTGAACTAAAAATGAAAAATATACTTGTTACATCATCTGACTGGATTTTCTGTTGCTTTTTTCACAGCAGGACATTTATTATAGATTAATACATGTCCTTCATTCACAAAGGACTGTTTGACTGATGACTATATGTATATTTTTTTTGCTCGTAGTCCCCATTGAAAAAAAAGACACAGAGAATTGAAACGTCCGATTTCCCCTTAGCTTTATTTTCGATGCAGCATGTCGACGTACAGCATCTACTGTACACATTGATCTAATTACCACATCAGAAATTGACATAACATATATAACTGCCCCTAGGGTAAGTCTGCTGCATCACACATATCTAATAGGAATCAGCGCCACTCCTAAGTATTCAGCAAGGGGATTAGACAGGGTGCAAAAATTGGGTACCAAGGAACAAGGTATGTGCACATGCAAGTACACAAAAACATGCACACCAGAGGGCAGGTAAGGGGATGGAGTATACCAGGGGCCCGAGCAGTCCCCAAGGAGGGATTGCCAAACAATTAAGAGAAACTAAGTTTCTTATAAATTTAATCTTTCACAGGATATGGGTGTCGCTGGCTAGGCCAGCGATTGTAGCCCATCCCCAAGTGCCCTTGAGGAGGAGGTGGTGGTGGGGGTGGTGAGCCGCCTTTTTGAACAGCTGCAGTCCTTGTGGTGTAGGTACACTCAGTGCTGTTAGAACATAAGAAGTAGGAATGGGAGTAGACCGTTCGGCTCCTCAAGCCTGCTCCACCATTCAAGATCATCATGGCTGGTCTTTGCGTTTCGATTTCCACATTCCCATCCAACCCCAATAACTTTGATTCCCTTGCCTAACAAGAGTCTACCTCCGCTTTAAAAATATTCAATGACCCCCACATCCACCACCTTCGAAGGCAGAGAATTCCAAAGTCGTACAACCCTCAGAAAAAATTTCTCCTCATCTCTGCCCAAAAGGGTGACCCCTAATTTTAAAACAATGCCCCCTAGTTCTGGACTCACCCACAAGAGGAAACATCCTTTCGACATCCACCTTGTCAAGGCTGTTCAGGATCTTGTATATTTCAATCAAATCACCCCTCACTCTTCTAATCTCCAGAGGAAACAAGTCCAGTCTGTCCAACCTTTCCTCAAAAGGCAATCCACTCATTCCAGGTATCACTCTATTAAACCTCCATTGAACCACCTCCAATGAATTTACATCCTTCCTTAAATAAGGAGACCAAAACTGCATGTGGTGCAGTCTCACCAATGCCCTGTATAACTGAAGCATAACATCCTTACTTTTATGTTCAATCCCTCTCGTAATAAATGATAGCATTCCATTAGCCTTCTTAATTACTTGTTCTACCTGCATGCTAACTTTTTGTGACTCATGTACTAGAACACTTAGATCTCTCTGCACCTCAGAATTATGCTGCCATTCTCCATTTAAGTAACATTCTGCCTTTTTGTTCTTTTTTTAGGGAGGGAGTGTGAACAATCTGAAGTAAAAAGAGAAAGCACAGCAATTTGCCACATTTTAAGAGATCAACTTTCTTGGTTTAACTCTGCTAATGAAGTGTTGCGCTTAAAATATTTATTGGTTTCTTTCCACCCTCCTATGCAATTCCAGCAATTTATTTTTATTTTGGGAATGCCAGGTCACTTATTCTCCACATTTCTTATTTTAGTGTCGATATATACTCCATCAACAATCACCATTTGCCCGGGCAAAATGCCAGAGGGCAGTCAGTGCTTAATTAACATTATTAGCACATCAGTCTAAAGAGATCAATGTATGGATGCCTCTGTAGGGCACAGGTGAGTTCATAAGTTCACACATTTATTGCTTCGATATTGCTTGTAGCTCTTTAAGTGTGTCAATATGTTATTGTATTTAGTTTTTGGGTTCGTCATAATTTCATCAGTGGGACTGGAAATGACCAGCTAATCAGTACTGAATAGAATCAGAGACCAGTGTCATAGAAAGCTTACGGCACAGAAAGAGACCATTAGCCCATTATGTCTGTGCCAGCTCTTTGCAAGAGCAATTCAACTCATCTCATATCCCTGCCTTCATAGCTCTGCAATATGTTTTGCTTCAGATATGCTCCAATTCTCCTTTGAAAGCCACAATTGAATCTACCTCCACAGCATTGTCAGGAAGCGCATTCCGAATTTTAACCTCTTGCTGCATAAATAAGCTTTTCCTCAGGTTGTCATTGCTTCTTTTGCCTATTAACTTAAATAGGTTTGTGATTCTTCTCCCAATGGGAAGAATTTCTCCCTATCTACTCTGGCCAGACTCATGATTTTGAATACCTCTATCAAATCTCTTCTCAGCCTTCTCTTCTCCAAGGAGAACAGCCCCAGCTTCTCTAATCAATCTCCATAACTGAAGTTCCTCATCCTTGGAATCATTCTCGTGAATCTTTTCTGCACCCTCTCTAATGCCTTCATATCCTTCCTAAAGTATGGTGCTCAGGACTGGATTCAATACTCCAGGTGAGGTTGAACCAGTATTTTATACAGGTTTATCATAGCATTATTGCACTTGTACTGTTATGTCACTATTTATAAAGCCCAGGATCCCATATGCTTTAACCTTCTGTCCATCCCCATTAACAGAATGGAGAAAAAAAAAATGGCTTGCATTTATATAGCACTTTCACGACCACCTGACGTTTGAAAGTTCATTACAACCAATGAAGATTTTTGAAGCGTAGTCACTGTTGTAATGCAGAAAACGTAGCAGCTAATTTTCGCACAGCAAACTCCCATAAACAGCAATGTGATAATAAACAGAAATTATGTTTATTGTGATATTAGTTAAGGAATAAAAATTGGCCGGACACTGGGGATATCTCCCTGCTCTTCTTCAAAATTGCTGGAAAAAAAGACATTTTTGTCAAAGCTTTTCATCTTGCAATCATCAGGATAATTCGCAAGACAATGTAAAGGGAACAACAATTTATACTGTATGAGACGAGAGTGCTGATTGGTTGGCAAGTGGACTCTGATTGGTGGAAGCATTGCCATGGACAATGCATCAGTTGATGTTGACTGACAGTTAACTGCTAAGCATTGTTAGAAATTTAAACCAGGCAGCTTGACCTTGATTGGTCAAGGCATTACCCTGAGGAATGAAACAGAGGATAGCTGTCACTTATTTAATTTAGCTAAAACAGGTGCAATCTGTGTACACATTCTTTACGCCTGCAAAGCGGGCCCTGTGTATTAATATATGTAGCTTCCAGTACACACAAATGTGCCACACTGTGAGCCCAAATGACAATCTTAAATTGGTTGTCAGTTTAATTCTTAACACATTGAGGATTATTTAGCAAATGTTGTCCAATTGTTGAATCACACCTAATGTTGGACACTGTTTTGAGCTTTGAAATCACGTGCTGGTTGGCTACGGTCTGTACCTTGCCCATTGCGAACAGTGAAAGGGACATGCTGTTTTATACGGTAAACCAGCCTTTGGAATGTACAGCCTACATACCTTACATCACACTGGTACTGAACTTCATATACCACATTACTCATTTGTGACAGGCAGAATGTCTTTTTGACTTAATAACAACATTCTGTTAACAGTGAACACCACTTGAGTTGCTACTGTATAGTAGCAGTGTGAAACAGCTAGCCTTGCCTATTGCTCAAACTGGAGATAGCGTACCCTTCCAGGGTATCCTAAGGTAGACTGGGTAATTTTCAGGGCTGAAAGTGACAGCCTTAGCCCGTTCATGAGTTTGCACGATATACAGCACGAAATGATCTCATCAGAGTAGCCATTATCCCACAGAATGCCTTGATGCCCTATTTTGGCATCAAGCTTGCATGGTGAGCAAATGCCTTGGGTCCTATTTACAAAGTTGCTGATAAAGCCAATCTTACAGCATGTGGAACTATAAGAATCCCAATGTGTATATTGCCCAGTGAAGATAGGCTTGCAATAATCAGTGGTAGAGAACGCCCTGGCAAATTTCTCAACTAGTACATCAAGGAACGGGAGTTCATTTGACTGCTCCATTTCAAAGGTGAATTCGAGTGCAGGATGAAGTCCATTAAGGAAACTACTACTTGCAACTGCAGATTTAAATATATCAAACATATCATCCACATACTGGAAACATGCAGGGGTAGGAAGTTAGGTGTCATTCCATCGAAGACATGCTTCTCATGGAACCCAACAGAGATGTTTGCGACATCTGGAACTAGAGGGGAATCCCATGACAACACCATCTACTTGGGCATGCATTGTGTTGTTTAAACTGAACTCACCTGCAGAAGTTGCCGAGTTCGTAAGTTCGGTGAATACTGACTCACGTAATGGTGGCAGGTCTAGGCCACCATGTTATAGTGCCACAACGTAAATATCTATGGCTTTCTCAAGTGGAACGACGGTTAATAGACTAGTAATGTCAAATGAGCACTGATGCATTTTCCGTGGCAACACTTCCACCAATCAGAATCTACTTGCCAACCAATCAGCACTCTCTTCCCATACAGTATAAATTGTTGTTCTCTTTACATTTGATGTTCTTGAGAATTGTCCTGATGAGTGCAAGGCAAGCTGTGACAAAAATGTCTCTTTTTCAGCAGTACTCAAGTTCTGTACTACCAAACAACTACTTCTTCAAAATAATGCCATGGGATCTTCTGCATCCACCTACACAGGTAGATGGGGCCTTGGTTTAATATCTCATCAGAAAGATGGCACCTGCAGCAACGCAGCATTCCTTCAGTGCTGCACTGGAATGCCAGCCTAATTTAAGAATAGATTGAAATGGCAGATGTGCAGATCTGCTTCCATTTTCTTTAATAAAAGAGGATTACTTTTGGACAAATAGCATTTAGTCTTCTCTCTTATCTAACCTGAATCTAAGTACACCACCAGCTATTGCCGTTCTATGTCATACAGAGCACTGTTCCTATCCCTGGACAGGGAAGAATGAGCTAATGTCGGTTGCGAAACCAGCATAGACCTTTGTCTCCCCAAAAGGAGTGATAGATATGCAGCCAAGAGGAGTACATGATTTCTGCTCATTGTTCTCCAATACTTCTGCAGGAGAATAAGTATTCATGAGCATCAGGCAAAAAGTGAAGATAGAGATAACTTGCATTTATATGGTTCCTTTTACAACCTTAGGACATTCCAAACACACTACAGCCAATGCAGTCCTAGCAGCCAATTTGCATACAGCAAGGTCTCACAGACAGCAAAGAGTGATAACAATTAGATAATCTGTTTTTAGGCACTGTTTGAGGAATGAATATAGGTCAGGACATTGGAGGAACTCCCATCTTCTTTGAAATAGTGCCAGGGTATGTCCACCTTAAGAGGGCAGAGCCGTTGTTTAAGCTCTAATCCAAAAAGAGGGGGTGCAGGATTCTCTCAGTAGATAAAGAACAAGGCTAAACAGTGATTTTTTTTTCAGTAATCTGTAGGCACCCTGTCTGACCATGTGAACAATGGCCACTCCATAGCAATTGACTAGACTTCAGAAGAGTGAATGCGGAGTTGGTCACCCATATCCCAAATCACATCAAATCCTAGCCACCCATCATGTGTGTGCTGATCTACATTGGCTCATGGCTCTCAGTCCAGTAATACTTCGATTTTAAGATTCTCAACTTTGCGTTCAAATCCCTCCAAGGCCTTGCTCCTCCCTAGTTCAGTAACCATCAGTCCTCCAAACCCACCTAGATCCCTGTGCTCCTCCAATTCTACTTCTTTGCACACGCCTGGTTTCCTTTACTCCACCATTGTTGGCCATGTATTCAGCTGCATGCCTGGGCCCTAAGCTCTGGAATTCTTTCCCTAAACCTCTGCCTCTTTCTCTCCTCCTTTAATGTGATCCTTAAAATTTACCTCTTTGGTCAAGATTCTAGCCATTTGCCCTAATATCTCAGGTGGCCCGGTGTCAACTTTTGATTGACATTGCTCCTGTGGTGTCTTGGGACACTTTACAAATAATGACTCTCTCCATCTCCTCTGGTACTATTCCCTAAGAAGAACCACGGGCATCCATGGTTATGCTTGGCAAGGTACCGCAGTGGCTTGCCATTGCCTTCTGCAGGTTCTGGCTGACCAGGGGATTCGCCCACTCTTACCCCCAGCCATAGGCATATTGAAAGAATTTTCAGGTTGATACTCAATCCGTTTGGCCCATCAGATCCTAGAGTGCGACTCGAATCCAAACCTTCTTGCGCAGAGACAGGGATGTTACCCTGTTTGCCACAAGACATCCCTTACACAAATACTGATTACCTTTGAAAACGACAGGTTAAGGGTGAATTGGACTCTGTTGGGATGCCCTCTACAGTTCAATAGTCAACGAAGCATTGGCCAGAATTTTCTGTTTGTCAGGCAGGCGCTGCCTGATACGAACGAGTGTAAAATGACAGGCGATGACATCAGGCAAGGGTCCTGACGTCTTTGCGCACTTGCGTGGTATTTCGGTCAGTGGACATGCATTGGAGCCAGCAGGGTGCCCACCGACAATTAACAGGCCTATTAAGGCCATTAAAGATCTAATTGAATGAAATTTTTCACTGCCCATCCAACCTTTTGGTTAGCGGGCAGGCAAAAAGGCCAAGCGGCCTTTGGATTTTTAGGAAACCTCATCCACAGGCGGGATGAGACTTCCAAAAGCAATTAAAAATTTTAACATTTCATTAATAACATGACCCTGCTCACGTGACAGTCACATAAGGGGACATGTTTTTTAACATTTCAAAATTCATTGATTTATTATTTTTTTTTTAAAAATCTTCATCTCCCCGAGGCAGCTCTGTGCCTCAGAGCATTCGCTGCATGAAAGCACCAAGTTCCCCGCTCCCCCTCCTCCTTCACACAGGCAGTGTGTGTTTCACTCTGGGCAGGCTTTAATTGACCAGCCAGCATGAAATCACGGTCGTGGGCCAATCACAGGCGGCAGTCAGCTTCCCGACCCCTCCCACCCGCCACTGCTGACCTCATCCGACGAGGGCAAAATTTTCCCCATTGTCTAAGCTCAGGCATTTTTAAAAAAGGAGCTTAGCTGAGGTATAAGGCACCTACTGGTGTTTGTGGAACTGCAACCAGTAAGGGTCAGCATCTTCCATAGTAAAAAGGGAACAGGGAGAGAAAAAACATCATTCAAATAGAAGAGGAAAAAAAAACTTAACAGCTTTTACTTCCTCAGAACATCCCAAAGTGTTTTACTCAACTGAGAATTTTTGAAGTGTAGTCATTGGCGTGAAGGAGGAAACATGGCAACCAATTTGCACACACAAAGCTCACACAAGCACCAGTGAGGTAATAACCAGATAAATGGGTTTATGTGGTACTGTCTGAGGGATAAATATTGGCCAGGACACGAGGAAGAGCTCCCCTGCTCTTCTTCAAAATAGTGCCATAGGATCTTTTGTCATCCTCCCCCGCCCCCCAAGAGGGCAGATAGTGTCTCAGTTTTAACATCTCATCCAAGAATGGGCACCTCCAACAATATAACACTCCCTCTGTACTACAGTGGACTGGAGTGCCAACCTAAATTTCATGCTCCAGTCTCTGGCAAAGGGCTTGAACCCAGAACCTTCTGATTCAGAGGCAAGTGTGTCACCCACTGAGCCACAGCAGTAAGAAAGTTCACTCCAGATTAATTAATAATCGAATCACGGAATGGTTACAGCACAGGTGGACACCATTTGGCCCATCATATTTGAGCTGGTTCTCTAGTTGGTCTCAAGTTAGTCCTACTCCTCTGCCTTTTCCCCTTCTGCCACTGAGAATAGTTTCTTTCCCTATCTACTCTGCTCAGACCGCTAATGATGTTGAACACCTCTATAAAATTTCCACTCAAACGTCTCTAAAGAGAATAGCCCCAGCTTTACCAATCTATACATCTTAGTGAAGTCTCTCGTCCCCCAAATCATTCTAGTAAATCCTTTCTGCAACCTCTCGAATGCCTTCACATCCTTCCTAAAGTGTGCTTACCAGAATTGGACACAATACCCCAGTTGAGGCCAAACCAGTGTTTTTATAAAAAAATTCACCATGAAGCCTTTCTTTTTGTACCCTATGCCTCCATTTATAAAGCCAAAGATCCGTATGATTTATTAGCCAGTTTCTCAACTCCTTTCCTGCCACCTTCAGTGATTTGTGCAGATACTCCCAGGTTCCTCTGCTCCTGCATTCCTTCCATTTTAGAATTGTATCCTTAAATTTTATATTGCCTCTTCTCGTTCTTCCTACCAAAATATATTACTTCACACTTCTTTGCATTAAATTTCATCTGCCGCGTGTCCACCCATTCCAGTCGCCTGTCTATAACGATCCTCCTCACAGTTCACAAGACTTGCAAGTTTTGAGTCATCTGCAAGTTTTGAAAATTGTTCGCACGTCTCGGTCATGAATACGGATCAAGAAGAGCAGCGTTCCGAGTACTGAGCTCTGGGGATCACCACTACATATCTTTCTCCAGTCCAACAAATAATCGTTCATCACCACTCTGTTTCTTGTCACTCAGCCAACTTCATATCCATGCTGCCACTGTATCTTTTAATCCATGGGCTTTAACTTTGCTGACAAGCCTATTATGTGTCTCTTTATCAAACACCTTTTGGAAATCCACATAAGCCTTATCAATATTTTAATTATTCTACATTGGTTTCAGATAAAGGAAAACTATAATTAAATAAATTGAAAACAAACTTTGAGTATTAAGACGACAGAAATACTTTGAGGTTGCAGGAGGGCAACACCAAAAACAGTGATATTTAGAGTTTACATAGAGAACAAAACTTGGTTGACCGCTTCTATTCCAGATTGATATGACATCCACTCAAGTTGTTTCTCTTGAAAGACTGACTTGTATTGTTACAGCACCCTCATTACATGGCTCGGAAACATCAGTGTTTCTCACACACAATGATTTGCTTTCAGCGGCAATGACTATTGCAGATGGATAGGATTAGGTTGACAAAACGGTTGTATTAACTTTCAGGTAAATCACCCCACCGACACTTCCATTTTGCTGAATTTCATTTCTCCAATTTGCAAGTTTTTCTTGTACTGAACATGTAAAGAATCTAGGAAGTTGTGTGTTAATAAATTATTGCCTACACAGATTTCAGTAAGGCATTTGACAAGGTCCCACTTGGCAGACTGGTCAGGAAAGTGAGATCTCATGAGATACAGGGGAAGATGGCAGGTTGGATCCAAAATTAGCTCAGGAAAACAAAGGGTAATGGTTGATGGATGTTTTTGCGAATGGAAAACGGTTTCCAGCGGTGTTCCATAGGGCTCAGTTTTGGGACCCTTGCTGTTTGTTGGATATATTAATGATATAGACTTAAATATGGGAGGCATGATTGGGAAATTTGCAGATGGCACAAAAATTAACCATGTACTTGATGGTGAAAAAGGTAGGTCTTAACTCCAGATTGGTATCAATGGTTTGATTGGGTGGGCAGAGAAGTGGCAAATGGAATTCAGTCCAGAAAAGTGTGAGGTAATGCATTTGGGGAGGGCAAACAAAGTAAGGGAATATTCAATAAATGGGAAGTTATTGCGAGGAGTTGAAGAAGTGAGAGATCTTGGAGTGCATGTCCACAGGTCCATGAAGGTGGCAGGACAGGTGGACAAGGTGGTCAAGAAGGTATGTGGAATGCTTTACTTTATTGGAATACAAAATACAAATACAAAAGCAGGGATTTAATGATGGAATTGTATAAAACGCTGGTTAGGCCACAGCTGGAATTTTGTGTACAGTTCTAGTCACCACATTACAGGAAGGACATAATTGCTCCGGAGAGAATGGAGAGCAGATTTACAAGAATGTTGCCAGGGCTTGAAAACTGCAGTTAAGAGGAGTGATTGGACAGGCTAGGGTTGTTTTCCTTAAAACAAAGGCAGCTAAGAACTAAACCTAATTGAGGTGTACAAAATTATGAGAGGCCTAGATAGGGTAGACAGGAAAGACTTGTTTCCCTTAGCTGAGGGGTTAATTACCAGGGCACACAAATTTAAGGTAATTGGGAGAGGGATTAGAGGGGACATGAGGAAAAAAACTTTTTCACCCAGAGGGTGGTGGGTGTCTGGAATTCACTGCCTAAGTTAGTGGTTGAGGCTGAAACACTCAACTCATTTAAAAAAGGTACCTGGATCTGCATCTGAAGTGCTGTAACCTGCAAGGCTACGGACCAGGTGCTCAAAAGTGGGATTAAAGTGAGCAGCTAGTTACTTTCTTCTCTTTTTGGCCTGCGCAGACATGATGGGCTGAATGGCCTCTTTCTGCACTGTAACTTTTCTATGGTGCTATGTTTCTAAATATACTGTAAAACTATTGTAGGAAGATGATCAGCCCTGGTATGTAATTTCAAAGTTTTCACCTCCTCCCTTCAGAAGGCTCAAGATTCTTGTTGTTGTACAGCTCAACAAAGGCCAACTGCCTCTGGTATTTCATTGTATTCTCTCAAACATGTGTCAGTTTCCAGCAGCAGCAATGGGAAGCCTGGTTGATTCCCCTCTTCCCCACTGCTAATCCAGGAACACACTCTTTTATCCAAATTGTTACCCTGGCTCAAATCATTAACTCAACACACAAATTAGGAATTGAACCAGAGACCTTCCTGGTTTGTGTAGCTCAGTGTCACAAAACGCAGACATCAGAGCACCTCAACATCAGTTTGTAAACCAAATCCACAACTACGACATGTTGTGGGAAAGGTTAAGCGTGGTAAGAGGCTTTACAAGGGTGACAGTTCAACCTACACCCCTTGCTATCCAGGGCCGACCTTCATTGGGGGACTTGAAGGGCTTTTGTATAAAAAATTATTTTTAGTCTCCTAATCTGAAACTGCTCCACATCAGACACCATCATCACACAAGAGCTCAGGGGAGCCAATTAGCTATGATGGGCAGGAGAGGATACCAGAGAAGCAACGGTTTCCTCTGCTCATGGGTCTAGCATCTGGTATTGTCACGACTGGCAACTCACCATAAAAAGCCTCGCAGCTTCAATTCAACCTTTCTAGCCTTGCCACTGCCTTGGTGTTACTGAAATTACATTTAAACATTCTACCTTCTCTTTCCATGAATGTGTTAGTGCTGGTAATTGAAACACTTGCCCATCATCAGCATTAAATAGTCCCAGTTGATTGTAAAAGTGACAATAAAGTTTCTTCCAAATTAGCCTAACAATTTTCTTCAACCTTGTAAGAGAATTCCCTACAACAACAGGGTCACATCTTTCCCCATTTCCCACATCGAACACCATAGTCTCAGTGAGATTGCCAATTTAGTGCCTACATTTCACTTTTGTAAAGCTTCTACACAAACAGAAACAGTATTCAAGAAGTGGGAGCAGGATTATCAAGAAAGAAACAAACAGAAGTAACAGGATTAGATCACAGTGAGTGCATTTAGCATTGTAAAGCAGAGGCAGGATAAAACTAAGCAGATCAGGGAAGTCCCAAAATGCAGAAGCTTTGAAATTGTGTCATGCAAGATTAATAACAAGTCCCTGATGAAATTCTTCTGTCTGCTTTTTTCAGAGAACAGGATCAAACTGTTCAAAACACTGCTCAAAAGAAAAATACTGCGGATGCTGGAAACCCGAAATAAAAACAAAGTGCTCAAAATACTCAGCTGGTCTGGCAGCTTCTTTTGGGGAAGTCATAATGAACTCAAAAAGTTAACTCTGTTTCTCTCTCCATAGATGCTGCCAGACCTGCTGAGTATTTCCAGCAATTCCTGTTTTCATTTTTGTTCAAAAGAAACTTTTGGTTAATACAGCAAAGAAATTTCTCATTATTACTAACATTGCACAGTACAACCTCAAGGCAAGAGTATGAAAAGTTACAGCTTTTCTCCCCCTCTGGGAACTGTGGCCTCAAAAGGGTTATTTGCTATTAAACTTAGGTTACAGAAGCGTCTGTTACAAGCTGCTAGTGCAATGGAATGCACTTCATTGAGATTGCAGGGTAGACTGCATTAAACATCAGCAGCATTGATGAAACAATGGAACACTTACACCTTTATTTGCCTACACACAGTCAATTGACACAAAGATTTTCCTTACGATGACAGAGCAAATGGTATGAGCCAGCTGTGGGTAAGCACTTATGCTTCAGAGTCTGAAGGTCATGGGGTCAAGTCCCATGCCAGAGACTTGAGCACAGAAATTAAGGCTGCAACACCAGTGCAGTACTAGAGTGTCCTGCACTGTCTTTTGTTAAACCAAGGAGGCCCCACCTGCCCGCTCGGATGGATGTAAAAGATCCTTGACATTATTTTGAAGATAAGGGAAATTATCCCCAGTGTCCTAGCCAATATTTATACCTCAAATCGCTATCACCAAAATAGATTAACTGGTCATTATTACATTGCTATGATAATATAAAAGCAAAAAACTACGGATGCTGGAAATCCAAAACAAAAACAAAAGTACCTGGAAAAACTCAGCAGGTCTAGCAGCATCTGCGGAGAGGAATACAGTTAACGTTTTGAGTCCGTATGACTCTTCAACAGAACTAAGGAAAAATAGAAAAGAGGTGAAATATAAGCTGGTTTAAGGGGTGGGTGGGACAGATAGAGCTGGATAGAGGGCCAGCGATAGGTGGAGATTGCCAAAAGATGTCACAGACAAAAGGACAAAGAGGTGTTGAAGGTGGTGATATTAGCTGAGAAATGTGCTAATAGGTGACATTAAGGGTAGAAAGCAGGACAAGCAAGGTACAAGCCCTAGTGGGGGTGGGGTGGGGGGGAAGGGATCGAAATAGGCTAAAAGGTAGAGATAAAACAATGGATGGAAATACATTTAAAAATAATGGAAATAGGTGGGAAAAGAAAAATCTATATAAATTATTGGAAAAAAGGGGGATCGGAAAGGGGGTGGGGAAGGAGGAGAGAGTTCATGATCTAAAATTGTTGAACTCAATATTCATTCCGGAAGGCTGTAAAGTGCCTAGTCGGAAGATGAGATGCTGTTCCTCCAGTTTGCGTTGAGCTTCACTGGAACAATGCAGCAGGCCAAGGACAGACATGTAGGCATGAGAACAGGATGGAGTGTTGAAATGGCAAGCGACAGGGAGGTCTGGGTCATGCTTGCAGACAGAATGAAGGTGTTCTGCAAAACGGTCACACATTATTACATTGCTGTTTTGGGAGCTTGCTGTGCACAAATTGACTGCCACATTTCCTACTTACAACAATGAGTACACTTCAAAAAGGTACTTCATTGACTGTAAAGCACTTCGGGATGTCCAGTGGTTGTGAAAGGAATACAACTCATTCTTTTTTGTGTGTTTAAAAAGATAATCTGCATCACAATGGCCTATACTGGTGAGTGACTGCTCAACCTGTTGACAACCAGAGAAAAAAAATGGCAGAGTTAAGTTCTTAGTTTTCCCTAAGCCACCTTGGCAATGACTTCCACACCAACAAAAGGGTCTGCGAGGAGATTGCCATCATCCCCTGGAGCCTGCCAAAAACCAATCCCTTCAAAATCTTGGGAGAACTTTGTCCGCTTGGCTGAGATGCCAGCACTTTTCCAATCTGTGTTGGAAGGTTCTGGGCTCAATTCCATTGCAGGATTTCAGCACAAAAAATCTAAGTTGACACTCCTGAGCAATACTGTCAGAGGTATTGTCTTTGGGTGGTGGGGGGGTTGGTGGTGGCACCAGAGAAGCAAAGCTCAATCTGCCTACAAGCATCAGATGGATGTTAAAAATCCCACTACACTATTAAAAAGGAGAAGGCAATTTTGGCCACCTGCCCCACATTTTTCTTTAACTGATTATTCATTCCATTGTCATTTGAGGGACCCTGTTGAGGAAAAAATGGCTGCCAGGTGTGCCTACATAACAACTTCACTTCAAAGTAATTCACTGAGATAAGGTACAGGATGAATGCAAGTTCTTTCTTCCCTCAAGAATTTAATGGTGACGTGAAAGGTACTGTTTAGCAAAACATTAATGAAGGAACCCTCACAAGAACTAGTGACTCCAGAGATCATGTTATAAGCCTTTTGGATTCCCAAAACAAAGTGGATGCCTACCTGCCATCTTGAAGTCCAATTACAATAATTGGACTGTCTCCAGGTTTCTCCATTGGATAATCGACATTGTCTGCATCCTGGATGATTAGAGGGATATACTCCATGCACAAGACCCGGGAGCTAGCCTGGAAGGACTTGACATGTCTGGGAGTGGATCTGTTCAAGGAGAAAAGATCAACCTGCCCCAGCCCCTGTTCTCGCCCACTGCCAATCTATAGAAGGGCACAGAAAGGAAAAGACACAAACATTAGGTTTTGTTAAGCTGCTTAAAAAAAGACCATGTAGTAAACTTTGAAACATACAAGGTCCTACATAGTACACAATAACTGACATCACCAGCTGCTTCCTACTACTGTTGCAATTACTTACCCAAAGATATCCCTGTGCCAGACAGGTACTGGCAATGGAAATCCCAAGTAGGGATGATTGCACTGGAGTGTGAAGGGCTGCTTCAGGCTGGATGGAGAGAAAGATGTTTTTGTACAGTTAATATATAAAAATATACTCCTTTCTTTCACAGCCCCAGGTGGACCACACAAAGACCCCACCTACCCCACTCTCAATGAGTAGAATGATCCTCATTCTCCAAATGAAGATATCCTTACAATGTGGCAGCAACAGCCATATGTACTTGCTATTGTTTTCGTCAATACAATTATACAAGTCACAATCAACAACTGTCTTGGGGATGTCAATATTGCAAATGCCACTCTCTCTTCTCACTTTGTATACCTCAACAGCATTCATGGCATGGATCCTCTGAAATTTCCGAAGCTCATAATACACCGTTTCATACACACTTCAAACTCACTGCACCCTCAGGTATCAAAGTCAGCTTCATCACAGAGATAAAAACAAAAAAACTGCGGATGCTGGAAATCCAAAACAAAACAAAAACAGAATTACCTGGAAAAACTCAGCAGGTCTGGCAGCATCAACTCTGGACTCGAACTCAAGTTCTGTCGAAGGGTCATGAGGACTCGAAACGTCAACTCTCTGGACTCGAACTCAAGTTCTGTCGAAGGGTCATGAGGACTCGAAACGTCAACTCTTTTCTTCTCCGCCGATGCTGCCAGACCTGCTGAGTTTTTCCAGGTAATTCTGTTTTTGTTTTGTTTCAGCTTCATCACATCCTGTTGCACTCATCTACAAAACTGAAACTTTTGAATGAATAAAAAGATCTATCAATCAATTTCTGGCCTTGCCCCAGTAAAGCTTGGTGCCACTAAACTCACTGCTCCTGAATTTACCTCAGCTTCATACCAATTCTTTTTGATGATTTTGGCCTTCATTCTAATCTAGGATTCTCAAATTTAAAAAAGAAACACTTATGGATCTATGCAGTGTAAACACAAGGGCTCTGCAATTTTTCATTAGGTTTACCCAAAGCAAACAGAACAAATCATCCCCTCAACTACTCCAGCATTGTGCTCAGCATCTCACTGACACCATTTCAACTGGAGTCACAAATCAATACTGCTAAAAATCTTAACAAAAGTCCCGAATTAGAGAGGTGTGACAATTGCTCCCTTCCAGTTCATCTTCCCTCTCCCAGCACTCACCCTATGTTTCACCAGCAAGCTGCCTGGGGGAGACGCTTGCTAATTACCAGCAGCTTTCTGGGCTTATTAAAAATTAACCCCAAGGGGCCAATATCTGGGATTTTCCTAGCTCTCCTACCAAAATGTTATGACAGACAGGTTAAGAGAACCCATGGAATTATACCACCCCCAACACCGCCCCCACCCCCCCGCCCCCACCGCACCCCCCCCCCCACTCCCCACCCTCGCGCACCCCACTCTCCAACACCACTCCCCCTGCCCCAAATGGACTGTAGCTTCCTTCATAGTAAAGAGTGTGTAATCGCTTCAGCAGGTCAGCAGAAGACCCAGTGGTGTCTCCAGAAGGGTGCATTTCTAACAGTGAAATGGATTCAACTTATGCTAGAATCCCTGGAATAGTAATAGTTGTCACAATTGTTTTTAACATTCATACTTGAACATTTTAACCACTCTTGAGCAAATAGTTAATGCACAGGAAAAAGATACAAGCTCCTGCATACTGCCAGATCAGGAAAGTTCAACACTCAGTCAATTTTATTAGTTGACCATTGTCATAGCAGCCAGCAGAATGTGTTATAATTGGCCTCAGGACACCTGGGCCAAAAGAGGATGAGCCAATTCTTGCTTCCAAATGTGGGCTCATACACTTACACGCCAGTACAGAAGGTTACACATTGCAACCTTGGCAATTGCAGTCACTTCCCAGACCCAAAATACATAAGATTTAATACAGTTCATAGTCATAACTTGTTGGCAGCTGCTGCTCCATTCAGTCTCTGATGATCAGGGGATCTGAAGCTGAAGAAGGGAATTGATATCAAAGAAACATTCAGAACATTCAGACAGAACATTGTTGTAGTCAGTCAAACCATCTTTCATCTATTTCTAGGACTCCATTACACATCTTGCATTATCCATTAGCAAGCAAATGCTCCTCAAGAAAAAAAGACAGGTCTCAATTGAAGTGGCTAATCTAGGAGTTGTCGTTAAGATAAAAATGCCGCCCCCACCCCCATACCTCCGCAGAAGACTACTTGAAGTATCACTGCCGATTCACACCTTGGCAAGTGGCAGTTTGAAGAATATGCTGGAGTTCAACTGCTTTGAAGCAAACTGGTAAAATGGCTATCATTTTGGATGAGCATTCCTCCCATTCCCATCCAAAAATAAAAGTACAGTATTAGTGCTTGGCTGTTTCATAGTACAGAAGCTGAAACTGGTTGATACAGGGAGACTAAAAGTTTCCTGGACCTACTGACAACCAAAGGGTTGAGAATCAATACACTGTTACACAAAGATATGTCGGTATTCTACTGCCATCGGCTTCCCTTATATTTGATTACAGCGCTTAGAAAATGAACGCAGTGTAAGAGTTGACAGATGGTTGAAATTTTCACACTAAAAAAAAGAGTGAGGGACATAGGTAGAAGTCACTCATGCAAATTACTGTTATTTATGCTGGAATATAATTAAAAGCTGTAATTATTTGTTTCTGTCAGTCAGTCACTACACAAAGCCCAGGCAGCTGCAGTTTGCGTCTATGCGGTCCTCTTAATTACAAAAAAATATCATTCATCCATCTGTCAGTCACACTTTATGGAGAAGGCTAGGATCGGTGCGAGTTCAGTGCTGTCCTGGTACTCTTGTAACCATCAACTACTGGAAAAGACAATTGCATGGTCCCAGTTTGGAGGTTGTAAGCATAATGCCCAGTATGGACTTGAGCTGTAGAGTCAGAAAGGTCCCAGATGTGAGCCTGAGGCTTTGTTGAGTCAGCCAAGCTCAAACAAAGTAGCAATTGGGAACCCTCCAATTAGCCTCCATGTCCCAAACTCCAGAAGTTATTTAAAAAAATGTCAGCCTAGGTTCACGCTCTTGATCATAATAAAGTGACGCATGGCAAAAGAACTTAACCACCTCTTTCTTCTTAAATACAGCTACAGCTCTGAAAAACCTGTTGGTCATCTGTGCCGTCAAATCTCAGGTACTCCAAAATTTTTTCTTTGCAAAACAGGATTTAACCAAGTATGGAAATATTTCCACATTGAAGCAAATCTTTATATTAAAAACAGACCAACACTCTGACTTGTATACAGACGGCACAATCACTTTCCACTTAGGTCTCTACCTCTCCATCTCACTGAATGGCTGCACCAGCCAACTTATTCTAACGTTTCATCCTCCGAGTTACTAATAGTACAACACTGAATAACAGCTTCATAATTAGGTAAATGCCAACATACAAATTCCATCTGGTGAAATTAAGTCTGCAAGTCTAGCTCTAATCTGTTGGTGAATTAAAAACTATAACCTCAAGGATTCTCTCCAAATCCTGACACTAAAGTTGATCACTGTATTGTCATTCAAAACAAACATTTGCACTTATTTATAACTGATCTATTTTTTATTTACATACATTGCAGGATTTCCAATAACATATTTAATTTAATACAGAATCACTTTACTTCTATCAACTAGTTATACATATGTAGTTGTATTTAGCTGTTGAGGCTATGAATCTTTCTTGAACATCTAACTTCACAAACAAAATCAGACAATGCTGGAAAACTCAGCAGGTCTGGCAGCATCTGCAGGGAAAGAGAAACAGAGTTAACATTGAGTCCGTATGGCTCTTCTTCAGAGCTAAAGAGAAGCAAAATACTGCAGATGCTGGAAATCTGAAATTGCTCTGAAGAGGAGTCACTCGGACTCAAAATGTTAACTCCATTTCTCTCTTCACAGATGCTATCAGACCTGCTGAGTTTTCCAGCATTTTCTGTTTTTATTTCAGGCTTCCAGTGTCCGCAGTATTTTGCTTTTAGCTTCACAAATAGATCTGCCTATCCCACAAATTTCACTTTAACAGGAGTTTCAATTTAGTAGTCAGCCTGGGTCAGTGGTCGCACTGTTGTTTAAATTAGAAGTTTGTGTGTTCTTTCACCCCTGAGATCTGAAACGCCTAATCTAGGCTGACACTCCAGTGTAATACTGAGACTGCTGCCTGGCAGAGCTGCCATCATTTGGATGAAACATTAAACCAAAGCCCAGTCTGTCATCTCAGGTAGATATAAAAGATCCCACAACAATATTAGATAAAGAGCAAGCGTATTCTGCCGGTGACTTTCCCCACAACCAACATCACTACAGTAACTGGTCTGGCCATTTATTTAATTGCAGTTTGTGGGAGTTTGCTGCATACCAAGTTATCAGTCTAGAGCAGTACTGGAGTCATGATCAAGGCCACTGGTATTTGGAATTCAGAGAACTATGAGTATAAATGATGCAAAGTGACCCCAAAATACTGGATTGCTGTGATCTTTCCCATTCAGTCACCATAAGCCAGTGGGCCTGAAGGCCTAACTTCTGTTTGCCTCGTTACTGATAAAAAAAACCCCAGAACCCTTGCTATCATCAACAACTGGTAATACCATCGTGTTATTTGTGATATATATCAGGCACATGGAATAAGTGACTTTAAAAAAAAACTTCTTGGTGCCTTAGTTAAATGTTAGAACATTTCAATGTGTTCAAAAACCAGACTGATTCAAAACTCTACAGGTGGTGATGGCCCAACATTAGTGTTGTATTCTGGTATCACTTCTTAACTTTGTAAATTTCAGCCTTCAAGCAGTTGAATATTGGGGCGGGGAGTGATAGGTCAGCATTTCCTGGTGCAGATTCAGCATAGACACTGTACCCAAAATGCACAGAAATACCTCAAATATTTTGGCAGTTGAGAGGGAAAAGGTACTGAGGGGCTGGGATTTGCTTCAGTGATATCCTTAGTGAGGCAACTGGTAGAATTATATTTCCAATAGGCTGGAGCTGTGGGCAATGCTCAAATAAACTAGATTAATGAAAAAACAAAACATAAACTCAGCAATAATGGTTAAACAAACTGAGCAGGAAAGAGAAAAGACAACTGCAAATGCTGGCCAACAAATAATATATTTTAAAAAACCAGAAGACATTGGAATTGCACAGATGTGTAGCATTTTTAATGAGAAAAGGCAACTTAAAGGTTTGGGTGAGTACCCTTCATTGGAAGGCCAACTACAGTGCAAACATCTTATTTGAACTCAGGTCAACAAGTCTGAAGTTAACTTCTCTCTCTCTTCTTCTCCCACATTAATCTAGTGCTTAAATGGGGATTGGCCTTCACTTTACAGATGGTGACAAGACAGCAAAAATATATTCATATTGTAGCGGGCAAGAAAAGTGAAAAAAGAGGGATTGCCATCTCCGCATTGTCATACTGGACCAACTGGTGCCAAAGACTATTCAAAATTTTCCATAAAACAATCTTCCCTCCTCTTCTCTTGGGACACTTTACTATATTAAAAGGTGCTATTTAAATATATGCAAATTGTTGTTGTTGGAGGCGTTGACTCATGTTGGAGTACAGAACCATGGGCACTTGCCAGATTATATCAGTATCTTCACCAAAGGCCCAGTCTTTGTGCATTAGCTTAAAATGTCCCATCTGACCTTTGGACTGTTCTCACATAGCATGCGCACACTTTAGCGGGCTGGATCACTAAATCACATAAAAGAGACCGATCGTTCTGTGCCACGCAGCCAGCTTGCCTCTTCCAGCCACCCATGCATAAGCAAATCATGAATAAAATGTAATGTTTTAAAAAGTCATCAGCCAAATGTTCTATCCCGCTTCATTCATTACGCTCTGCTTCTAGCTTCCAATTAGCATTTAGATTAACATTGGATTTCAGACAGCAATTCAGAGGTTGCTAAACTTTAATCTTATCCCTAGGTAATTGGCCATAGACCACAAAAGGCCATAAGCATCTCTCTCCATTAGAGAGACAATTGGACATATATAGCTCAAGGGGCACCACTCTGCAAGTGTGGGACAAGGTGAGAACTACCACAGCCAGTACAAGGATTGCACCCGTGTCATAGGCATCATTCTGCATCACACTTTAGCCATCTACACTAAGCACCTCCCCACCCACCCCATTAATTTCAAAAATTAGAATCAGAAAGTTACAGAGTGATTGCCCAAACAAGGGCATGAGTGGGATGAGCAAAAATAAAATATTGCTACAACCAATTTGTTCCTCACTCACACCACCTCACCCCAACCCAAGGAGAAATAATCTGATTAATTGTTAATAAAGACTGGGCATTTATTTCTGGGGTCGCTCATAGGCTCCAACATCCAGAACATATTTATCTTCAGCATCCAGAGTAACTGTTAAGTTGCTAAATGCATCAAAGTAGTTTGCATTGCAATGGTGTGCAAATTGACCATTATTTCATCATCTCTGACCAATAGGAATTGTAAATTCAAAGGGGAGCATACCTAAACACACGGTTTCACCTGTGATAATAACTTGGAAGTATAAATTGAATATGTCTGCCTGTATTTGAAGCCAAAATGCAGATCATTTGAACAGATTCAAAATAATGAGCAATCTAGGTACATTATTCTCTGTGGTGAAAGATTCAAAGACATGATTAACATTAGGAAGATAGGACTACGAAGGTGGAGAAAGTCATCAGGGAAGGCCACTGAAGTGGACCGTGGAAATGGTTTCAAGATTTCTGGGGAGAGAAGGAACTAAGCAATATTGCTTCAAAGGCGGATATGTAGGGCTGATCTATAGAAAATTGTTTTGGTTTAAGTTGCCTAAAGGCTTTTTCCTGCTTTAAAAATCCAACCATTTAGCGGTAACTTGCACCAAGGGAACTTGCTACAAATGACGACTGGAATCGGCTCATGTAGAGACCTTGGTGTACAGAACATGGATCTTGAATAGAGAACATTGTAATTCTGAAAAAATATTCTCATAAGCATAGTCAGATTATGCAAAGCTGTGTTAGCTGTAGCTCAGTGGTAACACTTGCATTGCAACAGTGATTCCTACTTCAAAAAGTATTTCATTGACTGTAAAACACTTTGCGATGCCCTGAGGTTACAAAAAGCATTATTATAAATGCAAATTTCTCCCTTTTAAAGGCCACAACATAAAAACCAAGATTAAAACATATACAGATGATTAAATATGTAACAAATAAAGATTCTTTTTAAAAAGAGACTATGGAACCTCTTGGTGCTTTTTCTTTCACTTACTTTCAGGTCCTGACATTTTGAACCATACATGGGCATACGACAGGCAAGCAAAGGGCACCAAAACGGTGCTTTTGTTTTTCCATCATCCTCAATACAGAACCAGCCAGGCTGGTTATCTTTAGCTGTGGATGAGGGAGAGAGAAAAAAAAATCAGGCACTTATCAAGAGATTTAGAACCACAGGCTCTAAGCCTACTGCATGATATTCAGAACACTTCAAGCATCAAATTCCCAGCACTAATTCTAACTCAATTCAGTTATAATTGGTTTCAAGTGGTTCAAAATATGATCTAGTGAATGTTCTCTGTACAATTGCCCAGCCTTCTCCTTCCTGACATGACTGATTTGTTTTAGGGGACTGTTTCACAGCTTCTGATCACCCTTTAGCACCTTGTTCATGTGGTTATTCATCACGCATGAACCTTAACCATGTCACAAAGCTTTTCACACCCATGGACACCTCAAGGCAGAGCTCAAATCAGCTGCCACTCAAAGTTTAGAGTTGCATTTTGTAGCTCCAGTTGTGATAACCCTATTCCTGCCCTGAGCTGTGTTCGCCTCATTCAGCGGCTGATGGGAGTTCAAATTCAGCAGCCTCCTAGTTGGTGTGCTTCAGTATTACACCAAGCCATGCATTTATAACAGCAGCCTTCAAGAGAACGGATCCTTTAAATACTGATTACAAAGCCCTGTTGCAGATGTGGTAATTAAAGAGGAGGGTCTGCACTAAACAACTCCACACAATTCCCATTCAGCCATTATTAGATATTCTTTCAATTCAGGAGAGTGGTCAAGGGACTATTTTGTGGCCCATGTAGGCTGAAAATCATTACAATCCATTCTATGCAATGAAAAACCGAGTATCATTTTGCTAATGTTTTATAAATTGGTGGTGTCTTTTAATTAAGTGTCCTCAATATGAAGAGACACCTACACACCTTAATAATGCGGCCAATCAATCTCACTAACAAGCTGACAGGTCAAATTTATGAAGTGAATCCTGTCAGATGTGGCAATTATTTGGTACCAATGTATGCAATGCTCAGCAGGTGTCCATCGCATCTGGTTGATTCAGAGCATGCTATAATTGTTCAACAAGGTACTGAGAAAGTAGGGGGTGAACAACACTCAGGGATCACTTCACCATCTGCTAGTGAAGCGTAAATGGGAGTTACATCCATTAGTATTCTGCTTTCCTTCCAGTAAAATGAAAATGTATCTGCTTTGAAGTACTGCACTTGTTTCTGCTCACACTCCAGGCTAAGACTAAGGTTGCCACCCATTAGTGCAGCACTGAGCTGTTACGAGCAGCCTGTTGCTAACTTGCTAAATCTAAACTGAGCTCCAAACTCTGATTTTCTTGTAAAGATGCCTTTTTTTGCTGATTTTTATTCTTTCATCGCTGACAACACCAGCACATGTTGCCTGTCCCTAACTGCCCTTGACATTTCGGAGGACAGCCAAGAGCCAACCACATTGCTGAGGGTCTGGAGGCGCATGTAGGCCAGACTGGGTAAGGATGGCCGATTTCCTTCCCTAACGGATATTAGTGAGCCAGATGGGTTTTTCCACAATCGATGACGGCTTCGTGGTCAACAGTACCGAGTTTTACGCTCCAGATTTATTATTTGCATTTAGATTTCATCAGTTACCTTGGTAGGGTTTGAACCCACACCCCCAGAGAATTAGCTTGGACCTCTGGATTACTAGTTTAGTGACATTACCATTATGTCACCATTTCCCCCTTTACGCCTGGATGTAAGATCAAGTGATCTTTATTTTCTGTAACTACAACACAAGCTATGAATCTATACCCTGTCTTGCCCCACTGAGGTCAACAACAAGGATCAGGATATTTACTGGAGCTCCTACACCTTCTGCATATCTGGTCACCTTTCAAAGCATGGATAGATTACCAAGTCAAAACTAAGATGCATCCAAGCTATATCTAAATATTCCACCCACTCACTACAACATTGCTGTAGGTAGTCACAGGGAAGTTGCATAGTCTAGAATCATTCTGCCTGCTCAACATTGCGAATACACAGGTATGCGTACATGCACAAGACAAATTCAAGTGCCTGTCAACAAAGAGACTTAAATTCACAGCCAGGAGTGTGAGAAGCAAGACAACATAATCTCTTACTGTTCAGTTAGAAAGTGGGGTGTGGGCAGGGGTAACATTTCAGTTATCTCCAGACCATTACCTACTTAGTGCAACTTTAGCCATATGTAGCCGATTCACCCAGGAGATTTTACTGCGAGCGTTCGGGGTGTTAAATACCACCATAAAGCTGACTGGCCTTCCAGACCTTTAGCAAAAAAAAAAGAGGGAGGGAGAGAAAAAGAATTAATCACAGTGGAGTTTACTGGTCAGCAGAAATCTTCAACAGCTCTCAGAAAAGTAAAGCAAGAGATTTTTTGTTGTTATTAGGCTGTTTCCATACGACTCTCAGAGAACAAGCTTTTGAAGGCTGCTGTAAATTATAGATTAAAAGCTAAGCCTTTTTATAACCTCCGGAAAGGCATTTCTGGAAGCAGATTTAGAAAACTGCAGCTTTTAGAAGTGAAGAACTTTTCGCTAAATCAGTTATTAAATAAGATGTTTAATACCCAATGCAGCAGAGATACATTTTTATTAAGAAACTTTAACCCATCACATTAAAAAACATGTCATTCAACATATTTAGGTCTTCCAACACATCAGTTGGGAGCCCATCACATATCCTTGGCCTGAGAAAAGTAATCCGGTTTAGTTGATGTTCATACAGTCTGCCATTGATACATGTTCAGCACATCGCTTAGCAGTGTATTTAATTAGAAAAACACAACTCATCTGAGTGGAATCAGACTTCAGTAGTTTCTTTTGGTAATTTTCTCCCTTCCTCAATTGGAGATACTAATTATTCCAGGGATATAGTCCCAAGAACACTGGTAGTCTTTGGGTAGCTTACCCCAGCAGCTTAGCTTTGTGTGCAAATCTAAATTATATGCTAGTGGGCTATTGCACTGTGAAGGGCATCATTTCCAAGTCCAATCCCTTCCTCAGCCGACTCCAACGCACAGGTACTTTCCAGCCAGGGAGGTGGAGGCAGGGTGAGAAAGAAGTCACTGGATCATGATCAGAGGCAAGAACCCTGACTGATTTGCCCCGTTCCCTAATCCAAGGAAGCAGGGACCAAGTGTAGCAGCCCCAATGTTTGCTGTGGCTGAAATAAAAGCCTCTTAATCTACGTGGTTCAGATAAGCATTCCCTTTAACAGCTCAGCTTTTGACAGAGTTTGAATATGCAGGGCAAGATTTTTAGCCCTCACTGTCTGGTGTGTCTGTTCCCCAGCTCCGTCCTGGCCCCGGGCAATTTTCCCCGAGGCAGGGCTGGGGAGGCTGGCAGAGATACCCACTCACAAGCAGCAGGTCAACAACTGAAGTGTTTTTCGCCAGTGAAGCCTATCGAAGAAGGCTGAATGGGATTTTGTAGTTGGCCTCCAGGTTCCCAGAGGTAGCATAGGAGAGTTCAGCTGCCTAGAGGTGGCCTTCCAATGTTCAGGGTGATTAACTCCCACTGGTGGCCTGTAGCCACAGTGTGCATACTCACAAAACAAAAAGCAGCAAAGGCAAGTGGAGGTTCCCAGGCTCAGTCTCCCAAAGGTCATCAGAGAAGTGAGGGACAAAAGGCAACTCTCAAAATAAGGGATAATCCCTTAAGATACAGGACAATCGGAAGGGCGACCAGACATCCCGGTTCAGCCGGGACAGTCTGGTTTTTCATTCCACGTCCTGGTGTCCCAACCATTTCTTCAAAATGGTTCAAACATCCCGGCTATCAGCTTTCTCATTTATTTGCAGGAACGGAATAAGTTTGAATTGAATTTAGGTTTCTGCATGCATCCTAAGTGCACCGCATTGCCCTGCAGTCGGCGCAGCTTGTGTGTTGCTTTGTCCCACAGCACAACATTACATTTCTGGATAACAAAGTGTGCTAAGGGGTGAGGGGGGCAGAAAATGGGCGGCAAGGAGCACTTGTCTGAGTTCTTTACATCTGCAGAGTGGGGTTTCCTCAGGACCTGGCAGGAAGTGAAGTGAAATTAGAAAAGAAGTTGTTGCACCGGAGAAACTGTAAAGGGAAACTTATTCGTGTTGTGAGGTAGCATTAGTTTGCACTTTCAAAAATTTGATCACCCTGCCAGTGCTGCAGGCAGGCTTAAAGGGCATCGCAGCAACTCCCCCCACCCCCTCCCCCCCACCGCCCCCCCCCTCCTCCTCCCCCAACCCACCCCATGCATGCAGGCTACCCTGTGAAGGACACACACCAACCCTCCCCAATCACTCTCCGCAGCGGTGGCCTTGTTGCAAAAGCCTTTTTACTTATTTTTAATTTTTTTTTAAAACGGAGAAAGGTTACTCCATTATGGGGTGGGGTATGACATCCTGCTGCCGCTTTCAAGCTGGAAAGCCTCTTATTTTCCCCTCCAGCTTCAAGAGCCACCACTGTCCTGAATTGGACAGCAAACCTGCTCTGACTATTATCTGGCTGTCCTGGGGAAAATCCCAATGAGTGACTGTTTCCCCACATAGTGCAGGCTTCTGACCCCCATTTGAGCCTGAGGGCAGGGTTCATAAGCCCAAAATCCAATTTCATGGAAAGAGAATACAGCTTATCCTATTGAAACCAGGCGAACTTCATCTCCCATATCCCTTTACCCAGTCCTCGTCACTAGCTCACAGCACATGCAACATGGAGTCATCCAGACCCACCTCGCATGGCTAGTCTTGTTCATCTTTCCCTTCAACATCATCATCGTCTGAAAAAGCAGCATCAAAAATAACCAACCCTGTAGTATTGAAAAAGGAGACACTCAACTACTGCTGCAAATGTGAAGCAGAAAACAGGCAATGCTGCAAACACACTGCAGATCAGCCAGCATCTGAAAGGCAAAATAAAAAAAAGGTCACATTTTGGGTGGGACCATTCAGCACAATGTTCACGATCAGACAGGTGAATACTGGCCAAATAAAAGAACAGAAGGAAGCCAAGGGACAGAAATGCTAGCTACTTCTCGCAAACAGACAGCTGGTATATTCAACAATCTGTCTGCCAAAAAAGTGACCAGAATTATTGTGTCCCTTAGAAAACATTTTATGGCATCATATCTACAGGCTGTAATTAAAAGAAAAAAAAACCTGCAATCAAATTAAAAGGAATTTTTTTCTCAACTAATCCATTTGCCACAGAAATTGAGAAACAGAAATATAAATAGTCAAAATTAAAATTACTCTGCCAACTTGTTCACAAATAACTTGTTAATTTGCTGGTTGGGTTCTTCTCTGACCCCTCCCACCCTACCCCTGCTTACTTGTCTGGTTTCCCTGGCAACAGCAGACGGAGACGACACTTGTTTGCTGATTGGATCTCATCCTCTTTAATCCTGATCAATCTCTGGAGAGCTCGGGTCCAATCCTGGGCTACAATGAGATTTAGATTCTAGGAAATGGGACAGATCAGAATAAGCCATCTAGGACTGACAGCATGAGCATTATTATAGAGAAAACATGAAGAAACTTGGGCAAAAGGTAAGCCCGTTTTATAATTTTAAGGAGTCAAAGTTACACAAGTAGAAAAGGGTCATTATACTCAACTAACTGTCCCCCTCAGTCATGAGGAAACCTTGCCTATCCCACTTCACACCAAATCCCTCAATCCCTTGGCAAAGCGCTTGAACCTTCGACCACTTCAATGTCCCTTCCTTGTCATCTATTCCACGGTTTAGTTATCCTTGGAGTGAAGAACATTTCCTTCAAGGTCATGTTCTTAATTACCCCCCATACAGGGCTCATTAGGAACTTTGCTTTGGCGAACAACTGCTTGGGTCCACTTGGTGAATCCGTTCCTCAAGTGTGGAAATTACAGAACCACCTCCGTGAGCCACTCTCCCCTTTTTCGAAAAGTGCTTCCTAGCCGACGAACCAGTACTGGAAGTAAGTGACTGCTACAAAGTTAGGAAATGCGGTAGAAAACGTGTGCACAGCAAACTCCCACCAGCAGCAAAATGATAACAACATATAAAGTGATGCTGGTTGAGGGATAAACATTGGTCAGCACACCAGAGCGAGCTCTGCTGTTCTTCTTTGAACAATGCCATGTGTCATAGGGGCCCAGCCACATGGCCAGAGCAGGGTGGCTTTGATTTGACACCTCAACCACAATACGGCACCTCAGATCACAGAATCACAGTGCAGAAGAGGCCCTTCGGCCCATCGAGTCTGCACTGACATGTAGAAACACCTGATCTAACTACCTAATCCCATTTACCAGCACTTGGCCCATAGTCTTGAATGTTATGATGTGCTCATCCAGGTACTTTTTAAAGTATGTGAGGCAACCTGCCTCCACCACCCTCCCAGGCAGTGCATTCCAGACCCTCACCACCCTCTGGGTAAAAAAGTTTTTCCTCACATCCCCCCTAAACCTCCTGCCCCTCACCTTGAACTTGTGTCCCCTCGTGACTGACCCTTCAACTAAGGGGAACAGCTGCTCCCTATCCACCCTGTCCATGCCCCTCATTATCTTGTACAGCTCGATCAGGTCGCCCCTCAGTCTTCTCTGCTCCAATGAAAACAACCCAAGTCTATCCAACCTCTCTTCATAACTTAAATGTTTCATCCCAGGCAACATCCTGGTGAACCTCCTCTGCACCCCCTCCAGTGCAATCACATCCTTCCTGCACACAGTACGCCAAGGTTCTATACAACTCCAACATGACCTCCCTATTTTTGTAATCTATGCCTCGATTGATAAAGCAAGAGTCCCATATGCCTTTTTCACCACCCCACTGACATGCCCCTCCACCTTCAGAGAGCTATGGACACACACGCCAAGGTCCCTTTGTTCCTCAGAACTTCCTAGTGCCATGCCATTCATTGAATACTTCCTTGTCAAATTACTCCTTCCAAAGTATATCACCTCACACTTTTCAGGGTTAAATTCCATCTGCCACTTATCTACCCATTTGACCATCCCGTCTATATCTTCCTCACTGTTAACCACTCAGCCAATCTTTGTCATCCGCAAACTTACTAATCCTACCCCCCACATAGTGATCTAAGTCGTTCATATAAACGACAAATAATAGGGGTACAGCACCCCCTCGGATGTCAACCTAGATTTTTTGCGCTCAAGCCCTGGAGTGCTGTCTCAAAGTTTTCAGGATTTGATAGCTACCAGGCAGCTAATAAGCCAAGAGACACATCCAAGGCCCCATGGAATGGCTGAACTGCCTGACACAAAGCACATAACAGGCCTCCAAACTGGCTGCTCAGGGTCCTCGCCAGTGGACCTTGGAGGTGGCAGATATAGTGAAGCAGCTGCAGGAGCTCCTGCTCAGGAGTAAGCTGTCCCGAGAGCAAGGCCACCCTTTAACCAAGGCAAGAGCAGCCAACCATCAACTCACATTATCTTCTTCCTTGATGAGGTCAGGGAGACCAAAATTTTGTAGGATGAATACGCTGTGACACCTTCCAACATATCTCGCAGGATCCTTGTCGAATTACTCCTTCCAAAGTGTATCACCTCACACTTTTCAGGGTTAAATTCTATACGCTGTCAGACATGATCCATACAATCAGGGAGTGGAAGCCCTTCCAGCTGAGATGGACTTTCAAGTGGAAAAATCAAAGGAAATGGTTTCTGCCCCATTTTTCCACCTACAAAGACGTCTCAATCTGACACAGAAAAGAGCCAAAAGTGGTTTGTAAATTCAGGGTCTGGTTTTTGTTGCAAGGTCAAGAGTTCAAGAGGTATACCTGATAAATGCCATGAAGAGTACTTATGAGCTGTGATATCTGGTTCACAACAATCAGATCCTGTTGTAACTCCTGAAGCTCCTGGTAAAGGCGTGGAGGACCCATATAAATCTTACCTAAGGGAGAAAAATAAAATATACGTAAAAGGCAAGTGTCCAACACAAGGCATTTATAGACAACACAAGATATTTAATTTATAGGCAATATACAGGAACTCCAACGCACCAACAGACAATTAATGCCAGACCTGTGCACATTTTGCCCCCTCATTTGCAGTTTCCCTTTCCTGAAGGCAATGATCCATGTGGTTTCAAAGGTATCTACTGGCCTTATGTCACCTTATCTGCTTTCTATTCTCCTCGCATACGCCAAAGAAACTGTTGGCGAGGAGGAGTGGTGGGCAGAGCTCCACAGCGGAGTCCATTCCTGTCACCATGCACAAGCTGAGCTTTCCCCGAGCAGGGAGTGGCACAGAGCCAGCAGAGTAACTGCAAATTGGGCATTGTGTCCATGATAAAGAAAGACTAATGTCCTTAAATGATAGCATGTAGGAATCCATTTCACCCTAGATGCAGCTATTCCTGGATCACAGGATAATATAGCATAAAAAGGAAGCCACTCAACCCACTATGCCAGTTCCTGGAAGGAGATATCCAATTAATCCTAGGGGCTCTTTCCCCAGTGCCCTGCAAATATTTCCACTTCAAGTAGTTAACTAATTCCCCTTTGAAAATTCTTGCTGAATCTCCTTCCACTGCCCTTGAACTTCCAGTTGGTAAATACACAACAAACCCAGACTTACTTGATAGAGAGGTAGAGGAGGTCTTTTTACTCCCTGGATGCTGAAAGATTATCGTATCCTTGTCATAACCTTTCCCTTCTAGGCCAACCTCCACAACCTGAACCTGCAGTAGTGGGGTGCTCCATTTCACAGTGTACTTTGGGCCTACCGGAACCAGGCTGCCAATGTCTGGCTGACCCCTAGAATAGAGATTACAGAACAGGAATGAAATGCTACAGCACAACCACTTACTGTTCACTAACAAAGTGGGGGGGTGGGGGGAAAGAGATAAAAAAAGAGCTTGGTCCATTCCAGCTTCACTGTACAGAAAAGCGAAAAAAAGAGGAATGCACCACACATCAGCTCCTTAATTAACAGAAACAATAAGACACCACAACTCATCCATGACACTTAGAAAAAGGTTTCTTTTTTAAATTGGGGAGTGTGGGGGGGGGGGGGGCAACTTTTATTGACTCCTTGGTTTCCAACCCAACTAAAAACACTCATCAGTGCTGGGCAACAGTTCCACCAGTATCGGCTATCCTTGGGTAACTAACTTAGATGCCATTCTTAAATGTACACGCCTGGATAGTGTTGGCAAGCTATTGACCAATGGAGAATATCTCAGCCAAGACCAATTCACTGCCCAACATCTCTGTTTTCCAGCAGGGTTCACAAGACTGTGCTCAGGTGTGGGGATATTAGCTGGTTATTTTCCTGTGTTTCTCCCCAGGAGCAATGAGATCGACCTTAAGGACCTTAGCACCTCCACAAATGAGATTGGCCACCTCAGCACAGACAATAAGATTGCATCAATGACGTCCCTGTCTTGTGCGGTGATGCATTGATGCACTGGACCACGGTGGAAAAAAGCCATGTCTAATACACTTTGACAAAATTAGTTCAAAGGTGTAGAAGCAAGGTTTTACTGCAATTTTTGTTGACAGGGCATTATAGGGGAAGAAACATGAAGGAAGTCTAATAACACCAATAATAAGTTCACTGCGCAACTTCAGACGGAGATTCTATTCCCTTGTGGCGCAGTAGCACACCTCTTCTCTTCAATGTGAACTCGTGATGGAAATTTACTATAACAACATGCTTTAGATTAGGTGCCACACAGTAATATGTGTATTTAAAGCTCCCACTACATAAATCTCAAATTGAGTAGAGTATTTCTGCTGCATCAGTGTGGCACTGCCACCCCAAATTACTAATCAGAAGCAGCTGCATGCCATGCGTCAATAGTCAGCACCTAGCACTGATAAGAGACTCATTTCACTTCTACAGCCAACAGATGGAGGGGGACTAGCACTAAATCTGGGCTGGATTTTAAACTAGGTCGCAGAAGTGAACCCATCCCAAAACACCCTTTACCCACGCCCATCAGATTATATGCCTCATTTACCTCGGGACCTCCATTCATTATTTGCCTGGCTATAGGCAATGTTATTCGTTCTTTTTCCCCAGCGAGAGAAAGCAAGGAAATGATCTTAAAGTGACATGGTTATCTCAGTTTCTTTAACAGCAAGAGAAGGGGTCTAGATGGAAGTGCCAGTTCTATACTTTTACCTCTCTGTATGGCAGTAACTGAGTCTGTAATCTGAGATTTCCCACACTGAGTTTCTATCATGGCATTGTAGGCACCTGCCAAATAAGGACTAGGAAAGGAACAGCACTGCAGGACAATCATGTACCAATAGCACTTATTTGCTACCTTTTGAGAGACAGCAAGAGAAAGGGAGAGGGAACAATAATGAATTTCAGTTTGGTCACCATCACAACAAGCAGACCATAAGTAGTGGCACAGAGGGGAAGGGAGCAGCAAGTCTGACAAGGGCTACATGTAAAGGAGAGTGGGAGGGAATACAAAGGGCCCACAAGCCATATCTGGAGTGCCAGTGTTAAATACTTACTTTACATTGATGTTGGCACAGATGAGCAGGTCATTCAGCAGGAACACACGGCGTTCCTTGGATTTAAGTATCTGCCCCCTTTCTCCATAAACAGTCTCAGTTAGCGTCTCACACAAGACAAGCTGCCGCTGGCCAGAACTTAGCAACTGTAACAAGATCAAAAGACACATTGAAAAGTGTGTGCACATTAGGTTTGCTTTCTGTGACAGGTGGTTATAAATTGATAAGCTGGTTGAGTGGGGGGGGGGGGGTTTACAATAAAAAAAAATGTTATCAGGAAGTGCATCCATTTGAAAACCGTGCCTGTGCAGTGGATAAGGGCAATTTACGATTTATATATAAAGCTCTTTCCTGTTTTGCTCCCTGTCACTGATCATAAAGTTGAGCCTTACAGATTGCTAAGATACCAGATTTAATGCCCAATCTGTTTGGAGTTAGCTATGTTAGAGAGCGAGCAATAAAATTTATTGGATTCTCATGCCTGACAGCTAATGACCTGGATGATAAAGTGCATGTGGGCAGATCTTGGGCGAAAACAAAATTGGCCTCAACTATGATGTCTCCCATGTTGGAGAGCTGCCAAGGTTCACTGTCTAGACCGGAATGTGATGAATAGCTACTTGGGCAATGCACTGGAGTGTTGCTCATTTTGGTGGAACTGAACCCAAATATGTAGTTGCATGGTGTATGAAGGCTGACAGTTTCCCATTGATTAAGTAACCTAATGTCAATACTGCAACTTAGTTGATTAAAATTATTACACTATTGTTTCACAATTGGCAGCCACTAACACCTGGTATACAGTTCAGCATTTTTAGAACCCAACATAAATATAAAAAAGTCAGCACCTTTAGGTGAAGCAGGGTGCAGGATGGGGTTAGGGGCAAATACTTAGTGTTCAGAATGCAAGCAGTGTATGATTTTGTCTCACTCTATGCAAGCGATGCAACATTCACTGCGCAATAATACTCTCAAACTCAGGTTGCATTGAATTTATCCGAAACTTTCTTTCCCCTTAGTTTTTAATAAAGTCTGTGCCATTTACATGTGTGTCATCAAATTTGTTCATCTTCCATCGCTCTGCCTTAAGCCACATGCAAACAAGCCCAATGCAGTCAAATCTGTCAGTGTCTGAAGAATGTATCCCACTGTTGTATGGTGTCTGACGGATGTCAATTGCTTGCTTATTAAATAATTCAATGTCAATACTGCAAATTAGATGATTAAAATTATTATACTATAATTTCATGATGTGGCTACTGGGCAGCCAAAAACACCCGTTAGGGTTCAGCATTCTTGGAGCCCAGTCTAAATTTAAAAGAGCAATTGCATAATCTTAAGAGCACCACTGTGCTGTATTCAGCAGTTTCTGTACAGATTGTCAATTGCCCAGTTCAAGTTGCAGCACATTTCCACTTAAAATGGTTGTAGTCCCACAGGGGCTGCACCGGAGCTCGTCTCATGTTGCAGTTGGTAACAGTTGCTGATGTGCAATTGAGTTACATTGAGGTGGAATATCCTACACTTGATCCCTATCTGTGCTGAGCTGGCTCAGCTCTGACAGCTTGGCAGTGGGAGGGCTACAAATTTAATTGCTGCTTAAATTTCTCCCCCCCACCCCACCCCCCAACCTTCAGTCCAAGAGAGTTCCCACTCCTGCTCACTATTCAAAGGGAGCCCTGCCAAAGAGCACACTCCAAGTCAAACTGTCTCCCGACACATTGTGGAGTGCCCTTCTGGTTCTCCAGCAAAATGACAGTTAATTACATATAAACTTATACACCGAGTGCTGGCAGTATCACAGGTCTTCCAATTTCATCCAAACTCCACACAGAGGTTGCTGAGTAATGTACAGGAGTGGGAACCAGCAAAGCCTCAAATTTTCTCTCTCAGAAATGCTTGGGCCATTTGTTTGCATCTGCAGGCCCTTTAAATTTTTTTTTGGGCAGGGGAACATTTGGGTTGCCTTGCAGCTTAGAAGTTAAGGCACAGTCGATGGCAAATGCTAACCTGCTCAAATCCCAAAGGGCAGTTTGAAACAACCACCACAACTATTTGCGATTTCTATATTTATTTCGAGGTGCATTCCTTGAATTCAGTAGTAATAAGACCACTGAGTTTCAATGGTTTTTACAAAACTAAATTAAACATTTATTAATAGAATAAATGATTTTAAGCACATACATAGATCTACAAATTACTACTATGATAACTCCTAGTTCCTCTGGTTAATCTAACTCTCAATTAAACTTCTGTTAAGTCAATAGTAAAACACTCAGATTTAAACAGACCCAGGCAAAGCACACGCCCTGGACAGTCGAATTCAAAGTAAGATTTTCCTTGGCTTCAGTACCTTGTAGACAGCAACTTAAGTCATAGATGCTGGAGGCTTTTCACACTTGTTAGATCTTAGAACTCCTGTCCTTGTACACAGCCTTCTCTCCTTTATATGTATATTTTCCCCTTTGAATGCAGATTCTC